>NC_081405.1:620373204-620996776 GCF_030272615.1 Cryptomeria japonica
ATCAACCGAGACCCAGTATAGGTCCATATACTATTGTAATGATTTCCATCCATCAATTCTCGAACATGATCACCAATAGCATCTTGAAACTCCACCAGAAGCTACACCAACACCATTTATGCATTTCATCAAGGATCTTCATTAGAAGCTCTTCTCGTGAAACCCTCGTCAGAACCAGAAACCAAGCTTCTAAGCAAGCAAGATAGCATCCAATCACCAGACCAAAACCAACTGACCAAATATGAGAATGAGTATCATGAACAAGCCAATTCCATCACCAAACTATACCAGAGCCTACTAGATCATGTCAGATCTAAATCAACCAGAAACCACTCAACCTACCGGGACCAGAAAGGTGTCGGTAAAGCATCCAAATAGCTAGTATTGGCATCAATGACAAAAAATCAATGCAACACATAATCAATTCCACCAAATGGTCAACAATATCACCCTTTGGCATTGATGGAAACACTAGATGTGAAAAACATCTAGGTACCAAGAAATGCTAAACAAGTCTCCCCAAATGGAAGACAACCAATAATCTCCCACATATAACTCTGAATGTCAATATCTCTTCCCCTTTGACTTTTTCTTTTTCTTTCTTTGGTTTTTTCACATCAATATCTCTCCCTTTTCTTTTCTTATTCATATTTCTCTCCCTTTTACTTTTTTCTTTTCTTTCTTTGGTTTTTTCACATCAATATCTCTCCCCCTTTAACGTCAATGCCATAAATCTGACAAAAGTATCCAAGCAAAAATATAAACCATTGAATCACAAAGCTGACTACTCCCCTTGAGAAGTAGCATCCCACATCAATGTCGGAATGAATAGTCTCTCTGATAATGCATGCCAGACCGATTCCAACCGCATCAATCAAGTCTCTATCGGAGGGGCAAAAACTCCCAATCTATCTATCAGGTGTGCAAATGATTCCTTGGGAAAAGGTTTAGTGAAAATATATGCATTCTACTCTTTATTGTTCACACAAACCAGTCCAACTTCATTTGCTTCCACTCTTTTCTTCAAAAAGTTATACTTGATAGATATGTGCTTTGTTTTATAATGAAATATTGGATCCTTTGATATATCAATAGAAGCAGAGCTATCATAGTGAATAAATAGTGGTGCATCACAATCCACCTTTATATTGTTCAACATTTGCTTCATCCATAAAACTTATGTACAGTTAGTAGCAGCATTAACATACTCAGCTTCAACAATAGATAAAGAAGTACATGACTGTTTCTTGTTGATCCATGAAACCAACTTCTTTCCAATAAAGAAAGCTCCACCGGAAGTTCTTTTCCAGTCATTGATATCTCTAGCCCATTCAACATTTGTATATGCACATAAAGTAAAGTTATCATCCTTAGGGTATTGCAAGCCATATTATGATGTACCTTACTAGTATCTAAAAATCCTTTTCATTATAATCTCATGATTTTCTCTAGGATCACTCTGAAATCTTGAAACAATACAAACAATATTGATAGTGTTAGGCCTATTCCGAGTCAAATAAAGAAGACCTCTAGTCATAGATTTTTATCTTGTAGGATTTATTGGTGCAGAAACCTCTTTTCTTGTCAATTCCTCAATTGTAACCATAGGAGTACTTACCGATTTAGAATCTCCCATACCAAATTTATTCAACAATTCCTTAGAATATTTAGTTTGACAGATGAAAATACCTTTGTCAGTCTGAGTAATCTGCAAACCTAAGAAAAATTTCATATCACCAATCATGGACATCTCAAATTATTTCTTCATATTCTTAGAAAATTTTATGCATAACTTATCTTCACCTTTAAAAATAATGTCATCAAAAAATACTTAAATAATAAGTATATCATAATCAATGATCTTACAATATAAATTACTATCAGCACTACCCTTAGTAAAACCAAGCTTCAAAAGATATTTATCCAATCTTGCATACCAAGCTCTAGGTGCTTGTTTCAATCCATATAAAGCTTTCCTTAACTTGCAAACCATATTTGTATCATCTAATAGTGAAAAATCATTAGGTTGCTCAATATAAACTTCCTCATCAAGATCCCCATTCAAAAATGCACATTTAACATCCATCTGATAAACCTCGTAGTTTTTATAAGCAACATAGGCAAGAGATAATCTTACCACTTCAATTCTAGCTACAGGTGCAAAAGTCTCTCCATAATAAATTCCTTCCTTCTGACAATATCCTTTACAAACCAATCTAGCCTTATTCGTGATAACTTGACCATCCTCATTCAATTTATTTCTAAAAAAACCTTTTAGTTCCGATAACATTTTTATTTTTAGGCTAGGGAACCAAGGTCCATGTGTTATTTTTCTCAATCTGACCTAATTTATCTTCCATATCTTTCAACCAATATTCATATTTACATGCCTCAATTATTGATACTGGTTCAACTTATGAAATTAAACATACCTCACTAGTTGCCAATATTCTTCTTGTCATCACCACATTGCTCTTATCCCCAATGATCTGATCTTTTGAATGATTCAATCTCAGATACCTAGGAGTCTTCTGACTTTCTCTTCCTCTTCCTTGTTCTTCAGTTATTGTAGAAGTCTCTAATACTTCTGGAGTAATAGGTTAAACACTTTGTTCCAGTAAAGGTGCTACCAGTTCAAATATAATCATTCACACTATGAGTTCCTTCTCATTAACTTTGATTTAACTTTTGTTCAGCTCATCTACTTTGACATTAGCACTCTCCACAATTCTCTGCAATCTCTTGTTATAATATCTATATGCTTTTCTTTCATTAGAATAACCAAGAAATATGCCTTCATCACATCTAGGATGAAATTTCCCAACGATATCATCTCTCCTGATATAACATTTACTACCAAAACTTTTGAAATAATTAACTATAGGTGTATTTCCAAACCATAATTCATAAGGTGTCTTACCAGCTTGTCCTTTGATATGTACTTTGTTGAATGTATAAACTGATGTGCTCACTACTTCTCTACTGTAGATATGAGGTAGACTAGCTTACATCATCATTGTTATAGTAGCATTCAAGATAGTTATGTTCTTCCTTTCCACAAATCCATTCTATTGAGGTGTCAGGGGAACAAAAAATATTCTTCTTATACCATGGTTCTCATAAAAGTTATTAAACTCACTAGATGTGAATTCTCCACCATGATCTGACCTCAAACATTTAATCTTCAATCCTGTCTCAGTTTCCACTTTAGCCTTAAAGATTTTAAACTTTTCAAATGCTTCATATTTTTCTTTTAGAAAAGTAACCCAGATCATTCTAGAATAATTATGAATGATTAGCATGAAATATCTATCACCTTGAAAACTTTTAACTCTAGCAGGGCCATGCAAATCAGTATGAATAAGATCAAGAACATCATTTTATCTATCTTGTATACTCCTAAAAGAGGTTCTGACCTGTTTACCCATTTGACATTCTTTACATACCGGATTATAGGACTTCATAATCTTAGGTATATCCCTAACTACCTTAGTTGAATTGATCTTCACAATGCAATCAAAATTCACATGACATAACTTTTTATGCCATAGCCAACTCTCATCAATATGTGTAGTCAAACATCTCTTCTCACCGGAGTTCAAATGAAATATATTACCTTTTGTCTATGTAACGGTTGCAATCTCCAAGCCAAATTTGTTAATTATTTTACATTTTCCATCCATGAACTGTAATTGAAATCCCTTATCTACCAATTGTCCTACACTCAAAAGATTATGGCATAAACGTTCAACATAATAAACATTGTTAGTATTGTTCTTACCATCCAATAATATAGTTTAGTTTCCTTTGATCATACATGTTTTTTCATCTCGAAATCTAACTAGATCACCATCAAATTCTTGCAAAGATAGAAACTTCCCTTTATCTCCACTCATATGATGTGAACAACAGATGTAAATTACCCATTCATCCTTGTCTTCAATTTTAGTAGCAAGTGCCTTTTCTTCAAGTACATTCTCTTCTAGTGCCAAATCATCTTCTTTGATAGCCAGGAACACCCATTCCTTCCCATTGTTGGAACCACTAGCAAAATATTCTATCGATTCATCATCAAAATCAGTAATGCCTTCCTCATCTGCTATGTAGCATGATTTGTCTTTGTTTTTCTTATACTTCTACTTGTTCTAATATCTAGGGTTAGACTTAAATGATCTTTTAACTCTTTCTTGAAATCTTGAATTCTTTCCAGGACATCTAGATGCAAAATGACCAATCTTATTACATGCAAAACATTTAAAAGGTACTTTTCCTTCATACTTACTTCCTATCGGTCCTCTAGGTACTCTTCTAGAAAATAGCACTTCAAATTTATCAAGCTCATCATCTTCTCTCTTCATATCTTCTAACTCCTTTGCATACAAATCATTCCAGTCTTTCTTACCGGTTGTAGATGTAGATGCATGAAAAATAGGTTCAGACTTCATACCTCTAGAAGGTCCAAATTCTTCAAGCTCAAAAGTAGATAGTATCCCAACCAAAGTATCTCTGTTGACATATGTATTAGCCATTTTTCTCAACTCATTAATAGCAATAGCCTCCCTTTTGTAAGCCGATGGTAGGGCTCTCACAACTTTAGAAACAATTTCATCTTCGCTCAGAGTTCCACCACAACATTGAATTCCCATAAAAATCTCATTTACCCTTTCCATGGATGCACTAATCCTCTCATCTTCCTCAATCTTGAGGCTTTCATATCTCACCCGGTAACCATCAAGCTTAGCAATCTTCACTATAGGGTCACCTTCATTAAGAGTCTCCAACTTATCCTATATAGCCTTTCCAGATGATTCGTTGGTTAATCCCATTATTTGTTGATCATAAAGTGCACATAAGATGGCTTCTCTTGCTCTAGAATCATTCTCAAGATCTTTGTCTAGGTTTTTTGGAGGAGGATTTCCAGATCTTGGATTATAAGGTGTGACATAATTTTGTGTGATCTCCCAAATCTCCTTGCCAAGACATCTCAGATGAGTCTCCATCCAAATCCTCCATACTGTGTACTTTATTCCATCAAGCCTTAGAATATCCTTCTGAAAGATAGCTCTAGAAGAATTCAATGAACTTGAACTATTAGTCACCATAGGATCTTCCTCAAGCGGTTAAGGTTTTTGCAGAGAGGACCAAAGCTATGATACCAACTATTAGATAGTTCAAATAACTGGAAGACAACTAAGAGGGGTGGGGTGAATCATTTGTCACAGATTACTCAAACCATTAGCACTTTAAACTTTAATATCGGAACTCAAAACATTAATACTAGAATATAAATTAAAAAAATTAAGCATAAACAATAATCATAGAATAAATACCATCCACATGACACCAATATTTGTACGTGGAAAACCTAGTAAAGGGAAAAACCACGGTGAGAAGCCTACACACCGTCAGATAATACTTCTGTAGTAAGTATGTGAATTACAATTGAGGGGCCTGCACTTGCAGGAAGGCCAACAGCCTAGAGTACACTGCTTATCACAAAAGGAGCCTCACTAACTACATAGGAATCCAGACTACAATTTAGAGAAGTGTTGAACTACAAAAGATAGCATCTCCTATGTCTGAGTAAAGTTCTAGTTAAGCTCAATACGAGAGGACTAAATCCTCTTACATAAACCCAATTTGATCTCCAATGATCAACCAACTCCTCTGCCTAAATGATAGTACATTATTTGCACATTACATTCCTTGACCATGACCTCTAACATAACCATGATGATCTAAAACGAGATCTTACATCTATATATACAAACCCTTGACCATAAACAATTATGTTGGCCACCAGACAATAAACCAATTACATAATGACAAACCATATAGGCCTTAGACAAAACAAATAATATCCAACACATAAGACATCCCGAAAATAAATCGAGAGGTCCAATCCACATGTTACTTTAAAGTTGGTCCATAACCTAGATCAACCGGGATCCAGTATAAGTCCATATGCTACAACAATGATCTCCATCCACCAAGTCTCAAACATGATCACCAACAACATCCTTAAACTCCACCAGAAGTTGCGCCGACACCACTTATGCAATTCATCAAAGATCTTCATCAAATGCTCTACCAGTGAAACCCTTGTTGGAACCAGAAACCAAGCTTGTAAGCAAGAAGGATAGAATCTAATCACCACACCAAAACCAACTAACCAAATATGAGCATGAGTATCATGAACAAGCCAATTCCATCACCAAACTATGCCAGAGCCTACTGAATCATGCCAAATCCAAATCAACTAGAGACCAGTCAACCTACCAGGACCAAAAGGGTGTCGGTAAAGAATCCAAACAACTAGCATTAGAATCAATTACAAAACGTCAAGGCAACACATAATTAATTCCACCAAATGGCCAACAGAACCATGTTTCATCTCCTAGAACAGGGGGTGGTTCCTTATTGGTTCCACATGGTCGAGTGGTTCGATGCCTTATTCTATTGGGATGTTCTTCATTGGAAGATAGCATGTATGGATGTGGATTCTTATCTTCTCTTCATGTTGATGGATTCTTGGAGCTTATTCTATGTAATTGAGATTGTAATTATGTATCTTATGTCATCAGGAAAGATGTAATTTTAAAAAGAGTATGTATCATGTTTACGTATCTTGTATTCATATGTGATAGTACTTGTAGAAGGCTATGATCATGATTTAATATGGTAGGTTATGCTTGTTGTAATCATTATAACACTTATTTTGTAATTGGATATTTATTATGTATATAATTTGGGATTGGAAGGAAACAACTTAATGAATGAGTAATTATATTAGATTATCTTATGTGTATCTATGGATCTAAAGCGAATGTTAATGAACATATTAGCATTATGGTAGATGTTTTTAATGGAGAATGATGTTGTTCCCTATTATTGGTTTCCTCTTTTGTATGAATATGCATGAGTGGTTTGTAGGCACATATGGTTAACTTAAAGGAAAAGAATTAGGTTAACTTTTTGAGTGGTTTGTAGGCACATATGGATTTTAAAAGGGAAATAGGAACATTTGGTTTGGTGCTTTAAAATTGTTACCCTATTATTTTGTCAATAGTCAATATCCTATCTTTGGTAAAATAAAGCCTAATTAATGTTGCCTCCCCAAATTCGGCACACTTTGTTCTTAATTATGAAGTGGTCTTACTTGTCTTGTTTCAATGAACCTATATGTTGAACCCGTGTCTCGGTTCAGAGTTCAAAGATCACCATTCAGAAATGCACATTTAACATCCATTTGATACACTTTATAGTTCTTATGTGATGCAAATGCAAGATACAGAGTTGTACATCATTATCAACAACAAAATTAGAATATGTTGCAGCAGCAACTAATTGTACTCAGATATTATGGATTAAGAAAATGTTGAAGGACATAAAGGTAAAATGCAAAGAACCTATAATCATTTATTGTGATAATTCAACAACAATTTATATATCTAAGAATCCAGTGTTTCACTCTAAAACCTAACATGTTTCTATCGAATACAATTTTCTGAAAAAGAATGTTGAAGCAAAAGAAGTGAGATTGGTTTATGTGAATACTAAAGAGCAGATTGCAGATATCTTTACTAAGCCTTTGCCTAGGAAATTTGCTAAGCCTTTGCCTAGGAAATTTTTTGAATATCTTAGAGAGCAATTTGGGGTTATACCCTCACCGGTAGAGACCTAGATAGTTGATGCTTGGCATCAAACCGACAGAATTTAGAGAGATACCTTTTTCCGGCTTTGATGGAGGAGAGATACTTCTCATGGGGAGTAGTTGGCTATAAAAGTTGGTTATTGTAATTAGTTCTATGAACTGGTTGTATCCAGTATTCATATTGCTTTGGCATTTCATGTCAAAGGGGAGAGATATCTTGGAAAAACATTATCCTTTGGGGAGAGATTTTTACTCTCTGCATTTTTATTTTTATTTTTGGTATTGATCTATTCGGGAGATTGTTGGTTTTTGGTTTTTGGCTTTTCTGCTTTGGTACTTAGATGGTATCTCCATCTTGTGTTGCCATCAATGCCAAAGGGGGCGATTGTTGGTATTATGGATATGTTGCATTGTTTTTGTCAATGATGTCAACACTTATCTACACTTATCCTTCTGGAGATCTTTGGTTATGTTCACCGGCAAGATCAGTGACATGCACAATCATCAGTATTTGGTTCACTGATAGGTTATATTTTTCATCGGCACTGAGGATAAATTGTTATCATCCGGAGATCACTTGGTTATGTCGAAGACATGGTTTGGACACTTGGTTTGGGTATTCTAGTTATTGGTCTAATCGGGTTGACATATTTGCTGTTACTGGCAAATTGATCTAAATTATGGACCGGCATGCATTATCTGTTCCAGATCAGCATGACACGTTATGGAGATGATTTAATCAATTGGACATTGTTGTAATTACATTGAGCCGACATTATGCATCACATCTTGACTTACTCGTAAATGATTTTATTATAATATTCCTAGTGAGTCGACCTACTCATTTGGTCTTAGGTTTTGGTATATATGTAAGAACTCAATTGTGAGATGTAGGGACATGGTATGTAAGGTTATGGTATTGTAACATGGTATATTTGAATATTGAAGATCATATGAGCAAACCATAGAGAAGGTTCAAGGAAGGTTTGAAGATGATTATCAGAGCTTAACCGGTACTGAATCCAGCATTGGAGATGCTACTTTGAGTAGTAGATTATCATTGGATTTAATCATCCAATTGTAGTTAGTGTGACTCCCATCTTGTAGTGAGCTCTAGGCAGTTGGCCTTTCTTCATGTGCAGACCCCATTTGTATACACATACTATCTGCAGTAGTATCATCTAATTATGGGTAAGGCTTCCCACAATGGTTTTTCTCCTTACAGGGTTTCCACGTACAAATCTCTATGTTATGTGTTGTGGATTTTGTTTCTCTTTCCATTTCATGCATTAAGTTTCACCAGTATTAATATTAATTGTTAATCTGTTAACTGACATTAAGTTTGGGTTATTGGTATTATGTATCAAGTTTGATTAAGTTATATTTGGGTTGAAATTAATAGACAACTGAGTCAACCCGCCCCCCCCCTCTTAGTTGCCTTCAGGTCCTAACATGTTCCTCCAAGCTATCAGACGCCTCCACCCAAAGTTTCCTCCAGTGTTCCCAGATGGCTAGAGACTTCTATTAGAAAAAAATACAACATGGTTCCTATCACCATTCCCATTGAATACATGGTTAGAAAATTCCTTGGGTAAACATCTAAGTCCAAAAGCTAAATGGAGGCTATGATAGATATCGATGATAGCATAGGGTACTGGGTAGGAGAACTAGCTATGCCCATCTTAGATAAATATGCAAAAAAATGCCACTAAAAAAGATTGTGTTGTTGAAAAGGCTGATCTAGGAGTTGCTTGAAGGTCTACAGATGCTAAGAATTTGGAGTCCTCTACCAAGAGGATGATATCCTAAACTTGGAAGGACAAAAAGGATAAACAAGAGTTGAAGTAGATTGCCAGACAAATGGTAGAATATATTAATGCCATACATAGCTAGAATCCCCAACCTCTGTCACAAATGTCACTATCATTTGATCTGAAATCACCAGTGAACCTGAGGCTACTAGTTCAAGTTCAAAGGAACCACATGATAGCTGAAATTTTTGATAAATGGCTTGAGTCCATAGCACAACAGGGCACAAATTACATTGATAATTTGATAAAAGTGTTTGGGGATGTCATGGCTGTAAGAAAGGAGTTGGAATTGGAAGCCTTAGCATGGGAGAAATAAAAGAATAAATGGGTAGCATTATTGACACAAATGAATGATGTGCAAAGGTTTGGAGTTATGAAATTTCTTGCTGAGAAGCCGATGGATGGTCTAGATGATAATGTGTTTTATGTGGCAAACAAAAATATTGAATGGAGGAACTCAATTATTAAACAAGGCCATGAAGAATCCATCAGATTCCTATAGGAGTTAAAAGAACTCATTAACATAATGCAAAATGATCTGAAGTGCATTAATATACAACTTTTGAAGGATGATGGATATATTGTCGAAGATGAAACAGAAATGATCAAAGCCTTCAAGGAAAGAGTGCAACTCATCAAAGAGATGAAATCCCTGACTACTAATGATTTATCTCAAATAGTGAGGATTGAGTCCATGTTAAC
Organism: Cryptomeria japonica; assembly: GCF_030272615.1. Classification (NCBI taxonomy): domain Eukaryota; kingdom Viridiplantae; phylum Streptophyta; class Pinopsida; order Cupressales; family Cupressaceae; genus Cryptomeria; species Cryptomeria japonica. The sequence continues at coordinate 620,383,372 of NC_081405.1, forward strand.
AGTTTGCTTTGATCATCTAGAAGCACATAAGATAAAAGTCTTGCAGGTAAGCAAGGACAAAGAGGGCTAGAAACTATGCATTATACATATTGGGCTTCCTCATTATCAACTTGTCCTCAACTTCTCGATGACACATCTAGAGTGGCGGAACATATGTGCCACCTCAACAAAGTAGGATAAGCAAGCATATTCTTCAGCTGCGTCAAAATAATGCCACCAATGAATTGTCATTATGTTCACGGCTCTTGGCTGAATATCTTTCTTTAGCTATGTTAGTTATAGGAAGGACAATTTCTTTAACTTTGGGATAGAGTTAAAACTTAATTCTGGTTACTTTTCATTAAACTATAAGCCTGGAGGCTATTTATGTAACTAAGGAATCTATTTCAAGGGTCCAAAAAACTTTCAGTGAAGTTAGCAGATTTTGTTTCTTTTTAGCATGTTGTGGATTTTCAATGAAGACAATTTTATCTATGAATGAAATGATACATTTTTGATAGCATTCAAATCTATGTGTTTGAATGTGAAAAATAAATGTCTATTGGGATATATGTGTATGTGAAAAATATGTTACTTCTTTGATTATCCACTTTTCATAAGTTTGTGAATGAATCTGATAAACAAATCCACTGTTAACTTTTGTTTGGATATTATGATCCCCCTTGTCCTTTGAGGCATGCAAGAGACTCGATCAGAGTCCATGATATTCTGATTTCATTAATAAGGATAGTTTTGTGAAATAAAATTGATCTGATTGTAAGTCTGTGGGATTTGCATATAAAGTATTTATCTCTGTAGCATTCATGTGGTGTTCACTAATGAATGTGGAATGACTTTTCTCGCTTTCTAGTTAAAAGTGAAGTTAATGTTCATTTATGTTTAAAAATTCTTTAAATGTCATATGAGAAGATGCACCCTTATGCAAAGGGGAAACCAATAATTGGTTCACCCAACTATTGGTTTCATTTTCCTTTCAAAAGAAAAGGGGCATAAATGAGCCATTCACCATAAAATTAAGAAAGGGCAAATCTCTTAACCAACAAAAATGAATTCAAGAATTAATGCGAATATGTAGGATTTGCATTGATAGTTCATAATACTCATGTTAGGAAGAATGTAATTGATTAGGAACTTAGTGTAATGGATGTTAATGGTATCATGACTATGGATGTGCTTATATGTTATTGTTATTTAAGTAATGGCATTGAGGTGCCCTAGGGATGGATAGTTGTTGTATTTTTATTTCCGCTTGCATATTATGTTGTTAAGAATATTATTATGTTTAAGATGTTTATGCATTCATGTAATATTATGAATTATACATATGATTACTTGTTTCATTTTGTGTGGTATTAGTGAATGTTTAAAAAAAAATTATCTCTATTTGTTAGTTAGACTAGTTATTTTCATCAGGGTATTTTTGTAGGCATTACAATGCCAGTGAATTCTCCAAGCTCTAGGGTATATATTTCTTCCTAAGGGGATAAATTTGTTTACAAGCATTGGATATTGATCTTTTCTTAAGCTTGTATCATTGGTATAGGAGCTACTTCCTCATTAGGGTGATTCCTATCTTTATTTTCTCTCTAATATGGGAGTGATATCTACTGTACTTATCTAGCCAATTTAGTACATGGGAATACATCTTAATTCCTTCATGCTTAGTCACATGTACTCATTTCTATATTATTTTCTCTCTTCTATAGGGGATTATTTTCCTATGTAGTTTTCTCCTTTTCTCCTTTTGAAAGAGATTATATTCATTTGTAAATGGCTACCTAATCAAGCCTCCATTATCAGAATCCATCCATCTATACATTCAAACATCCATCATTATAGTTTTAGCTTCTCCTTGAGTTAATATTAATAGAGGGTCTTAGAGTAATTGGGGTAACCTAATTAATCATCTAATTTGTTCGTTTATTACCTTATTAACTTAAGATAAATTTAGGGGTTCTTTTTATCATTTATTAGATTGATATTTATTTATGACATGTTTTCTCATTCATTATGATGTATAAAACCATTAAGCTCTCTTTTAAAAAAAATTCCTAGGCTTTAGATTTAAGGTTTTTAACCTTTTTTGTAAGGAATCATTATGTTTTCGAGACATGTGTTTTTATAGAAAGTTTTTCATGGCTTGGGAAGTTGAAAAAATAACTCAAATAAAGGTAACATTAACATTGTTTTTGACTCTATAGTGTCTACATTAGATAAAATTATATGTTACAAAATAATAACCTAAACATAATTTATCCTTTTGTGATTTTATACCATTGAAAGGATAAATGAGCAAGTCTTTGTCAAATTATATATACTAAATTAGTAAGAAATATCTACATGTACAAAGTCAAAAAGAGATGATAAAATTGGAGGAATGGTTGATTAAAAAATTCCTATATGATATAATTAAGCATGAAAACTAGACTATAACTGTAAAATTTAAAGAGAAAGAAATATTCACCATACACTAAAAATGGAAACTGGAGTTTTACTATGAATAAGAATGACTTGTCATCTAGATGAAAACCTAGAATACATGATGTTGATAAAAAAATTAAGAAAAATATTCTCAATGGTATAGAGAAAAAGAGCTAATTTTGATATAAAATTTTAAATGAAATTATGTATACAAAATGTAAATGTAGTTTTTATGGAAAGACTATTGAAATATGATAATTGAACATGTTTAAATTTATCTTCTTTTAATACATATTGTTTTAGATAAAAAATGGTAAAGGATCTTGAGATACAAGCAATTTAAAGAATATTAATCATGTGCAAAAAATATACAAGAAGATAAATGTTAGGCATCTTTTTTTTTTTGAGAATTTTGTGAAGAGGACATTTCATACTAAAAGGGTTGACTTCAATAAGTTTTTCTTGAGTCAAATGTTCACATCTTTTGGCTATTATGGGTTACTATATTGAAATAGCACTTCATGATTCATATTTGAAAGGAGTATTCCTAATCTATGCTACTATAATGATATAACTTTGAATTTGATAATTCAATCTTAGATGAATCACAATATTTCATTTGTAACTAATTTCATCTTTCTTATAAAATTTCCTTCATGGTTTTGTTTAAGTTAGGTTTCAATTTATCTATCTTAATTAGATAACTGAAACATTGAAAATAATAAAATTTAAATGTGTAGACACCTAAAATTGTCTTGGCCCGATTAAATAAAAGTTTTATTTATTTAATTATTTTATCCCAAGACTTCTATTAATTAAATATATTTTTATCTATTTAATTAATTCACTAAGCTTTTTCTAACCCTTCCTTATTTAAATAAATATTATTATTTATTTAAATTATCCTACTCCTAAATTAAATAAATATTTTATTTATCTAATTGGTCCCACTCACTCTATTAGTTAAATGAATTTTTATTTGTTTAATTAATTCATTAGCTTTTTCCCTTCATGACATGTCATTGATCTCTTGATTTTATCTTAACTACCCCCTTCATATTTTATCCTTTTCCATACCTACCCTTTAATTCTAGATGGCCATTTTCTCTTTCACCTCTTAATCATATCCCTTCATTTTCTAAGATGTTCTCTATATAAGAGGATTCCTTCATCCTTTCATAACCCTAATCCAGCAATTTAACTAATCAATGGTCAATAAATTTTCATGTGATCAAGCAAATTCACAATCATAATATGTTCTTTGTTGAGCTATTGTGCACAAATAAAATCTAAGAACAATCATATCAAACAAGATCAATGGAGATTGGAAACAATGGAGATCAGACCCTACCAAGCATGTGAATGGTATAATCTTTCTACTTTGTTGTGATTTGCATGTTTTACATTCTTCATTGGTGTATGGTGGATTCTTAATTGTAGAAATAGTGTTTTATGTTGTTAGATTTGTGTTCATTTTACAATAGTTTAATCTTTCAAATCGTATATAGAATGTTAGTTTATGCTTTATAAAGTATCATGAAATTTTATTATTCTTATTGTACTTTAAAATAAATTATGTAATATGAAAGTGTATATAATTATGGTAATGTCCAATGAAGCATAGGTTAGTTTTTTTATCTTTTTCTATTAGTTTAAAAACATTGTTGGCAAATTTTGTAGTATTTTTTCTTAATTATATTTTTTTTGAAATTCTTTAAAAATAAATATAAAACATAAAAATCATAGTAGTGATCATACAACATCTTAAAAATATTTTGATGTAAATAATTATAGTATAAAGTAAAATTTTCATTAGGATGAAATACATTAGTCTTATTAATATCTTCCCAATGTAACATTTGTGTTTTGAATACTAGGTAGGAACACAAGTGCCCTTCTAAAAGTAAATTCAAAATGAAAATGTGAGTCAAAGCACAAGTAATGCCATAATTTCTAAAGTCTCGGGATGATCAGGTTTTGTTTCAACTCGATTAGTTTTTGTTTCAAATTTTGATTTTCTTTTAAAAGAGAGAAAGTTATATTTCAATTTTATTTGAATTGGTAGTGATAAAGTGGTATATTAACAAAACTCTTGTTATAAAGAAAATGATGAAACCCTAGATGGTAATATAATTAAATTACAACATGTATCCTAATATATAACAAGCGACAAAGAAAAAATTGGCCTATATTAAATTAAGCATGCTAGTGTGAATATGTCCTATTAATAAATAATTGGGTTATTTTCATTTTTCTCCTAATTTCAATTCAACATATATATATATATATATATATCCAAATAATTAAGTTAGAGTCAATTTATATTCTAATCTCAATAATATATCTAGATTTTTATTAATTCATATTTTAAAATATTCAATATTATATAAGAAAGATGAATAAATAGTTGATCAAGTTTCAATAGATGTGATAGTAATTCTTCATTTAATCACAAATATATCTAATAGTATAGTATTCGTAGTTATCTTATCAAAGTTATAAGTGTTGACCGTGAGTATTTAGGATTGAATGTAACATACATTTCGAATTTAAAAAATAAAAGATCATGTGATGTTACATAAGTACAACAACAAAACATGGCTTATTGCACAAGTATTATAGCTTAATTTACTTATAAATCGATCTATCCTATTCATGGGTCTTTTTGACAGCTCTACTATAAGCATAATGATTTGGCATAACATTCAATCATTTAGACATCTTAACAAAATAATATAATGTAGAAATTTGAATATAAGTTAAAATTATAATATATAATTTTGAAAGACATGAAATTAAGATGCTCAACTACTTCCTTGAAAGATTGTATACTTTTCTCATTATATATATATATTAACATTTTAATTTGTAGGAATTGATTGAAGCAATTTTGAACCGATTGTTACAGGCTTCCACGATTTATACTCACATGTATACAAACTCTGGAATCTCTACAAACCATTAATATTTAAATTTAAGCTCTCGTGGCGACAACTTGGTTTAATTTTAATATGTTAATTTGATGTTTCACGCGGGCCTGTCCTCCGGAGGTGCCTGCCAAACTGAGCCCGTCTTTGTCCTTTTACCTTTCCCAAGAATAGGCTCGTGGGATAATATATTAGTATTATATGGAGAGTACTGCGTATGCTAATGGGAATCACATATAAATTATGAAGAGGCGTTGGATAGGAAAATGCAATGAACCTGCAGTGCAACACTATGTTGGATCTTTTCATCGACTTGTCTCGAGACGATAGAAATCCTTAAAGTAAGATTATATTAAGTTCAATCCTTCAACTTGCCCACTCACTTTTAAGAGACTAAATAATAGTTTTGATTCTCCCGAGATATCGACTTGTCTAATGGGACATGAAATGAGTATGACTGAATCAACAGAGGAGACGCCATAATGGAGTTGTACTTATTATATTCATTACTGTCATTCAACAAGCGTTACAGACAAGAAAAACCTCTCGGGGCTTCAATGATTATCGATAGAACATGGTATCTGAAATTCCGACACATGATCACTGTTGGTGGGAAATGGCCAGTGTAATTTTGAGTAACTCTCGCCGACCAAACTGACTAAAAACTGTAATAAATTCTTGGAGCCATTACCAGAAATATAAAGAACAGAAACTAAGTGCTAATATTTTAAAGCATTGTTCTGCAAAGTCACCGCAGAAAAATTAAGTGCTTATATTTTGTCGGCATGCGAGAGAGTAATTGCTGAATGCGTCAGCCCAAAAAGAAACATGTAGCCAATTGCTGTACCAGAATATCCTTTCTTACTTTATTCTGTCGGCAGGAATTACTTTGTGAATTTTCAAATATATCCCATTGACGTCAATCTATCACTTCATTCATGTTTAGTCTACTCTCTGTCACAAACAAGAGCACGTTACTCCTGCAGTGTTTTATAATAATTTATGCTTCAATCAATGCTTAGAAATTGCTAAGAAATTGCTAAGCTTTTCCGGGCAAGTATCGCCAAGGTAAAAGACAAAGGAAATGTCATTTCTTAGGTCTCAAGTGTGATTAGATATAATGAAAATGCCATTTTAATCAGTCACAGTCAAAGGGGATCCTCGAGAAATAATTGAACTCTTAGTTGTATATGAACCAATCATGGTATGGTAATATGGTTTAGGGTTACACTGTTTATATATTTAGTGTGTCTATAGGCATAACATAATGATTTTTTATTTGCTTGCATCCTTCTTCTCTTTTTTGAGTGATATAGAGACATGACTTACTGATGTGTTTTTTCTTTAAATGGAGGTAAAAAAAATTATTGAGGATAGAGACATATAACTCAAAATATAAAAATATTTATCTGATTTAAAATTTAAATATTATAAAAAATAGAATAAGAATCTTAATGTAATTATTGTAGATAAGATTTATTTTAGATATAAATATAAGTTTTGTGTTCAGTATTCAAATAAATTATTAATATAAAATAGTAGAAATAAATTATGATTATTATTGCATTATATAATGGGAAATCTTAAAGATAAGATTATAAATCTTCTTTAAACATTTTTTTGAATTTAAAATGGTTTTCAATTTCTATCATTATGAGGAAGGCAAACAATTTCTCAAAACTTAGTGTTTTACAAATTTGTTGGGTTATAATAATAGATCTATATATAATAAAATGAGGCATTTTTGTTTGTAGAACAATTCACTAGCTGAGGATGATAACTGTACAGCTAAATAGTATACATCTATGTTTATGGCTTCTACTTTTTAAAATGTAGGTGTTTTTAGAATGATGATGGGGACATTAAAAATGAAGAATCAAAGAAATTAAGTATTCATGCTATGAAGATTAAAGACAAAAGAAGAAATGTTAAAAGATAAAAAATAAAAAGTCAAATCTTATCCTTCCAATCATCTTAATCATTTAGCTACAATAGTTTTTCATAAGAATTTCCATCACAAGATCATGTTTCCATTCCTTCTTTTCTATTCATTTATTTGATTACAAGCATCTAACAATACTTCTCCACATGACTCACATTTGTTGGTATTATGGATATGTTGCATTAGTTTTGTAATTGATGTCAACCCTTATCCTTCTGGAGATCTACATTGTTGATTTGGCACTATGGTTATATTGGTTTACTGTTGAACCGACACATTGTGTTCATGGGCAAGTTCTGTGACTTATGCACAGTCACCGGTATGTTGTTCACCAACAAGTTATATGGTTCACTATCACTGATGATGACTTGTTATCATCTGGAGATCACTTGATTATGTCAAAGACATGGTTTGGATACTTGGTTTTGGTGTTTTGGTTATTGGTCTAATGGGATTGACATATTTGTTTTTACCAACAGATTGGTCTAGGTTATGGACCGGTATGCGTTATCTATTCCAGATCAGCATGACACGTTTGGAGATGATTTATTAATTGAATATTATTGTTAATGTATTGAGCCGACATGATGCATTGCATCAAAACTTATTTGTAATTTATTTAATTGTAATATTCTTAGTGAGCTGACCTACACATTTGGTCTTAGGTTTTGTTTGTATGAAAGATCTCATTTGTGACATGAGATATGGGATATGATATGTAAGGTTATGGTATGGTATTGTAAAATGGTATGTGCGAATATTGAAGATCATATGAGCAGACCATAGAGAAGGTTCGAGGAAGGTTTGAAGGTGTTTATCAGAGATTAACCGGTACTGAATCCAACATTGGAGATGCTATTTTGAGCAGTACATTATTCTAGGATTTAACCATCCTACTGTAGTCATTGCGACTCCCATTTGAGGAGTCTGCTATAGGCGGTTGGCCTTTCTTTATGTCCAGACCCCATTTGTATACACATACTATCTATAGTAGTATCATCTGATTGTGGGTAAGGTTTCCCACCGTGCTTTTTCCCCTTATAGGGTTTCGACGTTAAAATCTATGTGTTATGTGTTGTGGATATTGTTTTTCTTTCTGTTTCATGCATTAAGTTTCACCGATATTGATATTAACTGTTAATCTATTAACCAACATTAAGTTTGGTTTACTGGTATTAAGTATCAAGTTTGATTAAATTATAATTGGTTTGAAATTCAAAGACAACTGATTCACCCCCCCATCTCAGTTGCCTTCTAGTTCCTAACAATTGGTATCAAAGCCAAGTCCTCTTTTTGCAGAAGCCTAACAGCTTGAGGAGATTCTGTGGCAACAAACATTTTCAGGAAGGACAGTCTAAACTTGACGGAACTAACTACGATATATGGAAGATCAGAATGGAGACACATCTGAATTTCATTGGAAGAGATATATGGGAAGTTACAAAGAATGGCTATGTTGGTCCTACACCGAATCAACCTAATCCACCAACATTGGGTAAAGAGGAAGAAAATGATTCGAAAGAAAGAGAAGCACTTTTGAGCGCATTATCAGATCAACAAATCATGAGATTATCAAATCGATCTACTGCTAAAGCTATTCAGGATAAATTGGAGACATTGAATGAAGGAGATACCACTTTCAAAATTGCAAAACTGGAATGTTACCAAGTCAGGTATGACAATTTGAAAATGGAAGAAGATGAAAGAATTTCTGCTTTTATGGAAAGAGTTAATGAAATTGTTTTAGGAATACAATGTTGTGGAGGATCCTTACGTGACAATGAAATTGTTTCTAAAGTTTTAAGATAATTGCCACCGACATACAAAATGAAAGTAATTGTTACTAATGAGTTGAGAACAATGCATAATACGTCAGTATCTAGAGATACCTTGGTTAGAAAACTTTCAACATTTGAGCTTGAGGAATTTGGTCATCTTGGTACAATTAAGATAGATTTAGCCTTCAGAGCATCACCATCTATAGCATCATCATCATCATCCAAAAAATCTGATTGGAAAGCACTATATGCAAAAGAACTTGAAGATATCAGAAGGGAAAATGAAGAACTAGAAGAACTTGAAGCACTATTTCCAAGGAAAATGCCTAAAGGTCCAATTGGAAGTAAGTATGAAGGTAAAGCACAATTTAAATGTTTTAACTGCAATAAAGTTGGTCATATAGCATCTAGATGTCCTGATACACATGCAAGATTGAGAGAGGAAGCTAAAAGTGTTAGGTCCAGGAGACAACTGAGAGGGGGGGTGAATCAATTGTCTAATAAATTCAAACCAAAAACCATTTCACCAACTTAATTCTTAATACCGGTAAACCAGTTAAGTATGCCAGTAGACAGTGTTAATAGTAAATTCCTATATCGGTAAAGATTAATGCATGAAACATAAACATAAAGTCATCTACAACACATAACACCAATATTTGTATGTGGAAACCCTATAAGGGGAAAAACCATGGTGGGAAACCTTACCCACAATCAGATGATACTGCTGCATATAGTAAGTGTACATAAGTGTGGTCTGCACATGCAGAAAGGCCAACAGCCTAGAGCTCACTGCTCAATCACAAAATGGGATTCACACTGACTACAGTTGGATGGTTAAATCCAATAAGAATGTACTGTACAAAATAGCATCTTCATATGCTGGATTCAGTACCGGTGTAATGCGGATATGCTTCTTCAAAAACCTAGCTTCACCTTCAAATGATGTCTTCGTGTATACCTCTTCTTAATCTCACATATACCTTCTCATAATTCTTCTCCACATTCCACATTTGATCTTATAAATAAGATCTTACATTTATACCATACCCTAAGACCAATTTTAGTAGGTTGGCTCTACAAGATATAACAATAAGAACATTTTACAAATAATATAATATCAGATGCAATAACCGATTGAACATGTCGGCTTAATGCATTTACAACAATAATAAATCATCTCTATAGCGTGCCATGCTGATCTGAAAAAAATAAGCCTGCCGGTGTAACCCTAGATAACTCTAGACCTATTTGCCGGTAAAAGCAAATATGCAAATATGAATATACCAATGATTAATTCTTCAAAACAAAGTGTCCACATGATGTCTTCGACAATACCAAGTGTCTTCCATATCATTCCAAGTGCCAGTGAACATTATATCCTACCGGTGAACCATATACCAGTAACTATTTAATAGTTACTTGCTTGCTGGTGAATGTTGCTAGATCTCCAAAGTGCTAGTGTTTCAGTAGGTGTTGACATCAATGAGAAAACCATACCAAAATACCAACAATCTCCCCCTTTGGCATTGATGGCAACACAAGATGGAAAAACCATCAAAGTGTCAAAACAGAAATGCCAAATACCAAAAACCAACAATGTCCTCTAAACAATTTATCCGCCTGGGAGCAACATGTGTTTTCCAAAGCTTTTCATACCAATCTCTTCTCAAAAGAACATGTGTTTTTCCATATATATCGCTCCCCCTTTGACATCAAATGCCAAAGTTACAAAAATCAAGTTCATATACAAAATACCAATCAATTCAATATACCAACTACTCCCCCTGAGAAGTAGCTTCATCAAAGACTAGAGTAAAAGATTTGTCTTTCAATTCTACCAGTTGATGACAATCATCAACTGTCTAAGTGTCTATCGGTGGTGGGATGACTCCAAGCCGATCTTTGAGATATTCAAAAGTCTCCTTAGGCAAAGGTTTTGTGAAAATATCTGCAAGCTACTCTTTAGTATTCACATAAACCAGTTTTATCTCCTTTTCTTCAACTTTTTCCTTAGAAAATTCAGTTTGATAGAAAAATGTTTTGTTTTAGAATGTAATACCAGATTATTAGATATATCAATTGTTGCAGTGTTATCATAATATATAGTAATAGGTTCTTTGCATTTTACCTTTATGTCTTTCAAAATTTGCTTAAGCCATAGTACCTATGTACAGTTAGTTGTTGCTGCAACATATTTTGATTCTACTGTTGATAAAGATGTACAACTTTGTTTCTTACTCAACCAAGAAACTAATCTCTTTCCAAGAAAGAATGCTCCTCTAGTGGTGCTTTTTCTATCATCCACATCTCCTGCACAATTTGCATCTGTGTATGTACATAGATCAAAATTTTCATCTCTAGGATACCATAATCCAAGATTTGCAGTGCCTTGTAAGTACCAGAAAATCCCTTTTACTGCTGATTCATGATTTTCCCTAGGATTACTTTGAAATCTAGAAACAATACATACTGCATTCATAATATCAAGCTTGGTTTGTGTCAAATATAGTAGACCTCCTATCATAGATTTGTATCTAGTTGGATTAACAGGTGTAGATTCATCCCTTTGAGATAATTTGTCATTTGTAGTCATAGGTGCTCTTACTGGTTTAGAGTTCTCCATCCCAAATTTCTTTGGTAATTATTTCAAGTACTTGGATTGACTAAAAAATATACCTTTATCAGTTTGTGAAATTTGCAATCCTAAAAAGAATTTTATTTCTCATATCATAGACATTTCAAATTCTTGCTGCATTTTAATAGAAAATTCCTTACATAATCCATCTTCTCCTCCAAAGATTATATCATCAATGAATACTTCTATAATCAAGATGTCATCATTAGTTATTTTGTAATATAAATTGTTGTTTGCATTTCCTTTAGTAAAACCAATCTTTAAAAGATACTTATCCAACCTTGCATACCAAGCTCTTGGGGCTTGTTTCAATCCATACAGAGCTTTTCTTAACTTGCAAACCATATCATTGTCATCTATCAAAGAAAATCCATCAGGTTGTTCAATATATACTTCCTTTTCAAGATCTCCATTCAAAAATGCACATTTAATATCCATTTCATAAACTTTGTAGTCCTTGTGAGCTGCAAAAGCCAAGAATAATCTGACTGTCTCGATTCTAGCTATCGGTGCAAAGATTTCATTGTAATCAACTCCTTCTTTCTAAGAATATCCCTTACACACTAGTCTTGCTTTATTTCTGACAACCTTACCATCTTCATTAAGTTTGTTTCTAAATACCCATTTGGTTCCAATTACATTTTTATCTTTAGGCTGGGGAACTAATGTCCAAGTATTATTTTACTCAATTTGTCCTAATTCTTCTTCCATACCTTTAATCCAAAATTTATCTTCACATGCCTCATTGATAGATGATGGTTCAATTTGAGAAATAAGACATACCTCTTCATTTGCCAAACTTCCTCTTGTCATAACTCCTTTAAATTTGTTTCCAATTATCTGATCTTCAGAATGATTCAATCTTACATACCGGGGTGTCTTTGTTTGCTGTTGTTCTTCAATTACTATGGAATCCTCTGATGGTACCGGGGTAACTGGATCTTCATTCTGTACTGATGGATTTAGTGTAGGTTTATTTGTCACAATTTCTGTTGCCAGTTCAAAGTCTATATACATTGAAGTTCCTCTGAATTGTTCATCAATCTTTACATTTGTACTCTCAACAATTTTCCGCAATCTCTTATTAGAACATCTAAATGTCTTGCTCTTAGATGAATAACTAAGAAATATTCCTTCATCACTTCTAGGATCAAATTTTCCAATATACTAATCTCTTCTAATATAACATTTACTTCCAAAAATTCTGAAATACTTAAGAGTAGGAGTATTACCAAACCATAGTTCATGAGGGGTCTTACCTGTTTCACCTTTGATGTGAACTTTGTTGAATGTATAACATTTGCTTCAGATAACATACTTCTTGTTGCATCCAAGATAGTTATGTTTTTTCCTTCAACAACTCCATTCTGTTGTGGTGTATGAGGTGCTGATAACTGTCTTCTGATTCCATTCACTTCACAGAATGTATTAAAGTTCTTAGATGTGAATTCTCCTCCTTGATCTGATCTTAAACATTTGATTTTCTTACTGGTTTCATTCTCAACCATTGCTTTGAACAGTTTGAACTTTCCAAGCGCTTCTATCTTTTCTTTGAGAAAAGTAACCCAACACATTCTAGAATAATCATCAATAATTAGCATGAAATATCTATCACCTTGTAAGCTTTTAGTTCTTGCTGGACCATATAAATTAGTGTGAATCAAATCAAGAGCATTATTGGATTTTTCTGGAATACTTTTGAAACTAGCTCTAACTTGTTTTCCAAATTGACATTCCTTACAAATTATATTTTGAGGTTTCACAATTCTAGGTAGATCTCTAACTGCCTTAGAAGTACTGATTTTCACCATGCAATCAAAGTTTACATGACATAGTCTCTTATGCCATAACCAACTTTCATCTATATGTGCAATCAAGCATGCCTTTTCACTATTATTCAAATGAAAGATATTACCTCTAGTCTGATTACTGGTTGCAATTTCCAAACCAGTTCTATTCATGATTTTGCATTTTCCATTTTTAAATTGTAATTGAAATCCCTTCTCAACTAATTGACCAACACTTAAATGATTATGCTCTAATAGTTCAACATAGTAGACATTGTCAGTGTTATGCTTACCATCAAGAGATATTGAATCCTTACCTTTGATTGAACAGACTTTGTCATCTCCAAATCTTACTAAACCTCCATTGTATTCTTGAAAGTCTGAGAATTTACCTTTGTCTCCTGTCATATGATGTGAGCATCCTGAGTCAATGATCCATTCATCCTTTACTTCAACTTTAGCTGCTAGGGCTTGTTCTACCAGTTGAGTAGTAGGTGCCCGCTGATCTTCTGTTATAGCAACAAAAACCCATCCATTGTCTATTGGATCCTCATCACAATTATCAGTCACACCTTCATCAGCAATGTAACAAGATTTGTCTTTGTTCTTCTTAAATCTATATCTCTTATATTTAGGATTAGGCTTGTATGTTCTTCTAGCTTCTTCTCTTAGTCTAGGATGTCTATCAGGGCATCTCAAAGCCATATGACCAATTTTATTATAGTTGAAACATTTAAAGGGTGCTTTACCTTCATACTTACTTCCAACTGGACCTTTTGGCATTTTCCTTGCAAATAGTGCTTCAAGTTCTTCAAGCTCTTCATTCTCCTTCCTAATTTCTTCAGGTTCTCTTTCATAAAAGGCTTTCCAATTTGATTTGTCAAATGATGGAGCAGATGATGTTGATGCTTTAAAGGCCAAATTCCTCAATTTCAAAGGTTGAAAGTTTTCCAATCAATGTATCCCTAGTTACTGATGTATTAGGCATTGTTCTCAACTCATTTATAGCAGTAACCTTCATTTTATATGCTGGTGGCAAACCTCTTAAGATTTTTGAAACAATTTCGTCCTCACTCAAGGTTCCTCCACAACATTTAAGACCCAAAACAATTTCATTTACTCTTTCCATAAAAGCATAAATTCTTTCATCTTCTTCCATTTTTAGATGTTCATACCTGACTCGGAAGCTTTCAAGTTTTGCAATCTTGACTGTGGAATCTCCTTCATTTAGTGTATGCAAATGATCCCAAATAGCTTTAGCAGTAGACCTATCTGATAATCCCATGATTTGTTGATCTGATAATGCACTCAAAAGTGCTTCTCTTGCTTTGTAATCATTCTCCTCATCTTTATCTAAGGTAGTTGGAGCAGTCTGACCAGCTACAACAACAGAATAACCATTCTTTGTAACTTCCCATATGTCTTTACCAATGCAATTTAGATGTGTCTCCATCCTGATCTTCCATATCCCATAGTTGGTTCCATCAAGTTTAGGACTGTCCTTCCTGAAATAATTAGTAGACATTAGATCACCTAAAGTTGTTAAACTTCTACAAAAGAGGACTAAGCTCTAATACCAATTGTTAGGTCCTAGGGACAACTAAGAGGGGGGGGGTGAATCAGTTGTCTAATAAATTCAAACCAAAAAACCATTTAACCAACTTAATGCTTAATACTGGTAAACCAGTTAAGTATGCCAGTAGACAGTGTTAACAGTAAATTTCTATACCGGTAAAGATTAATGCATGAAACATAAACATAATGTCATCCACAACACATAACACCAATATTTGTATGTGGAAAACTTGTAAGGGGAAAAACCATGGTGGGAAACCTTACACACAATCAGATGATACTACTACAGATAGTAAGTGTACATAAATGGGGTCTGCACATGCAAAAAGGCCAACAGCCTAGAGCTTACTGCTCAATCACAAAATGGGAGTCACACTGACTACAGTTGGATGGTTAAATCCAATAAGAATGTAATGTACAAAATAGCATCTTCATATGCTGGATTCAGTACCAGTGTAATGCTGATATGCTTCTTCAAAAAACTAGCTTCACATTCAAATGATGTCTTCGCGTATACCTCTGCTTAATCTTGTATATACCTTCTCACAATTCTTCTTCGCATTCCACATTCGATCTTACAAATAACATCTTACATTTATACCATACCCTGGGACCAATTTTAGTAGGTTGGCTCTACAAGATATTACAATAAGAACATTTTACAAATAATATAATATCAAATGCAATAACTGATTGAACATGTCAGCTTAATGCATTTACAACAATAATAAATCATCTCTATAGCATGCCATGCTGATCTGAAAAAGATAAGCCTGCTGATGTAAACCTAGATAACCTTGGACCTATTTGCCGGTAAAAGCAAATATCAAAATATGAATATACCAATGATTAATTCTTCAAAACAAAGTGTCCACATGATGTCTTCAACATTACCAAGTGTCTTCCATATCATTCCAAGTGCCGATGAACATTATATCCTGTCGGTGAACCATATACAAGTAACTGTGCAATAGTTACTTGCTTGCCGGTGAATGTTGTTGGATCTCCAAAGTGCTAGTGTTTTAGTAGGTGTTGACATAAATGACAAAACCATACCAAAATACCAACAAAAAGAACATATAAGCCTAACCCTAAATATCAGAGATACAAATTTAAGAACAAAGATAAATCTTGTTACTATGTTGATGAAGGAGTTACTGATGATTCTGATGAAGCTAATAGACAATGGATGGGTTTTTGTTGCAATAAAAGAAGATCAAATGACACCTATTGTTCCATTGGTAGAGAAGGCCCTTGTAGCTAAATTCGAAGAAAAGGATGAATGGATCATAGATTTCGGATGTTCACATCATATGACTAGTGATAAAAGTAAATTCTTATCTTTTTTAGGAATATAGTGGAGGTCTAGTAAGATTTGGCGATGATAAAGCTTGTTTAATGAAAAAAATTGTTACTAGTGAGTTGAGAACAATGCGTAATACATTAGTATCTAGAGATACCTTGGTTGGAAAACTTTCAACATTTGAGCTTGAGGAATTTGGTCGTGTTGCTACAATCAAGACTAATTTAGCTTTCAAAGCAGCATCATCATCAACATCATAATCACCATCTGACAAAACTGATTGGAAAGCACTTTATGCAAAAGAACTTGAAGCACTATTTGCAAGGAAGATGCCTAAAGGTTTAGTAGGAAGTAAGTATGAAAGAAAAGCACCTTTCAAATGTTTTAATTTCAATAAAGCTGGTCATATGGCTTCTAGGTATCTTGATAGACATGCAAGACTAAGGGAGGAAGCAAAAAGACCATATAAACCTAACCCTGAATATCAAAGATACAGATTTAAGAAAAGCAGAGATAAGTCATGTTATTATGCAGATGAAGGTGTTACATATGACTTAGATGAAGATCTAGAAGATAATGGATGGGCTTTTGTTGCAATAAAGGAAGATAAAGTGACACCTATTGTCAAACCGGTAGAGCAGAAACTGGCAACAAAAACTGAAGGAAAAGATGAATGGATTATAGATTCTGGATGCTCACATTATATGACTAGTGATTAAAGCAAATGCTTATCTTTTCAAGAAATTCATGGAGGTATAGTAAGGTTTGGAGATGATAAATCTTGCTTAATCAAAGGAAAAGGCACTATATCTTTGGATGGTAAGCATAATACTGACAATGTTTATTATGTACAAGGTTTACAACATAATCTTTTGAGTGTTGGTCAATTAGTGGAAAAATGATTTCAATTACAATTCAAAAATGCAAAATGCAAAATGATGAACAAAACTGGATTGGAGATTGCAACCGGTAATCAGACTAAAGGAAATATCTTTCACTTGAATACCAGTGATAAGACATGTTTGATTTCACACATTGATGAAAGTTGGTTATGGCATAAAAGACTCTGACATGTGAATTTTGATCACATTGTAAAGATCAGTTGAACTAAGGTAGTAAGGGATTTACCTAAGATTGTGAAACCTCATAATCCAGTATGTAAGGAATGTCAAATGGGAAAGCAAGTTAGAACAACATTTAATATCATTTCTAAGAAATCCAATAATATTCTTGATTTAATTCATACTGATTTATGTGGTCCAGCAAGAACAAGAAGTCTACATGGTGATAGATACTTTATGCTAATAATTGATGATTATTTTAGAATGTGTTGGGTTACTTTTCTCAAGGAGAAATCAGAAGCTTTTGGAAGATTGAAGATATACAAGGCAATGGTATAGAATGAAATTGGCAAGAAAATCAAATATTTAAGATCAGATCAACGAGGAGAATTTATATCTAGAGAATTCAATGCATTCTATGAAATGAATAGAATCAAAAGACAACTATTACACCCCAGACACCCCAGCAGAATGGAGTTGTGGAAAGGAAGAACAAACCTATTCTGGATGTAGCAAGAACCATGATGATGGAAGAAAATCTACCTCATGTGTACTGGAGAGAAGTAGTAAATACAATGGTTTATACTTTCAACAGAGTTCACATCAAAAGTGAAACCGGTAAGACCCCTTATGAACTATGGTTTGGTCATACTCCTAATCTTAAATATTTTTGAATATTTGGAAGCAAATATTTTATTAGGAGAGATGAGTATATTGACAAATTTGATCCCAGAAGTGATGAAGGAATTGTTGTCACTGAGGATTGCACCCATGATGCTATGTTAAAAAATAAGCAATCCCATGAAACAAGGAAACACCTTCGAGCCTATGGGTTGCTCAAAGTGAAGGTGAATCTCTGGAGATCAGGTTGGCTTCCTGTTTGGTGAATCTCTTGTAAATACTTGATAAGAAAAGGGATAAAAAGGGATATAAGGATTGTGTGTAATAAAAATCTATTCTAATGAAGGTGATGAACCAAATATCTTATCTGAGATCTTTAACCTGCTTAACTCACAAAAAGCTTCTAGCAAATAACACTGAATCTCACAACTCAATTGAACATGTAGATGCATAAATATTTTCTAGAAAGGTATGAATTTAATGCGTGTGTGAAGGAAAACAATAGGTTCTTACAACTTCAAGCAATTAAAATCAACTAACACAAACTAGAATCTGCAACTAAGATGTATTTTCTTGCACCACAAATTGATTGAATGAGACAAATTAGAGGATAAAAATCATAGGAAATTATCAAATCATTCATTCAACACTAGACAAGAAATACCAAGAAGGTGATTTTCTACTATATCAATGAAAATAAAGGAGTCTGCTGTTACAAAACTCAAATACTGCTGAGCTACAATGTTTTTTGCAAAAATGTATTATGCCCAAAAAAGAACCAGGCAAAAAAAGGAGAGAAATTATATATAGATATCTTGATGAATCTCCTCAAAACCCTAAAATGGTTTCCTTAGAAAATCCTTGGATGAATTTTCTCCAGAAAGGCATAAAAAATCATTCATAATACTGTAAATAATAATCTTTATTGCTCCAAAGGACTGCCACTGATCCTGCATGAAGAGAGAATCTCTCAAATTGCAATATGGAATTGTCAGTCTCACCCTGAATAGCTCCATTGGAAAAGAAGAAATCATTGTTTAAAAATCCGCATGTCTAAGTGCGAAAAATAGCTATCCCCATGTGAAAGATGCATGATGAACTGAGTTGTGACTGTATTAAAACAAATCCCATTTAAAATATCAAATGTATTCACTGGCAACTACTCTTCATGCTAAAACTTCTGGTAAAAATGGTTGAAAAATATGATCTCTCTGTCTCATGAGTTTTCCAATGGTACGAAACACTTGCATTTTGGACAATCGATCAGTGTCTGAATTAATTTTTTCATGCAAGAATTTAACTCTTCGCTTGGCAGGCTTTTCACCATGTAGATGACTAGTTATCCCGACCTCTAAAATCAAATCCATCGGGTCAACAGTAAGCTAGTTGATCAGCTATCCTAATCGTTTGATCCTCTTTGATCTTTATCTACACTCTGTCATGTGGCACTTTCTTATTGACTCTGGGGTCTTTTCTCCATTATCTCAACACGACCTCACTAACTGCCTTGAATGAAAACTTATTGCTTGTCACCAACTCTAGACAGATGTCCATCGAGCAACTTCAAGCCACGGTATAGCGAGCACCATCAGATCCGTTAGGAACTGCTTTCTTTTTATCCTTTTTAGTCACTTAACCATCTTCCCTAATCACTTGGATTAACCGTTAGATTTTCTCTTTAATCGTTGGAACTGCTAGCAGCTTGTCGCTATGTCGCGGTGATTAATTCTCGAGCACTTTTCTATTGCAGTTTAGCGACCACCATTAGATCTGTATGATCACCATTGGATGTGATCAAATCGCTTGATATTTACTCAGGTTGATCTTTGTTCTTGTGCCGTGTCATCAACATGTGTCACTCTCTGATTTTCTCGCAGGTCCACTTTGTCTTCCATCTGGACTTGGACCCACCTTGTCACCAAGTTGCGGTGATAACTTGGGCAAGCAAATTTTCCTTCCAGCTTAGCGACCACCATCGGATCTTTGCGATCTCCATTGGATGTGAGTAAATCGCTCGATCTTTACTCTTGGTCTGCTCATGGTTCTTAATCTTCTCTCTACCATGTGGCACATCCTCATTTGCTTTGAGCCCATCTGGATGGCCACATGGACTTCCACTTGTCACGAGGGTATTCATTCCAGGCACTTCACAACCACAGTAAAATGATAGTCATGGATAGCCCTAGAATGTCACTCTATCGTTTGATCTCTCTTGATCTACCATGTCATCAGTCACCAAGTCATGGTAGTAATCCAGTGAGAATCTAACCATCATGACAACCATTGGATTACTATGATCTACGTTCGATCTTTGCTTACTTGCTAACTCTTTGGTTGCTTCCTGCCAGTCAGTCACAAAATTAGAACTCCTTGACATGTGCACTTATGTAGGGTCCACTGGATGATGAGCCTCTTCTTGTCAAAATCTCGTAAGCTTTGATACTAGAGTTACATGTGATCTTGGTTTTAAATACAAGAAACTCCGTCTATACTGCCAATGTCGGATAAACCATTTTCACGGCCTGGCAACCAAAATTGCTTTGGAAACTCTTTGTCCTCTCTTTGTCACCATTTGATCATGTGACAGGGAGAATTTTGACATTCTTACATTAGCATGCTAAGCTTGACCTCCTTGGGAGCCCATTTTAACCCACATATTTCATTGCTTCTCCTGTATCTGCACATGAAGCAAACAAGTTAGACAAAAAAATACATTTCTAGTTAGTTGCTCATGATTTGGACCTTTTCAATATGAATGAATGCAAGGATTCATTAGGAAACCAAATTTGACATGTGCAAAATTTTGGTAACATTGTTGGCAACCTCTAAGGGGTGTTTGCTTGCTAAACAATAGAGTCAAGTAGCCTAGCATATCCTTTGGGCATTGAGTCAATTCTAGCTTTTCCAAAAATCTGGAACTCCATCTTAGCACTCAAAACAAAACTAAAAAAAACAAAAAAAAAACTACGAAGGCTCTGCTTACAGCTGAGCTTGCACACTGTGCAATCTGCACTTATCAAAACCTGAAACAAAGTTGTACTAAACTAAAAACTTGAGGCAACAATGTGCTGGAAGCACTTATTCAATTGAAAACTACTACAACTCTTCTTATAGCTGAGCTTGGTAAACTAAAAGAAAGGCAACTATTCATTTATGTACATATGCAAAACTATTAGTATTCAATAGCAAATTTTGAGGTAAATCCCATTGACAGGGATTGGCAAAACCTTGCCATACAACTTAGCAAGATGGAAAGCATTATTCTGTTTACATTATGTGATAACATAAGGACCATCCCACATGGCATCAAACTTGGTATGTCTACTAGGTTTGTTCTTTAATTCATCCCATTTGAAAACAAGATCACCTTGATTAAATATATGTGGTGCAACTTTTCTATCAAAGGTTTTCTTCATCTAAGGATGGTGAATATCTAATTTTCCATATTCTTCTCTATGAATTTCTTCTAACTCCATAAGTTGAGCAAGCCCAATCTGCATTGGTTTCTCTTCAAGTAACTCCAACTCTTTTATATAATTTAAAGCTGGCAATTCAACTAAAATAGGTAACCTAGCTTCTTGTCCATAAGTTAAAACATAAGGAGAGTTACCTATTGATCTCTTTGGTGTAATTTTGTTAGCCCAAAGAGATAACTTGAGCTTTTCATGCCAAGTTCTCCATTTCTCAACAATGGTCTTATTAATGATATTGATCAAGTTCTTATTAGTTGATTCAACTTGTCCATTTCCCTAAGGGTAATAATTGAATGAAGTATTCAAATATATATTATGCTTAACTGACCAATCTGAAACTCTAAGACCAATAAAAGCTAAAGCATTACTAGAAATGATTGATTCTAGGGCTCCAAACCTGGACACTAAGTCTTGATAGAAATTCACGACAAAAGTTTCATTAGCTTCTTTCAATGGAACTGCTTCTGTCCACTTTGTGAAATAACCAATTGTTGTAAGAATCCATTTATGACCTACACTAGAAGGTGGATTAATAGGTCCTATAAAATCAAGTCCCCACTTTGTAAAGGGTTGGTCTACTTCAATTGGTTGCAAAGGCAAGGCTGCCAACCTCTGTTTGCATGCAAACAATGAGAATTTCTCACATTTTCTTACCCATGATTGAGCATCTTTAAACATTTCAGGCCAATAATAACCATCTCTCATAATTTTTCATAGTTGTTGTTCTTACTGCAAAGTGACCTCCTGCAGGTCCTTCATGAAATTCTTTTAGAACTTTTTCAATCTAATCTATCTCAATGCATCTTAGAAGAATATTATTATAATCTCTTTTGAACAAAATACCATCTATTAAAGCATAAGGAATGGCTTGTAACCTAAAATACCTTATTTTTGATCTATCTAATCCTTCTGGATAGTCACCAGTTTGTAAATAATGTACAATTTGTTGATTCCAAGTTACTGGTAAAGTTGGGGCAGCAAGTTCCTCATTGTTAAGCATTTTTTCAACTTTTCTCTCCTCTTCTTTACTATTTTATGTACTTCTAGCAAGCTGTTCACATACACCCTTGCCTCTAACTAGCTTAGTTACCTTGATAGAAATGTCATATTCAATTGCCTTAGTGATCCAACCTGCCCTTTTGTCCTTTATGTCTTTGTTGAGCAAAAACTCTTTCACTATAGGATGAGCAACCATAAGCTAAATTTTATTGTTATATAGCATGTGCCTAAATTTCTTAAGGCTTCTTATTACTGCTAACACATTCTTTTCCTAAATGAATATCTAGTCTCATAATCATGCAAAATTTGACTAAATAAAACAATTGGCTGCTTTAAACCTTCATCATTTTGCTGACACAATATTGGAGAAATAGTATCCTCACTCCCAAAAGAATATAGAATAAAATATTTCTTAAAACCAGGAGTAATGAGAGTAGGGGTTGCTGCAATTGCTTCTTTAATTTCTTCAAAACTTCTTTTACCTTCCTTATTCCACTGAAAAGGAATATTTTTCTTAAGCACAGCTATAAGTGGTTGCATCAACGCTTCAATATTAGGAATAAATCTTCTGATAAATTTAATCCTACCTATGAAACTCTAGAGTCCCTTTTTATGTGCTGGTAATGGCAATGCAAGTATGGTTGTGATCCTCCTAGGATCTACTGAAATTCCTTGTTTTAAAACAATATATCCCAACAACTTGCCTTCATGAACAACAAATATGCTCTTCTTGGGATTTAATGAAACTCCAAATTCCCTGCATCTTTCAAATACCTGTCTGAGACGGTTAAGATGTTTATTATCCTTTTTAGAAAAAATAGTTACATCATCTAGGTAAACCAAAACAAACTTGCTGATGAGACCTTGAAATGCCATATCCATTGCACGCTAAAGTATTGCCCCTACATTGGTCAGTCCAAACGACATTTTATTATAAGCCATTGTACCCCACTTGGTGGTAAATGTTGTTTTGTACTGGTCTTCTTCTTTGACTAGAATTTTGTTATATGTTGAATAACCATCAAGTAATGAGAATCTCTCTGAACCTGAGACAACTTGCAAAATTTTCTCCACTGAGGGAAGTGGGTAATGATCTTTTAGGGATGCTCTATTTAAGTCTCTAAAATCAACACATAGTCTAAGTTCACCATTCTTCTTCCGAATGGGAACTAGATTGGACACCCAAGATGTGTGCTTGATTGGAAATATTATATTTCTTTCAATCAACTCATTTAACTCAGTCCTCATAAGATGTTCTAATTTTGGATTAAGAGGCCTTTGTTTCTGTCTTACTGGTTTTGCATTATCTACCAACACTATAGTATGCTGAGCTAATTGAGGATCAAATCCTTTCAAATCTTCATACCTCCATGCAAATATGTCATTAAATTCTTGACAAAGTTTTACAGAAGCATGTTTTTCTTCAGGGGTACATACCTTGCCAATTTTAAGTAACTTGTCCTTGAATATTTTAACAGGTTCATAATATTCTTCTTTCACAAACATGCTACCTTTATCCTTTCTTACTTGATCATCTATATTAAAAATAGATTCAAAGGTTACCAAACCCTTGGGCAGCTTGTTTGTTTTCAATTAGAGAAACTGATTTTCATATTGCTCATTGAACTTACACTGATTTCCGACAGAAAACTCAGCTTCTTCCATTAGGAAATTAGTAATCTGCTCATCCGATTCAAAAACCTTCCAATTAACAGTGTTATCTGGAATTGAGGGCCCTACTATAACTTTGACATGCTGTTGTCTATCAATATTTTCTAGTTCTTTTGGAATGTTGAACTGAGCTCCTAATGCAACAAGCTTATCTACTTCTTTATTTTGACTTCTAAGAATGGACAACAAATTAAATGCATCAAAATTTTCAATTAAATCCCAAATTCTATGCTTGTACATTTTTAAAATATCATTTTTGGGATATGAATATTCCTTGGTTTACAACTAGTTCACTATCACCAAAAACTTGTAAACATTTAACTTTTCTTTGCCTAGCCCATTTTAAGCCATGTGCAAGTGATTCATACTCTGTTGTATTGTCTGTACAACTAAATGAAAATCTGAAAGCAATGTAGTATCTCATACCTTCGGGTGAAACTACCATAACACCACCTCCAACACTATTCTTACCTCTTTAACCATCAAAATAAAGCTGCCAAATCTGATTTTGTTGTTGTTCTAACTGCTGGTCAGGTGGAATTTCCCCATTTTTAATATTAGGAATAAAATAATCCTCCTCATGAATCATATAAACACCAAGACCGATTTCATCCATGCTGATGAAAGGATCTTCTACCATAGTCTGAGCTGCCCACTCATCTAAATTCACATTAGGTATGCACTGAATAGGTGTATCTGGATCCTGGATAAGTGGTAACTCCTCATGGTCTCTAATGACAAGATCTACATTTATAGGATTGGGGGTATATGGTTCTAAGTTGTAAGTGGCTTGAGGTTGTGACTTAATGGTAACCTTAGTACCATATCGGGTTATAAAAAACAAGTGTGACCAATCAGCAGAAAGGTATCCTCCTAATTTTTCTATGAAATCTCTAGATAGGCAAATAACAAAATGTGGAGGCAAGTCAACTATGTACATGTCTTGAGGTATTATAAAATTAGGACAAGCATGCAATTTCAAACAAAGATCTCTGACCAATCTAGCTGACTTAATTGTTGTTCCATCTAATTGTACAACTCCTCTAGAAACAGGCTCATAAATTAGACCAAGTTTATCTACAAGGTCTTTGGGCATAATTGAACTACTGGCTCTTGAGTCTATCAAACAATTGTGGACTAGATGGTTGCCAATTATCAATGTTACGTAAAATGGAGGAGGCTTTGGTGTTTGGGTTGGCTGATTATTTTCCACTGGGATATCATTAGCTAATGCAATTGTGGCCTGATCTTTCTAAGGCTCATTAGTCAAGGAGAGATTATCCAATTTGTCTCTTAGCAATTCCTTTTGTCTAGGAATTTGCAATGCATCTATCATATGTTAGGTCCTAAGGACAATTGAGGGGGGGGGGGGTGAATCAGTTGTCCAACAAATTTAAGCCAAAAATAAGTTAACCAACTTTAATGCTTAATACCGGTAAATCAGTCTTTTATGCTAGTAGACAGTTTTATTAGTTAATTACAGCACCGGTAAGGATTAATGCATAAATTAGAAAGATAATAACATTGACAACACATAACACCAATATTTGTACGTAGAAACCCTATAAGGGGAAAAACCATGGTGGGAAACCTTACCCACAATTAGATGATACTACAACAGATAGTATGTGTATACAAATGGGGTCTGCACATGCAAAAAGGCCAAGTGCCTAGAGCTCTCTTCTCAAACACAAATGGGAGTCACACTGACTACAATTGGATGGTTAAATCCAATAAGGATGTATTGCTGAAAATAGCATCTTACTATGTTGGATTCAATACCAATGTAGTTCTGATTGTCTTCACAAAAACCCTCCTTCAACCTTCAAATAATGTCTGCGTTTATAGCTCTGCTTATTCTCGCATATACCTTCACACAATTCTTTTTCACATTCCACATTTGATCTTACAAATAAGATCTTACATTTATATCATAACCTAAGACCAATTTTAGTATGTCGGCTCTAAAAGATATTACAATAAAATCATTTTACAAATAAAACAATAACTGATGCAATAACTAATTCAACATGTCGGCTCAATGCAATTACAACATTAATAAAACATATCCACAGCAAATTGTGCTAATCTGAAATAGATAAGCATGTCGATGCTTATTCTGGACCTATTTGCTGGTGACAAAAAATATGCAAATACAAATATGCCAATGAACAAATCTCCAAGACAAAGTGTCCAAATGAGGTCTTTAACATAACTAGTTGTTTTCCATATCATTCCAAGTGTCAGTGAACATTATATCCTACTAGTGTACCAAATACTAGTGATTGTGCATAAGTCACTTGCTTGTCGGTGATCATTTCCAATTCTTCAAAGTGCCACAGTTGATAAGTGTTAGTAGGTATTGACATCAATGACAAAACCATGCCAAAATACCAACATCATAGTCATGGAAACAATGGTTTTTGCCATAGATTAAAAAATATTAAATGGAACACCACTAAACTTTTGTTGTATTTTTGGAACAACAGGCTCTTGATGAGCTAGTTTTAACTAAGATTGAACTTTTTGATGGTCTTTAGGTGCTGGGGGTTGTCCTCTTGTTAAAACTTGGACATTCTGGATAGGTGGAAGTGTACTAACAGCTTGCTGATTTATAGAAGCTTGTTGTTTTCTTTATCTAGCTGTTGTCTGAATTTATTTTGTTACTATCCATTATTTATACCTTGTTGTGGATTATTTGCAGCTTCTTGTCCAATGTCAATAGCACGTTTCTTTGAACTTGTATCTTTTGCAATAGGTGAAAAAGGTCTATTTTGTGTTTGCGGATGATTTAACTCCACAAAATTCCTCACCTTGCCAATTCATCATAGCCACCTCAGGACCTTCTGGTTCCTCATTTATACCTACATCCTGATAAGACATGTTATTCTAAACAATCTCCCCCTTTAGCATTGATGGCAACAAAAGATGGAAAAACCATCAAAGTGCCAAAACAGAAATGCCAAATACCAAAAACCAACAATCTCCCAAAAAGAGATCATAACTAGAAATCAAAATTCAGATAAACAATCTCTCCCCAAAGTAACAATCTCTCCCCCTGGGTGTGACATGTGTTTTTCTTGTATCTTTCCATACCAATATCTCCCCCTTTGACATCAAATTCCAAAGTCAATATAAAAACTATTTTTTAGATACAAAATACTAACCAATTCACTATACCAACTACTCCCCCTGAGAAGTAGCTTCCTCATCAAAGCCAGAGTAAAAGATTTCTCTATTAATTCTATTGGTTGATGACAAACATCAACTATCTAAGTCTCTACCGGTGGGGGTATGACCCCAAGCTGGTCTCTGAGATATTCAAAGGTCTCCTTAGGAAGAGGTTTAGTGAAAATATTTACAATCTTCTTTTTAGTATTCACATAAACCGGTTTTATTTATTTTGCTTCAACATTCTCCCCTAGAAAATTGAATTTGATAGAAACATGTTTGGTTTTAGAATTTAATACTGGATTCTTAGATATATCAATTGTTGTAGTGTTATCACAATAGATAATAATAGGTTCCTTGCATTTTATCTTTATATCCTTCAACATTTGCTTAAGCTATAGTACCTGTGTACAGTTAGTTGTTGTTGCAACATATTCTGATTCTATTGTTGATAAAGATGTACAGCTTTGTTTCTTACTCAACCAAGAAATTAATTTGCTGCCAAGAAAAAATGCTCCACTGGTGGTGCTTTTTCTATCATCCACATCTCCTTCCCAATTTGCATCTGTGTATGCACATAATTCAAAGTTTTCATCTCTAGGATACCATAATCCAAGATTTGTAGTGCCTTGTAAGTACTAGAAAATCCTTTTTACTGTTGATTCATGGTTTTCTCTAGGATTACTCTTAAATCTTGAAACAATACATACTGCATTCATAATATCAGGTCTTGTTTGTGTCAAATATAGTAAACCTCCTATCATAGATTTGTACCTAGTCGGATTAATAGGTGTAGATTCATCTCTTAGTGATAATTTGTCATTTGTAGTCATAGGTGTGCTTACAGGTTTAGAGTTATCCATCCTAAATTTCTTTAGTAACTCCTTTAGGTACTTGGATTGACTCAAGAATATACCTTTATCAGTCTGTGAAATCTGCAATCCTAAAAATAATTTTATTTCTCCAATCATAGACATTTCAAACTCTTGTTGCATTTCAATAGAAAAGGTTTTACATAATCCACCTTCTCCTCCAAAGACTATATCATCAATAAAAACTTCTATAACCAATATGTCATCATTAGTCACTTTGTAATATAATTTGTTGTCAACATTACCTTTAGAAAAACCAATCTTCAAAAGATACATATCCAATCTTGCATACCAAGCTCCTGGAGCTTGTTTCAACCGATACAAAGCTTTCCTTAACCTCTAAACCATATCTTTGTTATCTGTCAAAGAAAATCCATCAGGTTGTTCAATGTAAACTTCTTCCTCAAGATCTCCATTTAGAAATGTAAATTTAATATCCATTTGATATACTTTGTAGTTCTTGTGTGCTGCAAAAGCCAAGAAAAGTCTAACTGCCTCAATTCTAGCTACCAGTGCAAAGGTTTAATTATAATCAATTCCTTCTTTTTGAGAATATCCCTTACACACTAGTCTTGCTTTAATCCTAATTACCTTACCATCTTCATTAAGTTTGTTTTTGAATACCCATTTTGTTCCAATCACATTTTTGCCTTTAGGCCGGGGAACTAATGTCCAGGTGTTATTTTTCTCAATTTGTTCTAGTTCTTCTTCCATAGCTTTAATCTAGTGTTTATCTTCACATGCCTCATTAATTGATGATGGTTCAATTTGAGAAATAAGACATACCTCTTCATTTTCTAGTCTTCCTCTTGTCATAACTCCTTTATACTTGTTTCCAATTATCTGATCTTCAGAGTGATTCAATTTTACATAACGGGGTGTCTTCGTTTGCTACTCTTCCTCAGTTACTGTGGAATTTTCAGATGATACCGGTGTAACTGGGTCTTCATTCTGTACCAGTGGGTTCAATGTAGGTTCATTTGTTAGAATCTTTGTTGCTAGTTCAGAGTCTATATACCTTGAAGTTCCTCTGAATTGTTCATCAATATTTACATTTGTACTCTCAACAATTTTTTGTAATCTTTTGTTAAAAAATCTATATTCCTTAATCTTAGATGAATAACCAATAAATATTCCTTCATCACTTCTAGGATCAAATTTTCCAATATACTCATCTCTTCTAATATAGCATTTGCTTCCAAATATTTTGAAATATTTAATAGTAGGAGTAATACCAAACCATAGTTCATCAGGGGTCTTACCGGTTTCTCCTTTGATGTGAACTTTGTTGAATGTATAGACCATTGTGCTTACTACCTCTCTCCAATACACATGTGGTAGATTTTCTTTAGATAACATACTTCTAGCTACATCCAAGATAGTTCTGTTTTTCCTTTCTACAACTCCATTTTGCTATGGTGTCTAGGGTGCTGATAGTTGTCTTCTGATTCTATTCACTTCATAGAATACATTAAATTCCTTAGATGTAAATTCTCCTCCTTGATCTAATCTCAACAATTTGATTTTCTTACTAGTTTCATTCTTTACCATTGCTTTGAACAGTTTGAACTTCCCAAGTGCTTCTAATTTTTCTCTGAGAAAAGTAACCCAACATGTTCTAGAATAGTCATCAATGATTAAAATGAAATATCTATCACCTTGTAAACTTTTAGTTCTAGCTGGACCATATAAATCAGTATGAATTATGTCAAGAGCATTATTTGATTTTTTTGGAATACATTTAAAAGTAGCTCTAGCTTGTTTTCCAACTTGACATTCCTTACATACCGGATTGTGAGATTTAACAATCTTAGGTAAATCTCTAACTACCTTAGTAGTACTAATTTTTACCATGCAATCAAAATTTACATGATAGAGTCTCTTATGCCATAGCCAACTTTCATCAATATGTGCAATCAAGCATCTCTTTTCACTGTAATTCAAATGAAAGATGTTACTTCTAGTTTGATTACCAGTTGCAATTTCCAAGCCAGTTTTGTTCATAATTTTGCATTTTCCATTCTTAATTGTAACTGAAATCCTTTCTCAACTAATTGACCAACACTCAAAAGATTATTCTTTAAACCTTCCACATCAAAAACATTGTCAGTATTATGCTTCCCATCAAGAGATATTGTACCTTTACCTTTGATCAAACAAGCTTTGTCATCTCCAAATCTCACTAAGCCTCCATTATATTCCTGAAAGTTCAAGAATTTGCCTTTATCACTAGTCATGTGATGTGAACATCCTGAATCAATGATCCATTCATCCTTAACTTCAACTTTAGCTTCCAGGGCTTGCTCTACTAGTTGAATAGTAGGTGTTAGTTGATCTTCTATTATAGCAACAAAAACCCATCCATTGTCTGTCGGATCTTCATCAAAATCATCAGTGACTCCTTGATCAGCAAGATAACAAGATTTATCTTTATTCTTCTTAAATCTGTATCTCTGATATTCAGGGTTAAGCTTGTATGTACTTCTAGCTTCTTCTCTTAGTCTAGCAGGTCTATCAGGGCATCTAGAAGCCATATGACCAATCTTATTATAGTTAAAGCATTTAAAGGGTGATTTACCTTCATACTTACTTCCAACTGGACCTTTAGGCATTTTCCTTGCAAAAAGTGCTTCAAGTTCTTCAGGTTCTTCATTTTCTCTCCTGCTTTCTTCAATTTCTCTTGCATAAAAGGATTTCCAATCAGACTTGTCAAATGATGGTGCAGATGATGTTGATGCCTTAAAAGCTAAATCTATCTTTAGAGTAGCAACAGGACCAAATTCCTCAATTTCAAAAGATGAATGTGTTAGGAAACTTACAGACACTGAGAGGGGGGCGTTAATTAGTATCTAATAGGTAATTAGATTTTCTCAACTTAAAACATGCAGAACAATACTTCAGTCACATTATTTGATTTCTAGCTTGATGATGAGGAACCAGCATTTAGAGTACCGCCAGTGGAAGTAAGCAAACTTGCATTGACCTCTGGTAGGTCTTTTTGTGTCGGTATGCTTCCTTTCTCTGTGCCGATGTCAGTTTCTTGAGTGCCGGTGTAGAGTGTGTTCTGCTGATGCCGGTGTAATACCTTGTTGATGTAATGCCTTGCCGGTGACATAGGATTGTAAGGTTGCCATCAATGAAAAAACCTTCAATCACATACAATGTCTCATTGGAGTGTGCATATGCCAACAAAATTTTTTCCAATCATTGTATCCCTAGTTACTGATGTATTAAGCATTGTTCTTAACTCATTTATAGTAGTAACCTTCATTTTATATGCCTATGGAAATCCTCTAAAAACTTTTGAAACAATTTCATCTTCACTTAAGGTTCCTCCACAACATTTAATACCCAAAAAAATTTCATTGATTCTTTCCATAAAAGAAGAAATCCTTTCATCTTCTTCCATTTTCAGATTTTCATACCTGACCTGGAAGCTTTCTAATTTTGCAATTTTGACTGTGGAATCTCCTTCATTTAGTGTTTCCAAATGATCCCAAATAGCTTTAGCAGTAGATTTATCTAATAATCCCATGATTTGCTGATCTAATAATGCGCTCAAAAGTGCTTCTCTTCTTTGCAATCATTTTCCTCATCTTTAGCCAAGTTTGGTAGATTAGGCTAACTAGTTGTAGGAGTTGTATAGCCATTCTTTGTAACATCCTAGATGTCCTTTCCAATGCAATTCAATGTGTCTCCATTCTGATCTTCCATAGTTGGTTCTATCAAGCTTAGGAATGTCCTTCCTAAAATAGTTAGTAGACATTGGATCTTCTCAAGTTGTTAAACTTCTGCAAAAAGAGGACTAGGCTCTGATACCAATTGTTAGGTCCCGGGGACAATAGAGAGCGGGAGGGGGGTGAATCAGTTCTCTAACAAATTTAAACCAAAAACAACTTAACCAACTTTAATGCTTAATATCGGTAAATCAGTCTTTTATGCTGGTAGAAAGTTTTATTAGTTAATTATAGTACCGGTAAGGATTAATGCATGAAGTAGAAAGATAATAACATCCACAACACATAACACCAATATTTGTACATGGAAACCCTATAAGGGGAAAAACCACGGTGGGAAACCTTACCCACGATCAGATGATACTACTGCAGATAGCATGTGTATACAAATGGGGTCTACACATGCAAAAAGGCCAAGCGTCGAGAGCTCACTGCTCAAACACAAATAGGAGTCACACTGAATACAATTGGATGGTTAAATCCAATAAGGATGTACTTCTCAAAATAGCATCTTACTATGCTGGATTCAGTATTGGTGTAGTTTTGATTGTCTTCACAAAAACCCTCCTTCAACCTTCAAATGATGTCTGTGTGTATAGCTCTACTTATTCTCGCATATACCTTCGCACAATTCTTTTTCACATTCCACATTTGATCTTACAAATAAGATCTTACATTTATATCATAACCTAAGACCAATTTTAGTAGGTCGGCTCTAAAGGATATTACAATAAAATCATTTTACAAATAAAACAATATCCGATGCAATAACTAATTCAACATGTCGGCTCAATGCAATTACAACATTAATAAAAAATCTCCATAGCGTGTCGTGCTAATCTGGAATAGATAAGTCTGTCAGTGTTTATTCTGGACCTAGTTTCTAGTAACAATAAATATGCAAATACGAATATGCCAATGAACAAATCTCCAAGACAAAGTGTCCAAATGAGGTCTTTAACATAACCAGGTGTTTTCCATATCATTGCAAGTGCTAGTGAACATTATTTCTTGCTGGTGTACCAGATACCGATGACTATGCATAAGTCACTTGCTTACTGATGATACTTTCCAATTCTTCAAAGTGTCAAAGTTGATAATTGTTAGTAGGTGTTGACATTAATATCAAAACCATGCCAAAATACCAACATCATAGTCATGGAAACAATGTTTTTTGCCATAGATTCAAAAATATTAAATGGAACACCACTAAACTTTTGTTGTACTTCTGGAACAACAGGCTCTTGATGAGCTGGTTTTAACTAAGATTGAACTTTTTGATGCTCTTTAGGTGCTAGAGGCTGTCCTCTTGGTAAAATCTGCACATTTTGGATAGGTTGAAGAGTACTAACAACTTGCTGATTTATAAAAGCTTGTTTTTTTCTTTATCTAGCTGCTATCCGAATTTATTTTGTTACTGTCCATTATTTATAGCTTGTTGTGGATTATTTGCAGCATGTTGTCCAATATCAATAGCACGTTTCTTTGAACTTGTATTTTTTGCAATAGGTAAAAAAGGTCTATTTTGTGTTTGTGGATGATTTAAATCCACAAAATTCCTCACCTTGCTAATTCATCATAGCCACCTCAGGACCTTCTGGTTCCTCATTTATACCTACATCGTGATAAGACATATTATTCTAAACCATCAAAGCTTGTGATTGAGCATTCATTGCATTTTGGCATGATGCTTCATTATGAGGTTGTTGGGAAGGAAAACACCACTCTTGTGCCATATTATTCTGAGTAGGAACATTTTCTTTAGAATTGCTAGTAGTATTTTGGTTATACTGCTAGTTTTGCCTATTGTTGTAGTTCCTCCTCTGATTCTAAGCATCAACTTGGTAGTTAGGTCTATTGGGTTGATAAGAAGCATGATATGGGGCTTGATACCTCTTATTTTGGTTCTGATTTTTCTTGATGTTCACCAATTCATTGCCAAAATTTTGCATAGTCTCCCGAATTAGTTGAGTTGCTTCAAAATTCTTTATAAACATCTCTTGTAACATCTATAGTTTCTTTGATGAGTCTGCTACAACACTATTTTAAACATAATTTTGAAAACCTAGTGCTGGAACAGTAGGTATTGCAGCTATAAGGGGTACTTGTAAAGGCATTAATAGTTTTATATAAGGAAAAATAGGCATAGGATGCCTATGGGCAATTTGACTAGCTTGTATAAGGTTATTTTTTTCTCTAATAGATAAATCATAAGCTTCTGGTAATGTAACCCCACCCATAGATTGAATCATAACAGCAATATCGCTATTTAAAGCTCTCAAATAATATAAAAATGCATGTTTAGGAGAGTGTTTTACCATTGTAGGAATTCTATTCTAGGTTCACTCAAAACAGTAATTAAAATCAGTCATCTACTCTTGAGGTGCTCTCTTGATAGTGGTCATCTGCTCAACCAAAGATAGGTGATCCTATTTATCTGCAAACTGCTTTGTTAGCTTGTCACCCAAATCATCCCAATCAATAACTGAATTAATTTACAAACCCCTGAACCATTGTAGTGCTTTGCCTTTGAATGATGCTGCTAGTAGCCTAAGTGCTACATTCTCTTGGGTTATATGGTGAACTGGACATAGAGATGCTATATCTCTTATGTGCTCAATGGGTGTGATGTAGTCTTCACTAGTGAAATTAGGAAGACTTTTCAGAGCTGCTCCTGGTATAGGATCATGTTGGGTCAAATTCAAAGGGCAGCCTCCATTGAAGGGTACAAAAGCATGTGCTCTTGGCAAAACCATTGTAAATACTAAAGGATTTACTGGTGGATTCTGGGTAATAGATGTGTGAATTGGAGTAGTTAAAAAAAGAGGATTAGGTAGCAAAATTGGTTGAGAATTATAAGGTGGAGGAGAAGAATTAGACAAAAGATTAGAATCTAGAGTTTCAAGAAAAACTTCAACTGACGAACTTTCTCGAAATTCAATTGCTGAATTTGTTGCTTTTTTATGTCTTTTTTCGTTGTCCTTGACCTTCTCTGTGATGGTGGTATCTCAATATGCTCAACCAAATCCTCACTCTGTCTGGTTTGATACTTTTTCATATGTTGTTAAGACCTATTCTGGACATAAAACTAGAAAATAGAGTCGCTGGGTACTTAGAAAAAATAACCTCAATGGGCTGAAATACTGCTGTCAATACTAAAACAACAACAAAAATAGATTTTCTTTAAGCTATGATAGCTCAAAAGTGTCCCACTGGGCATGCCAAAAACCATTGTCACTAAGGATTGCACCCGTGATGCTATGTTTGAAAACAAGCAATCCTATGAAATATGGAAACACCTTCAAGCCTATGGGTTGCTCAAAGTGAAGGTGAATCTCCAGAGATTAGGCAGAATTCCTATTTGGTGAATCTCTTATAAATACTTGATAAGAAAAGGGATAGAAAGGGATATAAGGCTTGTGAGTAATAAAAATCTATTCTAATGAAGGTGATGCACAAAATATCTTATCTGTGATCTTCAACTAGCTTAACTCACAAATATCGTCCAACAAATAACTCTGAATCTCACAACTCAATTGAACATGTAGATGCATAAATATTTTCTAGAAAGGTATGAATTTAATGTGTGTGTGAAAGAAAACAAGAGGTTTTCACAACTTCTAGAAATTAAAATCAACTAACACAAACTAGAACCTACAACTAAGATGTATTTTCTTACACCACAAAATGACAGAATGAGACAAATTAGAGTATAAAAATCACTGGAAATCATCAAATCATTCATTCAACACTAGACAAGAAACACCAAGAAGGTGATCTGCTACTATATTACTCAAAATAAAGGAGTCTGTTGTTACAAAACTCAAATACTACTGAGCTACAATGTTTTTTACAAAAATGTATTATGCCAAAAGAATGAACCAGGCGAAAAAGGAGAGAAAGAATATATAGATATCTTGATGAATCTCCTCAAAACCCTAAAATGGTTGCCTGAGAAAAGCCTTGGGCGAATCTACTCCAAAAAGGAATAAAAAATCATGCATAATAGTGTAAATAATAATCTTTATTGCTCCAAAGGATTGCCACTAATCCTGTATGAAGAGAGAATCTCTCAAACTGCAATATGGAATTGCCAGTCTCACCCTGAATAACTCCATTGCAAAAGAAGAAACCACTATTTAAAAATTTGCATTTCTAAGTGCGAAAAATAGCTATCCCCATGTGAAAGATGCATGACGAACTAAGTTGTGACTGTATTAAAAGAAATCTGATTGAAAATATTGAATGTATTCATTGGCAACTACTCTTCATGCTGAAACTTATGGTAAAAATGGTTGAAAAATATGATCTCTCTGTCTCGTGAGCTTTCCAATGGTATGCAACACTCTCATTTTAGACAATTGATCAATGTCTAAATTAATTTTTTCATGCAGGAATTTAACTCTTCACTTGGTGGGCTTTTCACTATGTAGACGACTAGTTCTCCCCACCTCTGAAATCAAATCCATCAGGTCAATGGTAAGCTACTCGAGAAGCTATCCCGATCATTCAATCCTCTTTGATCTCTATCTGCACTCTAGCACATGGCACTTTCTGATTGACTCCAGGTTCTTTGCTCCTTTATCTCAACGTGGCCTCACTAACCACCCTAAATGAAAACTTATTGCTTGTTGCCAACTCCAAACAAATATCCATCAAGCAACTTCAAGTCACAGTATAGCGAGAACCATCGAATCCATCAGGAACTACTTGCTTTTTACCTTTCTTAGTCACTTAATCATCTGTCCTAACTACTTGGATTAGCTGTCAGATTTTCTCTTTAACCATGGGAACTGCTAGTGACTTGTTGCCATGTCATGGTGATTAATGCTCAAGAACTTTTCTATTGCGATATAGCAACCACCGTCGGATTTGTGCAATCACTATTGGATGTAATCAAATCACTCGATCTTTACTCCAACTGATATTTGTTCTTGTGTCATGTTATCAATGTGTTTCACCCTCTGATTTGCTCGCAAGTCCACTTTGTCTTTCATCTGGACCTAGATTAACCTTGTTGCCAAGTCACGGTGACAACCTGGGTGAACAACTTTTCCTAGCAGCTTAGCGACCACCATCGGATCTGTGCGATCACCATTGGATGTGGTCAAATCGCTTGATCTTTACTCTTGGTCTGCTCATGGTTCTTCATCTTCTCTCTACCATGTGATGCATCCTCATTTTCTCTAAGCCCACCTAGACAACCACCTGGACTACCATGTGTCACGAGGATATTCGTAATGGGAATTTCACAACCACGGTACAATGGAAGTCATGGATAGCCCCAAAATGTCACTTTGTCATTTGATCTCTCTTGATCTGATGGTCAATCTTCACTCCTTATTATGCCATGTCATGAGTCACCAAGTCATGGCCATAATCTAGTTAGCATCTAACCATCACGACATAGTGACAACCGTTGAATTACTATGCTCTGCGTCCAATCTCTACTTACTTTCTCACTCTTTAGTCACTTCTTGCCAGTCGATCACAAAATTAGAATACCTTCAGATGCACACGTATGCAGGGTCCACTAGGCAATGAGCCTCTTCTTTTCAAAATCACATAAGCTTTGACACTATACTTACATGTGATCTTTGTTTTAAATACAAGAAACTCCCTTTGTACTGACCATGTGGGATAAACCATTTTCATGGCCTGGCGACCGAAATTGCTTTGGAAAGTCTCTGGCCTCTCTTTGTCACCATTTGATCATGTGGCAGGGATAATTTTGACATTCTTATATTAGCATGCTAAGCTCAACCTCTTCGGAGCCCATTTTAACCCATATGCTACATTGCTTCTCCTGTATCTGCACATGAAGCAAACAAGTTAGATAAAAAAATGCATTTTTGGTTAGTTGCTCATGATTTAGACCATTTCAATATGAATGAATGTAAGGATTCATTAGGGCACCAAATTTGCCATATGCAAAATTTTGGTAACAAGACTATTTATTGGTTATTCAACTGGAAGCAAGGCATATAGATGCTATAATAAAAGGTTATAGAAAATCATTGAGAGTATGAACGTGAAGATAGATGAACATTGTAGAGGAGATTAAAGATCTATAGAATCGATAGTTGAAATGATTATAAATGATCTGGCATAGATTGCACTAGTACAGAGTGAAGATCCAATCACACCGACATCAATAGATAACTTTACTGTGACTGAAGAACAACAACATGTAAATCAGAATAAACCCAAGTATGTAAGATTGAATCATTCGGAGAATGAGATAATTTGAAATAAGAATCAAGGTGTTATGAATATAGGAAGATTGGAAAATGAAGAGGTATGTTTAATTTCTCAAGTTGAACCGGCATTTGTTATTAAAGCATTTCAAGATGAACATTGGATAAAAGAAATGGAAGATGAATTAGAACAAATTGAAAAGAATAATACTTGGACATTAGTTCCCCGACCTAAAGACAAAAATGTAATTAGAACTAAATGGGTATATAGAAATAAACTTATTAAGGATGGTGAAGTAATTAGAAACATAGCAATATTAGTTTGTAAAGGTTATTCACAGAAAGAAGGAATTGACTATAATGAAACCTTTTCACCAGTAACCACAATTGAGGCAGTTAGACTATATCTTTCATTTGCAGCTCATAAGAACTATAAATTTTATCAAATGGATGTAAAATATGCGTTTGTGAATGGAGATCTTGAGAAGAAAGTTTACATTGAACAACCTGGTGGATTTTCATTGACAAGTGATAAGGATATGGTTTGCAAGTTAAGGAAAACTTTATATGGAATAAAGAAAGCTCCCAGAGCTTGGTATGCTAGACTTGATAAATACCTTTTAAACTTTGTATACACAAAAGGTAATGCTGACAACAATTTGTATTACAAAGTTACCAATGATGATATTTTGGTTATTGAAGTATTTGTGGATGATATCATTATTAGAGGTGAAGAAGAGTTATGTAAAGACTTTGCTAACAAGATGCATGAAGAATTTGAAATGTCTATGATTCGAGAGATAAAAAAATTTCTAGGTTTGTAGATTTCACAAACAAATAAAGGTATATTCATATGTCAAACAAAATACTTGAAGGAACTTTTAATGAAATTTGGTATGGAAAACTCCAAAGCGGTAAGTACTCCCATGACTACAACTGATAAACTGACATTAAAGGATGATTCAGCTCCTATAAATCTGACAATGGACAAATCTATGATTGGAGGATTACTGTATTTAACACAAATTAGGCCTGATATAATGAATGCAGTATGTATTGTATAAAGATTTCAAAGCAATCCTAAATAAAATCATGAATCAACAGTTAAGAGGATTTTCCAGTACCTACAAGGCACAACAAATCTTGGTTTATGGTGTCCTAAGGATGAAAATTTTGAATTATGTGAATACACATATGCAAATTGGGTAGGAGATATAGATGACAAAAGGATTACCACTAATGGTGCATTCTTTCTTGGCAAAAGATTGATTTCATGGATAAGAAATAAGAAGACTTGTACATCATTATCTACAATAGAAGTAGAATATGTTGCAGCAGCGACTAATTGCTCTCAGGTATTATGGATCAAGCAAATGTTGAAGGATATAAAGGTAAAATGCAAAGAACCAATAATTATTTATTGTGATAATTGAACAACAATTGATATATCAAAGAATCCGGTATTTCACTCTAAGACAAAGCATTTTCTGTTAAGTACAATTTTATGAAAGAGAATGTTGAAGCAAATGAAGTGACATTGGTTTATGTGAATACTAAAGAGAAAATGGTAGATATATTTACAAAACCTTTGCCTAAGGAAACATTTGAATATCTCAGAGAGAAGCTTGGGGTAATTTCCCCACTGCCAAAGACTTGAATGATGAAGATTGGCATCAAACCGATAGGGACTAACATAAAAATCTTTTTCCAGCTTTCATGAAGGAGAGCTACTTCTCAGGGGGAGTAGTTAGTTATATGTTATGTTTTGATTCTTAACTGCTTTGGCATTTTATGTCAAAGGAGGAGAGATATCTATGGAAAAAAAAAGTACTTTGGGGAGAGATATATTTTTGGTTTTGATTTCTGTTTTGGCATAAAACTTTGTATTGATCTGTTTTGGGAGATTGTTGGTTTATTGGTTTTTGGCATTCTATTTTTGGCACTTAGATGTTTTTCCATCTAGTGTTGCCATCAATGCCAAAGGGGGGTATTTTTGGTATTATGGATGACTTCGTCATGTGTTGCATTGGTTTTGTCACTGATGTCAACACTTATCTTATTGGAGGTCTACATTGTTGATTTGGCACTATAGTTATTTTGGTTTATTGTTGAACCGACACATTGTGTTCACTAGCATGGTTAGTAGCTTATGCACAGTCCCCAGTATATGTTCACCAGTAGAATAAATGGTTCACCGACAGTGATGATAACTTAGTATCATCTAGAGATCATTTGCTTATGTCAAAGACATGGATTGGATGTTTGGATTTGGTGTTTTACTTATTGGTCTAATCAGGTTGACAATTTTGCCTTTACAACAAATAAGTCTAGGTTATGGACCGGTACATGATATCTATTCAAGATTAGAATGACACATCTTGGAAATGGTTTATTGATTAGATAATGTATTAAATGTATTGAGCTAACATATTGTATCACATCAAGACTTATTTGTAATTGATTTAATTGTAATATCTTTAGTGAGCCGACATTAACATAAGGTCTTAGGTTTTGTATAAATGATTGTAAGATCTTATTGAAGATCGATCATTATGAGTGTGTGTGAATATTGAAGAGATAAATTAAGTAGATCCTTGTGCAAACCACACAAATATTAGTTGAAGGTTGAAGGAAAGGTTATGAAGGTGTTTGGTACTCATGGTCAGAGCTTAAATCAGTACTGAATCCAACATTGTTGATGCTATTATGGAGCAGTACATTGTTATTGGATTTAACCATCCAATTGTAGTCAGTGTGACTCCTATTTTGTGATTGAGCAATGAGCTCTAGGTGGTTGGCCTTTTTGCATGTGTAGACCCGATTTGTATACACTTACTATCTGCAGTAGTATCATCTAATTGTGGGT
This sequence comes from Cryptomeria japonica, assembly GCF_030272615.1. Taxonomy (NCBI): domain Eukaryota; kingdom Viridiplantae; phylum Streptophyta; class Pinopsida; order Cupressales; family Cupressaceae; genus Cryptomeria; species Cryptomeria japonica. The sequence continues at coordinate 620,424,411 of NC_081405.1, forward strand.
AAAGTTTCCCACCATGGTTTTTTCCCTTATAGGGTTTCCATGTCAAAATCTGTGTGTCATGTGTTGTGGATATTGTTTCTCTTTCTTATTCATGCATTAAGTTATATCTATATTGTTATAACTATTAATCTATCTTACGGGAATTAGGTTTTGTTTTATTGATACTAAGTTTCAAGTTTGATTAATTGGTTTTGAGTTGTAGTTTATAGACAACAGGTCACAACTGATTCACCCCCCCTCTCAGTTGTCCTTCTTGGTTCCTAACACATCTAAATAGGATAAATGAAAGATCCAAACCAATTCCATAAACCAAAGCATACCAGATTATACCGGATCAATATCATAAACCAATGACTCTAGTGAAACCTACCGAAAACTGGCAAAAAACCAAAACAACCGGTATTGCCATCAATGACAAAACATCAATGCAACATATAATCAATTCCTCCAAATTGCCAATGATCTCCCCCTTTGGCATTGATGGAAACACTAGATGTGAAAAACATCCAAGTGCCAAGAAATGCCAAAGAAGTCTCCCCGAATGGAAGACAACCAATAATCTCCCATAAAATGATATAGCAATGAATATCTAAACCAAATTCACTCTTTGACTGATATTTTTTTAAGCTCTATTTGTCATAAATATCTCTCCCCCTTTGACATCAATGCAAAAAATGCAACATAAATATCAAAGAAAAGTCATAAATCCTTTGAATCTTACAACTGACTACTCCCCCTGAGTAGTAGCACCACCACATCAATCTGAAATAAATACTAGCTCTGATAATGCATATGAGAGTGATGCCAATCAGCATCACTTAGGTCTCTAAAGTACTCAAATGATTCTTGAGGCAAAGGTTTAGTAAAAATGTTTGGAATCTGCTCTTTAGTGTTCACATAAACTAGTTTGACTTCATTTGCTTCTGCCTTCTCCTTCAAAAAGTTATACTTGATAGATATGTGCTTTGTCTTAGAATGAAATACTAGATTCTTTGATATATCAATAGCAACAGAGTTGTCACAATGAATAACTACCGGTTCATTACAATCCACCTTTATATCCTTCAACATTTGTTACATCCATAGAACTTGTGTACAGTTAGTAGCAGCAACAAGATACTCAGCTTCAATAGTAGATAAAGAAGTGCATGAGTGCTTCCTGTTGATCTATGAAACAAGTTTCTTTCCAAGAAAGAAAGCTCCACCAGATGTACTCTTTTGGTCATTAACATCTCCAGCTCAATCTACATATGTATATGCATGTAATGTAAAGTCATCATTTTTAGGATACCACAAACCATACTTAGTTGATCCCTACAAATACTTGAAAATCCTTTTCACCGCACTCATGATTTTCTCTAGCATCACTCTAATATCTTGATACAATACAAACTAAATTCATTATTTCCAGTCTAGTCTAAGTTAGATATAACAAACCACACATCATAGACTACTACCTAGTAGGATTTACTAGTGCAGATGCATTATTCTTTGTCAATTCATCACTTGTAACCATCAGATTACTAACTGGTTTACAATTTTCCATACCAAATTTATTTAACAACTATCTAGCATACCTATTTTGACATATTGAAATACCTTTATCAGTCTAAGTAATCTGCAAACCTAAGAAAAATATCATCTACTCAATCATAGACATCTCAAATTTATTCTTCATATTGTTAGAGAACTCCATACACAACTTATCTTCACCTCCAAAAATGATATCATCAACAAATACCTCAATAATCAATATGTTATCACTAGTGATCTTATAATATAAATTACTATCAGTATTACCTTTAGTGAAATCAAGCTTCAAAAGATATTTATCCATTCTTGCATAACAAGCTCTAGGGGCTTGTTTCAATCCATATAAAGCTTTCTTTTACTAGCAAACCATATTTCTATCATCTAAAAGTGAAAATCTATTAGGTTGCTCAATATAAAATTCATCTTCAAGATTTCCATTCAGAAATGCACACTTAACATCCATATAACAAACTTTGTAGTTCTCATGTGCAGCCTAAGCAAGAAATAATCTCACAACTTCAATCCTAGGTACCAGTGCAAAGGTTTCTCCATAATCAATTCCTTCCTTCTGAGAATATCCTTTATAAACCAATATATCTTTATTCCTCACAACTTATCTATCCTCATTCATTTTATTCTTAAAAAACCCATTTAGTTCCAATAACATTCTTATTTTTTGGTCGGGGAACTAAAGTCCATGTCTTATTCTTTTCTATCTCATATAATTCTTCTTCCATAGTTTTCATCCAACTTTCACCTTTACAAGCTTCAATTATTGATGTCAGTTTAACTTGAGAAATAAAACATACCTCATCAGTTGCCAACCTTCTTCTTGTCATCCCTCCTTTTCTTTTGTCTCCAATAATCTCATCTTCTGAATGATTCAACCTTACATACCTAGGAGTCTTCTGATGTTCTGTTCCTCTGTCCCGATCTTCAGTTACTATTGAATTTTTTGATACTATCGGAGTAACTGGCTCAACATTTTGTTCCAGTGTAGGTTTTGTTAGTTTAGTTATGATAATTTCCACTATCAGTTCTCTCTCATAGGTTTTGATTTGACTTCTATTTTGCTCATCCAATTTGACATTTGTGCTCTCCACAATTCCCTACAATCTTTTGTTATAACATTAACCAATAAAAAATCCTTCATCACATCTAGGATCAAAATTTCCAATGGAAACATCTATTTTCATATAGCATTTACTACAAAATATTTTGAAATACTTATTTTTCGGTGTATGACCAAACCATAATTCATAAGGTGTCTTACTAGTATCTCCTTTGATATGAACTCTATTGAATGTGTATATTGTCATGCTTACAATTTCTCTCCTGTATATATGGGGCAGATTAGCTTCCATCATCATAGTTATAGTTGCATCCAAGATAGTTTTGTTCTTCCTTTCCACAACTCCATTGTACTGAGGTTTCCAAGGTGAACACAACTGTCTCCTTATCCCATTATTCTCACAGTAGCTATTAAATTCACCAGATGTGAATTCTACATCCTGATCTGACTTTAACAATTTAATCTTCAATATTGTCTCTATCTCAACTTTAGCTTTAAATATTTTAAACTTTGGAAATGCTTCAGACTTCTGCCTTAGAAAAGTAACCCACATTATTTTAGAATAATCATCAATGATTAGCATGAAATATCTATCACCCAAAAAACTTTTGATTCTAGCAGGACCACATAAATCAGTATGAATAAGATCAAGAACATCATTAGATTTTTCTTGTATACTCTTAAAAGTTGTTCTAACTTGCTTTCCCATTTGACATTCCTTACTTAGCGGATTATAGAGCTTTACTATCTTAGGTATATCTCCAACTGCCTTAGTAGAATGGATCTTCACAATGCAATCAAAATTCACTTGACACAACCTCTTATGGCATATCCAACTCTCATGAATTTGTATAATAAAACATGCCTTCAGACCAAAGTTCAAATGAAAGACATTACCTTTAGTCTATGTATCGGTTGCAATTTCCAATCCAAATCTATTGATAATCTTGCATTTTCCATTCTTGAACTATAACTAAAATCCCTTATCCACCAACTTTCCTACACTCAAAAGACTATGACTTAAACCTTCAACATAATAAACATTATCAATTGTATGCTTTCCATCCAATGATATTGTTCCTTTTCCCTTGATCATACATGATTTGTCATCTCCGAATCTAACTAGACCACCCTCAAATTATTGCATAGATAAGAATGTCCTTTTATCTCTAGTCATATGATGTGAACATCCACTATCAATTACCCATTCATACTTGTCTTCAATTTTAGTAGAAAGGGCCTTCTCTTTAGGTACCAGACCATCTTCCTTGATAGCCAAAAATACCCATTCATTTCCATTGCCAGATCCATTAGCTGAATCTTGTGCCTATTTATCATTAGAATCAGTCAAACCTTTTTCATCCGCATAGTAGCATGATTTGTCTTTTCTTTTCCTGTACTTATGCTTGTTCTGATAATCATGGTTAGGCCTAAAAGATCTTCTAGCTCTTTCTTTAAATCTTGAATTCCTTTAAGGACATCTAGCTGCAAAATGACCTATCTTATTATATGCAAAGAATTTAAAAGGTGATTTTCTTTCATACTTACTTCATGTCGGTCCTTTAGGTACTCTTATAGAAAATAAGGCTTCATGTTTCTCAAATTCTTCATCTTCTTTCTTCATATCCTCTAGTTCCTTCTCAAATAAATCTTTCCAATCACTCTTGTTGGTAGATGATGTAGATGCATGAAAAGCAAGTTCATATTTCACAATACCAGAAGGTCCAAATTCCTCAAGTTCAAAATAAGATAACTTTCCAACCAAGGTATCCCTATTAATAGAGGTGTTTTCCATAGGTCTCAACTCATTAATTATAGTAGACTTCATCTTATAAGTCGATGACAAATCTCTTAGTACTTTAGAAACTATTTCATCTTCACTCAAAGATCCACCACAACATTGAATTCCCAAAATAATCTCATAAACTCTCTCCATAAAAGCAGTAATCATTTCATCTTCTTCAATCTTCAGGTTTTCATACCTCACCTGGTAACCATCAAGTTTAGAAGTTTTAACAGTAGGGTAACCTTCAATCAGAGTCTCCAATTTGTCCCATATAGCCTTTGTAGTTGATTTGTCAGTTAGTCCCATTATTTTCTGATCAGAAAGTGCACACAAAAGGGCTTCTCTAGCTCTACAATCATTCCCAAGCTATTTATCCAGACCTGCTAGAGGAGGTGTTGGTTCCCAAAAATGGACGATGGGTTTACACTACTTGCAGGATAGAGACCAAGCTGATTTCGTCCAAATATCTTTGGAGAGCCACCTCCAACTATCAATATCTATCAGGCTTGGACCAACAATAACAAGGACGGAGGTTCCTCCTGCACTTTAGGCTCTACATAACTAGGGACAGTGATCCCTTTAGTAGGAAATTTCCTACTCTTCGTAAGGATATTCAGGGGACTTACTCAAAACAAAGCAGATTATCTCATTAATAAAACTCAACAGAAAGAGAGAATGCTCAAGGATGGCAAATCCTTCTATGATTCTCAACCTTAACCTGCAGTATGAGAGATAGTGAGACTATTTTTCAGAAAATACATAAATCTTAGCAAATAATTGTTCTGATTTTTTATAAGATTCATTCTAAGAGAGCATGAAGAAGATAAAACTATAAAACTAATAACTTAATGAGATTTTCTAGCTAATACTAGTGCCTTATTCATTTGGGCTACAAAGTCGATGAAAGATGCTTCTGAAAATCTGATAAAAAATTATCTAATAGCTAGTTTTTCCTTGAAATAATACTGCCTTACAGTATTATTTTGCTTCTGCTCCTATATCTAAACTACTTTGCAAATCCCATGGTGAGCCTTATTTTCTTTGTAAGCTTATTCAAGCATTTTTAATTAACCCCTTGGATTAAAGCATTGAATAAAGTAGTGCATACATCATAACAATGTAATAAACAAAAGAAACCCATGATCCCATTTGCTTAAAAGAAGATAAAATCACACACAGGAGAGTAAACATTCAAAAACTATATTTGCATTAATAATATGAGCTATCTTTTATCAGATGATAGCCAACAATTTCCAGTCTTTGCATTTATAGTGCACATGAAATGATAAACAACAATGGCAAGATAGATGTGTGTGAATGGTTAAAATATGAGCTTATTGACAACCTAAAAAGGATTAAGGGAGAAAAAAAGGGTACTTTCCACTCTGGAAACCTTCTAGTATGTTTGATGTTATATTTCACCAAAGAGATCCCCGATACAACACCCAAAAACTTTGGTTATGATACACCAGTAGGAAAACAACTACAGGAATCTTTTATCAACATGGGAACTAATAGAGATAAAAACATAATAGACTACTTTACAACTTTCCAATCTAAGATGAGAGCTAGGGAAAGGATCCCTCAGTGCATAGTTGAGAAATATGACAAGCAAATTTGTTTTGTCATTAAAAGAGATGAAACCTAGATGGAAGCAATAAGTCCTAGAACTATTTGGGTTACTGAAATGGGTTATGAGTTTGATCTACATGTTCTAGAAATTTATGCAAAAGCACTGCTTGAAGCACCTAGAGAGCCATCTGAAGAATTCTTTGGAAATGCAGAAACCATAGAGAACAAAGTGTCTATGCAGAAAAGGACTAAGAGAAGAGAAAAATTCATTAGGGATGCATCCAAGAAGGTAAAAGAAATCAAAGAGAATGTCATGAACCTTAGTGGCATATCTGCTAGTAAGCTTGAAGGACTTCAATTGGAGGCACATATTTCACCGGTTGACACATCTTCTAACAATGATAGTGGGAAGGTTGATGAGTTCAAAAGAGTGGAAAGGAAAAGGAAAGCCTCACCGGTACCTTCTCCTACTTTGAAGAAAACAAGAACCTTAAGGAAGAAACAACAGGTGGTCAGGGAACCAAGAAAAAGCTTACTCCAAAGAGAAAACAGACACCAATTACCCCTTCATTGAATGATTTACTGAATGAAATAATAGAGGAAGGTAATTTATCTAATGTGAATAAATGGTATAATTCTTCGAATGATATTGATAAAAAAACTACTGAAGAAAGCATTGTTCTTAATTTAGAAATTTATAAGAAAGTTTTGATTGAAGTTGTTGATGAGTTACCAAATGATCTCTACATGAGACTAGAAGCTAAAAGGCTATCAGTGATGGAATTAGACAAGAAACTAAAAGTTGAATCAGTCTTGGTTATTCACCCGGTTAACTCCAAGGAAGAAATTTATGAACTTATTTATGAGGCTAATCGATCAGTATTTGCTATTGGACACTGGTAAGTGAGCCTGATGGCAAGAAGTGTTAAGGAAATTGTAGAAGAAATAGTGGACAATTGGGATATATTATTTGTGGAGAAAGAAAAACAAGAAGAAAAGAGCAGACCTAAGAAGACATTTAAGGTTTATCAAAAGGACAAAGGTAAAGGAAAAATTGGTGGAGTTCCAAACATTAATATTACTGACAATCTTCCATCGCCACCTTTGGATACTGCATCGGTACACTCAAAAGGTCCATCAGTTACTGACACTGAAGGAATAAGACATGATGATACCAATCCTGAGTTAGAGATACTTTTTACAATGAATGTGGATACACAAGAGGTAAACATTGTTGTGGATAAGGAAACCTCTGAAGTTAAGGCAGACAATGTTGACAATAGCAACATAATAGAGGAACTGGTACAAACTGTTGAAACTAAGACATCAACACAACAAAGCAACTGACACAGACTGAAGAACCTACTGAAGATAAAGGTACTAGCACAAGGCCACCGGAGACTGAGAATCTGACAATTGAACTTTCAAAGAAACCAAAAGAGAAACAAACTGAGGTAGAGGTGCACATAGAGATATAGAAACTGACAATCACATAAACATTGCAATAGTATGAGAAACCTTTAAAAGTTGAGATGCAAACATAGACTGATCCACCAGAAGAAAATGCAAGAAAAATGGACACATTTGATGGAAGCAAAGAGGTAATAAAAATGATTGGTCAGACATCAGACACATCTACAGGTGAATTCAGACCTACCAATGTTATAGAGGTACTTTTGGATTGAATTAAGAAGATAACGGATTGCAATGCATTGGCCTATAAAGAAATTGATAACACATTACCTATTCTTAAGTTGATTGCACCAAATTGTAAAACATATCACATTAAGGATTCCTTAGGTAAATTGGACACATTGTCCAAATTTATTGCTGATAATGTAATAACTATTGACCAGGTGAATGAGGACACAATTAAGGAGGGAGTTGAAAAGGAGAAAAACACATTTTTTGAAGACACTATAAAGAAATGTATAGATCATGTAAATACATTATTACCGATACTTAACTCTACAATTTTGGAATACAAGGAGCTATATAGGGAAACTTGCAAACCTCACCTTTTGATAGAGGACATAGATAAGGAGATCAGGAAAACATAGAAAGAAATTGATGACATACCAGATAATATAATTAGTTCATCCCGACATATATCAATTTTTGAGTAGGAAATGGTAGGTTCTGAGGAGAAATTAGAGAAACTTGACAAAGAGAAGGCAAGGATAAGGTCAAATGCTCGAGGACTTAAAGATAAACTTGGTCCTAAGCTGGACAATCTGATCACTTAGAGAATTGAAATATCTAAGGCATTAGCTCAAGGAGAGCGATCACCGGAGGAACATATGCATTATCTCACTGGCATGATCCAACAGACTGAGGCAACTTTGAATGATAGCAAAAGGTTTATGTAGAGTCTAAATTTAATTTTGGTAGATATTTTTCAGATTGTAACCAACCGGTTATAGACTTTGAGGTGAAATTTTTGTAATCTTTTGATGACATCCTTTGTCATTGATGTCAACAGGGGAGTAATGGAGAAAAAAATACTTGTACAGAGGAAATCACTTGCTCAGGGGGACTACATCTATTTGGACTTCAGTTTTTGGAAACAGTTTTTGGATTTTTCTCATGAGTGTTGCCATCAATGCCAAAGGGGGATATGTTGGAATTCTACACTCTTATGAGAATAGTTGATGTTGTCATTGATGGAAACCAACCAATTGGAAACCTACTGGTAATCATCTGGTAGACACTGGCACCAACAATAGATTTCTACATACATGGGCAGGCACTTCACTAACATCGGAAATAATGAATACTAGCACTCAGGTTGACATGGACTAAACTTTTGCTTATTGTTTTGTAATGTATTTATCCTTTGTAAAGCCGACATGGTATATTGTAAAAGACTCATATATGTATGAGATATTATAGGTCATTTTAATGATATAGAGGTATGAGATGGATGAGAAGTATAAGGTAATATAGTTGACAATGAAGGTTTTGGTTAGTGTCTGAGCTTAAACCGGTACTGAACCTGTCATATGAGATGTTGTTTTGAATAATACATTGTATTGGATTTTGATAATCCATTTTTTAGTCAATGTGACTCCTATTTTTTGATTGAGCAGTAAGCTCTAGGCAATTTGCCTCCCTACATGTGTAGGCCCCTTATTGTAAGTAGTATTTATTCTTTGGCTAGTGAGTAAATATTGTGGGTCACAAATCCCACCAAGGTTTTTTCCACACCGGTCATTGAATCTAATAGTAGAAGTATGATCTGAGAGAGAGTTCATGTTGGGTTTCTAGATATGAAAGAGAAAAGAGAAAGATGAAAGAGAAAGAAAGAGAACTAGATGAGCTTGGAGCCCTTATTTCTAGAAATTTGTCTAAGGGAGTTGTTAAGTATGATGGAAATTTTCCATTGAAATGTTTCTCTTGTAATAAGATGAGACTTTTTTCTTCTAGGCATCCTAAAAGAATGTCTTGGTATGATAAGCATGCCAAATTTGAAAGGCATGATAGATATGAGAAGCATGATAAGTAAAATAAGCCATATAAGCCTAACCGGAAGTACAAAAATTAGAAGAAATGTTATTATTCTACTAGTGAAGGTGTGACAAATGAAGAATCTAAAAAATAGGAATTCAGAAGATGAATTTGTATTTTTCTATCAAGGAAGATGACTAGGTACTAATGAATTCTACAAGCTGCATTATTGAGGAGAAATATCTGGCTACTAAGATTGAAGAGAAAAATTAATGGGTGATTAATAGCGGTTGTTCACATCATACTATAGGTGATAAAAGAAAATTTACGAATATGGAGAAGTATGATGGTGGCATTACAATATTTAGAGATGATAACGATTTTGTGATTCATGGTAGAGGTTCAATTATTTTTTATGGTAAGCATAATACTTAAGATATCTTGTATGTTGAAGGCTTGAAGAATAATCCTTTGAGTGTTGGACAGATGGTTGACAAGGGATATGATTTGCAATTTTAGAATGATAAATGCAATATTCTACATGCTTCTGGTATAGAGATTGCATCAAGAACTAAGACTAAAGGTAATATCTATCATTTGAATGATGGTGAAAAAATTTGTTTGATTACTTAGATTTATGAGAGTTGGTTGTGGAAAAGAAGGATTTGTCATGTTAATTTTGATGGTATGATAAAGTTAAACTCTACTCAAGTTGTTAGGGATCTACCTAATATTGTGAAACCTACTAATCTGGTATGTAAAGAATGTCAGTTGGGAAAGAAAACAAGGATTTCATACAAAAGTAAGTTGTATTCTTCTAATGGTTTATTGGATCTAGTGCATAATGACTTATGTGGTCCTACAAGAGTGAGAAGTGTGCAGGGTGAAATATATTTTATGTTTTTGATTGATGATTATTCTAGGATGATGTGGTTTATGTTTCTAAGGTAGAAATCAGAAGCATTGGAGAAATTTAAGATATTCAAAGCTAAGGTGGAGACTGATATGGGGTTGAAGCTAAAGTGTCTAAGATATGACAAAGGAGGAGAATTTACATCAAGTGAGTTTGATTAATTTTATGCGAGGAATGGAATTAGATGATAGTTATCTACCTCTATAGCCCCTCAATAGAATGGAGTTGTTGAAAGGAAGAACAAAACCATTTTGGATGCTACTAGGACTATGCCAATTGAAGGAAATGTTGCACAAAATTTTTTGAGAGAAGTTGTTAGCACTATTGTTTACACATTTGATCAGGTGCATATAAAAGGTAATTCCAATAAGACTCCTTATGAATTATGGTTTCGTCATGTTCCTACAGTTAGATATTTTAGATTTTTTGGAAGCAAATGTTATATCATAAGAGATGAGGATATAGGAAAGTTTGATGCAAGATGTGATGAAGGAATCTTCTTAGGATATTCTTCAAAGAGAAAAGTCTACTGGTGTTACAACAAGAGATTGAAGAAGATAGTGGAAAGTGGAAATGTGAAGGTTAATGAATGTCATGGGAAGCAAATTAGAGAATGTGGATATGAATTTGATGATCAGAATGTTGTTTCAAAGCATGTGCAAATGAAGATATTAAAGAAGAATGCTCCAGTAGAGACAATTAATCTAGATATTGTTGTTGCTAGTGAAGAAGTTCAAGAACCTAATAATCAGAACAATTGGAAGACTCCAAGGTATGTAAGATTGAATCATTCAAAAAATCAAATTATTGGTCACAAAAATAAAGGTGTGATGACTCGAAGAAGGATTGTTGCTAAAGACATATGTTTAATTTACAATATTGAAGCTAAAGATGTTGTAGAAGCATGTAAAGATGAGAATTACATAAAATCTATGGAAGAAGAGATGAATCAGATTGAGAAGAATAACACATCAGAGCTTGTTCTGAGACCTAAAGACAATAATGTGATTAGAACTAAATGGGTGTTCCAGAATAAACTAAAAGAAGCTGGTGAGGTGGTTAGAAGCAAATAAATATTGGTATCTAAGGGATGTTCTTAGATGGAAGGAATTGATTATGAGGAGACTTTTTCTCTGGTACCTAGAATTGAAGCTCTTAGATTACTACTTGCATATGATGCTTACAAGAACTTCAAGGTATATTAGATGGATGTTAAGTCAGCCTCTTTGAATGGTTATTTGGAAAAGCAAGTCTACATTGAGAAACCAAATGGATTTTCATTATCAGCTAAAGGAGACATGCTATGCAAATTGAAGAAATCACTCTATGGACTGAAGCAAGCACCTAGAGCCTAGTATGCTAGATTGGACAAGTATTTGATGAAGTTGGGATTTTGTAAAGGTATTTGTGATACAAATTTATACTTTAAGGTTGATAATGATAACATTTTGACTATTGAATTTTTTGTTGATGACATTATTTTTGGTGGAGATGATGATTTGAGTATGAAGTTTGCTGATGATATACAAAAAGAGTTTGAGATGTCTATCATAGCTGAGATGAAATTCTTCTTAGGATTGTAGATTACATAGATTAGCAAAGGCATTTTCATTTCTCAGTCTAAGTATGTGAAGGAATTGTTGAATTTTTTTTTGTTAGATTACTCTAAACCTATTGGAACTCCTATTGTGTCTGGATGCAAGTTGTCTAGGCATGATGAATCTCAAAAGGTTAATCAGACTTTGTATAGAGCTATGGTTGGTGGACTGTTATACTTGACTCAGACTAGGCCAAATATTATGCATGTTGTTTGTCTTTGTGCAAGATTTCAAGCTGATCCAAAAGAGACTCATGCTACTATTGTGAAGAGGATTTTTAGATACTTGAAGGGGATAGTTGACTATGGTTTATGGTATCTAAAGAATGATGACTTCATGTTATGTTCTTATACTGTTGTTGATTGCGTAGGTGATGTTGATGAGTAGAAGAGCACTACCAGTGGAGCTTTCTTTCTAGGTAATAAGTTGATTTCATGGTCTAGTAAGAAGCAAGATGCTATATCTCTATCTATTTTTGAAGCTAAATACATTGTTGTTGCTAGTAACTATACTCAAGTAGTTTGGATGAAGCAGATGTTGAAGGATATTAGAGTTGTGTATGATGAGCCTACTGTTATATATTGTGACAATTCAAGTTCTATTAATATTTCCAAGAATTTGGTATTTCACTCTAAAACAAAACATATATCATTTAAGTATCATTTCTTCAAGGAAAAAGTTGGTGATCAAGAAGTCAGATTGGCTCAATTGTATCTACAAAAGGATCAAATTGCAGATATCTTTACTAATCATTTGCCTACAGATATATTTGTATATTTGAGAGAAAAATTAGGGGTTTTTACCCCTTTTGATGAGAACTAGATTCATTGAGTTGCATCAATCTAGTGGATTGCATGGTCATATCTTCTTATCCAGATTGATGAGCTAGTGTTTCTACTCAGCCGAAGTAGTCAGTGTGTGGTTTAGAGGATTATGTTCAAATTTTATGAGTTTATCCTAAGGGGAAGAGATTGTCCTTCTTAGAGGGAGAGAACTGTGATTTGTATTCTTTCTTTGGCATTGGTGTCAAAGGGTGAGAGAAGCATGTGAAAAATTGCCTTATCTTTTAATCTTTGTGTGCATGATCTTAGGGAGAGTTTGTTGGTGATTGTTGGTGTTGATTTATTCCTTTGCATTGATTGTTTTTCACATTCATATGTTGTCATCAATACCAAAGGGGGATATTGTTGGATATTGTTGTTGCTAGGATATGTTGTTGTCATTGATGTCAACATATTCTTGTGCTTTGGTTCTCTAGTGATTATAGAGATTTGATCTGGCTGGTTTATTTGTTTGGGATGCCGAATCAACTAGAGATACTTCATTAGTTTTTGGTTTCAATGATCTGTAAGTTTACTTGATCATATCATTTGATCCAGATTAAGGTTTGGTTTTTTTGTTCAATGGTTGGTGGATTCTTTGGGAGAATTTTTGGAATGTTCATGTGGATATTCAATTTACATGGTCGATGATTTGGTTCTCCACAAGTTATCTTTCTAGTCCGAATTGTTGTCATTAAGCATTCTTGAGTATTAGTGTGTTGATAGATGAAAATTTGTTTCAGTGGTGTTCGTACAACTATTGCGGATGGTTATAACATTCTTGTTGGTATTTTGTAATTGTCTCCTATTTGTTTTGGTGGTCCACATTGATCATTGTGTGCGGTATTGAAGATCTTATGAGTCCAGTGAAATTCTTCATGTTATGAGATATTTTTCAGTGTTGTAGCATGTTTCTGTTGATCTTGGCGAGATTTTTGGGGGTGTTGCATGTTTGAGGAATTGATTTGGGTCCATGCTATGTCATCTATGATATTTTAAATTGGTCTGATGATCAATTTATGTAATGTATGATGTAATTTTGAAATTAGGTGTTGAGGGTTTGGCCGACCTTGTAGTCAAGGTTGATGATCTGTATAAATGGGTGTCCTATTCATGTAATTAAGATATGGGTATTGTGTCTGCATTATTAGAGAGGTGTGTACATGTGAATAAGTGAATTCATCTTTCAGTGTGGTGTATTGAGCAAAGATTGTTGTAGGGTAGACAAATATGCTTAACCAAAACTGTCATCAAGATTAGGAGATGTTATTCTTTCAGTTCATCTCATTTGGATCGTAGTCTGAATATTATTGTAAGGTAGTGAACCTTCCCTAAGGGTTGTTGCCTTCTGGGTTATTATATTTTGAGCAGTGAACTCTAGGAAGTGTGCTTGAATGGATGTGTATTCACCATTGTGATATTTACACATACTACTATAGAGTATTATCTCATTGTGGGTAGGTTCCCACTATGGTTTAATATGGTGAAAACTGATTCACCCCTCCTCTCAATTTCCTTCATTGTTTTGCCAATAGAGATACCTAATAGATATTATTTATTAATTTTCTTATAAGAGGATATTTTGTTTATTTTTAATTCTTCTATTTATCTTTTCAAATGAAGATTTTTAATAATTTTTAAATATTACAATATTCCTATATTTTCAACTTGCTAATTTGGTATTTATGAGAAGGTCAATAAAGATTTTATTATTTATTCTCATAATATCTTCCCATTTTCTTTCTTCTATCTTTATCCTTCCCTGAATGGAAGCTTTGTCATGCACTCAATTAGGTTCGTCCATCTAACCAAAAATCTTTTAATCTTAGTCATCCAATCAATCTCAATTTCTCTATTAATTGAGCTTTTCTCATCATTTTTAACCATGCTTATAGTATCCTTACGCTATCATTTTCAATTTAAATTTTATATCATCTTGCTTGCATCACAATTGATTTATATGTAACAACCACATAATTTGAAGGAGAAAGAAGAACAATGGAGGAACAATGAAGGAGATTCTAGCATTTTGGTTTGCAATTCAGTTTTAGAATCTTGTCTTCATGACTTTATTGAATTTGTTATGACTTAATTTCATAGAAAATTAGTTTTCATGGTTGAATCATTTGATGTCATGATTCCTTTTCCTAATTCCTACCTCAAAGGTATCAAACACTACATCCATCATAGTCATAAATACTAAAGGCATATTTGTCAACCCAAATAGAACAACTCTAAACTCATAGTGCCCATAGCAAGTATCAAAAGTGGTCTGATGAATGTTAGCCTCATGAATATGAAGTTGATGGTGCCCTAAGTTGAGGTTAGTCATAGAGAACATCTCAACCCATTTCATCTAATCAAATAGGTTATTTTTCCTTAGCAAGGATACCAGTTCTTGACTGTCACCTTATTGAACTACCAGTAGTCAATACATAGGCAAAAGGACCCATCCTTCTTCTTCATAAAACATAAAAATGTTGCCCATGGGAAAACACTATGACAAATAAAACCCTTAGCCAACAACTCCTCTAACTAAAATTATAGCTCACTCAACTCCTGATTGGTCATTCGATAAGGTGCTCACAAAATGGGTTTTGGTCGAGCTACGAGATCAATGCAGAAATCAATGTCACGCTTAGGTGGAATGCCTAGGATATCATTGGTGAACACATCTACATACTCTCTAAGGATGGGATGACTATCAAGAGAAACCTTCTAACACCCACACTCATCAAGATTATTCACTGTGATGGTAATCAAATGACAACCCTGTCGCATATACCACTTCAATTACATAGAAAAAATCATATGAAGGGATATGGGTTTTTGGACCCCTAAAAGCTCTACTCTCCTACCAAAATCATCCAAACACTACACAAACATTACAACAATAAATGCAAGCTTAATAAGAAGCCAACCAATCAATTCCAAAAACTATACCATAGTATCTAAAAGGAATGATATGAAGGTCCACTATAGTGGTCAAGGAACCTAAGTCTAAAACACATACATGAACTAAGGAATCTACAATCACCCTAGATCTAATAGATAGCACACCTTGCCACCTACTTTCTTGATTTATTGTCACAAGCCCACATCGGTCAACATGAAAGGGAGATAGAAAATAATTTTAAGAATATTAATTAAATAATATATAGAGAGAGATACCACCTAACACACTTGTAGTCTAAATCACTATACCTTGATGCTCTACCTAATTATTATCAACCACTACAAACACTATGTGATTGTAAGTATTAAGTTTCTATCTAGATACATAAGATGTCCTCTAAGAACACTATATGATGTAGGAGCATCCCTGGTCTATGAGCAATCTTGCATCAACCAATTTTTTTTCCTTTGTTTTGTAATTGTTCAATTCTGGTAGCTAGTTATTTTTCATTGTGGATCAGATTTTTGGTTTCTAGGATTTTTTTTAATCATCATTCGAAAATGTCAGTTCATGTGGACTCTTTTCCAGAGAGTTATTCCTTCAGAGTGTTTGTTTTCTAGATCTAGAGTAGTTTTGAGCTTATTGTCTATGTTGGTGATTTCTTCTCATGCAGAGAGATTTCTTGGCTTGTGGATCTATTTGGTACCTCACTCGATGTTCTTGAGTCCTTGGCTAACCTTTTGTTCAATTTACACTTCTTGGTTGTTCTTTCTCAAAGGATTTTCTTTTCATTCTTGGGGCCAACCTATATGCATGTTTCATTTTCCTTTCTTGGTAAATATAATCTATTATGGCCGACCCAAATGCATTTTGAAGGGTATATATATTGTTATATGTGATCCTTAGGAGTATTTTGAGAGGTTATGGGGATCTAGTTTCTAAAATGGTAATTCAAATACCTCTTGGACATCTAGATGGATTGAAGTAGTTTGTAACTGGGCATGTTAACCTGCATGTAACCGGATGATTATAATTTGATGATATTTTATTTTGCATTTTATCTATGTTTTGTTGTTGCTTTCATTGTGTTACTATTTCTTCATGATCTGGTCAATTCTCTTTGAGGATCCAAAGAATCAAGGCTGCACCAAGTGGTCTCAAAGCTAGTTGTGAACCTTGAGGTATTCCTTTGGGTGAATAAATCACCGAGTTGAGGCAGGTTGTGAGTGTGTTCTATAGATTATCGAGTGTGAGGCAATCAAAACTGATAGCCAAATTGGCGAGTTGACATAGTTGTACCAGAGCAAAGGAGGAGATTCTTCCTAGAAGGATGAACCCCCAGAGGGTAGAGAAGATGATGGAGGATTTCAAGAATGAGATGAGGAATGAGATATAAAATTCTTTGGATGGTTAGTGGAGGAATCTGAAATTTGAGGATGAGTATGAAGAGGATGGAGAGGAGATTGAGGTTGAGGAGGCTGAAGGGATAGAAGATGAAAGAGAGGTAAGATTTCTGAGAGCAGTAGCGCAAGTGAGTAAAGTTCATAAAGTGGAGGTTTTGAACTTTTCCAAGATACTGAATCTAGAAGATCTGATTGATTGGATCAGAGAGTTGGAGGACTACTTTGAGTTTGAGGATATTAAGGACTTTTAGAGTGTCTAGTTGGCATAGACTATGTTGAAAGGACATGCTACTTTACGGTGGAAGGAGTTACAAAGAGATAGAGTTGAGAATGGTGAGATGAAGATCTTTCGATGGAGGTAGATGGTAGAGAGATTGAAGGCTAAATTCAGTTTGGGAGACTATGAGTTGGAGTTGTCCAAGAAGTTGTAGAAATTGAAGCAGAGAAACATGAGTGTGACGCAATATACTGAGGAATCCTACAAAGTGATGATCAGATACAAACATAGAGAGATGGATATAGAGAAGGTGGCTAGGTACATAAATGGACTTGCAATTAGCATTCAGGATGAGATGAGTATACTGAAGATTTCTATAGTTTAAGAGGCTTACCAATATGCCTTGAAAGCTAAGGAAAAAGTGAAAAGAAGGCAACAAAATAACCATAGAGGAAAGGAGAGGTAGAAGGGATAGGTGAGTGGTAGTATAGAAAAGAAGAATGTTGAAGAAGAATAAAAACCTAAGTGGAGTAAAGAACTGAATCAAAAGACACAGAGAAAAGGAAGGAATAGTAGCATCAGAAAAGTTTTGGGCAAATGTTTTAAGTGTGGAGAGATCAGACATAGATCTTTTGAGTGCATGGAAGGGATGGTAAGGAACTGTGTGGCAAATAAGGATTAGGAAGTTAGATTTATCAGTTAGAATGTGTTGGAACCATACCTACTTAGATGAAGAATCTTTTCTGGATTATGTGTAAATCTTGTGGTAAGTGTTGTAAAGTTATTATGGATAGTGGAAGTACTAATAATTTGGTATCTGGGGAGATGGTAGAGAAGTTTGGATTGAAGAGGCTTAAACTTCCTTTTCCTTACAAGGTAATTTGGTTACAAGATGATCAGATGTTAGAAGTGAAAGAGCAGTGTTTGGTGAATTTTATTATTGGACCTTTTAGGGATGATGTCTTATGTGATGTTTTGTCTATGAGTGCTTGTCATGTTTTGTTGGGAAGACCTTAGCAGTTTAATAGAGGAGTTATCTAAAATTGTAGAAGAAACCTAATCAATATTGAGAAGGATAGGTGAAAGTTCACATTGGGTTCTTTGAGTGAGAAAGAGTAGGAAGTGAGGAATTTGAATCTTGAGAGAAGTTGTAGTATTGGGAAGCAGGATGCAGAGGTTACATTGGATGGTGGAAAGAATTTTTAGAAGGTTCTGATAGATAAGCTTGATAGTAAGAAGGAACCAAATGGTAGTAAGGTGATGGTGACAAACTAGATGAAATCTTGTGGTAGAAATAAATCAGAGTTGCATAAGAAAGAGAGTATTAGTTAGAGACAATGTGCAGGTCTGAAGCAAGGGAGGGGAAATTAAGAGAATCAAGAGTTAGAGAATCTAGTTGAGATTCTAGAGGAGATAAGGAAAAGGTTTGCAAACAAAGAAGATGTTTGGATTATAAATGACAATGGGATCTATATCCTGAATCCTTTTCAATGTTCATGAGTTACCTCTCATGGAACATATCTTTCTACCTAGGGTGTCTGAGATAGGAGCATCCCTGGTCTATGATAAATCTTGCATCAACCATAAATATTTCCTTTGTTTTGTACTTATTTAGTTTTGGTAGAAGATTTTTGTGTTTCTTTTAGTGTGTTCTGGTAGCTTGTTCTCTTTCATTATGGTTCAGTTTTTTGGTTTCCAGGCTTTATTTTATTCATCACTCTAGATTGTTAGTTCATTTGGACTCTTTTTTGAAAACTTATTCCTTCCGAAGTGTTCATTTTCTGGATCTGGAGCAGTTTTGAGCTTACCATCTATGTTGGTGATTTCTTCTCATGTGGAGAGATTTCTTGGCTTGCAGATATATTTGGTACCTTGCTAATTGTTCTTGAGTCCTTGGTCAATCTTCCATTTGATCTACACTTCTTGGTTGTTCTTTTTCGGAGGATTTTCCTTTCATTCTTGGGGCTGACCTGTTTGCATGTTTCATTTTCCTTTCTTGGTAAATGTAATTGTTGGTGTAATTATTTACTCATCTTGTATATAATTACACTTTACTTAAGTTTACTTAGGTACATGCATTACATTGTAGTTTTTATATGAGACACTTGGGGAGATGTGCTACATTGGGAGTATGTATGTAGGATAATTTCAACCTTTTATGGTGTGATCTTGTTGTTACTTTATCATATCCACTTATTGTGGAGTGATAATTCCACCTTCAGTGGGTGATCCACCTCATGTGGAATATTTTACTATTTCTCCTACCTACCCCTACCTACCCTTGCATCTCATTGAGCCACATGTTATCATTGTGTGTTGGCTTGTCTCTTATACTTTCCTTTATAAGTAGGCTCATCTACATTGTATGTAATAATTCTTGATGATCCAATTGATCTCTTTTGCATCTTGATAGGAATACAATTTATTCTTCTCACAATTTATTTCTCCTCTTATCATTGTGAAATCTTATGGTCTCATTGATCTTGGTTGCTTCAAGCATAATCTCACATGGTATAAGAGTCATTGGAGCGCCATTACATAGCCTTTAGAGAGATACTATTGCAGCTTTGAAAGAGGTCAAGAGGCAGATCTAAGGAGCAGCATCTTGTAGAGGCATCCTAGACCAGATCTGACCTAGGCATTGTGTTCAGGTGGTCGTTTCCATGAATTTTGACTATAAATTCGCCTATATTGAGTGAAAGTGTAATTCAAGGCTTGGAGGAAAAATTTAGCCAATTTGGCTAGTACGGTATAGATTTAAAAAAAAAATTTACGAATTATATTTTTTGATTTAATATTTATTCAAAAAATTGTAGTTTTTATTTATAAAAAGTTTTAATGGCTTTGTAAAAGTTTTATTTATTAAAGAAAAAAACAAAACATTATTATATTGTTTAATTTTAATTTCTTTTTCACATAAAGTTTTTTTGTTGTAAAAAGTTTCAAATTAAAAAAAACCAAAAACTTGTATTTTTAAGAGGGGACTCCCTATCCCCACCCGTCTGTACTCGACCTGCGTACTTGCAGGTTTTTCCAACCTCATCGTACCTAGCTCCCACCACCTCTATGCAGGGTCCACCAACATCTCCCGCGGTGGCTGCTCACATTTTCTGGTAGCCATCAATTTTTACATGCTTAGACAACAGCCTGCCCTCTACTGACCTACTCCTCTTGCTGGCCCCCACAATCCATCGACAAAAAAACCTTGAGGGGATCTCTGCTCTACCAGTTGTTTTTCTCCGCTAGCCTGTGCTTCCTTATTGCCGACTGGCCCCGATAGTGTTGTCTTTGACACGTTCTTGGGTGGCTGCCTCGTCTTCTCAATGGATCTGTATTTCGGTTGACTTCTGCCAACCTCAGTAGCTCCACCACATGGCACACAGACACATCAGTGTAGATCTTCTCATGTCAACATCTAACTCAATAGTATGGTTTTCTCCACATCGGATGCCACATAATATTTTATACTGACACCTGTGTGCACAGTGATTGCCACATCATCATATAGATCAAGTTGCATTCATGCCACATCGACACGTTTGTACTAAATGGACATCCATGTAGGTAGGGAAGTGAAGTTTTCATGATGGCTAGATGGTTATCAAATTTAATTGCATGATTTTCTTATCATCATTTTTTAAAAATTTGGTAGGCCCCTCTCATTTGGCTTTTCAATTTTGCAATTCAACTTCAAATGGCCATATCTTGCTCATTTTTGCTCCTTTTTTGGTGCAATGTTTTTTTAAATGGGCTAATGTTTCATGTACTTTCAGGTGGTCATATTATTTTTGGATTTGGATGAACATATTTTTCATAAAAATCAGTTTTTGGTGACTATACCTGTCCAATCCTAATTTTTGCAAATTTTAGGAGTCTGTTTGGGCTCATACGAACTCCTTTTCACGTGCCATGTTTTTTTAAAGAGTGATTTTTTTTCTACTTTCATAATTTGCTATCATTTTGTAGTGAGTTTGAGTGGAAATTTCACTTTTAGCATATGGTGTTTTTTGGCCAATTTTGGCACTTGTATTGCATAAATCTATCTTGTTCATCTTTTGCACTGTAGTTCTTACCTATTGGGACAGTTGTAAAAAAAAATCAAAAGTCCACTTTGTCTTTGTTTGCAAGTGGCCTATTGTACATGCACTACATATAAACTGCCAAAATCATCATTTTAGGAGGGGTACTTTGATTGAGTGAACTTGGGGGGTTATTCTTTCCTTTTGTTGCTATGGGTTTTCCTAAGTTTCCTCTCTTAAATCATCATAATTATGCTACTTGGAAAATTGATGCATGGAGTAAACTTCAGAAAAAAAGGACTAACTAATTATATTGATGGAACTATTGTTGCTCCTGCTAATCCTAAGGCTAATCCTAATGGTCACTTGGATTGGCTCACTAGAAAAATCATGGCAATTGGTACCTTAAGAAAGTATGTATCAAAGGATCTCATCTTTCATATTTTAAAATGTACCTTAAATAAGGATGCTTGGAAAAAAATTCAAGACTTGTGTGGTCAAGTTGACGAGATTAGGGGATATCCAACTAATAGTGATCTTGCCATGTTAGATCCCAAGAACTTTGATACTATACAAGATTATGTCACTATGGCAAATGAGTTGAAGGAATTGTTGGAATTATACACTTAAATGAGAATGGTTGATGTTTTCATTGATGGCAACCAACTGGTAACATGGTTCAAAGGTTCTATCGGCAACAGACTTCACCTATCGGCACTGACAGTCACTTCAAGGTTTATTCACACGGGCATCCAGTTACACTAGTAGCAGATTATATAGCTAGTCCAAGCCAACTTGGAAATAATATTTTTTATGACAAATGTATTGTAATCTAATATTATATTTGTATAGCCAACCCAATGTATTGTAAAGACTCGTATATGTATGAGATTTTGTAGGTCATTTGTAATGTATGTAAGTATATGATAGGTAATGTAAGAAAGTAGTAATATGTGATAGGTTATGAGAGTAAATAATTATATATGCATTTTGATGTATTTATCTTAAGAGTGAATAAGAAATAGAGCAGAGTGAAGCAAGGTTTTGGCAGAGGTATCAAACAAAGCTTAAATCAGTACTGAATCTAGCATTGCAAATGCTATTTTGAGCAGTACATTGTTATTGGATTTAACCATCCAATTGTGTAGTCAGTGGGACTCCATTTTTGTATTGAGTAGTGAGCTCTAGGAAGTTGGCCCTCTTGCATGTGCAGGAACCTATTGAATAGTTTATTTTTTCATATTAGCCAGTGAGTAAATATTGTGGGTCACAAATCCCACCAAGGTTTTTCCCTTATCGGGTTTCCTCACCAAAAATATGTGTTATGGTGTGCATTGATGCTTATTCTTTTGTTTCTCTTTAGTGCATTATTATTTTCTTACCGGTATGTTAATCTACATTATAAAGTTGCAAATAAGTTTAAATCTTTCATCTACCGATCAGACACTGATTCACCCCCCCACTCTCAATGTCTTTGGGACTAACCATGTATCTAACAATTGGTATCAAAGCCTAGTCCTCTATTTGCAGAAGCCTAACAGCTTGAGGGAGATTCTAAAACTAGTTCTAATGGAAAGTTTGAGATAACAATTGGAAGGAGCTCTTGAAGATTTTGATGCAGAAAAATTGAAGAATATTAAACTAGAAGATGAACTCAGATCTGCTCGGGAATTTATCAAAGCACTTCAAGATAACCTAGTTATAGAAAAGAATAAGAGAAAAGAAATACATGTGCAACTATAAAACCAAGATGATGAAGAAAAGGAAACTCTCAGAGATATTGCAAAGAAATTAAGACAAGAGAACAGTAACATGAGGAATGAGATGTAAGATTTAACCATGAGACTATGTAAGGATATTGAAGATAGAAAGAGGAATGAAGAAGATTTGGCCAAAAGACTTAATGATAGAACAGATGAATCTCTAAGGCTTAGTTATGAAAATGATATGCTTAAAACAAATTTGATTCACATGCAACATGACAAAGAGGAACTTATGAGACAAGTTAGTACTTTGGAAAGTGAGTTGGTCATTGCAAATAAATACAAAGACATATTCAAAAAAAGTTTAGATAAGTTTGATGATATGCTAAAAAGTCAAAAACCTGATAGAGAAATAGTTGGACTTGGATTTAAACATGGAGAAAATTCTGGAACTACAAATAGTCATGATCACAACAAACCAACAAGGCAACCTAATGCTTATAAATTCAATGGAAAATGTTTTAATTGCAACAAATTTGGTCATAGAGAAAATCAGTGTAGATTTAGGAATAATCAGAATACAAACTCATCCACCAGTCAATGTTCCAAATGCAATAAAAATGGTCATAACACAGACAATTGTAGAATGAATGTAAACTGCTACGTTTGTGGTAGATTTGGACATTTATCTAATCAATGCAGAACTCAAACCGGTCAAGGTTATGGAAAACCAATTCAAAGAAACAATGTAACCTATTATGCATGTAACAAGATTGGGCATATTGCAATATTTTGTAGAAGCAAGAAAGTACTGACAAATAATAGAGGATCTAATGACAAAGGAAAAGAAATTCACTAAACAATGGATCAGGAAGATAGATCAGAGGAATGATGAATCTATCTCTACACCGACAGGACAAAGCAATCTTGCACTGGCAGCAGATTCTTCATCTAACTAAGGAATAATCCTTAGGGGTAAGGCAACTATTTGATGGTCATGCATTTACCCTCAGTTGGTGGTAAGAAGTCACATTTTTTCTTTACCGACACATATGTTGTAAATTTACTTCACCGGTGAAGCATTTAATGTGGTTGTAAGTCAAACTTTTGGGTTATAAAGCACTTGAATTTTTCATTTCGACTTACCAAAGCATTCAAGCATTCAAAGAGCATGAGAGTTGAGCACCAACATTAAACAAGTGAAGCAATAAAGGTTTTTCAGAGAATCCAAGGTTTTCACTTGGCACTTGATAGTCAAAGGTATTTGTCTTATGACATGGCTTCTTCAGCTTCCATTCCTGAATTCATTGCAAACCCTAATATTGTGGAAAATGTCAAGCATCCTAGATCAGCCTTCGAGATCATCCGTAAGATAGAAAAGTTGGATGACTCAATTGGTACATTTTCAAAAATTTGGAACGGAGTTGCATTTGTTGAAGACCCTGGGCATACATTCACTATAACATTGAAGATTTAGGGTCCAAGGATTTAAAGAACATGTTCATGAATGTTATCACTTACATACAAGGTGTAGTCAAATTGGAACACAAGGTTGTTGAAAATTTAGGGTTCACTAACATCCTTCACATGCCTGAATTTTCAGATGAGATCGTTGGTTATGTTCTTAGCAGAGTTTATGGTGAATTTTTGTGGTTAGATTTAGTTTTCAAGATCACTAAGGAAGCAATTAAGGCTATTACTAGTTTACCTTCTACTGCCACTAGGCCTGATAAGAAAAAGAAAATTCCAAACAAAGAGGTTACGAACTTTACCGACGCTACATTTGACAATAGATCACTGAGGGTTAGTGATATAACTGACAACAATGCCAAATATGCTAGTATGGTTATTAGATACAAAGTTGCTCATACTAATAGGGTGAATTTTGTTTCAAGTTTATGCATTCATGGCCTATGAAATGATTATGAATAATGCTAAAATTGAGATCTATGAATGGCTGAAAGATGAACTGTTAGAAAATTTGAGCAAGATCAAAGGTGATAAGAAGGGAACTTTCAAGTTTGGGAATTTGATTCTATGCTTAATGTTATATTTCTCAATGGAGATTCCCTATATTGGACATAAGGAATTTGCCTATGATATTTATGTTGGAAAATAGATTAAGGAGGAAATTACCGACATAGGTTCTGATGGTGACAAACTAGTAAAAGAGTATTTCAAGAACTTTCAATAAAAAATGAGACAAAGGGAAAGGATTCCCCAAAGCATTGTAGACAAATATGACAAAAAGATATGCTTTGTTGTGAAAAGAGATGAAGTATAGAGGGAGGCAGTTAGACCTAGAACTGTCTAGATAATAGAGATGGGTTATGAAGTGGACTCACACATCTTAGAATCTTATGCCAAAATACTCCTAGATGCTCCAACAAAACCAACATAGAAGATCTTTGGTAATGTTGAAACTATAGAGAGTAATGTTACTATGGAGAAGCAGAGGAAGAAAAGAGAAAAGGTAATAAAAGATGCTTCAAAATTTGTTGAATTTGTTAAGAAGGGCTTGTTGAAACTTGATCCAATGAAAGATGTTATTGAACAATAAAGAAAATTAAAACAACAACCGTTAGCACATATTTCTCCTATGGGTACCTCATCTGACTTTGACAATGATAAGGCTGCTGAATTCAAAAGGGTGGATAGAAAGAAGAGAAAACCCTCATCGGCACCTGCTCCATCTCCAAAGAAATCTAGAACACTCAGGAAGAAACAACAAGCTGTCAGAGAGCCCACTGGTTAGAAGAAGATAGTGACACCAAAGAAGCAATTGGAACAAAAGGAACCAAACATTATTTCACTGGCAGAGCTAGTAAATGAAATAACTCAAGAAGGAAATCTTCTTAATGTTAATAAATTATATCATTCTTTTAAGGATTTAGATAAGGATACTAATGAGGAAAGCATAATTTTGTATCTAGATATATATAAGAGGGTTCTTATTGAGGTTGTAGATGTTCTTCCTAGTGATTTATACTTGAGGCTTGAAGCAAAGAGAATGTCCGTTATGGAGTTAGATAAGAAATTGAAGGTTGAGGCACTATTAGTCATTCATCCTATTTATTCTAAGCAAGAAATAGATGACTTAATATCTAGAGCTAATAGGACTATTTTTTTGAGTGGTCACTGACAAGTTAGTCTTATGGTCGACAGAGTAAAAGAGATTCTAGATGGAATAGTTGATAAATGGGATATATTCTTTGTTGAGAAGGAGAAAATAGAAGAGAAAGATACATGGAAAATTGATAAA
Source organism: Cryptomeria japonica (assembly GCF_030272615.1). Taxonomy (NCBI): domain Eukaryota; kingdom Viridiplantae; phylum Streptophyta; class Pinopsida; order Cupressales; family Cupressaceae; genus Cryptomeria; species Cryptomeria japonica. The sequence continues at coordinate 620,450,653 of NC_081405.1, forward strand.
TCATTTACTAAAGTATATCAGAAAATTGATAAGGGAAAGAGTAAGGTTGGCAGTGTACCTGAAATCACAGTGAAGCACAACTTACCACCACTGGCATATGACACCCCATCGGTAGTATAAGAGGCACCGACATAAATGAAAAATGAGCCTAACAAGATATCAGAGAAAGTGAAAATAGATAATGTTGATTTCGAGTCAGACATTATATTCACAATGAATGTTGACACTCAGGACATCGAAGAAATCTGAAGCTATAAATGTTGAGAAACCTGAATCACAGGTCAAGACTATTGACACTTAGCAGAATATTGAGATACCGACAAGAATAGAAAAGGAACAAGAACAGACACAATTAGAACCAACAGTAAATAAAAATGAGAATAAGAGTGAAAATAAGGAAGAGAAAGTCAATAAAGAAGAGGTTAAGGTAGCCAAAGAAGAGAAGAAAGTTATTACAGAACCTAGCACTCCTCCTAGTACTTCTACTATGGACTACAGACTGACAAATGTTACTAATTTACTATTAGATTTCATTAAGAAGATAATAGAATGCAATGCCTTAGAATTTAAGGCTATTGATGATTCTTTACCAATTTTGCAGATGATTGCACCAACATGCAAGGTGGATCACATTGTTGGGTCTATAGGTAAATTGGATACATTGCCCAAATTCATTTCTTCTAACATTGAAACTATAGATAATATTAATGAGGAGACCATTAAGGAAAGAGTTAATAAGGAGAAGGATGATTTATTTGATAAAACAATAAAGGATTGTATGGGACAAATTTATTCATTTTTATCGACACTAAATTCCACCATTCTGGAATACAAGGAATTGTACAGGGAAGCATGCAAACCTCACCACCTAACAAAAGATATTGATGAGCAAATAAAGAAAACACAGAAAGAAATTGATGAAATTGCTGACAATATGATTAGTTCTTCAGAACTCACATCAGTTTTGGATCAAGAGATGGCTACTTATGAAGAGAATATTGAGAAACTAGAAAGAGAAAAAGCAAGGTTGAAGACGAAAACCCAAGAGTTAAATAATAAGCTTGGTCCTATATTGGATAATTTGTTAACACACCAGAATGAGGTATCTAAGGCAACTATTCAAGGATAAAGATCACTGGAGCAGTAGATGCATTATCTCACAAGGATGATCTCGCAGACAGAGACTATAATTTTTGACCGTACAAAGTTTTTGCAAGGTCTTAACCTGGTGCTGGCAGACACTTTTCAGATTGTACATAACCGACTACAAGTTTCTAGGTAAATTTTGAATTTTTGATACTTTTGACATCCTTTGTCATTGATGTCAAAGGGGGATTTGTGTAATGAGAAAAATATACAAAAGGAGATCATTTGCTCAAGGGGAGCACTCTCAGTTTTTGGATTTCAAATTTTGGATATCAGTTTTGATTTTTCTCATGAGTGTTGCCATCAATGCCAAAGGGGGAGATTGTTGGAATTATACGCTTAAATGAGAATGGTTGATGTTGTCATCAATGGAAACTAACTGGTAATAGGGTTCAAAGGTTCTACCAACAATAGACTTCACCTACCGACACCGACAGTCACTTCAGGGTTTATTCACACTGGCATCTAGTTACACCAACAACAAATTATACCAATAGTCCAAGATGACTTGGAAATAATATTGTTTATGAGAAATGTATTGTAAAATAATATTATATTTGTATAGAAGACATGATGTATTGTAAAGACTCATATATGTATGAGATCTTTTAGGTCATTTGTAATGTATGTAAGTATATGATAGGTAATGTAAGGAAGCGGTAATATTTGATAGGGTATGAGAGTGAATAACTATATATGCATTTTAATGTATTTATCTTAAGAGTGAATAAGAAGCAGAGTGAAGCAAAACAAGGTTTTGGCAGAGGTATCAAACAAAGCTTAAACTGGTATTGAATCCAGAATTGTAGATGCTATTTTGAGTAGTACATTGTTATGGGATTTAACCATCCAATTGTGTAGTCAATGAGACTCCATTTTTGTATTGAGAAGTGAGTGCTAGGCAGTTGGCCTTCCTACATGTGCAGGAACCTATTGTTCTGAGTAATATTTATTCATATTAGCCAGTGAGTAAATTTTGTGGGTCACAAATCCCATTGAGGTTTTTCCCTTATGAATTTTCCTCACCAAAAATATATGTGTTATGGTGTGCATTGATTCTTATTCTTTTGTTTCTCTTTATTGCATTATTATTTTCTTACTAGTATATTAATTTGGATTGTAAAGTTGCAAATAAGTTTAAATCTTTCATCTACTGGTCAGACACTGATTCACCTCCCCTCTCAGTGTTTTTGGGACTAATCAAGTATCTAATAGGCACAACTAAAGGATTGTGGCATTGATAAGAAGGATACTCAATTTTTCTTCAATTTGATGGGCAAGCTTCCATAAGAATATGCAACATTTGTTTCTAGTTTCCAAACCCATAAGATGACAATGGGTTCAAGCCACGCAATGTCTACATTTGATGCTTTCACTAGAATGTTGATGATGGAAGAAACTAAGTTGATAAGCATGGGAATTCTTAAGACTTTTAAGTCTCAAGCATTAGTGGCAAGTCAAGGAAACAAAGGAAATCAAGGAAAGGATAAATCAAACAAGAAGAAAGGAAAATCAAAGCTTAAGGACAAAGAACCACCTTCTCCACAATAAGGAGATTCATCCTCTTCAAAGAAGGAAAATTCAACTAAGAAGGAGAGACCTACTTGTGCCTATTGTAAAAAGGTTGGTCATGATGAGAATCGTTGCCATTTTAAGAATATTAATGAGAACATAGATATCCTTAAAAAGAACAACATTGATTTGCGTAATGCCTACAAAAAGGAGGAATCATCACTGTCCACTTCCTCACACTCAAAAGGAAAAGGAAAATAATTCATGGCCTCAACAAGTGGGAAGACTCACTCTTTTGGGACAAGAAAAGGAAAATCTCTTTATGCTACTACAAGTCATGATTCAGTGAGATTGATTCTAGATTTAGGGGCTTCTCATCATACGACATCTTTGCAATCTATGCTTTCTACATTTGAGGCTTACACCATGCCACAAATTTTGATGGGAAATCATACATACATGGATGTGATTGGGAAAGGAACTATTGCCATTGGGGATAACTCGTTCAAGGATGTATTGTGTGTACCCCACTTGACAAACAATCTTTTTTCCACCTATCAAATCACACATGGGGCAACAAAGAAAATTGTAGAGTTCACACCTGAGTCAATTTTAATTACAGACTTAGAGACTAGAGCTATCATTGCGACTAGGGTGGTGGATCATGTGTCTTGGTTATACTCCATTTTAGTTTTTTTTTTAATTGATGAGGATGATTTTACATATGATTATTCTTCACATGATGATTCTACATATGATGATCATACTTCTTGTGATGATTTGGATTTTGAGGAGAACTTTGGGTACTTGAACTTGGGGATTCTCACATGTGACCCCATTCTTGAGCCTTGTGTTTCATGTCCTCCTATTGATATCACATCACCTATTACACCTGATGATGTGGATAGTGCGATAGTTTTGCCTTCTTGTGATTCAGTGCAGCGGAATATTCCTTGTCTTCCAGCTTCGGTTTCATGGGATGAGTACTTGATAGACATTGCAGGTTTGTTTGTGGAGTCATAAGTAAATTATTTCTCCTATGTACCCCTACCTACCCTTGCATCTCATTGTGCCACATGTCATCATTGTGTACTCTCTTGTCTCTTAGACCTTCCTTTATAAGAAAGCTCATCTACATTGTATGTAATAATTCTTGATGATCCACTTGATCTCTTTTGCATCTTGATAGGAATATAATTTATTCTTCTCACATTTTATCTCTCTTGTCATTGTGCTATATTGTGGTCTCTTTGATCTTGGTTGCTTCAAGCATAATCTCATAGTAATTTATTGTGGTCAACCCAGATACATTCTGGAGGGTGTATATATTGTTAAATATGATCCTTAGGAGGTAGTTTAGAGGTTATGGTGATCTAGTTTCTGGAATGGTAATTCAGATAACTCTTGGAGGTCTGAATGGATTGTAATATGGAAAGTAGTCTCTTGCTAGGCATCTTATCCTACATGTAACTAGATGATTACCATATGTTCTATGATGATAATATGATGATGTGGATATCTCATTTTGCATTTTATCTATGTTTTATTGTTGCTTCCATTGTGTTAGTCTTTTTGCATGATCTGGTCAATTCTCTTTAAGAATCCACTAGATCATGGCTACACCACTGCACTATTATATGACCATGCTAGCCATAAGAAGAATAATTGCCTTTACTAAAACCTTTACCTACTAAAATTACACTAGATTGCTGGCGCTACCTCTGCTAGATTTCTATTGTGCAGTCTAAGTGGTCTGATGACACTAATTTTGTTTGTTACAAAACAACCTACAATTCTTCCAATATTGAGATCCACCATTATAGTAATTTTCATGCCCCTAAAAGTTTGTGTATCTACTATTGCTGCTAACCACCCTTAGAGGGTGCATGGTGGTTCCTAAAAGAACCTGCCACCCAAGACTTATTCCCCTTAACAACTAATCCTAAGGGAGGGGCACTGCCAATATGAACACTTTAATGGACACCCAAAGTCATGGCCAAATTCTCTTCAACCAATTGAGCCTTCTCCACTACTACATCTATGGTCTTGGTTTTGAATAATAAAACCCCATCGCTAATAAAGGCATTGAGAGCCATAACAAAGTGCTAAACCAACATGGACTTGTCATTTGTGATACTAGGAAATTTCTTAATTTCAAAGAACATGTGCACATATTGTCTAATAGTCATGGCTATCTATAGGAAATCATGAAACTCAACGACACATCTTTTCCTCCAATGGTCTGATAGAAAGTGTTCTTGGAACCTCTTTAGAAACATCTCCCAACAAAGATGCAATATCCAAATGGAGATTTCCCTCCTCCAAGCACCACCAAGTAGAAGCAAACCCTCTGAGATGCATGATGGTACACCTAGCCTTCATATTACTACTGTAAGGGTTCATAAAAAAGTACCTATATGAGTCTTTCGGCCAAGTCTTTGCCTCCAACCCACTACTAGAGCCATAAAAAGTAGGAGGCCAAGACTTGAGAATATCTTGCATGTGCATGAAAAAAATGGCATCCTGTCCTTTTGTTGTAGGTCTTTGATAGTGATACTCATGGTCTCTCCCATGAGGAGGGGAATGAGTCCTCTCCCTCTCCTGATACTCAAGGTGATGTGACTCCTCATGCTACGAACCCTCCTATCTAGGTCCTAAATGTGTAATTATCACATATAAAAGGAGAAGAACTTAAGTACTATTAGATAGTTCAAATACTCGGAAGACAACTGGGAGGGGGGGTGAATCAGTTGTCACAAATTACCAGAACATTTAGCAATTAAAAAATTTAATACTAGAACCCAAATAATTAATACGGAAATTCTTAAACCAAATAACAGAATAGTAGTTAAACCAAAGAGGCATAAACAATAATCAGATAATAAATACCATCCACATGACACCAAGATTTATACGTGAAAAACTTGGTTAAAGGAAAAACCATGGTGGGAATCCTACCCTCGGTCAGCTAATACTTCTGTAGTAAGTATGTGAATTAAAAATGAGGGGCCTATACTTGCAGGAAGTCCAACAACCTAGATCACATTGCTCATTGCAAAAGGAATCTCACTGACTTCATATAAATCCAGACTACAATCTGGAAGAATGAATGAACTGGGAAGATAACATCTCCTATGCCTGAGTATAGTTTCGGTTAAGCTTAATACTAAAGGAGTAAATCCTCTTACATAAATCCAACTCGATCTCTAATGATCTACCAAATCCTCTACCTGAATGATATTACATTATTCACACATTACATATCCTTTTCCCATTTCCTTGACCATAACCATGATGATCTACAATGAGATCTTACACCATATATATATACAATCCCTCGACCATAAACAATCAGGTTAGCCACAAGACAATAAACCTAATTAGATAATTACAAAACATGTTGGCCTTAGACCAAACAAACAATATTGAACCCATAAGACATCTTGGAAACACATCAAGAGGTCCAATCCACATGTTACATTAAGTCGGTCCATAACCTAGATCAATCGACACCTAATATCTGTCCACATGCTAAAGCAATGATCTCCATTCGCCAAGTCTCAAACATGATCACCAATATCCTCCTGAATCCATACTAGAAGTTGCACCAATACCAGTTATGCATATCATCAAAGCTCTGCCAATGAGATCCTCTCCAGAATAACAAACCAAGCTTCCAAGAAAGAAGGATAGAATATGATCACCAGACCAAAACCAACTTACTAAAGAGGAACATGAGTATCATGAACAAGCCAATTCCATAACCAAACTATACTAGAGCATAGCTGATCATGTCAGATCCAAACCAACCAGAACCCACTCATCCTACCGGGAACAAAAGGGTGTCGATAAAGAATCTAAAACGAGTGTTGAAATCAATGACAAAATATTAATGCAACACATAATCAATTCCTCCAAATGGCTAACAATCTCACCCTTTGGTATCAATGGAAACACTAGATGTGAAAAACATCTAAGTACCAAGAAATGCCAAACAAGTCTCCCCTAATAGAAGACAACCAACAATCTCCCACATAAAGACATAAAAATGAAGTTATGAAACAAAGACCAAACTCTCCCTATGAATGATATCTATGTAAAGCTATGAATTACACATATATCTCTCACTAATGTATACAACTCCTTTTTTTCTTTTTCACATCAATATCTCTCCCCCTTTGACATTAATGCCATGAATAGAACAAAAATATCAAAGAAAAAACATAAACCACTGAAACACAAAGCTGACTACTCCCCATGAGCAGTAACATCCCCACATTAGTGCCAGAATGAATAATATCTCTGATAATACATACTAGACTGATGGCAAAAAGAATCAATCAGTTCTCTATCGGAGGGGAAGAAACCTCTAACCTGTCTCTCAAGTACTCAAATAGTTCTTTAGGAAAAGGTTTAGTGAAAATATCTACAATCTACTCTTTAGTGTTCACATAAACCAATCTGACTTCATTTTATTCCACCTTCTCCTTCAAAAAGTTATACTTGACAGATATTTTCTTTGTCTTAGAATGAAATACTAGATTCTTTGATATGTCAATAGCAACCGAGTTATCACAGTGAATAACTATCAGTCCAGTGCAATGCACTTTGATATCCTTCAACATTTTCTTCATCCATATAACCTGTGTATAGTTAGTATCTGTTGTAACATACTCAGATTTAGCAGCAGTTAAACAAGTACATGATTGTTTCTTGTTGATCCATGAAACCAACTTCTTTCCAAGAAATAAATCTCCATCAGAAGAACTTTTTCGGTCATCAACATCACCATCCCTATCAACATCTGTATATGCGCATAAAGTAAAGCCAACATCCTTAGGGTACCACAAACCATATTCAAATGTACCTTGCAAGTATCTAAAAATCCTTTTTACTACACTCACATAATTTTCTCTAGGATCACTCTAAAATCTAGATGCAATACAAACATCATTCATTATGTCACGTCTAGTCTGAGTCAAATAAAGCAGACCTCCAATCATAGATTTGTATCTTGTAGGATTTACTAGTGCAGAAATATCATTCATTGTCAATTTATCACTTGTAACAATAGGAGTACTTACCGGTTTAGAATCTCCTATACCAAATTTCTTCAACAATTCCCTAGCATACAAAGTTTGAGAGATGAAAATACCTTTATCAGTTTGAGTAATCTACAAACCTAAGAAAAATTTCATTTTCCCAATCATAGACATTTCAAATTCTTTCTCCATATTCTCAGAAACTTCCATGCACAATTTATCTTCACCTCAAAAAATAATGTCATTAATAAATACTTCAATAGTCATTATATCATCATCAGTGATCTTATAATAGAAATTATTATCAGTATTACCCTTAGTAAAATCAAGATTCGAAAGATATTTATCCAACATTGCATACCAAGCTCTAGGCGCCTATTTCAATCCATATAAATCTTTCCTTAACCTACAAACCATGTTTGTATCATCTGATAGTGAAAAACCATCAGGTTTCTCAATATAAACTTCCTCATCAAGATCTCCATTCAAAAATGCACACTTAACATCCATCTTATAAACCTTGTAGTTCTTATGGGTAGCATAAGAAAGAAATAATCTTACAACTTCAATCCTAGCTATAGGTACAAAAGTCTCTCCATAATCAATTCCTTCCTTCTAAGAATATCCTTTATAAACCAATCTAGCCTTATTCCTTACAACTTTACCATCCACATTTAATTTATTCCTAAAAACCCGTTTAGTTTCAATAACATTCTTATTTTTTATGCCGGGGAACTAAAGTCCATGTGTTATTCTTCTCAATCTGATCTAATTCTTCTTCCATAGCTTTCAACCAATATTTATATTTACATGCTTCAATTACTGATACTGGTTCAACTTGAGAAATTAAATATACTTCATTAGTTGTCATTGTTCTTCTTGTCATCACTCCATTGTTCTTATCCCCAATGTTCTGATCTTCTAAATGATTCAATCTCACATACCTAGGAGTCCTCTGACTCTCTATTCCTCTTCCCAGTTCTTCAGTTATTGTTTAATTTTTTGATACTGCCCGAGTAACTGGTTCAACACTCTATTCCGGTCAAGGTGCTACCAGTTCAGATATAATCATTTACACCACCAATTCCTTCTCATAAACTGATTTGACCTCTATTCAACTCATCCACCTTGACATTAGCACACTCCACAATTCTCTGCTATCTCTTGTTATAAAATCTATATGCTTTGCTTTCATTAGAATAACCAATAAATATGCCTTCATCACATCTAGGATAAAATTTTCCAATGATATCATTATTGGAATACAAGAACACTGATAACAGGGAGTGAATCAGTGTTCTATCAATATGATCAATTTTAACCTTAATAAAACATGCATACACCTGTTAGGATAACCGGTGAACAACTGAGAAGGGGGGGGGGGGTGAATCATTTGTTAACAAATTATAAATTTTAATCCACAATATAACCTTAGACAAATCAGAGTATCTGTAAAGCACAAACAAATGACGGTAGAAACAGATATCGGTAAACAAAAAAACTTAACAATTAACCAGATAATCAATGCAAAGCAACCACACCACATAAAACCATGATTTGTATGTGGAAAACTCAGAAAGGGGAAAACCATGGGGGGAAGCCTATCCATAGTCAGATGATACTTCTATAGATAGTATGTGTTAGAATGAGGGGCCTGCACTTGTAAGAAGGCACACTTCCTAGAGCGTAGTGCTCATTACAAAAAGAGTCTCATTGACTACAGAGAGGCTACAACCTTCTTAAGATAAGTGGACAATAGTCCAATAGAGTGAACTACTAGAAATAACATCTACTATGCCTGATTATAGTCTCGGTTAAGCTCAATGCCTAAGGACTAAATCCTATTCTGAAACCAATCTGATCACCAATGATCGATCAAATCCTTTGCCTAAATGATATTACAATATTCGCACATTGCATTCCTTGACCGTGACATTTCCAATAACCATGATACTTTACAAAGAGTTTCTACCTCTTATTTATACAAACCCTAAGGCCTAAACCAATTAGGTTGGCCACCTAAAGATATTACAATTACATAATTCCTTATTATAATGATATGACATGCTGACTTAACAATATTAACAAATCCATAAAACATCTTGAATCATCCAGGTAGCGTGTAGAGTACACAGTAGCATGATACCGGTCTATAACCTAGATAGGTACCAGACCTATTCTAGGTCCACCATGCCAAAGCGATGTCTTCAAACAATTAAAGTATGATCAATGAACATCTTCAACATCTTGAAATCCTCAAATAAGCTGCACCAACACCAATTGTGCATCCTATCATGATTCCTCAATGAAAGCTCTGTCGATAAAGCCATAAACCAGTGTCGGTAAGGGTTTACCAGAGTGTATGATAACATCCAATTACCAAGCCAATACCAACTGACCAAAACATGCTCAGGGACCATATAAATCATGAAATCCAATATACTTTACTAATCCAAACATGCCAAAAGTGTCAACCAGATAATCTCTTCTGTCAGTAACACTAGATCTTGTACCGGTAACATGTCTATCGCTAACCATCTATATCAGTCAATGTAAATCTATCTACAATAACTTTTGGCATTCTACAATCAAATGAGAATAGTTGATGTTGTCACTGATGGCAACCAACTAGTAATATGGTTCACATCATACAACAAAAACTAAAAACATCTACCAGCACTAACAAGCACAACAAGATTATTCTCATCGACACCTAGTCTACAGTGGCAGAAGATATTATCGGCACCCTAGCCGACATGGAAATTATATTGTTTTGTATTGTAATTATATTGTATAGCTGACATGATGTATTGTAAAGACTCATATATGTATGAGATCTTATAGGTCATTTGGTAAGTGATATAGGTATGCAAGAAGTGTGATGAGTATACATAGGTAATCAATGCAAGTGGATTATGAGAGTAAATATATGTATATGCATTTTGATGTAATAATTTTGATAAGTGAATAAGAGCAGAGCAGAGCAAAGAAAGGTTTCTGGCAGAAGTATTTGACAGAGCTTAAACTGGTATTGAATCAAGCATTGTAGATTTTATTTTGAGCAGTATATTGTCATTGGATTTAATCATCCAATTTTATAGTCAGTGTGACTCCTTTTTGTGATTGAGTAGTGAGCTATAGGCTGTTGGCCTTCCTACATGTGTAGGCCCCTATTGTATCAGTAATATTTATTCATATTGGCCAGTGAGTAAATATTGTGGGTCACAAATCCCACCAAGGTTTTTCCCCTACCGGGTTTACTCACCAAAATATCTTGTGTTATGGTGTGCATTGATGTTGTCTCTCTTATTTCTCTTTATTGCTTTATTGCTTGTTTACCAATACATTAACTTGGGTTATAAAGTTGTGAACAAGTTTAAATATTTCATTCACCAGTTAGACACTGATTCACCCCCCCCCCCTCTCTCAGTGTCTTTGGTAATGATCAAGTATCTAAGAATTGGTATCAGAGCCTAGTCCTCTATTTGTAAAAGCCTAAAAACTTGAGGAACATTATGAAAATGGTATCAATGGAAAGCTTGAGACAACAATTGGAAGGAGCTCTTGAAGATTTTGATGCAAAGAAATTGAAGAATATTAAATTGGAAGATGAACTCAGAATTGCTTGGGAATTTATCAAAGCACTTCAAGATATCCCGGTTATAGCAAAGAATAAGAGAAAAGAATTACATGTGCAATTGCAAAATCAAGATGATGAAGAAAAAGAAACTCTTAGAGATATTGTAGACAAAATAAGACAAGAGAATAGTAACATGAAGAATGAGATGCAAGATTTAACCATGAGACTATGAAAATCTATTGAAGATAGAAAGAGGAATGAGGAAGATTTGGCCAGAAGACTAAACGAAAGATTGGATGAATCTCAAAGGCTTAGTTATGAGAATGATATGCTAAAAAATGATTTGATTCACATGCAACATGACAAACATGAACTTTTGATATGATTTAGCACTTTGGAAATTGACTTGATCACTACAAATGAATACAAAGACAAATTCAAGAAAAGTTCAGATAATCTTGATGATATGCTGAAAAGTCAGAAACCTGATGGAGAAACAATTGGACTTGGATTTGAACATGAATAAAGCTTAGGGACTGCAAACAATCATGATCACAGTAAAATGGTAAGGCAACCTAATGCTTATAAATTTAATGGGAAATATTTTAATTGCAACAAACTTGGTCATAGAGAAAATCAGTGCAGATTTAGGAATAATCAGAATACAAACTTTCCAACTGGTCAATGTTCCACATGCAATAAAAATTGTCATAACTCAAAAAAATTGCAGAATGAATATGAAATACTATGTTTGTGGTAGATTTGGACATTTATCTAATCAATGCAAAACTTAAACCGATCAAGGTTATGGAAAGACTATTTAGAGAAACAATGTAACTTGTTATGGATGTAACAAGATTGGGCATATTGCAAAATTTTATAGAAGCAAGAATTCACCGGCGAACAATAAAGGAGCTAAAAAAAAGGCAAAGAGAAGGTGAATGAAATCAAGCAATAATTTTCAAAACAATGGATTAGGAAGAGAGATCGGAAAGGTGATGAATCTCACATTGCACCAGTAGAACAGGGTAATCCTGCACCGGCAGGAGATTCTTCACCCAACTAAGGAATAATCCTTAGGGGTAAGGAAACAAATTGAAAACCATGCATTTACCCTAGGTTTATGGTAAGAAGTTATATTTCTTCTTTACCAAAAGGTATGTGGAGTTTTTCACTTCACTAGTGAGCATTTATTGCAGTTGTAAGTCAAAATTTTGTTTATAAAGCCATTGTAACCTTTCATTGCAACTCACCAAGCATCCAAGCATTAAAAGAGAGCGAAATTGAGAAAAGTTATTCTAAAGGTGAAGTAGCAAATATCTTTTTTAGGGCATCCAAGGATTTCATAGTTAAGAGGTATTTATCTTTCACAATGGCATCTTCATCTTCTATTCCTGAATTCGTAGCAAACCCTACTATTGTGGAAAACATTAAGCGACCTAGACCATTTTTCAAGATCATTCCCAAGATAGAAAAATAAAATGATTCTATTGGTGCATTTTCCAAAATCCCGAAGGGAGTCATGTTCACTAAAGACCCTAGGGCATACATACACTGCAACATAGAAAGTTTAGGATCTGAAGATTTGATGAACATGTACATGAATGAAATTACTGACAAGGATGGGATAGTGAAACTAGAACATAAGGTAGTTGAGGATTTAGGTTTCATAGACATCCTCCATATGCCAGAATTCTCAAATAAAGTCGTCCACTATGTCCTCAGCAGAGTTAACAAATAGTTTATGTGGTTGGACTCGATATTCAAGATAATCAAGGAAGCTATTAAATTTGTTACTGGTTTACCCTCCACCAGTTCTAGACATGACAAGAAGAAGAAAATACCTAACAAGGAAGTTATGAGATTAACCGAAGCTACATATGACAACCAGTCACTTAGGGTTAATGACATAAAGGATAAAAATGTTAAATTTGCTAGAATGATAATTGAATATAAAGTTGGTCACACAAATAGATTGAATTTTGTATCTAGTTCATGCATTCACAGTGCACATGAGATGATTATAAAAACAATGAAAAGATTGATATTTGTGAATGGTTGAAGGATGAATTGCTAGAAAACTTGGATAAGATAAAAGGTGACAAGAAAGTAACATTCAAATTTGGAAATTTATTGGTATGTTTAATGCTTTACTTGTCTAAGGAGATCCCCGACATAGGTCATAAGGATTTTTCCTATGATATTTTTGTTGGAAAATAGATAAAGGAGGCAATCACCGGTATGGGAGATAACAGTGATGAGTTGGTCAAAGATTACTTCAAAAATTTCCAAACCAGAATGAAAGAGAGAGAAAGGATTTCCCAAAGCATCATAGACAAATATGATAAACAAACATGCTTTATAGTAAAGAGAGATGAAATCTAGATGGAAGCAGTCAAACCCAAAACAATTTGCATTATAGAAACGGGATATGAGGTGGACTCTCACATCTTGGAATCATATGCAAAATTACTCCTAGATGCTCCACCGGATCCATTAGAGAAAATATTTGGTAGTGCTGCAACAATTGAAAGTGATGTAGCCATGATGAAGGAAAGAAAGAAAAGAAAAGATACAAATTCATGAAATATGCTTCTAAAATGGTAAAAGAAGTTACAGAAGGGTTGATGAGTCTTGGTGGTATTGCTCCTGAAGTAAAAAGTCAGTCAGAGTAGACATCAATAGCTCATGTTTCCCCAGTTGTTACTTCTTCTACGATAGAAAGTGATAAAGTAGCTGAATTTAAAAGAGTTGAAAGGAAGAAAAGGAAACCTTCACCGACACCTACACCATCTCTAAAGAAGTCAAAGACACAAAGAAAGAAGCAACAGGCTGTAAGAGAGCCTAGTGGTCTAAAAAAGAAGGTAACTCATAAGAAGAAATCAAAATCTAAGGCACTAGAGACTCTTACACCGGAGGAACTGAGAAATGAAATCACACAACAAGGTAACCTTAGCAATCTAAATAAATTTTATCATTCTTTCAAGGATGCAGATAAAAATAATATAAGGAAAGCATTATGTTACATCTTGATATCTACAAGAAAGTTCTCATTGAGGTTGTAGATGATCTGCTCGATGATTTGTATTTAAGGTTAGAACCTAAAAGGATGTCAGTTATGGAATTAGATAAGAAATTAAAAGTTGAAGAATTGTTGGTGGTTCACCCTGTCAATTTCTGATAAGAGATTGATGAATTGATTACAGAAGCCAACTGCTTAGTTTTTGTAAGTGGTCACCAACATATTAGCCTTATAACAAGCTGAGTTAAGGAAATTGGAGATGAAACAATAGGCAAGTGGGACATATTCTTTGTGGAAAGAGAAAATAAAGAAGAAAAGGATTGACAGAAAATGGATAAGTCTTTTACAAAGGTATATAAAAAGGATAAAGGTAAAGGTAAAATAGGTAATGTACCTAATATAACAGTCAAGGATAACATTCCTCGACTGGCATAGGACACCCCACCAATAACTGTAGAGACATCAATACAAGCTGACAATCAATCGGAAGAGAAGGGAGAGGAAATAACAAGAGATGACACCAATCCGGAATCTGAAGTTCTTTTTAACATGAATGTGGACACACAAGACTTCAACATTGTCATGGACAAAGAGACTGCAGAGATAAAACAAACAGATGCTACAAATATTGAGATCTTCGAGTCACCGGTCAACACTGTTGACTCTCAAAACATTGAGATTCTAGCAAAAGTTGAGAAACCTGATACCATCCCAGATGGTACTCATTCTAACATTGAGAAGCATAAGAAGAAGCAAAGGTAAAAACACAAACTAAACCTATAAATGATGACACTCAGTAGAAGGTAGAGAAACATAGAATGAGAAAAAAGAAGAAATATTGAATAAAGAAGAGGTCAATGAAAGAAATAAGGAAGAAGTGGTAAAGGCAATTGGACAAGTATCTGAAGAAAAGAAAGTTATTGCCGAGCCTAGCAGTTCCACCATGACTTTCAAGCCTACAAATGTGACTGATGTACTTTTGGATTCGATTAAGAGGATCACAGGTTGCACCGCCTTATCATTCAAGGTCATTGATGATACATTGCCTATATTGAAGATGATTGCACCGGCTTGTAAGATAGATCACCTTGAAGGATCTTTAGGTAAATTGGACACATTATCTAAATTCATTACTTCAAATATGCTAACTGTAGATAAGATTAATCAGGAGATTGTTAAGGAAAGGGTGAATAAGGAGAAAAATGAATTCTTTAATGAAACTATCAAGGACTATACTGAGCACATTGATTCATTATTATCGGTACTTAATTCTACCATTCTGCAATATAAAGAATTGTATAAGGAATCATGAAAGCCTCACAAATTGAAAAAAGACATTCAAGAAGAGATAAAGAAAACACAAAAAGAGATTAATGATATTGTAGACACCTAAAATTGTCCAGTCTAATTAAATAAATATCTTTATTTATTTAATTACTTTATCCTAATTCTTCTATTAATTAAATAAATATTTATTTATTTAACTAATCATTTATCCTCTTCTAGCCTTATTTCTCATTTAAATAAATATATTTATTTATTTAAATTATCCTTTTCCTGAATTAAATAAATATCTTATTTATTTAATTGATCCCACTTCTTCTATTAATTAAATAAATCTTTATTTATTTAATTAATTCATTAGCCTTGTCTACCTATGATACATGTCATTCATCTCTTATTTCATGCACTACCTACCCTCTCATTATTTTCTTATTTTCTTTACCTACCCTTTAATCATAGCCAACCATTTATCTTTTACACCTCTCAATCTTATCCCTCCATTTCATATAGTGTCTTCTATATAAGGAGATGCTTCCTTCATTATCAAACCCCGACTATGCATTATAACTAACTCAATTATGCACTCGACTACATTACGCTTTCGAACTTGCATATGCAATCAAGCCTACTTGCAACCACATTTCCATTCTTTGTTGAGCTCTTGTGCACATAAAATCTAAGAGTAAATATATCAAGCAAGATCAATGGAGATAGGAAGAATGGAGATTCAAACCCTATTGGACATGTGATGGTATAATCTTTGTGATTTCATTTGATTTGCATTGTCTTAGGTAATCTTCATATGTTATGGTGGATCTTTGTTGTTGTTAGGCTAGGGTTTTTGTGGTTGAATCTATTTAGTCTTTCATCATTGTTGTTTTATCCATTTTCACCATATATATTTTGGCACACCCCATGGGACATGGATTTTTGTTAGATCTGTGTTTTTTGCAGATTTTTCTAACCCTATATTGCTGTTTTGTAAAACAATTTCGAGAATAACCTTGTGCAGCTAGGGTTTTGGGCACAAAATCAAGATATTGGAGAGATTTGATCATATCTCAGAAACAACTGGGAAATTTTGCATCAAATGTTTTTTGTAGGTTACAGATAGTATCAAGAGGTCGCAAAGAAAAATTCAAATCTATTAGAGCAACTTTAAATTTTCTATGAATTTTTTATGAATTTTCATAAAAAATTAATTTTGAGAGCAAATGAGTGAATTTTTTTTATTTTCTTACTTTTTTAGAAATCTCCCATAATTATACACAAGATCTATTCTTTGTGATTTTAATTTTGATGCAAAATATTTCCCTAAAAATTAGATCTTTAAAAATTAGGTTTTTCCCTTATTTTGAGTAGATCTCACAAACCACTTCGAATTCTGGCATCAAATTATTTTTACAAGTTAGGAAAATTATCAAAAGTGCTTAATAAAAATTTAAGAATTTTTGGATCAAATTTTCATTTTATATGAATTTTTTATGATTTTTCATAAAAAATTAATTTTGAGAGCAAATTAGCGAATTTTTTAGATTTTCTTACATTTTTGGAAATCTCTCAGAATTATACATAGGATATTTTCTTTGTGATTTTAAATTTGATACAAAATAATTCCCTAAAAATTGGATCTTTGAAAATTAATTTTTAACATTATTTTACTCATATCTCACAAACTGCTTGGATTTGTTGCAGAAATTTTTTTATGTAGGTTTGGAAGACCATCAGGAATCTATAATAAAAATTTCAGATTTTGTGAATCGATTTTGCATTTTATATGAATTTTTTATGATTTTTCATAAAAAAATTAATTTTTGGAGCAAATTAGCAAATTTTTTGGATTTTCTTACATTTCTGGAAATCTCTTGAAATTTTACAGTTGGTCTTTTTTTATGATGAATTATATCTTTGAATTGGTCAACAAAATGCATTGTTGAAGGCCCTTATTTCACAAAGTCTTTTGGATCTAAAATTTACCTAACTTGTGTGCTTCCAGGAAGGGGTGATCATTTGAAACAATCCAAACTACTAAAAAATCTTTGTTGTAGGACCTTGGCAAGGGTTTTTGATCTTTATTGTGTGCCTTGTTCTCATAGACTAGCAAACACTTCAATTGGTGCACTAAAATTGAACCATTGTCTTTTGTGTCTTGAGCAATAGGCTCTTTTTGTTTCATCTTTAGAGGGCCTATCTCCCCATGTGGTCATTAGGACTACTAGTGAGGAGAGAATGACCCAAGTGGTAGCAAGTAAAACCCACCTCTTTCGAACCACTATAAACAACTGTATTCATGGTGAAAACTATGGATAACGTGTACTAATTAGTTCATATTGACACTATGTCTCCCCATAAACCCGTTTGATCAAATTTATTTGATCAGTTGTAGGGCGTAACCCTTACTGGTTGGGAGCCTTATGTATTTATAGAGCTGAAAGAGCCACATGTATGGCTACACGAGTAGATGCCCTTACTAGTACATTTTTGTTTTAGAAGCCAAAATCCTTCTAGTTGTTGGGGCAAGAGGTTGGACCTCTAGTAGCGGCCCACACACATACGGTTCTTTGTAGAGATACAAATTTCACCATGAGGAGTTTTCATGGGGACTGATGCTTGGCTACCCCGAGAAGTGAGTGCCGAGGGTGGATCTAGTGGGGTCAATCATCTAAGTATCTACTCTGAATAGCGTAGCCTCGAGGGAAACTCCATGTGGGATCAACAACTATTGTCTTGGCTAGCCATAAGAGTTGTGCTTGACTTATTTTGAACAATCAAACATTCAAGAACAAACATTAAAACATTGTGTCTTTTGTGTCTTTAAGTGTATGCAAAACAATTTTACATCAAACAACACACTTTTCTTTGAGTCATTTTTGAGTCTAAACACTTGCAAACATTGAGTCCTCATCAACATTGTGTCCTCTTGTCATGAAAAATAGTCAAAAAAATTCAAATTTGGTCACAACAACAACTTCACAAATTGGAAAAATTTATAGTCCAACAAACAAGAGCAATCAGTTTCAGAATTCTTGAGCTTCCTAAGCTATCTCTTCAGGTTTTCATCTAGCATTCAACCTATCTTTGGGTCTCACAAAGTTCATCATTGCTTTACACCTTACATTACATTCACATTTGTCTAAACTTGAGTCAAAAGGTCACTTGCTTGTCCTCATCTTACTTTGTCAACACACTACATACAACAACATTTTGCTAAGTGGTCCCTCATCAAGGTCTATCACCTTTGGGTCTCATTTCATCTTACATAGAGTCAAGGTCAACTTACCTCACCAAGAGAAACTATCATCTCTTTGGAGTCACACCTACTCTACTACATACATACTTGGTCTTACACTTTGGACATTGCAAGTACACCTCAGATTTATTTACATTTCATCCAACTCTTGGTCTTCCATACTCTTTCCATTTTCATCTAGTCTCACACATCTTGGTTAATACCTAGTTCATGGTTGAAACCTGTTTCCAAAAATCTAGGAGAGAAGCTAAAGAGGCTCAAGAGTCTATAAACATGAGTGCCTATGAGTATGACAATGATGTCTTTTTCAATTTTGATCATACTACATTACCTGACATGGATGCCTATAGAAACATTCCAAATGTTGAGCACATGGACACTATAAACAACAATGATACACACAATGACAATATGGACAACATTTCAATACATCCAGCAGAAGTGGAAGAATCCATTATGGATCCCCATTTCAATCGATTGGTTGAGGAAATAATGAGGAGGGATAGACAATATTTCTTACAAATGATAGCACAAAGTGGAGGCAAGATACCTCATGATTTTAACATGTCTCAAATAATGGAAAATCAACCTTTGCAACAACCTCACCTCAACATGGATCATAGGGGGCCTAATAGTGGAGGAAATAGAGGACCACATCTTGTACCTGAATCATGATTATCTTTGTTTCAAAAACTAGAGGTCCCACATACACATGGTCAAGCATATGATACTTACCTTCGCAGACCATTATGGAAGTCTTATGAAGAAAAATATGCTCAATCACATACCAATGCTAAGGACCAACCACCAAAGGAATTGGATATTCAAAGGCATGCTCAAAATTTGGACACAAGGAAACCCCACGTCAAATTTGGGGGAAACACACTAGAACAAACTCATGCAATTCCTATAGAGTATGGTATACATGGACAAAGTAGATATTCCATTCCTCACCATGACTCTATACGAAGTGGTCTATATACGCAGCATCATTATAGAACTCCTCCATATGAACATATGTATGATCAATATCATCCATATATGCAACATGCTCCTCCTCCACCCAGTGGTTCAGGCATGGGATATGGTCCAAGAAGTCGGTCTCCACCTAAGAACAATTTGGAGCAGCAAATTAAGGACTTACAAAAGAAAATGGAGGACATAAATACACTAAAGCCAAATTACACAATGAGAGACATATATCCCTATCCATTTGATAAGAACATTCCAATGCCTCCTTTTCCTACACATTTCATAACACCTAAGTTTGATATGTACAGAGGAAAAGGGGATCCTAAGGCACATATAAGATATTTTTTCATAGCTTGAATTGAAGTGGTAGTAGAAGAGACATATTTTGATGAGATTATTCCCGTAGAGCTTAGGTGATCAAGCTATGGAATGGTTCTCCCAACTCCCACTTGGAATTAAGTCATGGGGTGATCTAGCAGAGGAATTTATTCAACATTTCTCATACAACATAGAGATAGACATATCAGTCACTACCTTGTGCAACACCAAACAAAGGGATGGAGAGTCTTTTTCATCATTTTTACAAAGATGGAGGAATCTAGCCAATAGATGCTCTTGTGAAATTCCACAAAAACAAATGGTAGAGATGTTCATGCAAAATGTTAACAAAGACATTGGCTATGATCTAAGGAAAGCTTGTTTGTCCACCTTCAAGGATGTCATTGAAAAAGGCTTAGCAATAGAGAGGGTCCTAATTGAACAAGGAGTCATTAAGATATTCAAGGAAAACAAAGATGACTTTAAAGGAAAAGACAAGCCAAGATTTTGGAATAAAAACAAGAACACAGTCAATGATGGTGTTGTTGATGACAATATGGTACAACCCAAAATAATTTTTTCTCGATCAAGCTCTACAAACAATCAAGTGAATACTCAAACAACTTCAAGATCATGAAGGAAGTACACCCCATTGGGAGAACCACTTGAGTCAGTTTTCAAGAAGCTAGTGGCAAACAAAGTAATCACAATTCCATATTTTCCTCCATATGAACCAAATGTCAAACCAAATTGGTGGAATGATGATGAATATTGTGAATTTCATAAGAGCAAAGGACATAAAATAGGAAATTTTCATCGACTGAAAAACATCATACAAGATCTCATTGATAGAGGTGACATTGAAATTGAAGGACACTCATCCAACCAAGAACATGAAATGTTTAGGGAACCATTCCCAAAGCATGACAAAGGAAAGTCTAAAGCCATAGATGACCAAACCAACTATACCAGAGCATCTTATAACTATGATTCATCTATCAATCACATTTCGATGGACAATTATGTCTCTACCATTATCATCAAGGACAAAACGCCTGAGAATTCTACCCAAAGACCCAAGATTGTCCTAAAAGGCATTGGATCTTCTTTGAACCTACCTTTGAATGCAATGTTACCACTCATCAAGGTAAATTCACTTTGCAAGGTGCTCCAACTAAAAAAACCACTTCCTCATCAACTAAGCCTGAGTATGACCTTGTAGAACAATTAGGGAAGACACCTGCACTCATCTCCATTCTTGAGCTCTTACGCATATCGCCCACATATAAAGCCATTCTTGACAAAAATTTGAGAGACACTTCCATCCCTACTGATCTGAACGTGGACCAATTTCAAGCCATGGTGGGATACCTTTCTATTACACACTCCCTTACATTCATAGAAGCCAATGATGCCTCCGTAAGTCAGCCACATAATGCACCATTACAAATTGAACCCTTCATATATAAACATTGAATAAAAGGAGTCTTGATAGATGGAGGAGTAGGTCTAAACATTTGTACATTGAGCACTATTAAACAATTGGGATATTTGGATAAAGCTATGAATTCAACAAACAAAATTACCATCAAGGCATATGATGATGAAGAGCGTTCATCCAAAGGCACAGTCACCTTGCCTCTCAGAGTTGGGCTAGTTACAAAAGATGTGGTTTGTCAAGTCCTAGACCTGGATCTCACATACAACATATTGCTAGGACGCCCATGGATTCATGAGATGAACACAGTACCATCAACATTTCATCGATGAATCAAGTTTCCACACAATGGAGTTGAAGTGACTGTCAAAGCTGACCCAAATCCATTCATATATTGCAACAATCTATGACCTAGATCAGAAATAACAGTACCAATCAATTGAGAGGCTATTCCATCCTCAGCATATGTGGATCTAGAATCCTTGAAAGCTTCTACATCAAAACAAGCAGAGCTCAAAGAAAAGTTCAAGTTTAAAGACCTGAGATGCGGTGGGTATATCTTTCATGTTGATCAACTCCCACTATCTCCTAAGAAATTCAGTCAACAGGGACAATCTATAAACAATTTGCAAGGAATTGGGTGTGAACCACCTAGTGTTGTGGCTACTAAGTCTGAATGCAAATCTCCTCTAGTGGTGCAAGCATCTCTTGATATCAATAATCCTAAGAATGGTTCCAACGAAGAATCTATTGAGCGTATCATCAACCCTCCTGAGAACTCACATAGCTTTACCATTTTATCCACTCATTCCATTTCTACTCCTCTCCTAGACTTGGATCAACAAGAATTACAAAAGCCCTTACTAATTGGGGATCAAAAATTAGGACCTGAAAAGAAAAAACTAAACATCAAAAATAAAGAGAAGTCCTTCAATCCAAATCAAAATCAAAAGCTATTGGACTCTGAAAAAATCAAAGTCAAGGATAAAAATCCTATGAAAGAAAAAGAGAAAGAGATGATCTCCCCTAATACCAAAATAACTGGGGGCAAAATTTCTACAATTTTAAGTCAAAAAGCATACTTGCTGATCCTAAGTCTCCATCATGCTATCCTACTTTCACTTCTTTTCACAATCATAAGCCTTCATAACTCATCCACTTGTTCCACACATCCTTTCCCTTCTAATGATACATCATGGACCTTTAATGGAGCTTCCTCAAAGGACTTTGTTATTAGGGATGCCTAGACTTCTTTAGGTGACACGCAAATGGGCCTGTGTAGTCCACACGCTAGTAATTCTATCTCAGTTCCTTTATCAAGGAAGACAATCACTCAAGCTACACATCATTTAGTCAAGGAACGTCACAGTTACAATCACAAGGTAAAGCCTCACACATTTGAGGTAGGTGACTTGGTTCTCAGAGAAAATCCTAAAAATCAGCAAGACAAACAGAAAAAGGACAAGTTTGAACCAAATTGGCTTGGTCCTTACATCATCACCATAGTCTATGGATCCAATGCATATCAGCTTTCATTTTTCATAACCATGTTTTCCTGAATCAACAACATAAAGCTTCACAGGTTTTACACATAGCTCTTCAAAGTATCCTAATTTAAAAATACAAAAAAATCAAAAAATTCAAAAATACAAAAAAATCAAAAAATATCAAAAATACAAAAAAAATCATAAAAATAAAAAATCGTTACTTGGTGAAAACCTGGCAAACAGGCACCTTGTGACACAAAAAAATAAAATAAATAATAAAATCAAATATATCAAAAATACAAAAAAAACATAAAACATAAAAAATTGTTATTGGGTGAAAACCTAGCAAACAGGCGCCTTGTAACAACAAAAAAATAAAAAAATAAAAAAAGTAAAGAAAAAACATTTCATCCAATGGTGAAAACCACTTTCGTGGCACCCTGGGCAAGTACCATGGTGAAAACTGGGTCACCAGTGCCATGTGTAGAGACATTGCTCCTCCCTTCTTTAGGATTCCATTTCATCCTTCACTTTGCACACACTCAGGACCTATCCATCCATAATAAACTTTACACATTCCCATCATGGCTTGTTATTGATCTACCCAGGATTGGTTAACCACTCATAATAAACATTCCTTTCACCCTTTCCATCCATAATAAATCAGCTCCTATCTGTGGCTAAGGAAAATCCTACATCTAGTGATGGGTGTGGAACTGAGAGTATCACATGTTTCGAGGAGTACAATTTCTTCCACTTTTCTTCAGTCTATCTATGCACAATCCCCAATAAAGCAAAATTTACATCATAGATCCACAATAAAGTTTCATCTTCTCTACAATAAAGTATCGGTTGCATGGATTCAGTCAGTTTCAGATGTGACACAACAGCAATGGGCTTCAACAAATCAAATCTTTCAATAGACTTAGACAACATTATGGTTCAGTTCTATCTATCCAATCAAATGGACTTATACAAGTGACAAGAGACACTAAACTTGAGGACTATAGTGGATGTTGGTGTCGAGTCTTGGTGTTATTTTGATTTTATCTTTTGGTGACATGTCTTTTAGCTTTTCTGGGATGTCTCTTACTAGAGAATCTATCTCTAGGATGTCTTTGACTAGAAAGGGGAGGATAGGGTATCATCACCTATTTTTCTCTACTATCTGTGGATTGTCTCTTAGTAATGCTATGACTTGTCCAAAGATATGAGGACACTGTGAGTCTAGTATGAACTGGGGCATTCCTTGTTTGTGACTGTCTTATCTCCATGCAAACGGGTACAATGACTTTTTGGGTCGAACATATGCCTCGATTGTCATAACCTACTTTCCATAATAAAGCTCAATGATGATAACGCACAAGAAGCTCTTTCACTTTCACTTGCATTACCACATATTAAGCATTTTATACATACATATAGATATCACAATTACATCACATCCTGCACACAACACATATTAGCACATTTCACATTTTCATCATGTAAATAATCATTTGCATTTCATACATTCACATTTGTATTTGCATAACATATTTAAAACATAAAAGAACAAAAATATTGCATTTCATCATGTACATATTTGCATCCATATCATAACCATCACATAGAAACATACATCATGAAACATCTCATCACATAGGTACACATGCATATAGTTGCCACAAAGATGAATCATCTCATATATATATATATCAAAAATCATGTGTCATGATACAATGATGTCAAAATACATATGGCTACAACCAATCCTTGTGTCGCCCTATCCGAACAGAGGAGCCCACTGATCAGTCCTGCCAACACTACTAGTAGTGCTAATCCTGTCCATGTCATGGTGTCCCAAGCCACATGTCTAGCCCTCATCTCTAGTCCTGGATCCTCAAACACTCATCTCAGTGCATCCCTATCTCCCTCTCGATCATAAGGAACTAACTCCCCATTGATTGGTATCTGCAGCATCCTGTATACATCCTCTAAGGTGACTGTCATCTCACCCATTGGAAAATGCAACGTGCATGTATCAGAGTTCCATCTCTCAGCCAGCATAGTTAGCAAACCCATGTTCATTCGAAACTCAGGCACATACAGAATGAATCTCAAGCCCATAACCTCAATGGCAGCCCTATCCTCAAATGTCAGCTCTGGTCGTAATCTCTACATCAACAGGAATATCTCTCGTGACTCTAGCATAGGTAAGTATTCCTGCAGTCAAGCAAATCAATCATGTCAGTCAAAGTGACACTCACTGTTCATCACAAAGTGCTGCACCTATTGGTACTCCCTATTCATCACAAAGTGCCTTGATATATCCTATCCTAGGGCCTCTGCTTGAGTGAATCCTCTTGAGTAGTTTCCTAATCGACAACATATGTTCTATCACAAAATTGTCAATCCTAGCCCTATTTGCTATTTTAGTCTTCCCTAGAAGACCTGCTTGAGTGTATCCTCTTAGCAACTTATCCAATCGATAGCATGTGTTCATCATAGAACTGTCGATTCGGCCTTCAAGACATATTACCCTACCTAACATGCATTTATGACAACATTTATTGCGATAAAGTACAAGGAGGTTTTGTGGTAATTACTGGCTCTCCTGTATCTTTTGGCCTCTCAAATTGGCGAACACGATCGAATCTATGCACCAATGCCATCGTTGCTAACTAATGCTGCTCTATTCTCTTTCTACACTCTGATCTCTTAGATGTGTGGATGACAATGAGGATGTTTTTCCCCTCATGGTCTATCTTACAGACTACCCTAGCCCTAGCCCTAGCCCTCATTTCTCGAGTCAATCTTCATTATCTCGTGACTCTGTCACTCTATCCTATCTAGTCAGTCCATTCTAGCCATTCTTTCTTATCGAGAGATTGTCTGCAATCTTTTCAGACATTTTCATCCAATCTCTCAAGGGGGCATATCATTCCCATCTTGGGGCAACTTTGTATCAGTTCATATTATCTTCTTTGAAACAACACGACAAGCTACATTGTCTCAAAGAGGGGCAAAATGTAGACACCTAAAATTGTCCAGTCTAATTAAATAAATATCTTTATTTATTCAATTACTTTATCCTAATTCTTCTATTAATTAAATAAATATTTATTTATTTAATTAATTCATTTATCCTCTTCTAACCTTATTTCTCATTTAAATAAATATATTTATTTATTTAAATTATCCTTTTCCTTAATTAAATAAATATCTTATTTGTTTAATTGATCCCACTTCTTCTATTAATTAAATAAATCTTTATTTATTTAATTAATTCATTAACCTTGTCTGCCTATGACACGTCATTCATCTCTTAATTCATACACTATCTACCCTCTCATTATTTTCTTATTTTCTTTACCTACCCTCTAATCATAGCCGACCATTTATCTTTTACACCTCTCAATCTTATCCCTCCATTTCATATAGTGTCTTCTATATAAGGAGATGCTTCCTTCATTATCAAACCCCGACTATGCATTCTAACTAACTCAATTATGCACTCGACTACATTATGCTTTCAAACTTGCATATGCAATCAAGCCTACTTGCAACCACATTTCCATTCTTTGTTGAGCTCTTGTGCACATAAAATCTAAGAGCAAATTGTGTGGGAGAAAAAGTGACACTAAGCAAACATGCCCTAATCTCACTTTCAAGCACACATTTGTGGAATACGAAAGAGCCTAGAGGTATCACACAATTGGCTACTTCTTCTTGTGGAAGAGAGAGCCATGGGATACCTATTAGGATTTCTATTCCTTTGTTGTAATTGAAAGATGAAATGATGCAAGTTCAATCCCTAACCCCAAAGTGCAAGTATGAACTAATAACAAGATTATAGAATTGAACTTAAATGATGGAAAGCTGTAAACACAAGGACAAGACAAGAATGTAAATGCGTACCCGGAGTCAAAATCGGACTGAAAATGTTCGAGACGGGGGCGCGGGCGCCAGTGTCCTGATTCTGCCCCTGAAACTGCTCCGGAAACTGCTGTTTTGCACTCTGGAAAAGCTGTCAAAAATGCTAAAAATGCTGTCTGTTAGGAGGACCAGGGTGCCCAGCACCCCTGTCCCAGGGACCAGGGCACCCAGCGCCCCTGTCCTGGCAGGACCAGGGTGCCCCACGCCCCTGTCCTGGTCTTTTTCTCTGAAATTTGGTATGGAGTTCTGTCTCAGTCTGCTTCTTTCGGATCTGCAACTTGCGGCGTCGTCCGGATTCCGAAACCTGCACTTATATCTGAAAAGGTGTGGTGGGCGGCTATATAGGATTTTTCCTTAGTCAAACCCTCGCTTCGGTGATTTCCACCTCCACGAATAGCCAAGTTGTATTGTAAAATGTATTGTGTGTGCAGACCTAGTGTGTGTGCAAGGTCCTTAAATGCAAGAAAGCAAACTAGAGCAACCTAGAAAGTAAACCCTAATTGCTTGTAAATGATTATGTAAATGCTCTAAATCAAGATGCAAGGTGATCTAAAGCATGAATAAAGGATATATATTGAAGCTTATGCAAAGACATGAAAACAACATGAAATCATACCCAACCCTCAAGGGAGGAGTACAAGCCAATCTTCAGTCAGTAATCTCCTATTGTTCTTCAATGTCTTCCAAGCCCTAAGTGAATGAATGAAATTGATGAATGCTTGATAGAGGGATGTTGAATGTTATTGAAGTCTTCAAAGATCTGCTCTTTCACTGCATAGAAGGTCCTCGAAAGCCAAAGTTCCGATCCTTTCAAATGAAGAAAGAGAGCTCTTATATATGAA
Source organism: Cryptomeria japonica (assembly GCF_030272615.1). Lineage (NCBI taxonomy): Eukaryota > Viridiplantae > Streptophyta > Pinopsida > Cupressales > Cupressaceae > Cryptomeria > Cryptomeria japonica. The sequence continues at coordinate 620,478,464 of NC_081405.1, forward strand.
ACCCTAGGTCTGAATTTCAACTTTAGGCCGACTTAGAGATTGAATCTCCCGCCAATTTCTTGGGGTTAAGCTTTATTTTATGATTGGATCACGCTCCTAAAATTTTGGGAAAAATGTCCGGGACCATGTTGCACTCCGGGCGCCATGGTCCCGACAACTTTTCACCAAATTTTCAGGGCCGTCAGATATGGTGATTTTAGAGAGAATCCCGAAGTTACAGGTGATTTCGAGATGTTTTGACCCCCGAAATCAAGCCCCCAAGTTCAAAATAGGACCTAATCAGGGTTTTTGGTTAAATGATGTATTGGAGGAATAAAATGAAAAGGGCACACTTTAATGAAAGGGCCCAACTTTATGATGATGAAATAGGACCTTAGACCTAATTAATTTAATTAATTAAGTGCTAAAGGGGAAATGCAATGCAAAATACAAAATGCACCAAGGCGGGTGCTAAACTAGGTGTGAAATTGTACTGCGTACAATTTACGACACTACATTTAGCCCCCACTTTAGCGGTCATATGAACACTACGTGCATATGCAAGCTAAAGTACAGAAAAGTAAACATTATTTGAAAAAGGATATATCCATAAGTTGTCGGATGAAGCCCCCAGCGGCATCTGCAATACACAGTTAGGAACCGCACCCTACAAAACCACATGTTAGATCATAAAATCACCTAATGCTTACTAAGGAAGGTGATGAAAATTCAAGGGTAGCTATATGCCCCCCCCTGTTTCGGCTTGCTAATTTTAGTGAGTTGAAACAGGGTATCATGTTTACCACTTCGAATTGTTAAAGAATATTGATGACAAATGCTCACAAGAAGATTTAATATGAGATCAAAAACTAATGGAGAATCATTTGGTAAGAAAGAGGACTAAATCTCAATTCCAACACAACAAAGAGTGTGAGGATTTGAGAGTTCTCTAACACAAGATGAAGGATGTAAATGGAAACAAAATGCAAAGAGAAGAAAAGAAAGGAAAAAAGCATGAATACACACATTGGTGATCCATGAGAAGAATAGTGAGAGAGAAAACATGGACTTCTCGCCCCTAGATCTTGTCTAGGTGATCCATGGGAAAAAGGACATGGAAAACTAGCCCCTAGAGTCTGTCTAGGTGATCCATGTAAGGGAGGAGAGTGAGAAAGTCTAGCCTTATGCCACTAGTTCCACTCAACCTCGTGCATGTGTGTGTAAGTGAGGTTAGAAGCATCTCATAGGAGTCTATGCCCGAGTATGCTACAACTTGTATATGTATAGTACAAAAGCGTGACATCTCGCTCTAAGAGTCTGTGCTCTGGTTCCAAGAATAATCACCTTGCATAAAAGAAAAATGGAGACATCTCGCTCTAAGAGTCTGTGCTCTGGTTCCGAGAATGACCCATTGCTCAAAAAGTGTAATGTTTATGTCATAAGTAAAGTAGAACAAGGATATCTACCTTCATCACAAAAGAAGATACCCAAAAAATGCAACAATGTCATAGATCCAAGCAAGAGAGTTTTTGCACTCTTTAAGAAAGGATAAGATAGTTGAGAAGGGATATCTTGTAGTATGTGTAAAGGAGATCCTTAGAGGAGAAGAGATCTTTGTACAAAAGACACCTATCCCTGAGAGAAATTGTCTTAGAAAAATATAACATCTTCTAGAATAAGACAAAGAAGAGAATAAGAATGCAATACTTCCTTCTTTTGCGAGGTGAAAGTGATTCTTAATGAAGGATGACGCTCTTTTTAACCCAATTGGGAGAGTGAATTCATCATGGATGTATTTCATCAAGTGCAAAAGAGGTTATAGTCAAGGACTTACACCTCTTGTAAGAGAGAATCCTTGAACAAACAACAACCAATGCATACAAGGAATAACATCAAGTAATAAAGTTCACACCATCCATGAAATAGGAAAAAAGTGGATCCTTAGATAAAAAAAAAAAAGGAAAGATCATTGCCTCCCAAGGATAAGGACAATGAAAAGGACTTACACAATCTTCTAGGGAGAGATTTGGACATAAGCAAAAGAAGAGATGTATGAAATCACTCTTGTCCCCATAGGAACAAGAAAATTAGGCTATTATGTTGCTTCAAAAAAATAAAAATAAAAAAAAATGATTGCACTTGAAATTGTACCATCATGAATGACAATGAGCCCCCAGTAAATGAGCTACCAATGTCACATAATGATGAGCAACATAATAGCCATTAATGTTATTTAAAGACATGATGGATTGAATGAGGTATTTGAATATGACATGCTAAATGCTCAACTATAAGTGAGATCAAAAACATGTGTAAAATGATAAAAATTGAAGACGAAAAGTCACAAGAAATCTTAGAAGAGGGATGAGTGTAATTTATTAAAGCCTTATCCCTAGAGGAAAGGACTTTATGATGAATAGGAGATAAAGATTCATAAGTGGATTTAGAAATTTGAGGGGATTCATAAAGAGATTTGTTCATCGCCAAGATTTCCTTATGAGGGGAATGAGAGTTGATAGAAGTAGAAGATGATTTAGTTGAAGTGAGATCATCATCACTACTAAATATAGCATTCACATTGAGAGATGGTCTTTCAGATGCTTTGGTACGTTTGCAGGGATTATAGCCGAGTCCAAAGGCATAATTGTGAAAATTAGTCTCTAGAGGAACCTTCATCCCTTGTTCATGAGCACCACAACCATTTCCATGATACCCATGCTTAGCAAAAATGCGAAAACCACGACCATAACGATCAGCCATTTCAGGAAGAGAAGGTGGTTTTTCATAAGACAAAGAATCAAATCCTTCATAATTAGAGGTGTGAGGAGAAGAAGTTTGAGAAGTGGCCACAAAATTATTGCTCATAGGTTCAGGTAAGATTGATTGATTTCTAGTTTCTTCCTTCTCTTTACCTTTAAGATCTCTAGGAGGAATCCTATACTCACCTACAAAGGTGGGATTAAAATCAAGGGATCCCCAATCGTCTTCTGCGAGAACCTTCTTAGGATCAAAAGCCTTTTCATGTGTAAACTCAAGTCGAGAAGGATCTTCTTCAGGAGCTTTAGACTCATCCAAAGAATTTTGATTATTAGAGGGTGATGATTCATCCATAGGTATCTTGTTTAACGAGTCATCACTAGAAGAGGAAGGCTTAGAAGAACTCCCTTTGGAAGTAGATGTTTGCAAACAAGCCTGAAGATTAGTATCACCTATCAAGGTATATGTCTTATTGTTATAAATAAATTTAACTTGTTTATGCAATGTAGAGGGGATAGCTTGCATACTGTGAATCCAAGGTCTCCCTAATAACAAGTTGTATGTTAAATTTCCTGACATAACATGGATAGGAGTAGGAAAAGTAACAGGTCCCACTGTGATGGGTAAGGTGATAATACCTAATGAAGACTTAGCCACATTATCAAAGCCTCGAATGGGACGAGAGTCAGGCTCAATAAGGGATGTATCCACATTCATCTTATGCAATAGATTAATGCTACACACATTAAGGCCAGAGCCATTATCTACCAGCGTTCGTCTTATAGCAGTGTCATTTATGATAACCACAATCATCAAGGGATCATATTGTTGTTGAATTTCACTAGTAGGCAACTCATCTTGGGTAAACATAATTTGAGCTTTAGGATTCATCATAGAGTTAACCAAAGATACTATATTACTAGATGTATTAGGTGGAGGAACATTCAAATCTTTCAAGGCATCTTGTAACATTCCATGATGAGCGGAAGAAGTTTGGATCAAATCCCAAAGGGATATCTTAGCAGGAGTAGTTTTAAGTTGTTCTATGAGATCATATTCCTTACCAAGAACTTGTGAAATACGTGGAGCTTGCGGAAGAATTGGTTGAGAAGGAGGAAGTGAAGTTGGGATAACTGGAGGAGGATTAGGTTGCCTATTGTTTCTTGTGTTATAGGTATGGGCAACCGCATGATAACTCTCTCTAGTCAGTTGCTTAGCATACTCATAAGGGCTCTTAGAAGAATAACCTCCTTGCACAGTAATAATAGGTTTCTTAGGAGTGCAAAAAGAATCATTAGCATAACCACCTTGAACCACTAAGATAGGCTTATTTAAAGGTTGAGAATTTTGAGAAGAACAAGCACCTTGGACAGTGAAGAGAGGTTTGTTAGGTGTTTCATTCACACGTATCAAATTGATTGAGGATGGTTCAGAGGAATGAACAAAAGTGTTGGAAGAATTTTTGATAGTCTTATCTTGCACTAAAATCTTATCACAAATTAAATCAATTTTAGGAGAGAGACAAGGGGTAGGCACTGATGTTCTAGTAGGAGGAGTAATACTAGGAAAGGTCATATCATCCTTTATCATCAAAGGATCTACATGGGGAATAAACTCTCTAGGAGAAGGATCAACATTACTCTCTAAAGTCTCACTTTTGAGAGGGAGATCTTTGAAAGAGATGTTAACCATCTTGCTTTGAACTAGGGTTTCCTTATGAGTAGAACCAAGTTGAGGAGAGGGAGAATAATTGAGATTCAAGGAAGGAGAGAAACTATCAAGGGAGTTTCCAATCTTGATTTCATCCCCTTTGGCTAGGGGTAAAGAATAATCTATACCTTCTTCTAATGGTTCATCCCAAATAGTGAGGTTGTTGAAAGGAATGTTTGAAGTATTGTCAATTTCGGGAGAGGAGATAACATTGTTTATTAATTCCTCATCCTTAGGAGGGAGAGCATCAATAGATGTGTTAAACTCATCCTCTATAGGGGAGAGAGAATTAAGGAAATTGCTTATTATTTCATCTTCTTTCTCTAAGGGATGCTTATGGGTAAGATCAACTTTAGGAGAAGGGTAAGCATTTACCATTAATTCATCATCTCTAGTGGGAATTTTGTTGGAAAAGGAAAGGCCATCACTAGGAAATGTAGGGATAATGTCATCTTCTTGCACAAAAGGATCCTCATGAAGGGAGTGTTTTTTAGGAGGAACATGAACATATTTCTCCAAAGATTCATGCTTAGGAAGGAGATCTTTGAAAGAAGTGTTCATAACATCTTGTTGAACTAACATGCCCCCATTGGAAGGAACAAATTTAGGAGAAAATAAGTCAATGTCCATAAATACCTTTTCACTTAGAGAGGCATCATGGAGGGAAGGTGAAGTAACATTAAGAAAGGTGTTTATGATACCATTCTCTTCCTCTAGGATAGCTAAATAGGAAGGGCACATTTTAGGAGAGTTGTTAAGATCACTCTTAAAGTCTTCATCCTTAGAGCATGGGAGAGTCTCAAAGGGATTGTTAGCAACTCTTTTAGGAACTAAAATGTTGTTATAGATGGAGGGAGGTTCTTTAGGAGAAGGAAAAATTGAAACAAGGGAAGCTAACCCATTATCACATCTATGAAATGAATGCATCATGACAACAATTTTCCTCTTTCAAATGATAACAGATGCAAAATAGAAGGAAATGTTTAATTTTAACCAATGCAAGCACTTAGAATGTAGATTTAGAAAATGAAATTTATGATTCAAATGAGTTCCTAAATCAGATTTGAAATTATTGATCCAAATTAAGCTATCCACAACTTCAACTTTGAATTGAAAAATTAGGGTTTTAGCAAAAATTTCCTCTAAATTTTTTGAATCTTGCAAGAAATTAAAGCTTGTGAATACAAATTTGGATTTGAAATAGCATAAACACTCAAATTTGAAAACCTAAATCAGAATTAGAGAAGATTGGAGTTCACGTCAGGTTCACCAAAATGTGTGGGAGAAAAAGTGACACTAAGCAAACATGCCCTAATCTCACTTTCAAGCACACATTTGTGGAATACGAAAGAGCCTAGAGGTATCACACAATTGGCTACTTCTTCTTGTGGAAGAGAGAGCCACGGGCTACCTATTAGGATTTCTATTCCTTTGTTGTAATTGAAAGATGAAATGATGCAAGTTCAATCCCTAACCCCAAAGTGCAAGTATGAACTAATAACAAGATTACAGAATTGAACTTAAATGATGGAAAGTTATAAAAACAAGGACAAGACAAGAATGTAAATGCATACCCGGAGTCAAAATCGGACTGAAAATGTTCGAGACGGGGGCGTGGGTGCCACTGTCTTGATTCTGCCCCTGAAACTACTCCGGAAACTGCTGTTTTGCACTCTGGAAAAGTTGTCAAAAATGCTGAAAATGCGGTCTGTCAGGAGGACCAGGGCGCCCAGCGCCCCTGTCCCAGGGACCAGGGCACCCAGCGCCCCTGTCCTGGCAAGACTAGGGCGCCTCACACCCCTATCCTAGTCTTTTTCTCTGAAATTTGGTATGGAGTTCTGTCTCAGTCTGCTTCTTTTGGATCTGCAACTTGCGGCGTCCCCCGGATTCCGAAACCTGCACTTATATCTGAAAAGTTGTGGTGGGCGGCTATATAGGGTTTTGCCTTAGTCAAACCCCCGCTTCGGTGATTTCCACCTTCATGAATAGCTAAGTTGTATTGTAAAATGTATTGTGTGTGCAGACCTAGTGTGTGTGCAAGGTCCTTAAATGCAAGAAAGCAAACTAGAGCAACCTAGAAAGTAAACCCTAATTGCTTGTAAATGATAATGTAAATGCTCTAAATCAAGATGCAAGGTGATCTAAAGCATGAATAAAGGATATATATTGAAGCTTATGCAAAGACATGAAAACAACATGAAATCATACCCAACCCTCAAGGGAGGAGTACAAGCCAATCTTCAGTCGGTAATCTCCTATTGTTCTTCAATGTCTTCCAAGCCCTAAGTGAATGAATGAAATTGATGAATGCTTGATAGAGGGATGTTGAATGTTATTGAAGTCTTCAAAGATCTGCTCTTTCGCTGCATAGAAGGTCCTCGAAAGCCAAAGTTCCGATCCTTTCAAATGAAGAAAGAGAGCTCTTATATATGAAACCCTAGGTCTTAATTTCAACTTTAGGCCGACTTAGAGATTGAATCTCCTGCCAATTTCTTGGGGTTAAGCTTTATTTTATGATTGGATCGCGCTCCTAAAATTTCGGGAAAAATGTCCAGGACCATGTTGCAATCCGGGCGCCATGGTCCCGACAACTTTTCACCAAATTTTCAGGGCCGTCAGATATGATGATTTTAGAGAGAATCCCGAAGTTACAGGTGATTTCGAGATGTTTTGACCCCCGAAATCAAGCCCCCAAGTTCAAAATAGGACCTAATCAGGGTTTTTGGTTAAATGATGTATTGGAGGAATAAAATGAAAAGGGCACACTTTAATGAAAGGGCCCAACTTTATGATGATGAAATAGGACCTTAGACCTAATTAATTTAATTAATTAAGTGCTAAAGGGGAAATGCAATGCAAAATACAAAATGCACCAAGGCAGGTGCTAAACTAGGTGTGAAATTGTACTGCGTACAATTTACGACGCTACACAAATATATCAAGCAATATCAATGGAGATAGGAAGAATGAAGATTCAAACCCTATTGGACATGCGATGGTATAATCTTTGTGATTTCATTTGATTTGCATTGTCTTAGGTAATCTTCATATGTTATGGTGGATCTTTGTTGTTGTTAGGCTAGGGTTTTTGTGGTTGAATCTATTTAGTCTTTCATCATTGTTGTTTTATCCATTTTCACCATATACAGATATAGCAGACAATATGATAGGTTCTTTGAAACTTACATGAGTTTTTTTATCAAGAAATGGCATGTTTTGAGGAAAAGATTGAGAAACTAGAAAAAGAAAAGGCAAGGATAAGAATGAAGGCACATGAGCTAAGAAAATACTTGGTCCTAGATTGGACAACCTTATAACTTAGCGGATTGAGTTGTCTAAAGAAACAATTCAAGGAGAAAGATGACTTATCTATCCGATATGATCCAGCACACTAAAACCATTATCTCTGACAACACCAAATTCAAGTAGAGTCTTAATCTGATTTTGGTAGATATCTATCAAATTGTACATAATTGGATATAGTCCATGAGGTAAAATTTTGAATTCTTTGATTTCTTTTGACATCCTTTGTCATTTATGTGAAAGGGGGAGTAGTAGTATGGAGAAAATCATATGAGATCATTTTCTCAGGGGGAGCACTCCTGTTTTTGGATATTAGTTTTTGGATTTTTCTCATGAGTGTTGCCATCAATGCCAAAGGGGGAGATCGTTGGCATTCTACACTAGTAATATGGTTTACAATATACATCGACAACTAACATCATCTACCAGCGCTGGCAGGCACAACAGGATTATTATCATCGGTACCTAGTCTACACCGACAAAAGATCTTATCGACTCCCTAGGTGACATGGAAATTATATTGTTTTGTATTGTAATTATATTGTATAGCCAACATGATGTATTATAAAGACTCATATATGTATAAGATCTTATAGGTCATTTTTAAAGTGACATAGGTATGTAAGAAGTGTGATAAGTATGCATATGTAATCAATGCAAGTAGATTATGAGAGCAAATATCTGTATATGTATTTTGATGTAATAATTTTGATGAGTGAATAGAGCAGAGTAGAGTGAAGAAATATTTGTGGTAGAGGTATTTGACAGAGCTTAAAATCGTACTGAATAAAGCATTGTAGATGCTATTTTGAGCAGTACAATGTCATTGGATTTAATCATCCAATTTTGTAGTCAGTGTGACTCCTTTTTGTGATTGAGCAGTGAGCTCTAGGCTATTGGTCTTCCTGCATGTGCAGGCCCCTATTATATCAGTAATATTTATTCATATTGGCCAGTGAGTAAATATTGTGGGTCACAAATTCCACCGAGGTTTTTCCCCTACCTGGTTTCCTCGCCAAAATATCTTCTGTTATGGTGTGCATTGATGTTGTCCCTCTTATTTCTCTTTATTGCTTTATTGCTTGTTTACCAGTACATTAATTTGGGTTGTAAAGTTGGAAACAAGTTAAAATATTTCATTCACCGTTTGCACACTGATTCACCCCCCCTCTCAGTGTCTTAGGGATTGATCAAGTATCTAATAGTAACAACTAGTGTTGACATCAATGGCAAAACATCAATGCCACACATAATCAATTCACCCATAATGCCAGCAATCTCTCCCTTTGGCATTGATTTTTTTCTTTTCAACCTGCAAGGTGTCAATTGACAAGAATGATCGACTCACTATTGGTTCCCTACCAGATTCCCCTTTCTTTTCCTCTGATGTTTTATCCTTTATAGCTTCCTCACTTGCAAGGGTGGCTTCACCACTTGGTGCAATCTCAGTAACTATCAGTTCCTCCCTAGGAAATGTAACCTCATCCTATACATCGGTATCTGGAGGACTATTGTCCTCAACATTAGTATCTTGTACATTATCAACCTTTATACTCTCTGTATTTTCCATTATCTCAACATTTGTCTATACATTTGTATCTATCGTGGGCTTAATTTCCACTATCTTAATGTTTTTCAAAATTGAGGGTGAAGAGTTGTAAACCACCATAGGGCTCGGCAGTAGACCAGTGAATGGTAGACAAGTGTTTGAAATCCCCTAATCTGCATCCATTTGGAATGCTACCAGAATGCACTATGGTTCAGTTCAAAATAGGGGTGCCAGATTCTATATGTAACATGCCTCCCAAAAGTTTCATACATGCAGAATAAACTATCTAAACCTCTCCCATAATTACCTTTCCTTTTCCTTCAACCGGGATGTCTACAGTATCATTCATGCCCATTATCTCTTCCCAAAACTAGGAGTCTCATTCATGAAAAATAGCATTAAGCAGACAATTAGGCTACCATACCAGAGTGTCTCTTTCTTTTCTCCTTTAATCTTTTCTAGGTTTATCAATAGTTCATCTAACATCCAGCCACATAGATCCAATTTCTCATTTTCTCTCATCATCTTATAAGCCTCAAAAAATGTAGGAGCTAGAAACAAAATTCATTCAATTTGATTGTGTTACCTTGTAACCAATGACCATGCTACTAAATTTGATGTATGTTTTGGTGATAGTACTTATTCTCATAGATCATGTGTCTGAAGTTTCACTGGTACTCTTGTTGACATGATCATTAGAAACCTTCTTATCTGAATGCTGCCCAACCTATGGTAAATCGGTGATTGCCCTGATGGCCTCCTTTATAATCTTATATGGTCTATCTAATGAGATAAACTCTCCATGCACTTTTCTCAAAACATACCTAACAATTTCATCTTCAAATTATGGAATGTCCTGAATGTTGGCAAACCCTAAATCCTCAATGTGCTCATACTTAGGCTTATTCTTTCCAGAATCTCTCATTTATCTTGATATCATAGATTCACAAGTGCTCAATATGATAATGGATGTAAGCTCTTACATCTTCGACACATACAACTCCTTCTAGGACATGGGAAAAAGTGCTAACTGAATCTTCAAGGGTAGCCACATGCAGATATCACTTGAAAGTCGGCCTGGGATGGTCCTTGACCTCAACTACAGTTGGATTTGCAACAAAGATAGGTGCAGATGATGATCTCACTTCCATGATTAAAAATAAATACCTATGAATTACTTCTGGTGAAAAACCCTAAAGACCTCTTCCAATCGTTGGTGAAATTTCTCAAGAAGATATCTAATCACACTATATCACCTTTAATCACTCTTAATCACTCTTAATCACACTGAATGTAAGGTGATAAAAATAAAAGTAGATTCTATCTTTTATCCTTCAAGAGAAACCCTAATCTTTCATTGACATCAATGAATTCTGATGAAAGATACTGGATCTCAAATAAAACATATCCATGTTGGATAACCATATCCAATATCTAGAACATCTTCCAGAACCTTTTTCAAGGGCATCTAAAACATCTTCATGAGTTTTTACTATTTGTAAGGCATGTTCCTCAGTTACTGGATGAGCTACCTACCAGTGTAGGAGAAACCTCCTCTACCAGATAAGTAACTAGTGCATTCCCATCTGCTGATTGTTCTTTAGTCTTCCTAACCCATCTCCAGGTATGATCTTGCTAGATTTCATTAAGCTTTTCTTTCCCTTTCTCATTTGATCCTCCATTACCAACCGGTGGATTTCTACTTCTACAAAATTTAGCAATATGTCCAACCTCATTACATGCATAACATGTACCATTGTTCTTTTGAATTGCTTTGCTAAAACTAGTATAATTCCTTGACCTGCATTGATTAGCCCTATGTCCAAATTTTCCATATGCATAACACTTAACACTCATTCTGCAATATTTTGTTTTATGACCATACTTATTCTATTTAGAACATTGATCGGGAGTAAAATTATTGTTCTGATTTTCTCTATTTCTACATTACCTAGCCATGTGACCAAATTTATTGCAAAAAAAACATCTACCATTAAATTTATAAGCATTGAACTGACCTACCAATGCCTTATGGTTTTGATCTAAACTAGCAGTATCAGAACTCTATCCTTGTTCAAATCCAAGTCCACTAGAATCTCCATTCTGTCTTTGTCTCTTCAATAACTCATCTAGTTGTGTTGAACTAATCTTGAAATTTTCTTTATACTCATTTGCAATAGTCTGATATTCTCTCTAAATTATCATTTGTCTCTCAAGCTCTTGTTCATTACTCTGGGATTGTACGAAATCATTTCTCAACATATCATTCTCATAAACCAACCTACCACATTCTTCAAATTTGTTCTTCAGTGATATAGAAAGATTTTCTTCCTTTTTCTTCCTTTCCTCAATCTCTTTAGACATTCTCATATTTATAGCTTGCATTTCATTTTTCATAACCATGTTTTCCTGACTCAACTTCTCACATTGTTCCTTAAGTGCATCTTTCTCTTCATCATCCTAATTTTGCAAAAGTTCCTTCCTCCTAGCTTGAACACATGACAACCTCTCCTATAGGAAAAGAATGAATTCCTAAGTAGAATTCAATTCATTTTATAACTTCAAGTTCTTCATCCTTTTATCATCATAATCTTCAAGTGCCATCTCAAGTTGTGTTTCCAAACCCATATCCATGGATTCCAGATTAAAGATCTCCCTCAAGATATTAAACTTCCTCTGAGGTACAAAGCTCTGATACCAATTGTTAGAATCCAAAAATACAAAGTGTGGGGGTGAATAAGTGTTCTACAAATATGATCAATTTTAACCTTAATAAAACATGCATATGCCAACTGGTATACCAGTACATATAGAATTGAAAGAAGTAAAGCAACCAATAAGACAATCACATAAAGGAATACCATAACACACATAATTATATGTGGAAAACCTCAAAGAGAAAAAACCATGGTGGGATTTGAGACCCACAATATAAACTCATTGGCCATATGAAGAGATATTACAAAATATAGGGGCCTGCACTTGCAGAAAGGCTAATAGCCTAGAGCACACTACTAAATCAAAAAAGAAGCCTCGCTAACTACATATAAATATAGACTATAATCTGGAGAAATGAATGAACTGCAAAGATAACATCTCCTATGCCTAAATACAGTTCCAATTAAGCTCTTTCTGTTCCAGTTTGAAACCCTAAAACCTTACCAGAATAATCCTTACATAAATATCCTCACATACATGATCTCTCTGATATATTTCACATCTCCTTTATTATTTCCTTCCTAATACATATTCACATGATATCACATATCACAAAATGATCTAATCCAACTGACCTATATACCCTATACAATCTATCATGCCTTATGTTGGCTTACAAAGATAATTACAATATCAATATACATGTCAGCTAGATAACATAAATAGATGAATATCAAAAATAATTGATGAAAACAGATCCAAAAGATGTCAGCCTCCAATAATGATAACCTGATTCTAAACCATGTCAATGTGCATTGTTGATAATCAAAGAAATCCTTCCTTCCTGCCGGTGTCGGTGAAGTGTCTGTGAAGTGCTTGTCGGTACACCATTGAACCAAACATGAAGCCAGAATAAGATGCCATTTTTCCATTAATGATAACATAGAGAAGCCAACCAATTGAGTGTCAATTGCCAACAATCATCTCTCCTGATATAACATTTACTACCAAAGATTTTGAAATACCTAATTGTAGGTGTATTTCCAAACAATAATTCATAAGGTGTCTTACCAATTTCTCCTTTGATATGTACTATATTGAATGTATAAATCATTGTGTGCACTGCTTCTCTCTAGTAGATATGAGATAGACTAGCTTCCATCATCATTGTTCTAGCAGCATCGAAGATAGTTATGTTCTTCCTTTCTATAACTCCATTTTGCTAAGGTGTCCGGGGAGCATAAAATTGTCTCCTTATACCATGCTTCTCACAAAGGTTATTAAACTCACTGGGTGTGAATTCTCTTCCATGATCTGACCTCAAACATTTAATCTTTAATCATTTCTCATTTTCTACTTTAGCTTTAAAGATTTTAAACTTTTCAAAGGCCTCAGATTTCTCCCTTAAAAAAGTAACTCACATCATTCTAGAATAATCATCAATGATTAGCATGAAATATCTATCACCCTTGAAAAAATTTAACCCTAGCAGGGCCACAAACATCAATATGAATAAGATTAAGAACATCATTAGATTAATCTTGTATACTACTAAAAGAGGTTCTGGCCCATTTTCCCATTTGAAATTCTTTACATATCGGATTATAGGGCTTCACAATCTTAGGTATATCTCTAACTTCCTTATTTGAAATGGTCTTTACAATGCAATCAAAACTCACATGACAAAACCTCTTATGCCATATCCAACTCTCATCAATTTGTGCAATCAAACATCTCTTCTCATCAAAATTCAAATGATATATATTACCTTTCGTCTGTGTACCAATTGTAATCTCAAAAGCAAATCTGTTAATGATTTTACATTTTCCATTCTTGAACTATAATTGAAATCCCTTATCCACCAATTTTCCTACACTCAAAAGATTATGATTCAAACCTTCAACAAAATTAACATTGTAAGTATTGTTCTTACCATCCAATGATATAGTTCCTTTTCCTTTGATCATACATGCTTTTTCATCTCCAAATCTAATGAGACAACCATCAAGTTATTGTGAAGATAGAAACTTCCCTTTATCTCTAGTCATATGATGTGAACATCCATTGTAAATTACCCATTCATTATTGTATTTAATTTTAGCAGCAAGTGACTTATCTTCAGGTACATTCTCTTCTAATTCCGAAACATCTTCCTTGATAGCCAAGAACACCCATTCCTTTCCATTGTCAGAACCACTAATAGAGTATTCTACCATTTCATCATCAGAGTTAGTAATACCTTCCTCATCTGCTATGTAGCATGATTTGTCTTTGTTTTTCCTATACTTGTACTTATTATGATATCCAGGGTTAAGCTTAAAAGATATTCCAACTCTTTCTTCAAATCTTGAATTCCTTTCAGGACATCTAGATGCAAAATGACCAATCTTATTACATGCAAAACATGTAAAAGGTGTTTTTCCTTCATACTTACTTCCTATCGGTGCTTTAGATACTCTTCTACAAAATAGTGCTTCAATTTTCTCAAACTCATCATCTTCTCTCTTCATATCATCCAATTCCTTTGCATATAAATCTTTCCAATTTTTCTTACTGGTTACTGATGCAAATGCATGAAAAGTAGGTTCAAATTTCATAGCTCTAGAAAGTCCAAATTCTTCAAGCTCAAAAGAATATAACTTCCCAACCAAGGTATCTTTGTTGATAAAAGTATTATCCATTATTCTCAACTCATTAATAGCAGTAGCCTTCATTTTCTAAGCTGATGGTAGGTCTCCCAGGACTTTAGAAAGAATTTCATCTTCACTTAGAGATCAACCACAACATTGAATTCCCATAACAATCTCATTTACCCTTTCCATGAATGCAGTAATCCTTTCATCTTCTTCCATCTTTACATTTTCATATCTCACCCAAAAACCATCAAGTTTAGAAATCTTCACAGTAGGGTCACCTTCATTAAGAGTTTCCAACTTATCCCATATAGCCTTTCCAGATGATTTGTCAATTAATCCCATTATTTTCTGATCAAAAAGTGCACACAAGAGGGATTCTCTTTCTCTACAATCATTCTCAAGCTCCTTATCTAGGTTTTCCAAAGGAGGATTTATAGATGTCGGATTATGAGGTGTAACATCATTTAGTGTGATTTCCCAAATCTCCTTGCCAAGACATCTCAAATGAGTCTCCATATGAATCTTCCATACTGTGCAATTTGTTTCATCAAGCCTAGGAATATCTCTCTAAAAGATAATTCTAGATCAACTGGATGAACTTGAATTGTTAGTCATGATAGGATCTTCCTCGAGTGGTTAAGCTTTCTATAAAGAGGACCAAATCTATGATATCAATTATTAGACAATTCAAATAATTAGAAGACAACTGAGAGGGGGGGTGAATCAATTCTCATAGATTACTAGAATATTTAGCAATTAAAAATTTAATACCAGAACCAAAAATATTAATACCAGAATGCTTAAACCAAATATCGGAATACTAGTTAAACTAATTAAGAATAAAAATAATCAAAGAATAAATACCATCCACGACACCAATATTTATATGTGGAAAACCCTAAAAAGGGGAAAAACCATGGTGTGAAGCCTACCCACAGTCAAATAATACTTCTGCAGTAAGTATGTGAATTACAATTGAGGGGCCTACACTTGAAGTAAGGCCAATAGCCTAGATCTCACTGCTCATCACAAAAGGAGTCTCACTCACTACATAGAAATCCACACTACAATATGGAAGAATAAATGAACTACAAATATATCTCCTATGCCTGAGTGCAATTTTGGTTAAGCTCAATACTGGAGGACAAAATCCTCTTACATAAACCAAACTCAATATCCAATGATTGACCAAATCCTTGGAGATGTATGTAGTGTGTTGATATGTTCTAGGATCAATGGTGTGATATTCTTCACTTTTCATTCCTTGCCACCACCAAATTTTTTTAAAGTGGAAACCTATTTTAGATTCCTATCTCGGCTGACATTGAAAATTATAATTTTTGGAGAGTATATTTAGGAGTTTGATTTGATGATTTCAAATATGCATTTTTGTGTTGAAGATATGAGAGATTGAAGGAATCAAATGACTATGTGAGATATTTAGTTGAAGTAGTTCTGGTAGTACAAACTATGTTTTTATTGGGGTGGATTCTTTTTGTCTTTCTTTCTTCTCTTACAATGAGCCTTTTAGGGCAGTCAGACAAACCGCTAATAAGTCACCCACTGTAAAAATAACCTTAACTAGTGTCAACTTAACTAGTGTTTATATATTCTGAATTAACATTCTCTATAGTTTTTCCCTTCTTGGGTTTTCCACATATATTTTTGTGTCTCTTGTGTCTAATTTAAATTTTGCATGTATTTCCTAATTCTATTAATTTAGCTTAATATTTTGGATCGGTGCATTAAGTTTAAAATTGTTAAATTTGTTGTCAACTGATTTACATGCCTCTTAGTTTCCTAGATATTCATATTCAACAATTGGTATCAAAGTTGTGGTTCCTTGATATAGAGCTTAACCGCTTGAGGTAGATCCTAATCCATTGGCACACAATTTATCCATTCCTATCTTTGAAGGATTTGATTTTAGTTTCTAGAAAGTAAAGATGAGAGGTTACTTGGTTTCTCTGGGTTATAATACTTGGAAGGTTGTGGAGACTAAGTGATGTAGGAGCATCCCCATTTCTTGGCAATCTTGCATCAATCAAAAATATTTCCTTTCTATTTTGCTCACAATTTTGCAGTTTTAACATTTCATTATGTGTTTTCTGGAATTGGCTCACTGGATCTTGAGGAGTTGGATTTTTTCTTGAGGACTTGGTCATCTACCATATTCCTAAACCACAAATTATTTGGATCATTTTCCAGCAAGTTATCGCTACCAGTTTCCAAGAAAGTTTTCAGGTACCAGTTGCCTAGACCTATTTGCATTTGTGATCTATCAGATCCCTTCTATAGCTTGTACAACCCTTATCATTGATTTTGATGTTCCATGGCCTGCGGTTGACCTTCTCTTTGATCTACACATCATCCTTTGTATTTTTTGGAGGAATTTATTTGACGGAGGCCGACCTTGTTATTTTACACATTAGGTCTTGTTCTTCGGCATTCAATCCTTTTTGGGTCAACCAGATCCCCTTGGATCGTATAAATCATTGTAATTCAGCACTAGAATGTAGAGATAAGTTAACATATAGAACATACAAGATAGATCTTAAGATTTGAGGTCCCAGTTGTGACCTGTTCTATAATTAAGCATGTTTTAGTAGGCTAGTGAGTTAGTTTCTATAACTCGGTTGTTACCAGTTGATTGTAAACTATTTTCAAGATATAATTCATTCAGTTGTGCATTGCCTCTATCATATCCTTGTGTTTACTCCTGCTGACCATTCAGATTGATCTTTTTGAGGTCCCTCCCAACTGGTGATTGCACCAAGTGGTATCAGAGCGATCTTTCATTCCAAAGATTGCATTGTCTTGATGAATTTTGTTGTAGGGTGGCAGATTGTAGATCCGACCTACAGCTCCAAACGACTAGCGTGAAGATGGCGCAAAGAGGAAATAGGAATGGTGGAGCATGTGGGAATACAAACCCTGTTGTGATAGAAATGTTGCAAGAAATTGTAGCCTGGTTGGAAGCCATAGAGACATCCCAAATAAGAGGCCAACATATTGAAGATGTGAGCAAAGATGAAGCAGAAGAAGCCCCGATAGAACAATTAAACCCATTGATGATTGATCCAAACAAAGAAAGGTTCTTGAGGGTTTTGAGTAGGGCAAATACTAAACCTCATTTTATCCCACTAGTATATGATGGAAAGTTGGATTCAGATGAATTGATGGATTGGATCTTGAAGATGGAGAAATAATTTGATTTTGAGAACACCCAAGAAGAAGGAAAGGTGAAATATACCTATACCCGGTTGAATGGCCATGCATCTCTTTGGTGGAATCATTTAAAGGTTGATAGAAAGAGATGAGGTAAAGAGAAGATCAAAACATGGGATCAGATGGTTGCTAGGTTGAAATCAAAATTTACGCCAGCTGATTATGAAGTGAATCTATTCTAGAAGTTGTAGAATTTGAGGCAGAAGGAATCTAGTGTGAAGGAGTACATCGAAGCCTTTTACAAGTTGAATATTAGATCCCGACATGTTGATGATGAAATATGAACAAGTTGCAAGATATTTGAATTGATTGTGGATGTCTATATAAGATGAACTCAGTTTGATCAAATTGTAGAGTGTTTAAGAAGCTTACCAGTATACCCTGGAAACAAAAGAGAAGTTGAACAAAAGACTTGAGTAGAGACAAAGAGGTAGAGGTGGAAGATTTACCAGAGGAATATTTCAAGGAGGAAGAGGATATAATGGAGGTAGAGGAACCTTTACGAATTAGAACAAGGACAAGGAAGTGAGAAAAAAAGATAATTCATACCAGAAGGATGATAAAAATTTCTACAAGAGGAGAGAACCAGATGGCTACTCGAATGAGAATTTTGGAAGAGATGACAAAAGACAAGACAAGAGAGTGTTTAGAGGAACTTGCTATAAGTATGGAGGAGAAGGAAATCATGATTTTGAGTATAAGAAGAGAGATAATACTAGGAGAACAACAGTGGTAGAAGAAAGACCCACCAAATCATCTAATAAACTAGAAGATGGAGAATTGTTGGTGATGAGGAGAGATTTGTGTCATACCATAAGAGATGAAGAGCCCTTGTAGAGGAAGAATGTTTTCAAGACCAAATGTAAGGTATCTAGTAAGTGTTTTAAATTTGTAATTGATAGTGGTAGTTTGGATAATCTTTTTTCAAAAGAGATGGTGAAGAAATTGAATTTAGAAAGATTGAAACACTCTAAGCCTTATTCATGGATTCGAGATGATCTTAAGTTATTTGTAAGTGAGCAATGTTTGGTGAAATTTAAAACTGGAAATTATTATGATAAAGTCTTGTGTAATATCATGCCTATGGATATTTGTCACCTTTTGTTGGGTAGACCTTGGCAATTTGATAGACACACAATACATGATGGGAGAAAGAATACATACACTATTGTGGCCAATGGGATGAATAAAACCTTGTTGCCCTTGGAGGATCCTTTGAAGAGTGAAGTCTATATGAATGCTAGAATCTATTTGGTGGATGGAAGGAAATTCCTGGATGGAATGAGACATGAGAATGTGTGTTTTGCCTTAGTTCTTAAGAAGACTGAGAACCCAAAGTATGAAGAAGAACAACCAAAAGAGATAAAAGAGTTGCTGACAGAGTATAAAGACATCATTTTAGATAATGTGCCTAATGGATTACAGCCTATGAGAATTATCAGTCATTGCATGACCTAATTCCTAGAGCTAGCTTCCTTAACAACTTTTCACACCGAATGATGCCGACAGAGAATGAAGAGTTGAATAGACAAGTGCGGGATCTGTCGAAGAAAGGTTTGATTAGAGAAAGTTTGAGTCCTTATGCAGTACTAGTAGTATTGGCACGTAAGAAGAATGGATAATGGAGGATTTGTACCGATTCTAGAGCAATAAACAAGATCACAGTGAAATACCAGTTTCCATTACTTAGGATGGATGATATAATGGACTATTTGAGTGGAGCCAAATACTTTACAAAGATAAAGTTGAAGAGTGGATATCATAAGATCAGGATCAAAGAAGGAGATGAGTGGAAGACAACATTCAAGATAAATGAACGACTGTATGAATGGTTGGTGATGCTTTTTGGATTGACTAATGTATCGAGTACTTTCATGAGGCTGATGAATGGGGTATTGAAGAAAATATTGGGTAAGTTTGCTATTATATATTGGGATGACATTCTGATTTTTCAGTAAGACAAAAGAGGAACATTTGTTGAATTTAAGACAACTTTTGTAGAGGTTGAGAGAAGAAAAGTTGCTGATAAACCTTAAGAAGTTTACTTTCTTGAAGGAAGAATTATTCTGTTTAGGACTTGTGATATTTGAGGATGGTTTGAAGATGGACCCTAAGAAAGTAAAAGAAATGATTGAATGGCCAACATTGGAAAACATTGGAGAGGTAAGATCATTTCATGGATTGGCTAGTTTCTACCAGAAGTTTATCAAAAGTTTCAGTTCAGTTTGTAACCATATGACTGAGACAATGAGGGGAGATAGGAAGGAATTCAAGTGGACCACCAGAGAAAACAATTTTTTTGAATTACGGAAGTGAAAAGTGACTGAGAAGCCTGTGTTAGCTTTACCAAATTTAAATAAAGTATTTCAAGTGGATTGTGATGCAACTGGAACAACAATAGGAGTAGTAGCTTATTTTAGTAAGAAATTGAATGATTCCTAAAGGATATATTCAGCGTATGATCAAGAATTTTATGTCATAGTTCAAGCCTTGAAAAAGTGCAGACATTACCCATTGCCTAAGGAGTTTGTGTTGTATACAGATCATCAATCTTTGAATTATTTGAACAATCAGAGTAAGTTGAATCAGAGACATATGAGATGGGTAGAATTTTTGCAGAGTTATACCTTTGTGTTGAAGCATAGATGTGGGAAATCTAACAAAGTTTCTAATGCATTGAGTAGAAGAAGGAATTTTCTATCAGAGATGAGAGTAACAGTATTAGGATTTGAGGAGTTGAAGACCTTGTATGATGATGACCCATATTTTGTAGAACTTTGGAGAGCATGTTGAGAATTGATTGTGGTAGATATAAGAAATTGGTTGGATTACTCCATTCAGGATGTGATATTATTCAGAGGAGTTCACTTGTGCATACCTAAGAGTTCTACGTAGGAGAATCTGATAAAGGAGAAACATAGTGGAGGATTAGTTGGACACTTTGGTGTTGATAAAAAAGTAGTAGTGGTGAGTGATAATTACTTTTGGCCTAGATTCATAAGGATATTAGGAAACATGTACAAAGTTGTAGAGTGTGTCAAGTTGCAAAGGGTAGTAGTTAGAATGTGGGATTGTATAAACCTTTGATAGTACCAGAGAGGCCATGGGAAGATATAAGGATGGATTTCACACTTGGATTGCCTAAAAGACAGAGAGAATGATTCTATATTTGTAGTAGTGGATAGATTCTCAAAGATGGATCATTTTATACCTTGTAAGAAGACATCAGATGCAGTACATATAGCTGACCTATTTTTCAAGGAAGTGGTGAGATTGCATGGATTACCTAAGAGAATAGTTTCAGATAGAGATACTAAGTTTCTTGGATATTTTTGGAGAAGACTTTGGAAGAAGATGAAGACAAATTTAAAGTTCAGTTCTACTTTTCACCCATAAACTGATGGACAGACAAAAATAGTTAACTGGAGCTTGTGAAATTTGTCAAGATGCTTAGTTGGAGACAAAACCAGAAGTTGGGATTTGATTCTTGCACAAGAAGAGTTTTCCTACAATAATTCAATAAATAGGAGTATCAGAAGGACACCTTTTGAGATTTTTACTGGAGTACACCCCAGAGGTATATCAAAATTAAGAGATATTAGCAGTGAAGGTCGGAGAAGTGAAGAAGCAGAAGAATTTATAGATCACATAAAGGACTTACATATTCAGGTTAAACAACATTTCAAGGACATGAACAATAAGTATAAGGAGAAAGAAAATGAGAAGAGGAGACATAAGTAATTTGAAGTTGGCGATGAAGTGATGGTGTATATAAGGAAATAAAGATTCCTAGTTGGAACTTATAACAAGTTATAGATGAGGAAGTTTGTACCTTGAAAGATTTTGAGAAAGTTTAGTTTCAAAAATGCATATGAAGTGGAGTTACTAGATGGTCGGAGTATTTCACCTCTATTTAACATTGCAGATCTACATCAGTATCATGATCTAGAATTTAGTGGGGATGGTACTGTAGACTTGGAGAAACAGTTGCCCTAGAAGAAACCGGATCATATTGAAGACATTTTAGATAGTAGGATTGGGCATAGTAGCTGAAGTAGTCAATATAAGGAGTATCTTGTAAAGTGGAAGGACAAACTAGTTGAAGATTCATCTTGGATTTCTCATGCAAAGCTAGACCACCTTGGTTTTCCTCTAACCCCACCAAAGTGAGCGACTCAATTTTATTCAACTACCCCAGATATCTGATGCAGGAGCATCCCTAGTTCTTGGAAATCTTACATCAACCAAAAATATTTCCTTTCCATTTTTCTTTCAGTTTTGCAGTTTTCGCATTTCATTCTGCATTTTTTAGAATTGGCTCACCGAATCTTGAGGAGTTGGATTTTTTCTTGAGGACTTGATCGTCTACCTTGTTCCTAAAATGCAGAGCATTTGGATCATTTTCTAGAAACTTCTCGATACTAGTTTTTGAGATAGTTTTTGGTATCGGTTGCTTGGATCTATTTGCATTTGTGATCTATCGGATCCCTTTCGTAGCTTGCAAAGTCCTAAGCATTGATTCTGATGTTCCTTGACATGTGGCTAACCTTCCCTTTTATCTACAGTTCATCCTTTGGATTTTCTGGAGGAATTTCTTTGGCAGAGGCTGACCTTGTTGTTTTACACATTAGGTCTTATTCTTTGGCATTTGATAATTTTTGGACTGACTGGATCCCCTTGGATCATATAAATCTTTATAATTAATCATTATAATATAGAGAGAAGTTAAGATATAGAACATAGAAGATAGATCTAAAGATTTGAGGTCCCAGTTGCGACCTGTTTTGTAATGAAGCATGTTTTAGCAGGCCAGTGAACTGGTTTCTATAACTTGATTGTTATCAAGTAATTGTAAACAATTTTCATGATATAATTCTTTCAGTTCTGCATTGCTTCCTTCATATCCTTGTGTTTCTGTTGTGTTTACTCTTGTTGACCGGTCTCAATTGATCTTTTTGAGGTCCCTCCTAACTAGTGATTGCACCACTAAGTATGTTCCTCCGATGAGTGAACTTAATAATCCTAATAAGATTCAAGCTAATGAAGAAAATGAAATAGCAAGGTATGCTATTTTTAGTATATTATGAAAAACTAAATTGAGTAAGGTTATCTCTTTGAATATTTCTTTTGAAGTTTAGTAGAAGTTAAGAGATATTTATGAATGAAATGAGAGAGTCAAGTTGACAAAGAGAATATATAAAAACACAAGGATTGAAGAAGGATAAGATATTGTGATCTATTTTGAGAAGGTTGATACTGTAGTGAACAAGATTAGAGAGCTTAGAGGAACTTTAAGTGATGAAGATGCGATTGACAAGATTTTGATGACATTATTGGTGATCTACAATGACAAGATCTTTGCAGTTGAAGAAACTTATTATCCAAATAGGTTCATGAGAGAGAAACTATTTGGTGCCCTGATGGTTTTTGAAGCAAGGAAATTCAAAAAGGATAAAGATAAGTTAGATACTGCATTCAAGGCATCCGAAGATAGTTTGGATGATGAAGAAAGCCTAGATGAGGTGGAAGAAAACTTTCTGAGGAATTTGAAGAAAGGAACCAACAAATACAAAGGTATGTTACCCTTTAAATATTTTAGATGTGGTAAGATTGGTCATATTGCAACTAGATGTCCAAAAAATGGAAATAGATAAAATTTTAAGGAAAACAAGGAAAAGTTCAATAAGAAGGCATATTATATTAAGTATGATGCTGGCATTTTAGATGATGAATCAAATTGTGAGGATGGTGATTTTTTTTTGGTAGAAAAGGATGTTCCTAAGTATGATAGAAGAGATAAGAATTAATGATTGATTTATAGTGGGTGCTCAAATAATATGATTGGTGATAAAAGAAAATTCATAAAACTTAAAAAGTATCATGGAGGTTCATTTAAGTTTGGAGATGATCAGACAACACAAATTGTTGGTATTGGTTGAATTACCTTTGATAGAAAGCATAGAACTAACAATGTTTATTATGTTAAGGGTTTGCATCATAATATCTTTAGTGTTGGATAGATGTATAAAAAAGGATACAATATCATCTTTCAGGACAATGCATGTGAGATCTCAAAGGATTATAGAATGGTTATTGCAGATAGAAGGAGGACAAATAGAAATATGTACAAGTTGGAAAGAGCTAAAAAGTATTGATTGATATCACAACTTGATGATAGTTTGCTATGGCACCTGAGGATGTGTCATATCAACTTTGATAACTTGATACAGATTAGTTCAAAGAATGCAACAAGAGATTTGCCGAGATTGTCTAAACCAAAGAACAAAATCTGTAGGGAATGTCAAATAGGAAAGTAGACCAGAAGAACACAAGGGAAAGGAGTACTTGTCTACTGCTTTACTAGATTTGGTTCACACATATATTTGTGGTTTGACTTAGATAAGAAGTCTGGAAGGTGAGAGGTATTCTATGTTACTAATTAATTATTATTCTAGAATAACTTGGGTTGCATTTCTCAGAGAAAAATATGAAGCATTACAATGTTCAAGCTATTCAAGGGAAAAATTGAAAATGAAGTTGGTAGGAGAATCAAATGTTTAAGGTCTAATAGAGGAGGAGAATTCATCTCAGATGAGTTCAATGACTTTTTTCAAAAGCATGGCATCAAAAGATAGTTAATAGCTCGTCAGACACCTCATCAGAATAGTGTAGTAGAAATAATGAAGTGGACTATACAAGAAGCAGCCAGAACCATGATAAAAGGTGTAGAGTTACCTAAAGTCTATTGGAAATAAGCAATTCATACAAAAATATACATACTCAATAGAATTCTATATCGAAGGAAGTATGGGAAAACATCTTATGAACTATAGTATGGAAGAACTCTAACAATGAAATATATCAGAGTTTTTGGAAGCGAGTTCTATATTAGGAGAGATGAAGATAATCTTAGAAAGTTTGACAACAGAGTAGATGAATGCATATTCTTGGGTTACTCAACAAAGAGAAAGGCATATCGATGTTTTAACAAGAGGTTGAATAAGATTGTTGAAAGTGCAAGTGTAAAAGTTGATGAGAATACTTCAAAAGAGTCAGGAATAACTTCAGGATATGACTCATATGAGTTTGGAGAAAAGGAAAGGAAGGAAGAATCTAGGAGTGAAAAAAAGAATGATCAGGATGCTTTAGAATCTATATCTAAGACTAGAAGGTATGTCAAGAAGATTCACTCAGAAGATTAGATCATCAGACACAGGAGAAAAGGAGTTATCATAAGAAGCAAAGCAACACAAAAATAGGTCTTGCGATGCCTTCTATCTGAAACTAATACAAAGGTAATATAGGAATCCTACAAATATCAGAATTGGATGAAGACAATGAAAGTGGAACTAGATGAGATTGAGAATAACCAAACATGGCAATTATTCAGTAGACCAGAAGATAATAATGTAATCCGTACAAAATGGGTATTCTGGAACAAGCTGGATGAAGATGGAAAGGTTGGTTTGCAAAGGATACACTCAAATTGAAGGCATTTAATTTGATGAAACTTATGTGTCGATTACAAGAATGGAGGCAATCCAAGTGTTCCTGGCATTTGGAGCATTCAAAAATTTGAAGGTTTATCATATGGACGTGAAATTGAAATTTCTCAATGGAGAATTAAAAGAACTTTACATTGGAAAACCAGATTGATTTAAGTTGAAGGATGATCTGAACATTGTATGTAGATTAAAAAAGGCTTTGTATGGACTAAAATAAGCTCCTAGAGCTTGGTATGGAAGATTAGACAAGTATCTAACTGATCAAGGATTTCAGAAGGGATCAGGGGATAGTAACTTGTACATCAAGATAGAATGAAGTAAAATTTTAATTGTGGTAGTATATGTTGATGGTATAATCTTTGGAGGAAATCAAGGTATGTGCAAAAAATTTGTTGTTGAGATGCAGAAAGAATTTGAGATGTCCATGCTCAATGAGTTGATTTTTTTCTTTAGATTGCAAGTTAATCAGAATAATAAAGGAATTTTCATTTTTTAGTCTAGGTATGTCAAAGAAGTATTGAAGAATTTTGGGTTGGATAATTCTGAACCATTATGTACGCCTATGACTACCAAATGAAAGTTGGTATAGGTAAATGACGAGAGGACTATGATATTTTATTGCTACTGGAGACTAGATATCATGTATGCAGTGTGTTTGGTAGCAATATTTCAGCAAGAACCAAAAGAATCACATTGTGTGGTAGTAAAAAGGATTTTCAGATATCTTAAAAGTACATAGGAGTTTTGTTTATGGTATCACAAAAATTTAAATTTTAACCTCACAACTTACACATGCAGATTGGGATGGAAGTGTTGATGATAGAAAAAGCACAAGTGGAGGAGAATTATTTCTTGGATCCCGATCGATCACTTGGTCAAGAAAAAAGAAAGATTTTGTGTCCTTATATATGGCATAAGTAAAGTATATTGTGACATATTTTTGTTGCACTTAGATTTTATGAATTAACAATACTTTAAAGGATATTGATGTGAGATTTGATGAACCCAGTCCAATCATGTGTGATAATACTAGTGCAATAAACATTTCCAAGAATCTGGTACAACATTCCAAAATAAAACACATATCTATCAGGTATCACTTCTTGAGGGAGAAATTTCTTGATAATGAGGTCAGAATTGAGTATGTACCTACAAAGGAGTAGATTGTAGAAATATTCACAAAGGCATTATGCAAAGATACTTTTGAGTATCTTCGATAGAAGTCAGGAGCATTACTCCCTACCAGTTTTAACTAATGTGAATTTTAGGTGTGCAATGGTTTAGTGAGTAGCATGTACATTCTTTTCTAGGTTGATGTTGAAGTTCTCCCTCTCAGGGGGAGTAGAAGTGAGTTTCTTAAGGGGAGTTTTGACCACCTTTGTCATTTTTTTAAAGGGGGAGAGGGAGATGATTGTGCACTCAAAGATGATATTTCATTGATCATTGTTGATGGATATTGCCATCAATGGAAAAAGGGGAGATTATTAGCATTACATTATGTGTTGTCATTGTTGTCAACCTTTAGGTCTAGATTAAGTCTAGATATGGTATGATAGCAGGATTGTTTGATTTAGGAATATTGTGCACTTGAAGGTTTCCCAGTTTCACAGGTTGAGATAGGTATCTCAGAAGATGATTTTATGTATTATTTTTGGGTCGAATGTGATCTGAAGCTTGAGGCCTTAGACTGGATATTGAGATTGCATAGTGTGCAAATGCATGTTCGGTGTGACCTTGGAAATGTATGTACCATTTTGATATGTTCAAGGAGGAACGATGTGATATGGTTCACTTTTAATTCCTTGACACCACCAGAATGTTTAGTAGAGACATATTTTATATCCATGTCTTAGCCGACATTGAGATTTATGATTTTAAGAGACAATATATATACAACTTTCATTTGATGATTTCATATATTGAATTTTGTGTTGAAGACATGTGAGATTGAGTGAATCTAGTGACTATATGAGATATAGTACTAGAAGTAGTTCTTACAATATAGGCTATGTTTTTCTTGTGGTGGATTCTCTTTATCTTTCTTTCTTCTTCAATAGTGAGCCTTTAAGGGAAGTGAGACCATTTGTAATAAGCATATTGGATATGAGCCTGTCAAGGTAGTGAGCCCAACGATAGTGAGCCAAACCAATAGTGAGCCACCCATTGTAAAAATTACCTTAACCGATGTTTATAAATTGAGAATTATCTTTCTTCGTGGTTTTTCCCTTCTTGGATTTTCCACGTTAATCCTAGTGTCTCTTGTGTCTAATATGAATTTTGCATGCATTTCCTAATTCTGTTAATTTAGCTTAATATTCAGGATCTATGCATTAAGGATAAAATGTAAAATTTACTATCAACTGGTTCAACCCCCCCCCTCTTAGTTTCCCATATATTCATACTCAACACCAAGGACACCTACTTAAGATATCATAATGGGCACATGTGCACCTAAGTACTGAGTGTAGAAGCTTTGATAATGATAGCAGATATAATTCCTTGCTAAGGAACCCTAGTGGACAATTAACTAACCAATTAGACATAGAAATATTATATTCATTTGAATAATTCACATTACTAACTCATTATGAAATTAAATATAAGAAATACACATGTGGAATATAAGCATTCACCTAAACCAATTCCTCTTATAGGCTCCCTAATGTCACTACCTATGCAACACTTTAACAATATCTAAGAATTTTAAACCATAGTGCAATAATAATAACATTACATAAGGTTGAAACATTCACATCTAAAACTTGATTTATTTTAAACACCATTTAATTTGTTCCTATGATTACTTTTACATAAGATATAATAATACATCCAGCCACATAAGAGTGGCTGGTACTAACACTGAACCACTTAACACTAATTTAGAATTGTATTTAGTTTGATTACACCTAAATTAGATTACATTAATCTCCCTAAGGGATTTTCCAAAATACATATTAATGCTACAATTATAATGATTCTATAATAGATAACATCTACTAATACATCAATTGATTCATTTGCATCATCAAATGAGAGATATGAGAAATAAGTTACAAGGTTCATTTGATGCACATGAACATGTCCACTAGTCCCCAATGGATGTTGGAAACAATGAACTGACAATGTGGAACCCTTAGGTCCACCCCATCATTCTCTAGAAATAGACACGATGCTCCACACAACACAAGAAAACTAGGTCAAAAACACCAACATCAAAGGAAACATAAAGGATACACATGGAAAAATAGGACACACCACAAGGTTTTACCAAAGGATTATAACAAAACCACTAGGATAGGTTTCTAGGGTACATATAGGGAAGAGTTTCATCACATAACCTCAACATGGGTTACCCTAGTAGTTTCTATATAACCCAACCCCCATTTGAAAACCCATGTCAAATCGAACAATCCTTTCATGGAGAGAAGGAAGTTCAATTGTGTCAGATTAATCTAAAAAGGTACTCAAGCCCATGGGTGAAGCACCATAATTATCTTGTTTAATGTGTATTGCAGCCCTAGTTCATTTATTAAATTACCACTTGATTAAGACAACTCCCAATGAGTTACCCTAGTGACCAGTTAGGGCCCCAACCACCATTGAGAGCCACTCCCCCCTAAACTGCACCTAGAAACATCTAACCTAGTGTTTCATTCTAAGGAAAGATATACATAAAAATTATACAATTCTCAAAGGAATATCATATAAATCACGGTTTTAAAACTAAATTAAATTCACTTTGAAAGGCCTCCTATCCTTATCCAATAGGTTACATCAATGTAGGTACTTCAAATTGTAAAGCTTTGATGCTAATAGTAAATAAGATGAGAGGGAGGGGGGTGAATCATACAAAAATAATCTTCAATATATTCAACAGATTCAACCTCGGTAGCTTATACTTCATAATACATAACCAAAACTGTAAAACATTCAAACTTATGAGAAGATAACATCACAACACACATAACACCAGATTTAACATGGAAACCCAAATAGGGAAAAACCACTGTGGGATTTCAGACCCACTAAGAAATATACCCTTCTAGATTATGCTCGGTTAAAAGAAAATCCTGTTAAAGAATACAAACACATTGCTAGATGTGACCCGATTAAGGGATTTCCCTCAAACTTGTTAGAGTCTTGCACTTTGTTAGAAGTGACCTTGTCAAAGGATTTCAAACACTCATTCAGAATATTACCTTGCTAGAGGGTTTACAAATAAGACTGTTAGGTCCACTTAGTTAAGAGATTTCCTATCACTTACAAAATAAACAATAGTATTAAAATATATCTGCAACTTCACATCAGAAATGCTAAAGTAGATTCTTATTTGCTCAAAACAATATTTTCATAAGACTTATCTATCCCATGATGAGCTTACTGGGCTTCTCAATTTGTTTTTCAATCAGATCTTCAAGCTTCTGAGCTCGGTAAATATTCCTATAGCATCACTGTACATACATTTGCCCACATGCATTGTTTATCAACAATTCCTTAGTTATAAAGAATTTCTAACCGCTTAATCTCCTTGATCACATTTCCCATGATCAATCTTAGCCAACAAATCATCAAACTTGACTAGGTTCAATGTATTATTTGATTTGAAAATGTTTTACCTCGCCTTGGAACTTGTGCTAGGTTATTATGATTCAATCTATGTTGTAGATCTTCCTCCTATATTTTCCATGTCGTCGATCCTCAACAAACTTTTTGCACAACAAACCAATCATTTGATCAACTCCAACTCATCAGCATCCTTCATTAAATAATGCCTTTTATCCATCCAATGCAATCTATTATAACTTGGTTGTTACTCGGTTAATACTAAACTTCGCTTAGTAGACACTCTTCCTTCTTTAACCGATATTGATAACCTTAGGGTTTATCGACTAGGTACCTTAGGGTTTACCGATTAGGTTCCTTGCTCGGTGACATAATACAATATTAAACTTATAATCAACAACATGTGTAAGATATCAAAACAATCAAAACAACATGATCTCATCATTGTCTAACTTGGTAATAGTTGCCCATTGAATAAATTATATCTCCCCTTTATTATCACATTCTTTTTGTGTCACTTACCGACCTCCTAATACTCATCAACACATACTTCTCAAGATATGGCAACATCATACTAAATCAGAAAATCAATTTCTTGACATCAATGACAAAACAATATTATTAAGATAGTAACCATCCTTCTTTAGTTATATCAACAATCTCCAACAACCTTCTCAATATCCTTATTGAAATTCCAACAATCTCCTTTCTATTGTAATGCCAACAATCTCCCCCTTTAGCATTGATGGAAAAACCAACAATTAAATGGTAATACTAGCTTGATTTGTTCCAGCTGATTTGGATTCAAATTGTTGTATAGACTTCTATCCTTGAACTGAACAAACCTTCTCCTAAAGTCTTCTCCCCCTATCATTGGTTTTCTATTATCTTCTCTATTTAGTCTTCTCCCCCTTTGACAACAATGCCAAAAAGAAAGAAAAAAAAAAACCTAGTTCATGATTTCTTCCTTTGTGAAGTGATTTGCCTTGCTGTGTTACACATGTATCATCTCAGTCTCGATCAGAGAAACTTGTCTCCAATAATTAATTCCTACACACCTTTAGAAAACCTCCTAAAGTGTGTAAATCAGCATCAATCCACAAATAATATTCGATGGAGTCATCGAATTGATGCTTTCACCAAACTTTGTCAATGAGTAGAAGATAGGGGTCGGACCCCTAACTTGCTTCTGAAATACTCAAAAGTGTCCCTTGATAGTGGCTTTGTGAAGATGTCTACTATTTTCTCCTTTGAATTGATATATTCTTGCACAACTTTCTTCTCTTGAACTTCTTCTCTGAGATAATGATACTTTATAGAGATATGCTTTGTCTTAGAGTGCATTACTGGATTATTTGAAATGTTAATGGCACTTGTATTATCATAGAATATAGTTACTAGCTTAGTAACTTTCTCATTTATACCTTCCAACAATTGTTTGATCCATGCTATATTTGTACAATTCAATGTTGTAGTGACATATTCATCTTCAGCTGTAAGCAAAAAAGCAGCCATAGCAGTGCCAGGAGGGCCATAGACCATTCTAGATTTTCTCGTTCCATAGCTAGAGCTACCAGTTTAAGATCCTATTATGGTGGAGCCAATTGCAGAGAAAGATGTAGAAGCAGCTCTCAATCTTATTGTAGTATATCTAGTCCTAGGGCTAGGTGTAGGTGTAGATTCAGTTTGACCTATTCAAGATCCAGTGCCCACAATTGAACCATGAGGGGTAAAGGAGCAAGCAGCAAATATGATGTGAAATGCATCCTTGTTTCTCGCTAAGACAACTTACTAGTCTTTCTCCCAAGAAGAAAGCTCCACCACTTGTGCTTTTCCTATCATCAATGTTTCCTACCCAATTAGCATCAGTATAAACTTTTAAATCAAAATCATTCCTCTTTTCATATACTAAGCCATAATCTTAAGTGCCTCTCAGGTATTTGAAAATTCTCTTGATTGCTGTCATATGGGTTTCTTTGGGATCTGTAGAAAATCTTGCAACTATTCCTACTGCATGTGCTATATCCAACCTAATGTGAACAACATATTGCAACTTTCCAATCATAGATCAGTAAAGTGTCTCATCAACAGATGCAGATTCATCATTCTTTGATAGTTTACAGTTAGTAGTCATAGGAGTACTTACAGGTTTAGAATTCTCCATTCCAAATTTCTTCAAGATTTCCTTTATGTACTTGGATTGAGTAATGAAAATCTCATCTTTCATTTGCAGTATTTGTAAACCTATAAAATAATTTATCTCACTGATTAATGACATCTCAAATTCTTTGCACATTTCATTTCCAAAGTTCTTGCATAGAGAATTATTTCCACAAAAAATAATATCATCAACAAATATGGTTGAGATCAGTATTCCATTGTCCTCATCATTCTTTATGTACATATTGTTGTTTTCACTTGTCCTTATAAATCCAATCTTGATCAAATAAGAGTGCAGTCGCTCACACCATGCTCTAGGTGCTTGTTTTAGACCATATAAAGCTTTGTTTAATTTACATACCTGATCTTTACTCTTGTCTTCAACAAATCCTTCAGGCTGTTCAATATAAACTTCTTCTTCTAGTATGCCATTCAAAAATGTAGATTTAACATCCATTTGATATACCTTGAAATTTTTGAAAGTAGCATATGCTAACAATGTTCTTAATCCCTCAAGTCTAGCCATAGGTACAAAAGTCTCACCATAATCTATTCCTTCTTCTTGAGCATAACCTTTGCAAACTAGTCTTGCTTTGTTCCAAATGACCTCATCTTTTTCATTTAGCTTGTTTCTAAAAATCCACTTTGTACCAATTACATCTTTGTCCTTCGGTCTTGGGACCAATGTCCATGTTTCATTCTTCTTGATTTGATCAATCTCTTTTGTCATAGCATTTACCCAATCTTCATTGTTAAATGCCTCTTTTACTATTCTCGGTTCAAATATAGATATCAGACATGTGTTCTGTCTTAGTTTGTTCCTTGTCATCACTGGATCATCCTTATCTCCTATAATCTAACTTGATGCATGATTTCTTCTAACATATTTCGCTAATATAGGCTCGGTAGGCTCTATATGATCTTCTTCATTACTTGGTTTCTGGATACTATCTTTATTTTCAATAGCAACTTTCTTGGTAGGACTTCTCAGTTGAACATAAACAAATTATTCATAATTTTCTAGTTCTTTGGAATTTCCTTCATCATTTCTCTCTGTAAATTCATCAATTTTCACATTTGCACTTTCTACTATTTTGTTAGATGATTTGATCACACATTTAAATGCTTTACTTCTAGAAGAATAACCAAGAAATGTTCCTTCCTCACTTTTCTAATCAAACTTTCCATTCCTAACATCGTTGTGAACATAACATCTACTTCCAAAGATTTTAAAATAACTTACATTAGGTTTCTTGTCATACTAGATTTCATATGGTGTCTTCATAGTTCCTTTCTTCAATTGTACTCGGTTTAGGGTGTAAACTACAGTGTTGATTGCCTCTTTCCAAAATGTTTGAGGTACCCTCTTTTCTATCATCAGGGTTCTGGCACAATCTACAATTGATTTGTTTCTTCTCTCAACTATCCCATTTTGTTGAGGTGTTCTCGATGCAGACACTTGCCTTTTTATACCATGATCATTATAGAAAAAGTTAAATTCATTAGAAGTGAATTCTCCTCCTCTATCAGATCTAAGACATTTCAGTTGTCTTCCTGTTTCATTTTCAACTCTTGCCTTGTACCATTTAAACATTTGAAAAGCTTTTGATTTTTCTTTTAAAAACATAACTGACATCATCCTTGAGTAATCATCCACAAATAATATGAAGTATTTATCACCATAATAACTTTGAACTTTCATGGGACCACAAAGATCAGTGTGTGCTAGATCTAAAATTCCTTTAGAAGTGTAAGACTTACTTGTAAATCTTGATCTTGTCATCTTACTCATCTGGCATCCTCGCCACATAGCATTCTCAGGTTTTTCTAGGCTCGGTAGACCTCTTATTCGGTGCTTCTTACTTATTACATGACAAAACCTTTTATGCCATAACCAGGTATCTTCTATATTTGCATATAGACATTTATTCTGAGTTGAGTCAAGATGAAATGTATTACCTTTTTTTTGTGTCCCAGTAGCAGCCAACTTTCCATGTTTGTCATGAACTTTGACACATCCCTTCTGGAATTCTATTCGGTATCCTATATTGTTTAGCTATGCTACACTCAACAAATTGTATTTCAAACCTTCAACCCAATATACATCATCACATTTAGCATTGTCAAGAAGTGTTATAGATCCTTTACCTTTCACTGAACATGGTGCATCATTACCAAATCTTACATATCCTCCATCATAGTCTTCTAATTTAACAAACTTGTGTTTATCACCTGTCATGTGATGTGAGCATCCACTGTCTATGATCCAAGAATCATTATTAATTATGTGAGATATTAGGGCTTTTTCTTCATACCTTTCTTCATCTAATCCATCTTTAATAGCCACATAAACAACTTCCTCTATATCAGTTTTATCAGATTTATCATCGTTGGATTCCTCATCAACTACTAGGCATGTCTTTCTATCTCTCCTTCTGAAGTGTTGGTGTCCTCTGTAGTGATTGTCTTTATGTCCATCTTCTCGGTATTCTCTCTTTTCACTAGATTCTTTGTCAGGGCAGTTAGAAGCCATATGTCCTATTTTATCACAATTGAAACATTTTAAAGGTAGCTTTCCTTTATACTTACCTTTGCCTCTAGGTAACCTTCTGGCCAATAGTGCTTCAAACTCTTCTTGCTTTCTAATTTCCTCATACAGTTTGTGTACTTCTTCCATGTTTTTACGAAATCTCTCACTTGCTCCATTGTGATTTCCTTCATATTTCTTATTCATTCTATCATTATAGTCATTAGATTCACCAATATGAAAAGAACTAAATGCAAATTCTACTTTATTTACTGAAGATCCACTGTTATCAAAATTACTTAACTCAAATGCATGTAGCTTACCGATAGTGGCATCCAAAGAGACTGGCATGTTTGGTACAGACCTTAATTCATTGATTGTAGAGACTCGAATGGCATAAGCAGGTAGAAGGGTTCTCAACAACTTACTTGTTACATCCTTTTCTTCAATAGTCCCTCCTGCTCCTTTAATTTGATTGACAATTTCCTTTAACCGTGTACTGTACTGGGTTATGTTCTCACCCTCATTCATTCTTATAGATTCAATTTGTCCTTGTAGATTATCTACTTTTTCTCTTTGAACATGTTCATCACTGCCATACACAAATACGAGCTTAGTCCACATTGCTTTTGCATCATTACAACCTTCTAGATCATTAAACTCTGAGTCGGTCAATGCTGATGTTATTTCAATCATAGCTTGAATATGTTCTTTCTTTGCCTTTATCTCTTGCATCTAATCTCCTTGCATCTAACTTATTATACAATGATAAGGGAATTTCCTCCAAAATCTCTACCAAAGCTTTCTTATATATGTCTAAATGTAACAAAATTGCTTCTTCCATTTCATTTTGTTCATTATCATCTAAATATTCATAGAAATTTGACACATTCTTCAAAATTCCATCTTTAGTTATCTCATCAATTAACTCTGCACAGGTCATATTAACAGATTCAGTTGCTTCATCACTCTTTTTCTTCTTGCTGGGGGTTGCAAGAGAGGATGGAGTAGGTTGCCTCTTCTAAGTAGGTTTCCTTGCTGGAGGTGTGGGTGTAGTTGTTACCTTTCTTACTAGCTTCCTCCTTGGTTCCACCTTCTTCTCTTCTACTAGAGGCTTGTCATCTTTCTTCCTTTGTACCCTTCTAAATGCACAAGGTTGATTATTCTCTAGATCAGAGCCAGAAGTGATAGAAGAAATGAAAGTCTTAGGCCTCTTTGCCTCAAGAGCACTAGCCACTGTCAGTTGATCTACCAGTTTAGATCCAGAACCTAGTGTTGTGTCTATCTTGTGAATTACATTTTGAATAAATGAAGACATTTTGTGTATCTTATTTTCCCTCCTTTTCTTGTTGAAACCAATTTTGACCTCAAGAGCCTTCTCCTCTACAGTGCCAAAGTCTTCATCCTTATTATCCAAAGGAGAATCAATCGACAATTTAGCAGATAGCTCCAAGATGTTGTCATCTTCTTCATAACCCAATTTAGTGATCCATATAGTTCTAGGTTCCACCGCTTCCATGAGTGTCTCATCTATTTTTACCATGAAGCAAATATCAGTGGATTATTTCTCCACAATGTGTTTGGAGATTCTTTCCCTTGGTCTCATGTTTTCTTGAAAATTTTTAAAGTAGCCCCAAAGCTTCTCATCCCTGTTACTACCAAAACTGGTGATTGCATCTTTGATCTGCATACCTACTAGTATGTCATGAGCCCAACATTTCTTTCCCAAACCCAGTAGCTCATTCATGAAGTACAACATTAAGCAGACAATAAGATTGCCAAACTGGAAAGTTCCTTTCTTAACACCTTTGATCTTGCCAAGATTTAACATCAATTCACTCCTTAACCATTCACACAAGTCATACTTTTTATTATTATTTATCATTTGATATGCAACATGGATATAGGAACTAGCAACAGAGTTCAATCAACTTGATTGGGTTACCTTGTAGCCGATGATCATGCTGGCAAATTTCACATCTGTATCTTTGATGGTGCTGACCCTCATTGATCTTCCATCATGGGTTACATCAGTGAGCTTCTTAACCACAGTGTTGGAGATCTTATTTCCTAGTTCTTGTCCAACTTTGGGTAAGCTAGTGACCGCTTGAATTGCTTCTTTCGTGATCATCTGAGGCCAGTCCAGCTAGATGAATTTATTATGGACACTACTTAGAACATATCTGATAACTTTGTGCTTGACTTCTGGTATATGCAGGATTCTGGTTAACCCTAGGTCTTCAATGATTTGATATTCTATCTTGATTGTTTCGGAGCTACCTAGTATCACAGATTGATACATTCCCTTGATTTCTTCGGTGCCTAAATCCTCCAAGGTGTAGTGAATATATACTCTGACATCTTCCACATAAATGATGCCATCAGAAACCCTCGAAAATGCACCAGTAGAGTCTTCCTTCATATAAATTTGGGGAACTTCCTTGAAATAAGTCTAAGCCTATCCTTGACCTCAATAATAGTGGGATTCATAATTAAAGTAGGAGTAGATGATTATCCAGATGCCATTACAAAGAAATACCTAGATAACGATTATCGGTTGAAATATTTTGATTACTTCTCAGATAACTACTCGAAATCCTTTGGAATGCCTTTGCTCGCTTTTGATCGCCTATGATTTGCCTTTGCTATGCTATAGTTTTCTCGAGTGCTAGGTAATTGAAAATGAGTCCTTTCTCCCTTTTTATCAGTGAGACAAACCCTAATTCATCACTGTCATAAATGCTCAGTGATGTGCCCTACTGGATGTCAATTTCACTATTTTATGTCAGATAAACCTTCATCAATGACCAATAACACTCTCCAGATCTGTTTCCAGATCTCTTCTGGGGAATATGATATATTTACAATGAATTTTCCAACCCCTAAGGTGTATGTTTCAGTTACTAGTTGAATTTCCTATCGGTGCGGTAATGCTCTGGTCTACTAGTGGAGTCACAGGTGCAATTACTGGTGTAGTTGCATCTCCACTTAGTTCTTAATAATTTCTAACCCATCTCTTGGTGTGATCTTGTTGTATTTCATCTACCTTCTTCTTTCCTTTCTCATTTGTTTTATCATTGCTAACTAGTGTAGTCTTGCTTCTCCAGTACTTAGCAATATCACATATTTTGTTTTATGCATAACATATAACATTGTTCTTCTAAATTGCTTTGACATATCTGGTGTCATTCCTTGACCTACATTGACTAGCCAAATGTCCAAACTTTACACATGCATGATATTTAACATTCACTCTACAATTTTCTGACTCATGATCATATTTCTTGCAATTTGTGCATTGACCGAGACCTGAATTATAATTTTGATTTTCTCTATTTCTACATTGTCTAGCCATACACACAAATTTATTACAAACAAAACATATACCATTGAATTTGTAACCATTAGATTGCCTTACCGGTTTTCTCTAGTCTGATGAGTTTTGCATACAAGTTGTCTGATCTTCATTTGCAGTACTAGAGCTTTTGCCTTGTAGAAATCCAGGTCCTCTAGAATCTTCACTCTGCCTCTGTCCTTTCAAACAATCATCCAACTATGCAACACTAATCCTAAATTTTTCTTTATACTCACTTGGAGTAGTTAGATCATCTCTCAAAGTCATTATATGTCTCTCTAGCTCTTGTTCATTATTTCGGGATTGGACCAAATCAATTCTCAACAGATTATTCTCATGAGTCAATCTGCTAAATTCTTCACATTTTCTTTAGAGATATATCAAGATTTTCTTCCTTCTTCTTTATGTTTTCAATATCTTTTGATAACCTCATAGTCAGGTCTTGCATTTCATTCTTCATGAGCATGTTTGCTTGACTTAGTTTTTGACATTGTTCCTTAAGTGCATTTTTCTCTTCATCATCTTGGTTTCACAAAAGTTCCTTTCTCTGAGCTTGAGTAGATGATAACCTTTCTTGTAGAACAAGAATGAGTTCATTACCACAATTCAATTCATCTTATAGATTAAGTTCTTCATCCTTTCAACATCATAATCCTCAAGTGCCATTTTTAGTTGCTTCTCCATAAACATGCTCAATGATTTCGGTTTCAGGATCTTCCTCAAGTTGTTAAAATTACTCCAAGGTACCAAGCTCTAATACCAATTGTTGGAATCCAAGAACACTGAGAGGGGGGGTGAATCAATGTTCTGCCAGTAATACAAGATTTTAACTATTTATAACATACACATATAAACCGGTAAATGAAGAAACATATAACATGAAGTAAATAAACCAGGCACATGAATGAACACCATAACATACTAAATTTATATGTGGAAAATCTCAAAGAGGAAAAACTACGATGGGATTTGTGACCCACAATGTCAATTCATTGGCCATATATATAGCATGGGGGTCTACATATGCAGGAATGCACACTACCTAGAGCACACTGCTCAACATAAAAGACTCTCACTAACTACAAGCTTCTACTGAGATAAAAAAGTAATGGTGAATTCACAAAATGCATCTACAATGCCAAAAAGAGTTTTGGTTACAACTTTGTTCTCTACCAGTTCATAAACCTTGAACCCTTCTACCGGTATCTCCTTTCCTCCAAGAATTCTTTACAAACCATATACTGGTCATTACATGATATAAAATTCACATACAATTGACCTACATACATATCCTTCACATTACATAGTTCTTCTTCCTTTTTCATATCTCAAAATCACCTAACAGACTGACTTATATACCCTTTATAAACAATATGCCTTATGTCATCTTAGAATACAAAAAATATTCAGTGTCAACCCTATACAATAATTACAAAATGATTTTACAAATAAAACCTTTGGGATCCCAGGTTGATGTCGGCTTTACTAAAGTGTTGGATGGTGGTGCCCGTGTTAGTGTTGGTGATGACCCTAATTTCTTCAATGCTAGTATCTGTCGGTGTATGCCTCCAAGTACTGGTATCTATCAGTATATGCCTTCAATAGAATTTTGTTGCCATCAATGACAACATATGAATCCAATGAGTCTGAATTGCCAACATCTTGCCAGTAGGGGTGATCTGCATGATCATTCTTAGTTGTGTGCCTCTCATCTTCTGATTCTTGAGACATGAAGAGGTGGGTTCCTTCTTCATCAATTTTGTGACTTATAGTAGATCTACCTTGATCATATACAGATACATAAGATGAATTTCTCATCCTATCATCACAAGTTGGTTCTATAGTAGTGGGTTCATTTCCATAGAGCTTCTTCAGTCTATCCCATAAGCTTTTTTCCGATCTGCATCTATCCATTTGTGATCAAACATCATCTATTAACCCACAAAGTATAGCCTTCATTGCTTCTTCATTGCACTGACTTCTTCTTTCTACACCTAAATCAGTGGGAGGATTGAATTTGCTAGGGCAACCATTGACAATAGACATCCACACATCAAACCCTAGAGAGGATAGGTAGACTTCTATTTTATAATTCCAAATGGAATAGTTTGAACCATCAAAAACTAGAGCAAGGATTGACACTAACCAAACTATTTTGTCCTTAAGACAGAATCTATGCAAGCTGGAGAAGGCTTATCAACTAGGAACCTTGGTCTCTGACACCAATTGTTAGACACAATGTAACACTGAGAGGGGGGTGAATGAGTGCTTTTTTCTCTTTTCCCTTTAACTATCCTATGTGTGTATATTAGTTATTAGATCTAACTCAATGTAGACTTACTGATTAGTGGGGAGACTAATCACAAATGTATTCACACATAAAAGGAAATCACATAACAACAACAGATACAAGGAAAACCAAAGATGGGAAAAACCTTGGTGAAAAATGTTGTTGGAGTCTACTGCTCCAATCCAACCTCACAATGAATCTTTGATTACAATTTTTAGGGCACAAACCCAAGGAGCACCAACCCCTAATTTAGGGCACCATCCCAAGGAGCTACAACCCCTGATTTAGGGTACCAACCCAAGGAGATACAACTAGTGTAGCAAGCTACAACTCAATGAACACAAAGCATAATCATTTACAATTCAATAGCCTTGTTACAAATGGATTTTGTAACACTACAAATCTCACTACTCAATCTCTTGTCCGGTTCACTGTCGGTTCTCTTCCACACGCTCTCACTACTACAAACTTATTGGTTCAGTCTCTTCTCTTTCTCTACTAGTTCTCTCTCTCTTGGCTAGTTTTATGCTTGTCTAATCTGCCCTCTTCTACAACTCTTCACTGTCGGTTTGGTCACTGTCGGTTACCTCACTGTTTCTAGTTGAACTCTTCAACCTTAGACTCTCTCAGACTCAATCTCTCTTCTAGTACTCATTAATTATTTGACAAATCTTCTCTCAAATGCAGCAACACTCTCTCATTTAGCATCCTATCAGTTGCTTTAACCTGATTGGTTAAACCTTCACCAAAACCTATTACTAGTTGTCTCCATGCTGCTTAATCTCTATCATCCTCTGCAGATATCACACTTCATCTATTTCTCTAATCAGCCCTTTGTATCACTTGGTAGCATCTCTCTCTCTGAGGCATCATCAAATCTATCTTTGGCCTGCATATTTTTATTTAGACTTTCCCACCAAGATCAACATTTAAACTTGGCATCTTAGGCTTTCTTCCACTGATCACGAGGCACATTGAATTTAATCAAATCTCATTCAATCTAATTTCAAAGATAACTATCTACACATCACTACCATTAACATGCATTCCAAAACACATTTTCTATGTTTAGCAAACATGAATAGTCAGTTGGTGAGATAGAAGATCAATCACCTTGAACAGTTCTCCAGTTTTCATCACCAACCTTAACCTACACCTAGGAATTTTGCACTGATCGATGCATCTCATTGATCATTTCTATTTTACCTTCCTCAATCCACACACCTCTGCATATCCTCTGCAACACATCCCATGATTTATAGGATCTTAAATTAATATCGACCCACTCTATAACACTCCATCTACCATTTCATGCATGTCCACCACCTTGACTCCATGTGGCATCTTTGTCGACATTCACCTTAGCTTCGACCTTTATGTTGGTTCAAATAGGATCACCAACCAAACACTCAACAAGTTCTTCTTTTCTACCAATTCACTAACCTTGCTAGTATGTCACACTTTACTGGTTACCCTTCATATCTATAGTTTGTTGATCTACTGGTGGAACACCTTAACTGGTTGCCAGACATGCCTATCCATAGCATACGCATTCTCATCAGGTAGGAGGACATCACTTAGCCTCTTTTCTTCCTTACCAATCCTCATGCTCACCCATAGCCATCTTGATGACACCATGCTATCAACCTTCAACTGATTCCATCTAATGCATTTGCATACTGATTGCACTCTCTCTCCAGAGTTGTTATGTATTTCATCATCATCAATTTGAACATTATCTCAGATGGTTTGTCAAGGTGACAAACTCATCACTTGTTTATTCTTCCTTTTCTGTCCCAGTGGCACAATATGCCAACCCTTTCTGATCCAATGCACATATCTGATTACATGCACTTGAGGCATCCTTTTGTTTCATCGATTAGATCTAGTGTGAGTCTTCATTCACCTGCCTTCCACTTCTATCTTATCTCACAGATCTAAGATTCATACTTTGTATAATAGGAATAAAGATCCACTTACCAATGCGATTGAGTCCTTGTCATCTCTACCTTGTAATTCACTTATGTGACTTCCCTATTTGTGCAACATATCTTCAAACATTCACATATGATCCAGTGTGGGCACATTCATTGTCTATCATCTCTTCATATGCTGACTGCAT
Source organism: Cryptomeria japonica (assembly GCF_030272615.1). Lineage (NCBI taxonomy): Eukaryota > Viridiplantae > Streptophyta > Pinopsida > Cupressales > Cupressaceae > Cryptomeria > Cryptomeria japonica. The sequence goes on from NC_081405.1 coordinate 620,520,806, forward strand.
CTCTTTCCAGTAGGAGTCCTATTTTTCTACATCCACACAGTGTACCACTGACCCCAGTGGTCATTCCTCTTAATGACATTCTCTTCCTTACCTTTTTGGTGTTTAGAAACACAAGGTGATATCAAAGATATGTCATTTTGTATGCATCCATGACAGTGTTGCACATTCATCTCTTATATTGATAGCCATTCTATACCAGTTGACATCAATGACAACTCAATGCAAATAGATACATCATTAGCCACATAACCAAGACAACTAAATCAAGGATTCAAATATTTCCTTTATGGTAATTTGAACATGTAATCTCAAGGTGAAAGGTGTTTGTCCTAATACGAGACAATGATTAGGGATAAGTCAACATGGGTCATTATGTTATCTCCATTACCACCACTGACAATTGTTAGACATTCTCTGACCTATGAAGTCAAGTAGAGTTGATGTCTATGGTGGAATCCAAGAACACTAAGATGGGGGTGTGAATCAATTATCTACCGATAAAACTAATTCAAAACTTATTGCTTAAGAACCGATTAACAATAAAAAAAGTTAAAGTGCATAAACCAAATAACGAATAAAGAAGCAACACCATAACACCAATATTTGTACATGGAAAACCCTACAAAGGAAAAAACCATGGTGGGGTTGATATCCACAATATCTATACACTTGATCAAGGTATACAAATATTACATTGAGGGGATTGCACATGCAATCATGCCAACCACCTAGAGCTCACTGCTCATGTGAGGTCCTACCCTGACTCATCCTAGCATTTCAGTGATTTTCATGTTGAGACTATTATGGATGCTTTATTTTTATGCATTATGGATTTAGAACATATGATTCCATGGTTTGGATAACATTGATATATATTGATGCTTCATTTCTATGCATTATAGATGTAGAACTCTATATGATTCTAGAATAGGATAAATTTAGGATGATGTATGTCATCATTGGATTTGCAGGAGTTTACTATGATGATAGAAATAGGATGCATGTTTTATGTATGGAGCAAAATTATGAGGATTATGATAATTACTTATGTGGATTTATTTGGATATAAGGTATATTAATTTGTTTAATATCATTTGTATGCAGAGTGTTTGATGTGTATTCTTATTCATGTGTTTAATTCTATATGAGGTTATTTGGAATTACTAATGTGTAATTGAGATGCGCAGGAAAATTATCCATGTGACCATGGAAACATTATAGAGAACCAAACCTAGACCTATGTACGTTCATAAAACCAGGGGTTGTCTATTTGGAGAGACAACACCCCGTATGTATCGTATTTTATTTGTGAAAGTAAATGATGCATGTGTGTTAAATTGAATTATTAATTTGTGTAAATCCAACAAGAGACAAATTTCATGTGTAATTTTGTAAAGTATTTTATCATGTCACTTGACACGTGTTGATTTATGTCTTGATTTTTGGCTTGTCTCTTGGAGGGAGTTGTTTCAAGCATAGCTTTTTTTTCAAACATTTGAATGTGGTTCTAAATTTTCCTTGGGTAGAGAGTCTTTGGAGTGGTCAACTCAGGTTTGACCCGAAAGTTAACTTTAGATGGGTTTATAAGGGGTCAAATGGACTCCTAGGGGAAGTTTAAAGGTGTTTCCTAAAGTTCATAAGGTAAACCTATGGGTTAGGAGTATTTTTAGGCATGTGTCTACTCCCATGTGACTGTTTAGTCACCACAAAAAGTGGGTTTCCTAAGGTGAGCGAAAATTGAAATTTAGAAGGTGCCATCTAGGTTAGATAACTTTCCTTTTTGATGTGAGATCCTTTTTCCACTTTCTCTTATTTTTTTCCTTTTTCAGTTTTAGAAACTTGGGAGAACTCTCACTGAGGTCTTTTTAGGCAAGGATTAGAGATCTTGTGGGTAATCACCCACTCTCCATTTTTGGAGATCATGCAATTTTGAAAAGAGGAGTTTTGGGATAGAATTTTGGCTAAGTGTAGAAGAAAGGATTTGTGTAATTGGGTTGCTCATCCTCAAACTAGTTCTAGCAAACCTTTGGATAGATTGAAGGTTGGTTCATCTTCTCCTTTTGTTTCTTTTTACATTGAATGTTTATGTTGGAAAGATGACTTGTATGTAAAAGTTGTTTCTTGTAGTTTCCTTTGTGAAAATTATTATGTGACCTATCTGTTACTTCTTTTATGCATTTTCTTGTGATTTGGGAGTAACCAAGGCCTTGGGAGAGTAGGATGGTCTTGTGGGTGGTAGAAGTTTGGCAGCCCTCGAGTGAGAGGCTCTCATTATGAGAGTGAACTCAAGTGGTGTATATGTGACCCTTGGTGCATGGCCTGGTTTATGCATTTGGGGGTCATAAGGGGAGAAAGTATGGCATGACTGCCTTGGGGGGCATAAGGATGTGGGGTTAATGAACTTATGATATATCTTTGTTTTCCATGAGGTGGCTTTATGGTCTACCATTTTTGGAGTCTCCTCAGGGTATTTGGTCCACTACCACCCGTGAAAAAAAACATAACATTTTGTGATGAAGTGTAGTCTTGGTTGGGAAAGTGTTTGCTGTATGTTTTTCCCTTGCTTGTTGTGTTTGCATGTGTGTAACCTATCTAGGGCTTGGTTCTCCAAGCTCAGGGGTGACTTATAGAAAGCCTAGGCTGGGAGGTGAGCACTCCATGGTCATAGCCTCATGATTTATTTGCAGGTTGCTTGGAAAGAATAGAAAAAGAAAAGCTAGAAGTTGCTGGAGTTACTTGATTTACAGAAAAAGATTAGGGAATGGGATATATTATATTTTAGTTGTAGCAATGTAAAAAAAAGAAGGGAAAACTATATGTTGTATTTATTTGAAAAAGAAATGTATTCATTTTGTTTAAAGTCCTCATTTAATAGGAATGAAAGACGAGATGGGTATCTCACCCATTTGTAATGTTGACTATATTGTATTTTAAATATGCTTTAAAGAAATGCATTGTTTTTATTAAGCTATTACTTCAAAAAATGAAATGTTTATTTTTGTATTAAGTTCCTATAGTTATGGAAATAATATTTGTTGTATGCATGTTATTTCTGAAAATAAAAGTTCAGTTTATTTCCTTATGCATATTGAAATTATGGAAATGAGTAAAGTAGTAAGTTTGGATGTTAGTAAGAGAAAATTTAGCATTTAGTCCTAATCATTTATTCCCAAATACAAATCATGGTTTAATAGATTTAAATTATTTTTTCTCACTTGAGTTAGTGGTTAGAGTTAACTCAAAACATTGTTAAGACAAAACTTGTTAGTGCGTTTCACTAGATTCATTGAACCTAGACACACATGTGGAAACGTGTTACAAGATCGAGGAACATAAAACCGTTATCACATTGGAAATTGCACTTAAAGATTGTGTATGATTTTGAGGTCATCTATCCAATGAAATATTTTGTATGGTTATTCATTTGATAAATCATGTTTGTAAGATCAAAGCAATAAACCGGATCGCCGACATAAGAGATCTATTTATACAACATGGATTGAGATCAGATAGAGATATATAGAGGTGTATGAAGCAAGACATGTGTGATACATAAGAAAGCACTGAGTGTTATGACTATTACATAGACACAGAGGTCACCAAGAAGGATTTCAAAGAACAGTCAAAGAACAGAGTAAATAGAAGGGTTTACCGAGTTATTCTATGGGTTACCAAGGTATGCTATAAGCAAGGTAATCTCATTTTGAACACATAGAATTTGTTATAACATTCTAGATGTAAAGTTGCAGATATTTGTAAAGATTTTATTGTAATATTTTGAAGTTGTAAGAGAAACCTTCAACAGGGTAAAAGACTCTAACAAAGTCTATAAATTGCAAAGCCTTTAACCAGGTGCAACATTTAGAATAAGTGTTGTAAAATCCTTTAGCAGGTAGATCTAATGATCTTGATACTCTTAACAGGGTAAGCTATCAGAAATAGCTTAACATTTAGCTCTAACTGAGCACTCTTTATTATTGCAGTAGTGAAGTTGTGAGTGCCATCCCCACTACAGTTTTTCTCTCTAACCAAGAGTTTCTGTGTAACCAAAATATATGTGTTATGGAGTGAATCATGTATGATTGTTATCTATTTGTTTTAGCTTTATGTTATGTTACAACAGTTTGTGGTTTATGCATAATAGTAAAGGTATTATTGTTGGTAAAAGGATTTGAAGTACTGATTCACCCCTCCCCTCTCACTACATTAGCTTTCCATATTGGGCCTAACAATTGGTATTAGAGCTTGAATCTTGGAAAAGGGTTTAACAACCTAAAGAAGATCTTATCAATGGAAGGCTATAAACAATCTCAGAGAATTGTGTATTTGCAAGAAGAGTTGGATCATGCTAATCAAGTGATTGCAGATATGCAAAGATAAATGAAAAATCATTGAAAGTTAGAAGAAGATTATCTGATGATTTACAGGACTCTCAAGAACTAGTGGAACAAATTGAAACATCATCTAAGAACAGTATATCTGAAGAGACTGAAGAAATGATTGGAGAATTGAAAGAAAAGAACAAAGCACTAACTGATCAGCTAAAAACAATGAAAAGATGACATGAACATTTCAGCACATAGATGACTGAGAATCTTGATGCATTAAGGACAGCTGAGTAAAAAGTAAGAGATCTAGAAAGAGAAAAACAACATTTTGAAGCTTTAGTATCTTAAAAGAATGATGAAATCACAAGGTTAACTAGAATTCAAAGTAATCTGTTAGATCAATTGGGTTATGCACATCATGAAGCAAATCTGAAGGATAATGAGAATCAAGCATTTAAATTTGAAGTATCAAGGTTGACGGATGAACTTGAAATAGAGAAGAAATCCAAAGAAACATTGACGAAGAGTTATGAAGCATCAAAGATGTTGGATGAGCAAACAAATACAAGAAGACCCAACAAAGAAGCAGGAATCGGTTACAAAGGAAAAGACTCTACCGAGAAGGGAATCCACACTACCGAGAGAGGAGAATCATCAAAGCAAGCTAGAAACAAGAAGAAAATCAAAGGAAAGAAGCCTATTTGTAACTATTGTGGAAATCAAGGTCATACTGCTAACTTGTACCAAATCAGAAAAGGTAAGCAACCGAATTTCACTAAGTCTAATGATTATTGTAACAATTGCAATAAGTATGGTCACACATCTCACCAATGTAGGAAAAAGTATGTTAGCAATTATCAGAAGGCAAAATTCAAAGTATTTTGTAAAAAATACAATAGATATGGACATAGTACCGAGAAGTGTTGGTTTAAGCAGAAGAACTATAGGTGGTTTGCACACCGAGCAAATACTAGAGGCTATCAAACTCACATAGATCCTTACCGATAGTATTCTATAGTGCCATGGGATTACAATACAAGGATATGGTGTGATTGTTGTTGAAGATATGGACACATAAGTGTCAACTACTTTATAAGGTTTGGAATGCACAACCGAAGATCATGGAGAAATCCTGGTATGGCATTTTTTCATTGTCACAAAGTTGGACACTTGGCTAGAGATTGTAGAGATCAACCTAGAGGAGTCACTAAGGAAATAAAAGACAAATTACAGATGATTTGGAGAAAGAAGAAAATTGTGTCAAATGAAGAGAGCACCTTACCTACCGAGTTAGGTGCACCTATTCCAAATTAATCGGTAAAGGTATGAAGGGACTGCATTCTTTCAAAGGTTAAATCTTAACAGTTACTATTCTATCATGTACTTAATTCAAAAATCTGCATAGCTAAAGATGCATTAGGAAATTTGAAATTTTATCAAGTCTTTTGGAAGCCTGTCTAGTTGGTGAATACAAGAAGTCTGGCTACTCGACAAAAGTATAAAAAGGAAAGGTAAATTGGTTTAAGGGAATCGAGTGCATTTAATGTCTTTTGACCTAATTGCACAAGGCCCAATAAGGTATATTGTGTACTTAAAAGCTTTTATGCAGTCATTTCACTCTTACCAAGTTTTCAAAAAGGCAGAGAAAAGTGATTCAATGGTGATCAAACCACCTCCTAAGCAAATTTCAAGGTATTTACATATCGATCTCAAGCATTTTTAAGAACTAGTTTACCGATCACATCAGTTATGAATATATGTTTTACATTTTCTAAGTGGGAAGCGTCTATCATTTGAAAGACTTCAAACCCTAAAAATCTTTTGTTAAGTGATTATCCAAAATCTGCAATGGCCCCTAAGATCCAAAAGCCCTTTGTTGTTGAGAACATTGAAAAGCCCTCACTGAAATACTCTTTAACTCCCAAAGTAGCTTCTCAACCGGATGATAAAACTGCATTTTCACTCATTCTGAATAGAGTTTTACTAGTTGAGGATGTCAAATTCTTCACTAAGTGTCGTGTTGAGGAACTAGGTCATGTTGAAATCAAGGACACATATGATGAATTGTGTACCGATAGGAAATTGGATAGAAAATATGAACACATCAAAATAAAGGGATTGATCAAAGCCCTAACCTATCCCCATGTACTCAAACCCCAATGGGTCAAGTTTGTTCTGAGAAGAGTTCATGATGATTTCATGTGGTTAGTAGAGCAACCATTCAAAATCAACAAGGAAATCATTCATTTGATCACCGGTTACCCTATTTTTGATCATGCCCAAGCTCAGAGAATGATATCTCAGAAGGAATTGATCACTCTAACCATAGTTGAATCTGATTGTAGAGGATTGAAACTAAACAATGTGACAGATGCAGAGCTGAATTTTTCCTTTAGAGTAATAGGTTATTGTTTCTTCCAATCAGCAAGGGAAACCAGTGTACCCTATGTAGCAGTCGATTTAGCATATAAAATTGTGAAGAAAGGAATGAAAATTGATCTTTGTGAAGTATTGTTGAAAAACCTATTTGAGAAGCTAAACACCATAAGGAAGCCAAAGAAGAACAACTTGGCTAACACTCTGAAGTTTGGATCACTTCTAGTATGCATGTTTTTCTATTTTGAGAAATTATTTCCATTAGTCGGTAATGTAGTTTGGGAGCTACATCGACCAATCACCCATCAAATCAATGACTTCATCAAGAAGCTAGGTGATAATTTTAATGATATTATGGATGATTATTTCAGCAAGTTTCAAGAAAAGATGCATAACAGGTACCAAATCCCACCCCAGTTAGTAGAGAAATACAAGGATGACATATGCTTTGAAGTAGACACTGATTACTACTATGTTAATGCTATGGAACCAAGAACTCAATCTTTTCCACCTATGGGTTATGAGATTGATTTTGACACCACACAACAACAGATAGATGCTTTTCTTACATTACCAAGGCATGCTACTGACTGAGGTATGGAACATATGAAAAAGTAAAGGAAAAAGTAAAGATGAGCATTGTAGTACCCAAGGCTACAAGGAAGGAAACAAAAATGATCAAAGCATTAATAGAGAAATTTGGAGAAGGTTCTTCCTCCACACCTATCAAGGGAACCATAGTAATCACCGAGGAGGAATCTGAAGCCTGAGAGGTAGCTATAACACTGAGCACCGAGTTGCCTAAAGGAAAATTTTTGAAAAGAAAGAAACAAGATACATCAAAGGTATCACCGACTCCTTCAGTCAAGCACCCAAACACAAGATCATCTACAGCATCACCGAGTAAGAAACCAAGGAATGTTGTTGTACCCAAGGTAACAAAAACTTACAATAAATCTACTCGGAGACTCATTTTGACTAAAGAGTCCAGTGACACCGAATCTGAAAATGCAAGCAAATTTCTGATTGTCAAGAGTAAAAAGGTAAATGTACATAGTGTTGACAATTTTTGTATTAATCTGAAGCAATATGGTGGATTTGGAGCATTCAGATATGTTAAGTATGAATCCAGGTCTGATGATGAAAAGAGACAAATAGAAGAAGATGTCATCTACACACTACTGAAATTCTGATTGGTCCCATTGGAAGTATCTAAATCTCTTCCAAATGAATTATATTTGCATATTGACAATAGGTGGAAGTATGCCATGGACTTAGAGAAATAGATGAGAGAAAGAAGTCTGATACATCTCTTTCTAGACATGTTGGTAGATGAGATCACCAAACATCTGAAAAACTACCACACAAAATTCCTAGTCAAGCAAAGAGCCTTGAAATTGATGAATGATCTTTACTTGGATGTAGAGAATGAGACAAAGGAAAAATGGCAAGAAATCTTTCGAATCAAGAATGCTAGTGAGCAAGCTAAAGTTGAAATAGTTGATGTCACTGAGCAAGATCCTGATATCACCAATCAAGATCCTATAGACACTATACAAGTTGATGAGGATATCATGGATACTGAGGCACCTAAACAGGAAATGATACAAGGGAATGCATATGCCAAACTGGTATCTAGTTTGTTAGCAAGTTTAGCCCTATCCTCCGATCACTCAACCTACTTCAACTGAGGCCCCTCATGACACTGAGCAAGGAAGAGAGGGTCACAAGTCTACAAAAGGAGAAACTACTTCCCAGGCCACTGAAGAACAGTCTTCTCAAGCTCCTTCTAGCACTAAAAATGTTACATCTGAGACCCCAAGCACAGAAGCACCGAAATACACCACAAAGGCTACATCAGAGGTTCAAGAAATTGATAAAAGTGTTGCCTCTACCAAGCAACCTGCCAAGGGTCCCCAAGCCTCACAAGCCATTAGTTTAGTTCAATTAGTGAAAGGTAAAGAAAAGAAGATGAAAAAACATAGTTTCAAATTAGATTTATCAAAACCAATAGTGTTGCCAAATGTAGACATTTCCAAATTAAAAGGGAAAGAACTCATTGAATTCGGTGAACTATGCAAAGCCAAAGCTGAATAGGAGAAGCAAATGGCTATTCAAAAGAAGAACAAAGTACTTCAAAAGGTGAAAGCACTATTAATAGATATGCTACCTGAAGCTACAGTGACAAAAGATGTAGCCATCCACATTCAACTAGATGAACTCCTTACTAAAATAGAGACATTTGGAGTAGATGCATCCAAATATTTGAGCAAGTTAAAGGACAAAGAGCTTACTACTAAAATGATTGAAGAGGTACAGAATGCTATTGCTATTGGAAAAGTAAAACTTGTCAAATTTATTGCTGAGTTGTCCCCTCAACTCAAGCACATTCTTTATTTATTTCAGAAACTCTGTACATTTTCTTTATTCATTAAAGATATCAAAAATAAAACTGAAGTGATTGAGAAAGAGATCACCAATCTCTCAAATAAGTTGACCACTGAGCCAAATTCTATTCAGTATTTTTATACAAAGTTACAAAAGCTCATGGCTCAACAATTGGAACTCAGGAATGAAGAACACAAGATAAGGATGGACATAATGACTCTTTAGACATTACTCATTCCTTATCTTTCATCCGTCCAAAAGCAGATCAACAAAGCTACCTCCCTATCCACTCAACAAGAGGGAAGTACCTTAGATGGACTAATTTCACTATTAGCTGACATTACAGCTTAGAATTCACTTATGGACAATGTCAAGGATGCCCTCTCTACCGCCCTTACCAATGTAAAGACAAAGTATAAATCCATTTTTGACCAGTTGCCACCACCGAATGGTAATTAAGTTTTGATGTTTGTCAAAAAGGGTGAGTGAGTGTATAGCATCAAAGTATCAAAGAGGAAATGTAGTATACAGGGGGAGTATACCGAGCTAAACAAAGTATTCATATGCATAGTTAATTTTGACAAGAAGAGTAGTGAACCAAGCAGTTAATACAGAACATTGATCACCAAGCATGCAAATTCAAAGTTTTGGACAGTATATTGATAAGGGGAGTATATTTGAAACATACCATTTTGTTGACTAATGTATATACTATCTGTTTAGCCACATTTTGTAAGTATATAGATTTTTGAGTTATGACTTTGAAAGTAGTTTTGTTAAACATCTCAACTAATTTTAAAAGGGGAGATTGTTACTACTTATTAAGTTGCCATTAATTTTATATCCAAAGTCATTCTATATACTTTAGTCGGTTACTACTACAAAAACATTCAGTCGATATGCACAGAGTAGTTGGTTATAGAAGAAAGTAGTCACAGAGCCCAGTATACACTGAGTTGTCTACCGAGTAACACTGTATGACTACTGAGTAGCAATAATGATAAACCAAGTTGATATACACCAAGTGAAACATTTTACCAAATTCATTGAACCTAGACACACATGTGGAAACATGTTACAAGATCGAGGAACATAGAACCATCATCACATTGGAAATTGCACTTAAAGATTATGTATGATTTTGAGGTCATCTATCCAATGAAATATTTTGTATGGTTATTCATTCGATAAATCATGTTTGTAAGATCGAAGCAATAAACTGGATCACCAACATAAGAGATCTATTTATACAGCATGGATTAAGATTAGATAGAGATATATAGAGTTGTATGAAGCAAGACATGTGTCATACATAAGAAAGCATTGAGTGTTATGACTATTATAGAGACACAGAGGTCACTAAGAAAGATTTCAGAGAATAGTCAAAGAAAAGAGTAAACAGAAGGGTTTACCGAGGTATTCTATAAGCAAGGTAATCTCATTTTGAGCAGATAGAATTTGCTATAACATTCTAGATGTAAAGTTGCAGATATTTGTAAAGATTTTATTGTAATATTTTGAAGTTGTAAGAGAAACCTTTAACAGGGTAAAAGACTCTAACAAAGTCTATAAATTGTAAAGCCTTTAACCAGGTGCAACATTTAGAATAAGTGTTGTAAAATCCTTTAGCAAGGTAGATCTAATGATCTTGATACTCCTAACAGGGTAAGCTATCATAAATAGCTGAACATGTAGCTCTAACCAAGCACTGTTTATTATTGCAGTAGTGAAGTTCTGCGTGCCATCCCCATCATAGTTTTTCTCTCTAACCAAGAGTTTCTGCGTAACCAAAATATATGTGTTATGGAGTGAATCATGTATGATTGTTATCTATTTGTTTTAGCTTTATGTTATGTTACAACAGTTTGTGGTTTATGCATAATTGTAAAGGTATTATTGTTGGTAAAATGATTTGAAGTACTGATTCACCCATCCCCTCTCAGTACATTAGCTTTCCATATTGGGCTTAGCATCAGGTACCATCTGTTTCAAAACTATGCTTAATCAACTCCTTGTCCTTAGATTCTTTCTGGGCCAACTCTTGAGTTTCTTGGGCTTGGTGGGTTGCTCCCACCAAAATTTTATCTGTCGGAGACATCTTATGGTAGGGTTTGTCAAAACTAATGGAAATTTGTGACAAGTTACCTTTGGCTATGGATGTAGTGTCAATTGTCATGTCGGTAGGAAGATCTATTATAGTTTCCATCCCTTTGTCTATCGGAGATTTACTTTTTGTATCCGTTGAGTCCTTTATTTTCTCTGCACTGGTGGCTTCACCAATTGGTACCTTATCCTTAACCTGTACATCCTTAGCAATTTTATTGTTAGTATCCTTATCCCTATCTGTATTATCCTTTTCTTTCTCATTAACCTCTATATCATGTACATTAACTGTCGAGGTATCCTCTACTACAAAATTTGACTCACTAGCTAGTACAGTGGTATCCGGTGGAGTGCTAGCCGGTTGATCTGTATTTACACTTTGTTCCTCTGTTGGTGTTGGTTTCTTATCCCCTGGTAATTTTATATTCTATGATTGAAAAAAATTTGGGGCTTAACTCATAACCTAAATTCAAAATAATTTGGACCCAAATGTCTATGGTCTCCTTCCTGATTTCTTCAAATCTTTCTAACATTAAATTATTTATTCTGTTCCTTGGATTGAATTTGGATGAGCCAGTTTTAGTAAACAAATCAGTGGTCTCCTTCTTGATTTCTTCAAATCTTTCTAACATTAAATTATTTATCCTGTTCTTTGGATTGAATTTGGATGAGCCAGTTTTATTAATCAAATTAGTAATTTGTGCTGGAGTTTTTGATGCACATATTGGCATATGATGAAGTAGTGACAGAGTATGTTGTCACTGATGTCAATAAGTGCTCAAGAAGATACACCGGTATGCACCAGTATGAAGATTGGAAGTGGTTTTGGTCAACCAGGATGGAGTGAAATAGTGTTGGGGTTCACTAAGTGTAATTACCAGATGGTAGTCTCTGTTCATTTTTAGGGTTTCCTGTATGGCCTGTGTGGTGCAACTGATGGCATTTTGTGAAAGTTAAGGATAACGGTTAGGATGCCACATTAGCTATGTGCATGTAAAGGATTTCCTTGAGGATTTTGCGTGTAGAGATCGAACGCATTGAATACCTACCTTGAGAATGCATGATTTTCTGAGTGGTGTATGAAGATCGCGTGATGGGTTACTATTTTCTAGATATGATGAAGATCAGATGATGTAGAGTGACTTGAGATATGTTTAGATTGTTTCATTTTATGTAATGTGTTTGGATGGTTAGATTTAGACAATTTGAAATTGTAAACCTAAAATACTTAGGGTTTAGGGTTTATGTTACTGACCTAATTTTTGTCTACAATGTCGATGAGTTTTGATATTGTTGTTGTTGGAAAATGTTGTGTTTGTGTCTGCGTGTTGAGATACTTGCCAAACCAGAGTGTGAAACTTGCAGAGTGTGATTGCAGAGGAGAGGAGCTGAAAAGGATCTACCTTAGCAAGTATTTCTATTATCAGATTAAATATTTACTTGTTGACTTCTAACCATTTCAACAAAAGAAAAATCCCTTGACCAGGTAACTTTAATAGGCTTGTTGTAAATCCTCTAACTAGGTGACTCAAGTTCACTGAGCTCTATAAATCCTCTAGTGAGGTAATCTTTAATAGGGTTTCAACCTTTAACAGGGTATATAGCCATCCCTTAATAGGGTGATCTTTTAAAGGATCAGTTCCTAACAGAACCTTATTGTAAAGTCTTTAACCAAACTAGGCTCCTAACAGAGCACACTTCAAAAGAGTTCAAAACAAGATTGTGGATATTTATCCCCACTATGGTTTTTCTCATTTGGGTTTCCACATGAAAAATTTGTGTGTTATGAGTTGTGCATTTTTCATGTGATGATTGAGTATTCTTTGTTTAGGTGATTATGCATGCAGAGCTAATAGTTATGGTATTACTTTTACAACACATGCATATGTATATTGGTGAAGTAGTTATCAAGTGTTGAATGATATTTGAAGTATTCAGTTTTACTGGTTTAGATGTCTTAAGTGTTACTGTGTTTAACTAGTATTGCCATGGTGAAGTTTAGTGATGAAGACAACCAGTTATCATTGTTTTAACTTGATAAGTTGTTGAGAAGTTTTTGTCTATATTGATTCACCCCCCCTCTCAGTACCAGTTAGGGTATTTATTATTCATCATTATTCATCAATTAGTATCAGAGCGACTCTAGGTCCTTGGTGATGTAAGCTTAACCGCTTGAGGCAAAAGATCCTGGTTTAATGATTAAGAGGGAAGGTCCTAAGTTCAATAGGGATAACTTGAAAATATGGAAGGACAGAATGAAAATTTATATCAAGAGTTTGGGTTCTTAACAATGGGGCTATGTTGAGAATGCTTATGTAATTCCCACTGGCACTCTAACCGATGATCAAAAAAGAGAGATTCAAGAGAATGGTCAAGTCATGGAAGCCCTTATTAGCAGTCTGTCGGATATTGAGTTCATTGATGTACAAGATAAGGACACTCCTAAGGATGTATGGGACACACTAGAAACCATTTATGGCAGTGATGAGCATGTCAAGAAACCTAAGGAAGAAAGCCTTAGAGGAAAATTTGAAGACATCAGGATGGTTGAAGGAGAGACCATTTAGCAATATGGCATAAGGATCAAGACTATGGTTGGAGATATCAAGAGCACTTGTGGAACAATTAATGATGCCACTATTGTTAGTAAAGTTTTGAGATCATTGTTACTAGTCTATGCAATCAGAGTTGCTACTATTCAGGAGTTAAGATCTATCAACAAGATAAAGGTATTTCTAGACTCTATCATTGTAGAGTTGACTGCATATGAGCTGAATAGCTATGATAGCAGTGTTCAGAAGACTGAGTCAACCTTTAGAGCATCCATTGCACCAACCAAAAAAGGAAACGAAGTAAGCACTAGCTATGAATCTAGGCCAAACAGAGACATGGATGATGAGGAGATTCTGATGGAGTTTGAAGCTCTTCTTGCCAAGAGACTTCCAAAAGGCACCAGAAAATATAGAGGTAAGCTTCCTCTAAAATGTTTTTCCTACAATAAGATAGGACATATGGCTATTAACTATCCTAGCAATGACAATAAGGATAAACCGGAAAGGTTTAGAAAGTATAAAGGAGGAGGTAGGATAAATTGTCTTGTTGCAGTGAATGAAGATGTTACCAATGAAGAATCTGAGGATGAAGAGAATGAAGACATAGTGTTTGTAGCTGTAAAGGAAGAGGTGCCTGATCAAAAAGCCCTTGTCTCTCGTATTGACAACTCTAATGAGTTGATTATTGATAGTGGGTGTTCTCAGCACATGACTGGTGACCGGAGAAATTTTTTGTCTCTGGAAGAATATTATGGAGGTGTTGTCCAATTTGGCAATGATGCACCTTGCATGGTGAAAGGAAAAGGATCCATCTCACTAAATGGAAAAAGCAGCGCAGATGATGTCCACTAGGTGGAAGGCCTTAAGAACTTATTTCCATTGGTAAGAAGACCAAAGGAAACCTATTTCAACTGAATGCCAAGATTATTCAGTGCCTGATGGTAAAGTTTGATGATAGTTGGATATGGCATAGTAGACATTGTCATATGGATTTTAATAATATTGTAAAGGCAAGTAAGATTAAGGCAGTAAGATGATTGCCTTTGCTGAACAAACTGGAGAATTCTTTATGCAAAGAATGTCAACTTGGGAAGATGTCTTCCTCAACATTCAAAGGTAAGTCTTTTTCAGTAGAGAACTTACTTGATCTTATGCACACTGATCAATGTGGTCCTATGAAAACAAAAAGTATTTAGGGAGATCGGTACTTCATGATTCTTACCGATGACTGGTCAAGAATGATGTGAGTCACATTTTTGAAAGACAAGTCTAAGACATTTGGAAAGTTCAAAGCCTTTAGAGCATTAGTTGAGAAGGAGAGCAGCAGAAGAATAAAGTATCTTAGAAATGATCAAGGAGGTGAATTCACTTCTAATGAACTCAATAAGTACTATGAAGAGAATGGCATTAAGAGGTAGTTGTTTGCCCTAAGGACACCACAACAGAATGGCATAGCAAAAAGGAATAATAGAACTGTAGTTGAAGTGGCTAGAACTATGTTGATCTAAGGAATGGTAGCTCACACTTTTTGGAGAGAAGTGGTGAGCACTGAAATATATACTATGAACCAAGTACTCATCAAGAAAGGTAAAGAAAAAACCCCTTATGAGTACTGGAATGACAAAACTCCTAATGTGAGCTATTTTAAAGTGTTTGGCAGCAAGTGTTATATTAGGAGAGGTGAGCATCTAAACAAGTTTGATGCTAAATGTGATAAAGGAATATTCCTAAGATATTCCACTAAAAGTAAGGCTCTCAAATGCTACAACAACATGACTCAAAAAATTGTTGAGAGTATCAATGTCAGGGTTGATGAATCCCCTAAGGATCCTGAGGAAACCTGTAACAAGCAAGCAGAAGATGAACTGGGTATAGCCTTCTATGAACCAGTTAAGAAGGAAACAAGTTACAAACAATAGAAAGACATGGATATTCCTATACCAGTAGAAGCTGCAGTAGGTGAAGAAGAAGACAAAGTAGAAGAAGAAGAGGAAAAGCAAGCAAAACTAGCTAGGGTCATTCCTAGGTATGTGAAACTACATCATGATCCGAAGCAAATCATAGGAGATAAAGATGCATGGATAATCACAAGAAGAAAGGTGAAAGAAAACTCTTGCATGATTTCTGAATTTGAGCCTAAGACCACTAGAGAGGCACTTACCGATGAAGACTAGATAAAGGCAATGGAAGAGGAGTTGGACTAGATAGAAAAGAATACAACATGGTCCTTGGTACCTAAACTGGAACACAAGAATGTAATAAGTACCAAATGGGTCTTGAGGAATAAGCTGAATGAAGAAGGCACAGTGGTAAGGAACAAGGTAAGACTTGTATGCAAGGGATATGCTCAGGAAGAGGGAGAAGAATATGGAAAATCCTTTTCCCCAGTGGCTAGACTAGAAAGTGTCCGAACGCTACTTGCATTTGCAGCACTCAAGGGATTTAAGGTATACTAGATAGGTGTGAAGTCTACATTTCTGAATAGAATCTTAGAAGAAGAAGTGTATATAGAGCAACCAGATGGATTTGCTTTGTTAGAAGATAGTAACATGGTGTGTAGATTAGATAAGGCCCTATATGGATTGAAACAGGCACCAAGGGCATGGTATGAATGGTTACACTCTCATCTTGTGAAAATAGGATTTCAAAGAACAAGTGAGGACAACAACATATACCTAAAATCTAAAAGTGATAAGATACTGATCTGTGAAGTATATGTAGATGACATAATCTTCGAAGGAGATGATAAAATGAGTCATGCATTTGAAGATGAAATTAAGAAAGACTTTGAGATGTCTCTCATTGGAGAGATAAAGTTCTTCATTGGTCTATAGATTCAACAGATATAAGAAGGAATCTTCATTACCTAGTCCAAGTATATCATAGAGGTATTGAAGACCTTTGGCAAGGAGGAGAGAAAACCAGTTGGAACATCGATGGTGACTGGCTGCAAACTGACTAAGGAGGATGACTCCGCATTAGTGAATGAGAAGGAGTATCAGTCAATGGTCATTAAGCTTCACTATGTGGTGCACATCAGACCGGACATTGTTCATGTAGTGGGCATAGTTGCTCATTTTCAGAAGAGTGCAAGAGAATCCCACTTGGTAGCGGTAAAGAGGATTCTTAGATACCTGAAAGGGACTATTAACTATGGTCTGTGGTATACATACAATGGCGACTTTGATCTCAAAGTATTTACTGATGCAGATTGGGAAGGTAATGTGGATGATCGGAAGAGAACAACCGGTGGAGCGTTCTTCCTTGATGGAAGACTAGTCTCTTGGATGAGCAAGAAGTAGAGCTATATTTTCCACTCTACAACTGAAGCAAAATATGTGGTAGCATTTATGAACTGCACTCAGGCAATCTAGATGAAGCATGTATGGAATGGCTTTAGAGTACCTATATTTGAACTGGTGAATATTTTTTGTGATAATAATAGTGGAATCAATATTTCCAAATATCTGGTATTGCATGCTAGGACAAAATACATTGAACTCAAGTATCATTTCTTGAGAGAAAAGGTTCAGAATAAAGAGGTTATCTTAGAACATGTTTCCAGTAAGGAGCAATTAGTAGACATATTCACTAAGCCCTTACCAAATACTACATTTACCTATTTAAGAGGTGAATTAGTGGTTTTTCTCCTTCATGAAGTAAACTAAAGTTGTGTGCTCCACATCAGTCAAGTACTATAGTGATAAATCTTATAGGGTTGATGTGTTGAAGGATGTTACTTCATAGGGGGAGAAACATAGTGGAGCTTGGAAGCTTGTGCCTCCACTTTGGCATTGTTTTCAAAGGGGGAGAAGATATCTGGAGGAGAAGATATCTGATGTATGGGGAGAATATATCTGGAGGAGAACATATTTGATGTATGGGGGAGAAGATATCTAATGATGAATATATATGATAGAGTACACACTGACTAGTCCAGATGGTCGTAGTTGTGATCTTTGAACTAGTATATCTTATTGAGCATGGTGTAGATACTGAGTAATGATACACTGAGTATTGCTATCAATGCCAAAGGGGGAGATTGTTGGCATATGATGAAGTGGTTGACAAAGTATGTTGTCATTGATGTCAATAAGTGAAAAAGTAGATACACTGGTATGCACCGGTATGAAGATTGGAAGTGGTTTGGTCAACCGGGATGGAGTGGACTGGTGTCGGATTCACTAAGTGTAATTACCGGTTGGTAGTCTCTGTTCAGTTTTAGGGTTTCTGGTATGGCCTGTGCAGTGCAACCAATGGTGTTTTGTGAATGTTAAGGATAAGGATCAGGATGCCATGTCATCTATGTGCACGTGAAGGATTTCCTTGAGGATTTTGTATGTGGAGATCGAATGCATTGAATGCCTACCTTGGGAATGCACAATTTTGTGAGAAGTGTATGAAGAGTGCATGATGGGTTACCATTTTCTAGATGCAGTGAAGATTGGATGATGCAGAGTGACTTGAGATCTATTTAGATCATTTCATTCTATGAAATGTTTTTGGACGGTCAAATTTAGACTGCTTGAAATTGTAAACCTAAAATACTTAGGGTTTAGGGTTTATGTTACCAACCTAATTTTTCTCTATAAGGTGTATGATTTTTGATATTATTGTTGGTGGCAAATGTTGTGTTTGTGTCTACATGTTGTGATACTTGCCAAACCAGAGTGTGAAACATGCAGAGTGTGATTGCAGAAGAGAGGAGCTGAAAATGATCTACCTTAGCAAGTAGTGTTTTTATCAGATCAAAACTTTACCTATTGACTTCTAACCATTTCAACAGAAGGAAAATCCCTTGACTAGGTAGCTTTAATAGGCTTGTTGTAAATCCTCTAACCAGGTGACTCAAGTTCATTGAGTTCTTTAAATCCTCTAGAGAGGTAACCTTTAATAGCATTTCAACCTTTAATAGGGTATATGACCATCGCTTAATTGGGTGATCTTTAATAGGATCGGTTCCTAACAGAACCTTATTGTAAAGTCTTTAAATGGAGTAGGCTCCTAATAGAGCAGACTTCAAAAGAGTTCAAAACTAGATTTTGGGTATTCATCCCCATCGTTTTTTCCCCATTTGGGTTTCCACATGAAAAATTTGTGTGTTATGAGTTGTGCATTTTTCATGTGATGATTGAGTATTCTTTGTCTAGGTGATTATGCATGCTGAGCTAATAGTTATGGTATTACTGATACATCACATGCATATGTATATTGGTGAAGTAGTTATCAAGTGTTGAATGATATTTGAAGTATTCAGTTTTACTAGTTTAGATGTTTGAAGTCTTATAGTGTTTAACCGCTATTGCCATGGTTAAGTTCGTTGATGAAGACAACCAATTATCATTATTTTAACTTGATAAGTTGTTGAGAAGTTTTTATCTATACTAATTTACCCCCCCCTCTCAGTACCATTTAGGGTATTTATTGTTCATCATTATTCATCATCACAAAGATTCACTAACTTAGTATCCTTTATCTGTCGGTCCAGATTTTGTGCATGTAATTTTCTGACTTCTAGATTATCATACAATTGTTTGGGAAAAATTTTCTCTAACTCAATTAATGCTCTACTGAAAGAGTCAAGATATAAAAGAATATCTCCCTCAATCTTCTTTTTGTCTTTTCATCAAATTCATCAAAGAAAGTGGAAATACTATCCAAATTACGATGATTAATAATATGATCAATAATGTCTTCAATATCAAATTTCTTCTTACCAGTTCTTTTTTTGGCTTCCAATTGAGACTGCTCATCAGAATTTGGCTTTTGTTTATATACAATGGCGATTTTAGGTTTTTGAGGAGGCTCCTTAGTTGGCTCTTCCTTCCATTCTTCCTTCTTCTCCCATACTACCCTTGCAAAAATGCCTTTCTTCTTTGGAGTAACCTTAATTTCTTCATCTGATTGGTCTCCTCTGAAGAAACTGACATATACTATTGGGCTGCCTTTTTTTTTTCTTTACTTGTTCATCTGGTTTAGAAATGACAAGCTCAGTAGATGATGCTTTTGGTTGCTTGGAAGACTCAGCATGTACTGAGACCACATTGGATGTGGCCTGAGTTTCCTTCTTAGCTTCCCCCTCTTCCTTTTCTGTTTCATTTCTTCTCTTCTCTGAGTTTCAAGAATTTTAAATTTTTGTTCTACTTTTTCCCTATCATGCCCTTAACTTATTAAGGTCTTAGCTGCAACCTTGGTTATTTTTCTTCTGATAGCTGGTGCAACCTATTCTGGGTGAACTTTTAGACCTTTCTCTCAGGCTGTGCCAGATTTCTCCTCTTTTTCATCAACTAATGCTTGCAGTAGATGTTGAGCATAAGCATCTAGTGTGGCCTCATCCACCTTGCAACCCATAGGTGTGATCCATAATATCCTAGGATGGACTACTTCCATCATGCGTTCATCCTTATTTACCATAGAACATATTGTATCTTTATATTTTTCTACTATAGATTTAGGAATCATAGACTTGTTCTTCCTTTCTTCATGAAAAGTTTTGAAAAGTATCCATAAATTTGCCTTTTTCAATTTATCCCCTTGGCTATCCAAAATTTGAGCTATTTGGGTGCCTACTGGATGATCAAAATCCCATTGTATCTTCCCATAACCAAGAACAGTACCCAAAAAGTTGAATGATTTATCTTGCTTGATCTTCTGAAGGTTCAACATCAATTCCTTCAACATCACACTATAGAGATCATAGTGTGCATCCTCCTTCACCATTTGATGATAAATCAAAATGTTTTTACCAAAGACAAATCTCAGCTGGTTTGACTTGTAAACTTTGAATCCGATTATCATTGTAGCAAATTTAACATCAATTTCCTTTACATCATCAACTATCATTGAACGACCATCGAAGGTGGCGCCAGTGAGTTTGCGAGTTTTGTGTTGGAGAGTTTGCACCTAGGGTTGGGTAGACTTCCAATCTTGTCTAGGAAGGTGATGTTCTTGATTACCTCCTTGGTGCTATTGTAGGTTCGGTCCAATCAAATAAATTCTCTATGAATACGGCTTAGAATTTAATGAACCCATTCTACTTTGTGAAATGTCAGAAAATCCATTAAATGAGTGAAACCCTTCCTCTACAAGTGGACAAATTCTTGTTTTAACTAGTTATTTGTGATCAATTTCTTAGTGAAAATGTAGGATAACTCATAATCCCCAAGCTCCTCAATGTCACAATGAATGTATTCCCTAATGTCTTCGGTATGAAGAACACCATGGCAGATGCTCAAGAAGGAACCCAAATGTTCATCCAAAAGAGATATGAAAGGGTTCTTCTTGAATTCAGAACGAGGCCAGTTCTTGATTTCCACCACCAAAGGAGTATCGACATTGGATGAATAAGGTATGATCAAAGAAGTGTCAAAAATAGGGTTTCTAGTAATGGAAAATACCTCAAGAAAGTGTCGAAAGATGAAATTACTTTAGAGAGAAAATGCTCGTATAAATTGCCTTGCACTCTTGAATTCTCTAAAAATTTCTCTTTTGAATGCTCGATTTCTATGTGAATAAAATAACTTAACTTCCCTTTTTATCTTCGTTAACCCTAATTTCTCACTGTCATAAATGCTATCAGGAAGTTTTACTAGGTCACATGGTCTGGGAGTAGGTTTTGGTAAACACTTGAAATTGCTTGAGTATCCATCCCAATCATAATTCTCTGACTATAGATCCAATCCGGGGTATTTGGATGATCTTCAATGATTTTCCTACCCCTAAGGTAGAGTGCCTTTGTTACCAGTTATTCCTACTTCTAGTGCAGGACTTGATGACTCTACCGAGTGTTTTGTTGGTTGTGTGTCTAATATCCTTACCCATATTTTCTCATGTTGCTTTCTGGTATCTTCCACCTTTACCTTTCCTTTCTCATTTGTATTTTCATTTGTTACCAGTAAGTTCTTACTTCTACAATATTTAGCAATATGACCAATCTTGTTGCATGCATAACAAACAATATTGCTCTTCTGAATTGCTTTGTTAAACCCTTGATTTCCTTGATTTCCTTTTGATCTTCATGAACTAACCATATGTCCAAATCTACTACATGCATAACATCTTACATTTCTAAGATGGGTGAATGATGCATTATTCTGATTATTCCTATTTCTGCAATGACTTTCTATATGACCATATTTATTGCAAACAAAGCATGTACCATTGAATTTGTGAGCATTAGGTTGTCTTACTATTGATTTTTGGTTCTTGTTTTTGACATGAATAGGTTGATTGATCTTGTTTTGCATTACCAAAACTTTCTCCTTCTTCATAACCAGGACCTCTCTTATAATTAGCATCTCTTTGACTCTTCACTAGTTCATCAAGTTTGGAAGAACTGACTTTGAATTTGTCCTTGTATTAATTTGTAGTGACTAATTCATCTCTCATGATTTAATATGTCTCTCAAGTTCATTGTTCTTGGACTGGACCAACTCAAGTCTCAACATGTCATTCTCATGTGTCATTCTGTTGCATTCATCAAATTTGTCCTTCAATTCTTGAGCTAGGTTTTCTTCATTCTTCTTTCTTTCTTCAATCACCTTGCACATTCTCATGGCTAGGGCTTGCATCTCATTCTTCAAGATATTATTCTCTTGAGTGAGTTTCTAACATTTATCATTCATAACATCTTCCTCATCACTATTCTGATTTTTCAATTGATCATAGAGTTCATTCCTCTTAGCTTGAAAAATTGAAAGCTTTCCTTGTAATGAAATGATGTGTTCTCTACATTAAATTAGTTCATTCTTCAGTTTACTATTTTCTATCCACTCACTATCAAGATCCTCAAGAGCAAGTTGAAGTCGTTGTTGCATACCAGTTTCCATTGATTCTAAATTTTGGATCTTCCTCAAGTGGTTAAACTCCTTCTGAGGAACTAGATCTGATACCAATTGTTGGAATCCAAGAACACTAAGAGGGGGGGTGAATTAGTGTTCTACCGGTAAAACTAATTTTGAACTTATTTCTTAAGAATCGGTTAACAATAAACAAATTTAAAGTGTATAAACCAAATAGCACATAAAAAAGCAACACCATAACATCAATACTTATATGTGAAAAATCTTGTAAAGGGAAAAACCAAAGTGGGGCTGATACCCATAATACTAATATACTTGATCAAGGTATACAAATATTATATTCAAGGGATTGCATGTGGAATCAGGGCAACTGCCTAGACCTCACTACTCAAATAGAAGTCTCACTAACTTATCATTACTAGAAGATGATTACAAACAAAACTGAACTTATAAATTGCATCTAACCATGCTAGATAAGTTCTAGTTTAAGCTCACTTAACCCTCACTATGTACCAGTTCACTGGTACTCTGTTCTACCCTGTTTTGCTACCAATTTACACTGTGCACGTGAAATTGCATACAAACACTTCCTATCACTGACCAAAATGCATACTATCAATCTTCGATTCATTTACAACCATAATCACATTCAAAAAGTCATCATATAATCCATCGTTGAAAGGATCTCCTTAAATACCCATTTTAACTTTTCACCATGTTAGCTACCGGATTACAAGGTATTTCATACTTAATCCCAATGACCATCTCGGCCTACATACGTTACCAAAAAATCCTTGACAGAAATTATCGGGGCCACAAGATAACTTAGTTGGGTCCCATCCTTAGTAGAGTTTCAAATAATGTTATTGGGATAATATATTAACCAGTTGTAATGCAAAGTGAATATACTAGTAGAGTGTAGTGAATACTGGTTAACCCAAACAAAGAAAAATGATAGATCAATGAATCTTAATAAATAATATCAACACCTGGAGATGAATTTCCATCAATGACAACCCAAAATGCCATTAACCCTTACCAGATGAGTGTCAATTGCCAATAGTCTAGTACCTGCATCAAAACAAAATACATAACTCCTGGACACACACACATCCATTTATATAAATATATAGCAAATCAGATTAGTGACCTTATTCAATCCTTAAATATAATCATTAGAACATATCTTAGTAGTTCATAAATATAATACATCATCTTCTAACATATAGTCACCAAGAGATCATAGACCTAAATGTTAACATCATCATAAGTCCTCATTAACATAAAACATCATAGCACCAAACCCTTAATAACATCATTATGATATCATATACATAAACTATCATTATCAACAACATGTCCTGAAACATAAAAATGTCATGAATAATCCTTCAGCATGAATCAAATATATATATGTCCACACACTACAACAAAAGATAACCACAAACACAAATAGAAACAACCTTGAGTCCAATAAAATCAAGTTAGTGATCAAGCATGGAAGACTATTACAATTTCAATTGATTTATTTGACCATGTCCTACAATAAATTGATTACTAGTTGGATTTTTTCTTTGACAACTGTTTGACAAGATTGCTACACAAACATATTAGTAACACAAAGCCTCTATCTAGTTAGAAAAATCAACATGCAATTAGAAAAGCAACATGCAAGGAAAAATAATATGCAATCAAAATAGAAATATGCAATGAAAAAGAAACACAACTAAAAAAGCGACTTGAAACTTAAAAATATGACATGTAATAAAAAAGGGACATGCAATGAAAAAATAATGTGAAACTAAAAAGTTTCTTGCAATGAAAAAAATAATATGCAAGTGAAAAAAGCTATATGCAATTAGTAAAAAGCTACATGCAATTAGAAAAAAAATCTATATGCAATTTAAAAAAATCTCTATGCAATTAGAAAAAATATGCAAATAAAAAAATAAATACACTATTAGAAAAATCTATATACAATTAGAAAAAACTATATGCATTTAGAAAAATCTATACACAATTAGAAAAATCTATATGCAATTATCAACTAAGTGATTTGTGTGAAATTGAACAAATTTATTGTATGATTTGGTCAGATTGTTGAACTCAGTTAGCTCCTAGATTAAACTAGATGAAACTTTGTCCAAAGTAATCCTCTAATTAATCTAGACGAGGATAAATTAACCATTCTAATTAAGCTAATTTAAAATTTTCATGAGAATTAAACTAATTTAATTGCATGTTTCGATGTTATGTAGATTTATTAACCCAATCAATCACATATCATGCATGCTAAGAAAAATCTAAATGGATTATGTCAAATCTTGCAAGTGTGTGATAACTAAGATTAGAAGTGTTGGAGATAACCAATCATATAGAAAACTCAGAAAAAAATAAAATCATTAAAAACAAGATGTTCACATTGCGTTCACCAAATATAGAATAAGAAAAATCATCAACTTGCAATGAATATAAGAGGAACTACTAAAATCCCAAATTAATTGCAAAGATCCTAATCTAACAATAGATAAATGAATTCAAAGACTAAATAAAATTCAAATTAAAACATCAAACCATCGAATTCACAGAATCTCCATTGTCTCCTATTAATTTTCTTAAAAATAGCTCTTAAATTTTATCTGCACAAAAGAAAATTGAAATCTTGAAAGTGATAACGATAGCCAAAAAATATCAAGGATAGTGGTTTTCATTATGATTGTATTTAGCTAAAATGATAGAAAAGGGGATTTAAATATAAATTAAGAATTGATTGAACAGTTGAGATAAAATTCATCCCAGAAAAATGAATGGTCAAGATTAGATGGGAGGAGATGAAGATAAGAGAGACTGAAGAAGAAAATGGAAAATTTCTAATTTTTACATGTGCATATCTTATTATTCATTTTAAAATTAATAAAATAAAATAGGTTGCCACACTCATTAATTTTACAAATCAATAAAAACAAATAGAGATATTTGTTTCAATTTTCAAATTTGAGGAAAGATTTGAAGGTAAACTCTCAAAATTCTAAAAAAAATAAATAAATCTACTTGTTTCCATTTTTGAATTTGTGGAAATATTTGAAAAGAGTTTTTAAATTAAAATAATTTCAAGAATTGTTTAGTTAATTCATATGAAAATAATTAATGTTTTTTTAATTATCTAGAAGAAAAAGGTAACTAGTAATTATTTTAAATAATACAAAATTATTTAATAAATGTTGAAAAGTAGAGAGAATTAGTTGAATTTGGAAGAAAATGAAATTAATTTGAAATGATGGTAAATGAAATTAAATAAATTTAGAAATTGATTTAATTAAGAGGGCATCATTAGCCAATTAAATAATTTAAAGAAATTAATCAATTGTGGGACTTACAGTAGAAATTGAATCTAATTCAACAATTAAGATCATTTAATTAAAGTTGTAATCATATTTAATTAAATGATAAGATAATTTTTTTTTTTTTTTAATAAGAAATGATAAGATAATTTAATTAATATTAGAGAGAAAATATTTAATGATGAATGAAAGGTCAATTTGGAAGAAAGAAGACAAAATAATTAACATTATTTAATTATCAATGAAAATAGTTAAATTGATGTTCGCAAGCATGGGAAAATTTTATGTCTTTATATTTTTAAATGTCATTAGCTATCAATAATTCCAAAATATATATAAGGTTAATCATTAAAAGAAACCACAAATGAATTCATCTAATAAAACATCTTATCCACCATATTTAAGTTGATATTTTATTTCCTCTTCAAATGTTCTTCATTAACACTCGATTTCTATTTGAAAGTCATCAACATGACCATAAAAGACCTCATGTGACTCACATCACGAGACACACAAAAGGGATGAGGATGTCTAGTTCTCAATATTCTACTCTGAGAAGAATTACATAAAGAATCATCATTAGGTCCTCCCTAAGGAATCTTTGCATAAAAATATCACATAGATCTAAGGGAAATGGTCTATAACCATCTAATACTAACCTCATTTACCCCTATATAATAGTTCCCAATTCCATCTACTCCCCCCATACAACCTATCAGGGACCCATCATGACAAATTACAAATTTCACATCACCATACACATGCCAGTAAGAACAAACATTTAATAAAGCCTCAAAACAAGAAATTTTTAAACTTCAATAGCACCAAATAATGAATATACTCAAATGAAGATGAATGTTTAATGATGGAAATCAAACAAAAATTCAAAAGTTTAAAATGAAAATTCATAATAAATAGTCCGTAAGGGAAAAAGAAGAATTCCAAAATGCATTTAATCAATAGAATGTCATATGAAGGTGGTCTCTACTACATTAAATTTAAGCAACATTCATCCCACACAACCTAGGACATGATCAATAGTCAATCCATAATGTCATATATCTAAAATGCCAGTATAATTGTTCTTAATCATCATATTATCCAAGTATCACTATTATAATAGGGTCCATCCCCATCCCATGGGTAAATACATCAAGGATTAGGTCTACTATGAGTCAACGGGTCTATCTCTCCAAATGGAGTACTCATGGACAACATACTTTGAAGTCTTACATCCAATAAATGTCTGTAAAACTTCAATGTAAGTCCCACCTCTCGGCCCCTCAAGGGAGATACCATTGACAACATACTTTGATGTCTTATATGATCCAATGTCCATAAGACTTAAATGTAGGTCCTACCTTTCAACCTCTTTTTACATAGTGTGTATTGAATGGAAGATGATGAATCACCATGGTACATCACCAACACAATTTCACTATGAGGCAACAAGCGTATCTCTTCATAAGGGAGATTTTGTGTGTAAAATTACCTTCAAAGTCTTACAACAAATAAATATTTGTAAGACTTAAATGGTAATCTGACCTCTCAACCACTACTTACATGGTGTCCTACCAACTTGGTAGATGGGACATCATCCCAGAGAACTGCCAACAAAAAAAAATCATGAAAAAAAAACACTAACACAACAAATAACATGAAAATTTCCACCATCACATTGACATTTATAACTACATAAATTTTTTCACAAAGGGTTCTAATTAGTGAATCATCCATGATGTCTACTTTACCCTTATCAAGGCCACATGAACAAGGTCACTAGCTTGTAGGACATCACATATGCTAACACGAACACACCAACCATCACATTCATATATGAAGTTCTCACAAAGTGTTCTCCTGATTGATTTATTGCCCATGATGTCCATCTCACCCTTACCCAAGTTAGGTGGACAAGGTTGCCTAATTGGGATAAATCACATTTGTTACTTTACATCACATGTCACTACACATATTTTTTCATGGTGTTCAATGAATCATTTCTACAAATAGATTCACTTCATGCCACTTTTTCACAAGATATACTATATTTTATCATAAGATGGGGTGTACACAAGATTACACAATACTACTTAACAAGGAATAGACACATTGCCTTATTGATACACTGATGAGAATTACTTTTTCACCCTTTTTACAATCATTAAGTACACCTATGTGGTCTTAAAAATCTAGTTCACTTACAATTACATACACATAAATTTCTCTTCAAAAAATTTGTTTTGTCTTATTGATACCCAATCCTCAATTTTGCAAGTAGATTATATGACATAGCATACTCCTCATATAGGGTTTGATTTATTATTTAATCCTTATTACTATCCAATAATATTACATTTGTCATGTATTAAAATATTCCATTTTAATATTACAATATGATTACTTTAATACTCAAATTTTTTTATTAGGTTCTAAAGTTTTAGTTTACTAACTTATACTTTCTTCCTCATGATGATTTAACATTAAGGAGACACACATACATTTAAGACACTTATGGTGCCCAAGTTCCTAGTGTGCGAACCTAGTGCTATGATTCTAGTTGTAATACCTACAATTACCACACTGAAATAATCACAAAACAACATACAATTATACATCATCTTAACTAAGTTGCAATATATTTTTTTTTATAAAAAAAAGAAAACTTGCAATAACATATTACATCACCTAAGCTATACTAAAGAGTACCAGTATTTAAAAAGTTATCTTAGTATTGCATGAAGTATAAATGACTATAACTAAATACACATTTTCTTGCATACGCTGGCCATATGTCCTTACCTCCATTTATTTATCTCTCCTAATATTAGTTCTTAAAATACACCCGTGATGAATACTAAGAGGGGGGGATGAATTAGTATGCCAAAAATCTTTGCACTAAAACACTTACACAGTCTAGAGATAAACCGGTAAAGCAGTCTGACAATCAAACCGGTTATCACACATACAAACCAAAATGCGAATAAACCATTCACCCACAAAAGCAATGCAACCATAACACAAGATATTTGATGTGGAAACCCAACTGGGAAAAACCATGATGAGATGGAACTCACAAGTCACTATCTGCAGAATAGAAACCAAACTAGTTAAGGTCAGACCGGTTAAGGTCTTACAATGTTCTTCACTAGAACAGATCCTGTTAGGAATCTCAATCTCTGTTAGGAGATAAGTCCGATTAAAGAGTACCTTGTTAGAGGATTTTAGATTCACGTCTGTGAACCACCTTGTTAGAGGATTTTACAAAGGCTTTGAGGCCTACCCGATTAAGGGCTACAAACTTGTCAAAGATGTGAGTAATCAGCAAGTGTTTGATCTATCTACTAGCACAAACATCTTGGTTAGATCTAGTATTGCTCATAGCTAATGCATTCTAGCATTACTTCAGTCTTCTCTATCTCACTCTTAGTTACAATTCGATCTTCTATCATAAGATCTCTCTTCTCTTTCACCTTAAACCCTAGCTCAACATAAAACCTATTTGCAGCTCCTTCAACAACTTGAAAACCCTAGACATGATGTCCTTTTAAAGGAATCTGATTTCATGTCGGTCCAATAGGATTACATTACAATTTCCTAGGTTCAGTGAATCTAGACATACTCAGTAACATGACACAAGAATCACCATCAATGTGTTGGCACTGTCAAACAATCGGTGGATTGGTAACTCATCACAAAATGTCAGTTGGTAACTCATCACAGAGTGTTACCGGTTCATACAAAATGCTGGTTTGACAAAAATGCTGGTTGCCGGTTTGACAAAAATGAAGACTGGTAAGAATGTGTTGTGCCACTTTGCTTCCTTGTACCGCTTGTGATCTACAAACCGCTTGGGGTCAACATGCCACTTCAGACTAGGAAACACATTTTGCAAAATCACCACTAGTCAAAAGACTAGAGTACAACATACCGATTGGAACAAATACCTGTTGAGCATGAGCTCTTACATATAAAGGGGATCTCAATACAAGTGTGTGTCCATCAATGACAATCACAACATAAACATCAAAAATGCCAACAATCTCCCCCTTTGGCATTGATGGCAACAATTAGGAAAATAAAATTTTGACATCTAAGTGTTTTACAACAAAAACTTGCCATTAACAAAATTGCTCCCCCTAAGCATATACACTATCCCTTAATCAACAAAGTGTATAGCAATTTTGCATTCAGAGCATAATCATCAGAGCATATATATATCATAGCATATATCAAAATGTCAAAAATAGATACTTCTCCCTCTGATATACTTCTTCCCCTGATATATCAAAATTTCAAAATTTAAGACCATCAAAATTTTAAAACCATCAAAATTTTAAAACCATGTACTTCTCCCCCTTTGCCAACAATGACAAAGTACCGCTACAAAAACCTATTTCCATATATACATAAAAGAGTTTATGACAATAATGAATAATACTTGTCAAAAACCACTTTGTAGTCCTACAAAAATTGTTTCATGGAGAGAGACTAGGACTCAAGTAGGGAGGTCGCCACTTCCTTCTCTATCTGCATTTGTGATACCTATTCCTCCATGGCATCTATTGTGCTCAGTTCTTGGATAACTATTAGTGCTTCCAGGTTCAGATAGCATTTCTGAAGAATTTGTAGTCGTGGAAGTAATACCAATTGAAGTTCCTACAAATCCCTAGATTTTGTGCTGATCTCTTGCTCTATCTTGGCTGACTAGATCTAGAACTGATGAACGGTTTGCCCATATGCCGCAAAGGAGTCATAAGGAGTCTTGAATATGCTTAAGTAGGACTACAAGTCCATTTGAAGTTGTTGCTTCTTAGCTAGCACATCATCACAAAATAGATGAGGTTGATAGATTTTGCTGAGTAGCAAGTTTCCCTCATCCAAAGCACTCCTTATGTCCTTTTGATCCTTTGACAGTTCAGTCCTAAGCTCATTCAGTTTCTTCACTAGAGAAACATTAAGAGCCTTTTGGTTCTCTTTCTTTACATTGGCCTCAGCTACTTCTTCTAGGCTCTGCACCTGATCATACACTATAGTACACAGAAGTTTGAGTTGTGCAAGTGATGAATCAGTGTCAGGAAGATTAGTACCAGGGATTAAACCGGTGAGTGTGTCTATAGCTGCCTGAATGATGTCTTGTTCCTTTTTCCTGTGGATGATCTCAAGGAGCTCTTGAGCAACCTTGATGCTCTGCATAAGTTTTGACTCACTTGCAGATTGGAGGTCGATAGGACTAGAAAGATCAACCAGTGAGGATTGACTTTCGGTTGCCTTTGGAGTCTCCAACTGAGAGCCTTCAGCCGCTTCACATTCCTTGGCTGCTTCGGCTTTCTTCTTTTCCGCTACTCTTCTCTTCTCTTCTTCCTTGTCTTCTTCTGCCTTTTTCTTCTCCTCTGCTCTCCTCTTCTGCTCTTCCTTTTCTTCTTCTTCCCTCTTCTTCTTCTCTTCCTCTTCCTTTTTCTTCTTTTCTTCCTCTTCCTTCTTCTTTTCTTCCTCTTCCTTCTTCCTCTTCTCCTCTTCTTTCTTCTTCTTTTGTTCTTCTTCCTTCTTCCTCTTTTCTTCTTTGTCCTCTTCTTCTTTCATTTTCCTTTCTTCTTCTTGCTTCTTTTTCTCTTCATCTTTTCTTTTCTCCGCTTCCTCTTTCTTTTGCTCTTCCTCCTTTCTTTGTTTCTCATCTTCATCCTTCTTCTTTTTCTCTTCTTCTTTGTCTTTTGCCGCTTGCTATGTGTCCATAGCTTGTTCACCACCCTAATCAACTTGTTGACCCTGTTCAGTTCCCTTTGATGGTATATCCTGAGTGATATCTTCTGTATCTAGGACATCGACATCTATGGTGTCGATTGGTTCCTCCACCATGTTTCCTTCTTCATCAAAAACTTCATCCGGTTTGGAAATAATTGGTTCCTTTTCCACTTGTATGTTGGCCATTCGAGCTTTGTGTGAACTGATAGCATGGGCCATGTGTTGATGTGTATCCTTTTCTACATCATCAACTCTCCCTTCCAACAACTAGAGTCTTCTTCTCCTTGTGAAGAAGAGACCTTTATTTTGATCTAATACATCAAATAATTCTGAATTTGAGAGTTTGGGGAAGTAATGTGCAAAAAATTTCTCCCTAATCTCTTGTTCCTTTTCAATGGCAATGTGCCATTTGTTATCCAATGCTTTATACAATGAATCCAGTTTCTGAGATTTAATCTCTGATGGTGACTGGTCATTTCTACATAAATAAAGAATAATCTCCTGCAGTACTTCATCTTTTTCCTCACTATTGAAATCATCATAATAATCAATTAAATCATGAAGTAACTTTCTCCTAATATTCTTTAGTGTTCTTTGACATTGTTTCAAAGGTTTGTAAGAGGAGATATCTATATTTACTGGTTCGGATGTTGCAAGTTCATTCTTCTTCACCTTCTTGGTCTGTCTATCCTTCTTTGGCTGTTCATCAGACTCAGTTTCTTCGGAGTCCGGTTCATTTGCCTTAGTCTTCCTCTTTCTTTCAAAGACTTTTTCCAGTGACCACTTGGTAACTCTTGGAGTCTCAATGGTAGCTAGTGCTGATGCCACAGGCACTGCCTTAACTTTCTTGGCCACTGGTTCTTTTCCCTTCTTCACTGATGGTTCTTCAATTGGTGCTATCCTCTCCAAGTAGGTTCCAGTTTGCTTCACCTTTGGATCAAGAGGTGAGGCAATAAGGGTTGAAGCATACCCTTCCAACATGTCATACATGACTTCATAGCCCATAGGCTCCACTTCCTCCATTCTAGGCTCAACAGCCTCCATTAGACATTTCTCCACCTGAATAGTGAAACAGATGTTGTCTTCATACTTCTTCACTATGTCACCTGAGATTCACATCCTCTGACTCATTTTTCTTTTGAACTCATCAAAGTGTTTGTTTAGGATCTCAGGGTAGCTGGTTCCAATGGCTTCAACACTTTCCTTTATCTGCTTGGTTACCGGTTGGTCAGAGGACCACTGGACATCTCCTACACCCAGAAAGTAGCCTTGGAAATAGAAAAACAATCCTACCAGTAGTCGTCCAAATTTAAATCTCAGCGAATTGTCTTTTTTGATTGCCTTGAGATTTGACAGGAGTTGCCTCTGCATACCAGTGCATAGGTCAAATGATTTATCCTCTATAATCATCCGGTAAGTGGCATTTACCACTGCAGCAGATACATAATAAATCCTGCTGGCTGAGAATGTCCTATAGCCTACCACCATGTAGGTGTATTTTACCAATTCATCCTTGATAGGATTAACTGTCATACCTTGTGAATCACTTATCAAACCAGTGAGCTTGGTCATTTCCATTTTGCTTACCATTCTCAGGGCTGGTACTTCCCCTATGTTGCAAAAACCGGTGACTACATGAATTGCCTCAGGCGTGATATCATGCATTCTCTCCAGGTACATCTTGTCACCATGGACTCTACTCAGGATGATTCTGATGTGATCCTCTATGAAATCTTCTAGAAAATACACTGCATTATGGAGTTTCTTCTTCTCTAAGATACTAAACTCCGGTTTGATCCTTTTGTCCTTATCGCAAAATAGACCTAATTGAGTATGAATGGCTAAGGACCCTAGGTCTTCTATCTTGCAATCAATATAGTCTGAAATTCCTTCTTCGACTATGACTCCAGCTAGGACATGTGACAAAGTATTATACTTGGACTTCCTCTGAGTGAAATTTTCTGACTCAATGGATGTGCTTGAACTGGTATGAGATGCAGAAGCCATTGAAGAGTATTTCAAGAATATGAAAAATACCTTTCACACGCAAATTTAGGGCTTCCTAATTCTGCTTTGCTTCACTCTCTGTTAGATGCCAAATCACCTCTTTGAGTTCTCCACTGTCGATTGCAAGCTATATTTGAATCTCTTTCAAATCTCTCCAATTCCTCAAAATCTAAGCTCAAATCGCCTTCTCTTCGCTCTGCACTTGAAAAATTTTCTTTGCTCGAAAAAACAGATAGTGAGAAATGATTTGAAAAATGCATTTATACATGTCTCTCATCTACCATCATTAATGCTCCTATATTAGGGCGTAAACCCTAATTTGCCTCTTTACCATTTCGGGTCTTCTGCCAAGTGACAGGTGTAGCATACCGGTTAAGGTCTTTTACCAGTGTTAACCAGGGGTTCGAAAGTATTTTATCATTTGCTCCCCCTAAGCCTTTGAGGCTCAATTTTTCAGTTCAGTCATTTCCACACAGGGTGCAAAAACCGGTTCCTCCAATAATACTGGTTTCTCCTTCCATACTTTCTTCATGTCTTTTTGAACTTTTTCAACATCTATTTCTCCTTCCTGAGTGACCAGTATATCATCAGATATACTTTTTTTGCTTCTGCAGAATCTGGCAATGTGACCTGGTTTGTTGCAGTGATAGAAAACAAGTCTAGGTGCTCTCCATGGTCCATTGTACATGTTTCCATTCTTCCTTCTACATGTTGCAGTAGTGTGACCATGACCATGACAAATCATACAACTTTCTCTCCATCTGGTTGCCGCTTGATGACCATCACTTCTTGACTGATGATTGAAGACATTAAACCGATTGTGGTTCCGGTTCATAAAAGATTCAGGACCAGTTCCTTTGGTCCTCTGAGGATATCTTCCGGTGTTATCCATTACAGACCTACATTCAAATGCTCTATGCCCAAACTTGTTGCATGCATAACAATGACCATTGAGCTTATTGGATCTAGGTATATTGTTGATAAGATAAGGAAAATTATTGTAGGCTTTGCTCCTACACACGTTGGCCGTGTGTCCTTCTTTAAGATAGTTAAAGCAAATAGGTTTGAATTTTTGCTTACCTTTTCCTTTGAGTGTCAGTTTCTTCTTTTATGCTTCAGCATTTGTCCTTGAGGATTCTCCTTCTTCATGTCTAGAAAAACCAAGACCATTGGTATTCTTTGCCAGTCTAGATGACTCAAGCTTTTGCTCTAGCCTGACTGTACTTTTGCCAAACTTAGCTAGTATTTCCTCTGAATCAAAGAGTTCTTCGGAAATAGCAGTGTTTGTCTCCATAAGACTTGCATTTTCTGAGATGGCAATGTTCAGTTCTCTTTGCATGTCTTCTTTCTCCATTCTGCTCTCATGAAGGTGAGTAGTTAGTGTGCTAATCTCTTGATTCAACTTGGAGATCTCATGATCTCTATCTTTTACCAGATCTTCAGCCTTTCTCCGGTTTTCAAGCTCTTGGCTAAACTAAATAGTCAGTCCTTCCAACTCCTTTCTCAGATTGGAGTTTGAATCATTCAGCTTATTCACTTCAGCAATCATAGCTTCCATGTTAGCTTCATCTTCAGAACTACTTTCAGATAGTTTCGTCAACCTCTCTGCATGTTCTCTTCTTTTTGCTTGAGATGCCTTGTATTTGACCATAAGATCCTCATAGGCTTGCTCAAACTTAGTGAGCCATTAAGTAAGTTCCCTCAATGTGTATTCTCCCATATCTTTTTCCAAGTAGTTAAACTTCTAGAAAGGTTGGCTCTGATACCAATTGATGAATACTAAGAGGGGGGGGTGAATTATTATGCCAAAAATATTTGCACTAAAACACTTACACAGTCTAGAGATAAACCGGTAAAGCAGTCTGACAATCAAACTGGTTATCACACATACAAACCAAAATGCGAATAAACCATTCACCCACAAAAGCAATGCAACCATAACACAAGATATTTGATGTGGAAACCCAACTGGGAAAAACCACGGTGAGATGGAACTGACAAGTCACTATCTGCAGAATAGAAACTAGACCGGTTAAGGTCAGACAAGTTAAGGTCTTACAATGTTCTTCACCAGAACAGATCCTGTTAGGAATCTCAATCTTTGTTAGGAGATAAGTTCAATTAAAGACTACCTTGTTAGAGGATTTTAGATTCACATGTGTGAACCACCTTTTTAGAGGATTTTAAAAAGGCTTTGAGGCCTACCCAGTTAAGGGCTACAAACTTGTCAAAGATGTGAGTAATCAACAAGTGTTTGATCTATCTACTAGTACAAACTGTTTGGTTAGATCCAGTATTTCTCATAGCTAATGCATTACAGCATTACTTCAGTCTTCTCTATCTCACTCTCAGTTACAATTTGATCTTCTATCATAAGATCGCTCTGCTCTTTCACCTTAAACCCTAGCTCAACATAAAACCTATTCACAACTCCTTCAACAACTTAAAATCCCTAGACATGGTGTCCTTTTAAAGGAATCTAATTTCATGTCGATCCAATAGGATTACATTACAATTTCCTAGGTTTAGTGAATCTAGACATACTCAGTAACATGACACAAGAATCACCGTCAATGTGTTGGCATTGTCAAACAATCAGTGTATTGGTAACTCATCACAAAATGCTGGTTGGTAACTCATCACAGAGTGTTACCAGTTCATACAAAATTTTGGTTGCTGGTTTGACAAAAATGCCGATTGCCGGTTTGACAAAAATGAAGACTGGTAAGAATGTGTTGTGCCGCTTTGCTTCCTCATACTGTTTGTGGTCTATGAACTGCTTGGGGTCAACATGCCGCTTCAGACCAGGAAGCACATTCTGCAAAATCACAACTAGTCAAAAGACTAGAGTACAACATACCGGTTGGAACAAATTCTGGTTGAGCATGAGCTCATACATATAAAGGGGATCTCAATACAAATGTGTGTCCATCAATGACAATCACAACATAAACATCAAAAATGCCAACAACCTGAACAAGTAGATGTACACACTATTGGCATTATGGATGAATTGATTATGTGTTGCATTGATGTTCTCTAATTGATGTCAACACTAGCTATTATGGTTGGTTACCAATAGATAGGTTTTGGTTACCGACAAACTTGGTCTAGTTACTGGTAGAAGATCTAGTGTTACTAACAGAAGAGACTATCTGTTGGACACTTCCGACATGTTTGGGACAATGGAATATGTTTTATTCTATGTGTTACATGCTTTTGGAGCATGTTTTGGTTAGTTGGTATTGACCTAGTAATCGGATGCTATCATACACTCTCTTAAACCCTTACTACAATGGGTTTAAGCTTTAACCAACAGAGCGTTCACTGAGAAATATTGACAAGATGCATAAGTGGTGTTGATGTAGCTTCTAGATGGATTTCAAGATGTTGAAGTTGTTCTTTGACCGTGCCTCAATTGATTGAAGACATTACTTTGGCGTGGTGGACCCATATTAGGTCTGGTGCCTATCTAGGTTATGGGCCGATATCCTATTAATGTGTTCACTACACGCTACTAAGATTATTTATGCATTGGTTATTGTTTTTTGGTTTTAAGCCAACATGGCATATCATTGTAATATGGATATATGTAATGAACTTATTGTAATATCTTTTAGGTGGTCGACCTAATTGGTTTATGCCTTAGGATTGGTATAAATTGATGTAAGATCTCATTATAAAAAAAAGAATCATGGTCGTGGAACATAATATCATATGCAAAGGAGATTTGGTCGATCATAGGTGATCAAATTGGGATTAAGGAAGAGGTCAAAGGCCTCCTGTATTGAGCTTAACTGGGACTATAAGCAAGCATGGTAGATGCTATCTTTGGTAGTTTGTTATTCTAGATTGTTGTCCATTTAGCTTAAGGTAGTTATAACCTCTCTATAGTCAGTGAGACTCTTTTGTAATGAGCAGTATGTTCTAGGCAGTGTGCCTTCCTGCATGTGCTGGCCCCTCATTGTATCATATACTTTCTGCAAAAGTATCACCTGACTGTGGGTAGGCTTCGCATCATGGTTTTTCCCTTTCTGATTTTCCATGTACAAATCATGGTGTTATGTGGTATGGTTTCATTGTGTTGATTATCTATTTTATTGTTAAGTTTATTTCTTACCAGTATCTAGTTTTGCTATTCCGATACTTAATATTTATGTGATTTGGTTAAAAGTTGTTAAGTGGTTTAATTGATATAATCTGTCAACAACTGATTCACCCCCCCTCTTAGTTGTTCACCGATTATCCAAATATTTGGTAACAAAGCTTTGGTCCACTTTTTTATAAGCTTAACTGTTTGAGGTAGATCCTTTGGTAGCTAACACTTCAAATCAACCGACAACTATTTTCAGAAGAGAAATCCCTAAGCTTGATGGAACAAATTATGGGATATGGAAAATTTGAATGGAGACTCATATTAGATGTCTTGGCAAGGATATTTGAGATATCACTGAGAAAGGATATACACCTTATGATTTAGCATCTGGCAATCATACTCCTACAGACCTAGACAAGAATATAGAAAATGATTGCAGAGCTAGAGAAGCCCTCTTGTGTGCACTTACTGATCACCAACTCATGAGATTGACTGATAAATCATCAGCAAAGGTTATGTGGGATAAATTGAAAACTCTGAATGAAGGTGATCTGACTATCAAAATTGCTAAACTTGATGGTTACCAGGTAAGATATGAAAACTTGAAGATGGAAGATAATGAAAGAAATGTTATGTTTATGGAAAGAGTAAATGAGATTGTTATGGGAATCCAATGTTGTGGAGGATCTTTGAGTGAAGATGAAATAGTTTCCAAAGTATTGAGAGCCTTTCCACTGGCTTATAAGATGAAGGAAACTGTAAATAATGAGCTGAGAACAATGGAAAACACTTCAGTTAAGAAAGATATTCTGATTAGGAAATTATCTTCTTTTAAGCTTGAAGAATTTGGATCTTCTGGAGCTTTAGAGTCTAAACCCACTTTTCATGCATCATCGTCATCTATCAACAAAAGTGATTGGAAATCCTTATATGCAAAAGAATTGGAAGATATGAGGAAAGAAGATGAAGAATTTGAGCAACTTGAAGCCTTATTTGCTAGAAGAGTACCTAAAGGACTGACATGAAGTAAGTATGAAGGAAAAGCACCTTTTAAATGTTTTGCATATAATTATATTGGTAATTTTGCATCTAGATGTCTTGAAAGGAATGAAAAATTTGAAGAGAGTTAAGAATGTTGGCAGTGGGCCAGTGTCCCTCATGGGGATTCGCGACATGGTTTAACAGCCTCCTGTGGATTCTATAAGTCTAGTGGTTGTATCGAGCATTGATAGGTCGATCTTCTGGTGCAACAACAACCCTAGCTTGTAACAAGTGGTATCAAATCTTGGTCACAGGTTTGAATCATGTAGGCCATGGTGAGTGATGCTAGGAGGGGGATTGTTGGCAATGGGCTAGTGTCCCTCACGAGGATTCACAACATAGTTTAACAGCCTCCTATGGATTCTATAAGTCTAGTGGTTGTATCGGGCATTGACAGGTCAATCTTTTGGTGCAATGACAACCCTATCTTGTAACAAAGAAAACATTTAAGCCTAATCAGAACAAATATAGATTCAAGAAAAGTAAACAGTGCTACATAGCGGATGAGGAAGGAGTTAGTGATGACTCTAACGATGAACTGGCAACAAAATCTGTTAGTGGATCTAGCAATGGAAAGGAATGGGTTTTCTATGCTTTAAAGGAAGATGAACTGGAACCGGCTATCTTAAATGAAGAAAAGGCCCTGACAGCAAAAGTTGAAGATAAGGATGAATGGGTAGTTGATAGTGGATGCTCAAATCATATGACTGGAGAAAAAAGAAAATTTTTGTCCCTACAAGAATACAATGGTGGTCAATTCAGAGTTGGAGATGACAAAGAATGTATGATCAAAGGTAGAGGTGTTATTTCCCTGGTTGGTAAGCATAATATTGATAATGTCTATTATGTAGAAGGTTTAAAGCATAATGTTTTGAGTTTTGGTAAATTGGTGGACAAGGGTTTCCAACTTTAGTTTAAAGATAGAAAATGCAAAAGTATTAACATAACTGGTTTCGAGATTGCAACCGGTACTCAGACTAGAGGTAATATCTTTCACTTGAATACTGGTAATAAGACATGTCTGATTTCTCATACTGATGAGAGTTGGCTATGGCATAAAAGGTTCTTTCATGTTAATTTTGATTGTATTGTTAAGATCAGTTCAACAAAGGCAGTTGGAAATATACTTAAGATTATGAATCCTCATAATCCGTTATGTAAGGAATGTCAATTGGGAAAGCAAGTTAGAACTTCTTTTAAGAGCATACATGATAAATGTAATGATGTGCTTGATTTTATTCACACTGACTAATGTGGTCCAGCAAGGACTAGAAGCTTTCAAGGTGATAGGTATTTCATGTAGATTATTGATGGCTATTCTAGAATGATGTGGGTGACTTTTCATAGGGAGAAGTCTAAAGCCTTCGAGAAATTCAAGATCTTTAAAGAAAAGGTTGAAATAGAAACTAGATTGAAAATCAAATGTCTAGGATTAGATCAAGGTGGTAAGTTCACTTCTCATAAATTTAACAGTTATTGTGAGACAAATGGAATTAGGAGACAAATATCTACACCTCAGACTCCTTAGCAGAATGGAGTAGTGGAAATAAAGAATAGAACCATTTTGGATGTAGCAAGATCTATGATGATGGAAGCCAAATTGCCTCATATCTATTAGGGGTCCCAAAGATACTGAGAGGGGGGGTGAATCAGTATCTAACCGGTAATTAGAATTTCTTAACTTAAGACATGTAGAACATAATATAACAATGTACTAGTATGCAAGAAATAATGCAATAAATAGAATCAAGAACATCCACATGAAAAGTACACCATAACATAGGATTTTAATGAGGAAACCCAGTGTGAGAAAAACCTCGGTGGGATTTGTGATCCACAATATTCACTCACTAGCCAATAAGAGAATATTACTTACAATAGGGGCCTGCACATGCAGGAAGGCCAACTGCCTAGAGCTCACTGCTCAATGGGAAGTCACACTGACTTACAAATAAGGATTATACTAATCCAATAACTTGTACTGCTTTACAATAGAATCTTCAATGCCAGATTCAGTACCGGTTCCTTCTCTATTCTTTACATATACCCTTTGACCTATATTTTGCACATTAGGTCTACCTAATATTTCCTTAATGCTTCTACCTCCCTTATACAAATGTCTACAATGATCTCCTTTATATATAAGAGTCATTTTACAATTTGCCAAGTCGGCTTACAATAATAAACAAAATATTATATAACAAAAATCCTGTCAGCCTTTGTGCCGGTATACTTCTTTTCTTCTATGCCAGTGCTAGTGTCCTGAGTGCCCATGTAGAGTGTGATCTATTGATGCTGGTATAATGTCTTTTCTAGTACCATAGGATTGCAAGGTTTTCATCAATGACAAAACCTTCAATCACATACAATGTCTCATTGGAGTGTGCATATGCCAACAATCTCCCCCTTTGGTAATGATGGCAGCACTCATGAGAAAATTTGAAAAGTATCCAAAAATGTGTAGTCCAAAAATGTTACCAAAAATGTGAGTGCTCCCCCTGAGCATATGATTCCTGTGTTTTGAATTTTCTCATCCCACTACTCCCCCTTTGGCATCAATGACAAAGGTTGTCAAGATGTCAGTAGAGTTTGGAGTTCCAACTATCCATAACCTCAACCTCATAGCTGGGTAGTTATAATCTGAAAAAGATCTCCCAAAATCAAGTTTATACTATCCATAAACTTCTTACTATCCTTTATTGTTGTCTTAGTTCTCTTTACTATACCGGTGAGATGCTACAAATGCTCTATCAATGTTTTGCTTCCCTATGTTAATGCCTCAGAAATTTCCTTCCGCAGAGATGTTAGATAGTCCAATCTTGGACTTAGTTTAGATCTCAAATGTTTTTCCTTATTTATTATTCTTTCTTTCTCTCTTTCCAATTTGAGTAGTTCTTCCACAAAATTTTCTATCTTCTCTTCAAAAACTGATAGTGTATCAGGTGAATTGACAAAGCTGTCTGCAAGTTTATTTATCTTATCCTGTACCTTGCTCATTTTCTTGTCAATATCTACAGTCAAAACATTTGTTTTATAGGTATCTTTATACAGTTTTTTGTATTCTTTCAATAAATTATATAGTTCCGGTAGAAGTGTGTCAAAATCTCTATTACACTTCTTTATTTCCTCTTCAAAGAATTTTTGTTTTTCAATTTCTACCTTATCCTTCACTGACTCTTCCTTTATTTTCTCAATGTTTTTTGAGATATGTTTACACAACATATCCAATTGTTCTAAAGAATCTTTATTATCTATATTACAGTTGGGAGCAATTACCTTCAAAATTGGTATGGAATCATCAATTGCTTTGTAAGCTTGTGAGCTACAGTCAGTTATTTTCTTGATAGAATCTAATAACAGCTCAGTCACATTTGTTGATTTGTATGCTGATGATGATCCAACAATCTAAGTACCATTGGAAGTAACCAAGCTTGTATTGACCTCTGGTAGGTCAGTTTGTGTCTGCATTTCTTTAAGCATTGGTTTTCCTACTTCACTAGTTACCAGTGGCATTGTTTCCTTATGTACCTGTTCCTGTTCTGGAGCCTTTTGCTCTGTTTGTTTCTCTGTATGTTGTATTGCCTTAGTCCATGACTTAGTCTCTGCCTTTTTCTCTTTATCTTCTATCAGTTTCTCAGTTTCCCCTGCTATCGGAGGCTCATTAGCCATATCTGACTTATCAGTTGTATCTTTGTCTACTACTATGTTGATCTTTTGAGTATCAACATTCACAGTGTATAGGACTTCAGAATTAGGATTATTATCCTCTACATCCATACTTTTAGCTGTCAGTTAATCTTCAGTAGTTGTTGTTTTCATCGGTGGAGTATTTAAAGAAGGTGGGGGTAAGTTATCTTTAACTTTGATACTTGGTGGTCCACCAACTTTACCTTTCCCCTTGTCTCTATCTTTCTGATAAACCTTTATAGGTTTGGGATTCCTATACTCTTCTTGTTTTTCTTTCTCAACCAGGAATATATCCCATCCATCTTCTGTTTCCTTTGTCACTTCATTAACTCTTCCTACCTTTAGTGAAATATGTTGGTGTGTAGTAGAGAATACTGACCGGTTTGCTTGAGCAATTAAATCATCAATTTCTTGTGGAGAGTTTACTGGATATACAACAAGTAGCTTCTCAATTTTTATTTTCTTATCCAATTCTATCACTGCTTGTCTCCTTGCCTCAAGTCTTTTGAATAATTCATCATTAATTTCGTTGACTACTTCCATCAAAAATTTCTTGTACATATCCATGTGTAATATAACACTATTTTCAACTTGTTCTTTCTCATCAGCTGTTAGAGTGTCATATATTTTCTCTATGTTCTTCAGTTTACCTTTTGTGATTTCATTCAGTAATATATCAAGAGGGGCCAAGTCTCTGTTTGTCCTCTTCTTTTTCTTGGGTTTCAATTTCTTCTTTGGTGTAGCCTTTCTTACCGGAGATCTCACTACTTGTTGCTTTTGCCTTGTCCTCCTAGGTGAAGGTGTGGTTGTCGGTGAGGGATCTCTTTTCCTTACAACTCTTTTAAAAGTTGTAGGCATGTCACTTCTTGAAGAAGTACCTACAGGTGATAGGTGAGTTTCAGGCTGTGGAGCTGCTAACTCATCCTCTGTTATGCCGATTTTCTTCAATACATCTTCCTTAATGGCTTTTGCTTGTCTAGACCCTTTCCTTACAACTGCCTCAATATTTTTCACCTTTTCTTTGATTGAATTTGTCTTTCAATATTCTCTACACTACCAAATACTTCTTCCTTTGGTTCTCTGGAGGCTTCCAGAATTGCTTTAGCATATGTTTCAACTATGTGATCATCTATTTCATATCCCATCTCAGTTACCCAAATTGTCCTTGGGATGACCACTTCCATCCAGATTTCATCTTTCTTGATGATAAAGCATCTATCATCTTTGTACTTGTCTACAATATTCTGAGATAACCTTACTCTTTTCTTCATTTTGGTCTTTAATGCTTGGAAAAAGTCATGAATATTGTTTTCCTTGTTCTCACCCATGTTATTGAATAGTTCAGTCAATTGTTTTCCTACCGGTATGTCATATCCAAGTTCTTTGTAACCTAGACTAAGAACCTATTTTTTTTATGTGTAGCATTAGGCATACTAATAGATTTCCAAATCTGAAAGTTCCTTTCTTGTCCTTCTTGATCTTTCCAAGGTTGTCAATTAGTTTATCCTTTAACCACTCACATATGTCAATTTTTGCATTATCTATTACCATATCATAAGCACTCTTAATGCATAAACTTGAAACTAAATTAAGTCTATTGGCATGAGTAGCTTTATAACCTAATATCATACTGATGAATCTCACATTGATATCTGTTACATCATTAACCCTTACAGACCTTTTGTCAAATGTTGCACCAGTTAGGTTTATAACTAGGTCATTGGAAACCTTCTTGGTTTTATCTGGTCTCTTACTGGTGGTCGTTAACCCTATGACAGCTTTCACAACTTCCTTGGTGATCTTATGGATTGCATCTAACTAGAAAAATTCTCCATGTACCCTACTTAAAACTATCCTAATCACATCCTTTGGAAATTCAAGAATGCTAAGGATCTTTGTAAATCCTAGGGTCTCAATGATTTTGTGTTCATCCTTTACATTGCCGGTATTATCACATATCACAGTTTTATAAATGGTTTTAATTTCCTCATCTCCTAACTCTTCAATGTTGTAGTGGATGCACATTCTAGGGTCTTCAGTTTATACAACTCCCTTAGGAATTTGAGAAAAAGCACCTAAGCTATCATCCTTCATTGCTATCTCAGGAACTAACTGAAATACGAGCCTAGGTCTTTTTATTACTTCAACAATAGTAGGGTTTTCTATGTATTCAATTGAAGAGGTGGATGCCATGATTAAATACCTTTTACT
This sequence comes from Cryptomeria japonica, assembly GCF_030272615.1. Lineage (NCBI taxonomy): Eukaryota > Viridiplantae > Streptophyta > Pinopsida > Cupressales > Cupressaceae > Cryptomeria > Cryptomeria japonica. The sequence continues at coordinate 620,565,479 of NC_081405.1, forward strand.
GCCTTGGATGGATGATTGCTTGGAGTGTGCTTGCTTCTTGCTCGAAATGCCTTAGCTTAGAGTCTTTGCGCTCTCTAAAAATTTGAAATCTTGGTGAAATGAAATGGAGCCAAAACCTTAACTTTATAGTGTCTTTTCACCATCTACCACATTAATTGCATGTCGGTTAAGCATTTGCTTAACATTGTTTTCCGGTAATAAGCTAACCGAGGGAATAATTAGCACATGTATCAATAGATTGCCAAACCCTTAAGAAAATTTTCTTCAATTAGATGAAGAAATTCCTACCAGTGGAGCACTACTCTATCCTTCCAGTGAAGCATCACTCTAGTCTACTGGTGAAGCATTGGTTTGTTCTACCGAGGGAGGAGTATTCCCAATATTTAGATCAGCTTTTCTAATCCATTGTTTTGAGAATTCTTGCTTAACCTCTTCAACTTTTTATTTACCTTTCAAGCTAGCACTTTTGTTGTCCACTGATGTTCCTTTACTTCTACAAAATTTAGCAATATGCCCAATCTTGGTACATGCATAACAAGTTACGTTATTTTTCTAAATAGCTTTCCCATAACCTATGACGGTTTGTGTTCTGCATTGATTAGATAAATGTCCAAATCTTCCACAAACATAACATCTCATATTCATTCTATAGTTTTCAAAGTTGTGACCAACTTTATTGCATTTAGAACATTGATCGGTGGGTGTGTTGATTTTCTAATTATTTCTAGATCTACATTCATTTGCTCTATGACCATACTTATTACAGTTAAAGCATTTACCATTGAATTTATAAGCATTGGGTTGTCTTACCAGTTTGCTGTGATCCTGAGTATTTGCAGTACCGAAGCTTTCACCAACTTCAAAGCCAATTCCAGAAGTGTCACCTTTAGGTTTTTGATTCTTCAGCAAGGTGCCAAGTTCCTCTGAGCTTTTCTTGAATTTTTCTTTGTGTTGATTTGCAATTTCCAGTTCTCTTTCCAAGATTTCTTTTTTTCTCATCAGTTCATTTGAGTCATTCTGAGTATGCATCAGATCTGTCTTCAACATATCATTTTCATAGCTAAGTCTTGTATTCTCATTTACTACATCACTTAGTCTTCTGGTTAATTCTTCTTCATTCTTCTTCCTATCCTCAATCTCTTTGCAAAATCTCATAGTCATATCCTGCATTTCATTTTTTGTTGTCATGATCTCTTGTTTCAACTTGCTTATCATATCATTAAGTGATTCCTTTTCATCATTCTCATTTTTCAATTTTTCACAAAGTTCTCTTCTCTTATTTCTTGAAACAGTAAAATTTTCTTGAAGTGCTTGAATGATATCCTGAGTTGCTCTTAAATCATCTTCTAGTTTGATATTTTTCAATATTTCTACATCATAGTCTGTAAGAACTCCTTCAAGTTGCTTCATCAGATTTTCCATCTTTACCAGTGTCAAGATCTTCCTCAAGCTGTTAGGCTTCTGAAAATAGAGGACCAAGCTCTGATACCAATTGTTAGGGGTCCCAAAGATACTGAGAGGGGGAGTGAATCAATATCTAACTGGTAATTAGAATTTCTTAACTTAAGACATGTAGAACATAATATAACAGTGTACCGATATGCAAGAAATAATGCAATAAACAAAATCAAGAACATCCACATGAAAAGTACACCATAACACAAGATTTTAATGAGGAAACCTGGTGTGGGAAAAACCTTGGTGGGATTTGTGACCCACAATATTCACTCACTAGCCAATAAGAGAATATTACTTACAATAGGGGCCTGCACATGTAGGAAGGCCAACTACCTAGAGCTCACTGCTCAATGGGAAGTCACACTGACTTACAAATAAGGATTATACTAATCCAATAAATTGTACTACTTTACAATAGCATCTTCAATTCCAGATTTGGTACTGGTTCCTGCTCTGTTCTTTACATATACCCTTTGACCTATATTTCGCACATTAGGTCTGCCTAATATTTCCTTAATGCTTCTACCTCCCTTATACAAATGTCTACAATGATCTCCTTTATATATAAGAGTCATTTTACAATTTTCCAACTCGGCTTACAATAATAAGCAAAATATTATATAACAAAAATCCTGTCAGGCTTTGTGCCGGTATACTTCTTTTCTTATGTGCCGGTGTCGGTGTCCTGAGTGTCAGTGTAGAGTGTGATCTGCTGATGCCGATATAATATCTTTGCCGGTGCCATAAGATTGCAAGGTTTCCATAAATGACAAAACCTTCAATCACATACAATGTCTCATTGGAGTGTGCATTGGAGTGAGTACAACAGTCTACACATTCAAAACAGTTCACATCAAAGATGAAACTGGTAACACCCCTTATGAATTATGGTTTGGACATACACCTATTGTTAAATATTTCATATTTTTTGGATGTAAATGTTATATAAAAGGGGATGATTCAATTGGGAAGTGTGATCCCATATGTGATGAAGGAATATTTCTTGGTTATTCAATTCAAAGTAGGGCATATAGATGTTATAACAAAAGATTGCAGAAAATTTTGGAGAGTGCTAATGTGAAAGTGGATGAGAAATATAGAAATCAATGTAATAATATGACAAAGAACCAGAAGTAGAAATGATCATAACTGAACTGACAATGCCTCTACCAGTATAGGAAACTGAGATAGTTGCACTAGTACAATCATAAAATTCAACTGTGATTGATGATCAGATTAGTGAACCTAAAGTTCAGAAGACACCAAGGTATGTAAGATTAAGTCATTCTGAAGATCAAATCATTGGAGTTAGGACAAGAAGAATACTGGCAAATGAAGAGGTATGTCTTATTTATCAAATTGAACAGGCATGTTTTATTGAAGCTTTTAAAGATAAACATTGGTTACAGGCTATGGAAGATGAATTAGATCAGATAGAAAAGAATGAGACTTGGACTTTAGTTCCTTGACCTAAAAATAAGAATTCTATTGGAACTAAATGAGTTTTTAAGAATAAACTGAATGAGGTGTTAGTACCCAGAGGCAACTGAGGGGAGGGAGTGAATCAGTTGTCTATTTATTTCAACCCAATTATAACTTAATCAAACTTGATACATAATACCGGTAAATGAAACTTAGTGTTGGTTAATAGATTAACAGTTATTATTAATACCAATGAAGCTTAATGCATGAAACAGAAAGAGAAACAACATCCACAACACATAACACAAAGATTTGTATGCAAAAACTCTATAAGGGGAAAAACCACGGTGGGAAACCTTACTCATAATCAGATGATACTACTGTAGATAGTATGTGTATACAAATGAGGTCTCTACATGCAGAAAGGCCAATTGCCTAGAACTCACTACTCAATCACAAGAAGGGAGTCACACTGACTACAATTGGATGATTAAATCCAATGATACCGTACTACTTAAAGTAGCATCTCCAATGCTAGATTCAGTACCGGTCAAACTCTGATTATCTCCTTCAAACATTCCTTGAATCTTCTCTATGGTTAGCTCATATGATCTTCAATATTCGCACATACCATGTTACAATACCATAAACTTACATATATCCTTTTTTTCTATACATCTTATCTCATAAATGAGATCTTACATATATACCAAAACCTAAGACCAAATGTGTAGGTTGACTCACTAAGAATATTACAATTAAATCAATTACAACAAGTAAGTCAAGATGTGATGCATCATTTCAGCTCAATCAATAATACCAATTGATTAAATCATCTTCATAATGTGTCATGTTGATCTAGAATAGATAATGCATACCAGTCCATAACCTAGACCAATTTGATGGTAACAACAAATATGTCAACCTGATTAAACCAATAACCAAATCACCAAAACCAAGTTTCCAAACCATTTCTTCAACATAACTATGTGATCTCCAGATGATAAAAAGTCATCCTAAGTGTCGGTGAACCAAATACCAGTGACTGTGCATGTCATGAAACTTGCTGGTGAACATATCCAAAGATCTGTAGAAGGATAAGTGTTGAAAAGTGTTGACATAAATGACAAAACTAATGCAACATATCTATAATACCAACAATCTCCCCCTTTGGCATTGAAGGCAACACAAGATGGAAAAACCATCTATGTGCCAAAGCAGAAATGCCAAAAACCAAAAGCCAACAATCTCCATAATAGGTCAATACCAGAAATAAAATATACAAATGTAGAGAGTAAGTATCTCTCTCCCAATGAATAATCTCTCCCCAAAGGATAATGTTTTAATGTTTTTCCATAGCTATCTCTCCCCCTTTGACATCAAATTCCAAAGCAATACAAATACCAGATACAACCAGTTCATAGAACCAATTACAAATACCAACTACTCCCCCTGAGAAGTATCTCTCCTCCATCAAAGCCAGAAAAAGGTTTCTCTGTAAATTCTATTAGTTTGATGTCAAGCATCAATTGTCTAAGTCTCTACCGGTGAGGGTATAACCCCAAGCTACTCTCTTATATATTCAAAAGTTTCCTTAGGCAAATACTTAGTAAATATTTCTACAATCTGCTCTTTATTATTCACATAAACCAATCTCACTTCTTTTGCTTCAACATTCTCTTTCAGAAAATTGTATTTGATAGAAACATGTTTAGTTTTAGAGTGAAATACCAGATTCTTAGATATATCAATTGTTGTTGAATTATAACAATAGATGATTATAGGTTCTTTGCATTTTACCTTTATGTCCTTCAACATTTTCTTAATCCATAATACCTGAGTACAATTAGTTGTTGTTGCAACATATTCTGATTCTGTTGTTGATAATGATGTACAACTTTGTTTCTTGCTCAACCATGAAATCAATCTACTACCAAGAAAGAATGCCCATCCCGTGGTGCTCTTTCTATCATCTACATCTCCTATCTAATTAGCATCAGTGTATGCACGTAAATAAAAAATTTCATCTTTAGGATACAATAAACCAATATTTTTTGTGCCTTGTAAATACCAAAAAATTCTTTTCATTGCTAATTCATGATTTTCTCTAGGATTACTTTGAAATCTTGAAAAAATACACACTGTATTCATTATATCAGGTCTTATTTGTGTCAAATACAGTAAACCTCCAATCATAGATGTTTATCTTGTTAGATTAATAGGAGTTGAATTATCCTTCAATGATAGTTTATCAGTTGTAGTCATAGGAGTACTTACCGGTTTAGAATTTTCCATACCAAATTTCTTCAGTTTTTCCTTCAAGTACTTTGATTGACATAAGAATATACCTTTATCAATTTGTGAAATCTACAATCCTAAAAAGAATTTTATCTCCCCAATCATAGACATTTCAAATTCTTCCTGCATCTTATTAGAAAAGTTTTTACACAATCCATCTTCTCCTCCAAAAATGATGTCATCAACAAAAACTTCAATAACCAAAATGTCTTTATTAGTCACTTTGAAATATAAGTTGCTATCAACATTACCTTTAGTGTAACCAAGGTTCAAAAGATATTTGTCCAATCTAACATACCAAGCTCTATGAGCTTTCTTCAATCCATATTAAGCTTTACTTAATGTGCAAACTGTATCTTTATCATTTTTCAATGGAAAACCATCACGTTGTTCAATGTAAACTTCTTCTTTAAGATCACCATTCAGAAATACACATTTAACATCCATTTGATATACTTTATAGTTCTTGTGTGCTGCAAATGCAAGAAATAATCTAACTGCCTCAATTCTAGCTACCGGTGCAAAGGTTTCATTGTAATCAAATCCCTCTTTCAGTGAGTAGCCTTTACACACTAATATTTCTTTGTTTCTTATTACCTTACCATCTTCATTAAGTTTATTTTTGAATACCCATTTAGGTCCAATTACATTTTTATCTTTAGGCTAGGGAACTAATGTCCATGTATTGTTCTTTTCAATTTGTTCCAATTCATCTTCCATATCTTTAATCCAATGTTTATCTTCACATACCTCAATGACAGATGCTGGTTCAATTTGAAAAATTAAACATACCTCTTCATTTTCTAGTCTTCCTCTTGTCATAACTCCTTGATACTTATTCCTAATTATCTAACTTTCAGTGTGATTCAGTCTTACATACCTGGGTGTGTTCACTTGTTGTTGTTTTTCATTCACTATGGAATTCTCAGATGATGTCGATGTGACTAGATCAATATTGTATACTAGTGCACTCTATATATGTTCATTTGTGATTATCTCAACTACTGGTTCAGAATCCATAGTCCTTCAATTTCTTCTAAAGTGTTCATCTATCTTCACATTTGCACTCTCAATGATTTTTTGCAATCTTTTATTAAAACATCTATATGTTTTGCCCTTAGATGAATAACCAAGATATATTCCTTCATCACTTCTAGAATCAAATTTACCAATATACTCATCTCTCTTAATGTAACATTTGCTTCCAAATATTCTGAAGTACTCAAGAGTAGGAATATTACCAAACCATAATTCATAGGGTGTCTTACCGGTTTCACCTTTGATGTGAACTCTGTTGAAAGTGTAAACCGTTGTATTCACTGCTTCTCTCCAATACACATGAGGTAGATTTGCTTCTGATATCATGCTTCTAGCTACATCCAAAATAGTTCTATTCTTCTGTTCCACAACTCTATTTTGCTGAGGTGTCTGGGGTGCTGATAGTAGTCATCTAATTCCATTCACTTCACAAATTGTATTGAATTATTTAGATGTAAATTCACCTCCTTGATCTGATCTTAAACATTGGATTTTCTTTCCGGTTTCATTCTCTACAAGTACCTTGAATAATTTGAATTTCCCAAAAGATTATGATTTCTCCCTAAGAAAAGTAACCCAACACATTCTAGAATAATCATCAATGATTAGCATAAAGTATCTATCACCTTGTAGACTTCTTGTTCTTGGCAGACCACATAAGTTAGTATGAATTAAATCAAGAACATCATTGCTTTTCTCATAATTACTCTTGAAATTTGTTCTAACTTGCTTTGCCATTTGACATTCCTTACATACCAGATTATGAGGTTTTACAATCTTAGGTAAATCCGTTACTTCTTTAGATGAACTAATATTTACAATGTAATCAAAATTCACATGACAAAGTCTATTATTCCATAACCAACTTTCATCAATATGTGCAATCAAGCATATCTTTTCATTGTTATTCAAATGAAAGATATTACCTCTAATCTAATTACCAGTTGCAATCTCCAAACCAATTCTATTCATGATTTTGCATTTACCATTCTTAAATTGTAACTGAAATCCTTTTTCAACTAATTGTCCAACACTCAAAAGATTATGCTTCAAACCTTCAACATAATAAACATTGTTAGTATTGTTCTTACCATAAAAAATATAGTGCCTTTTCCTCTTATCAAACAAGCTTTGTCATCTGAAAATCTTACTAGACCTCCTTTATATTCCTGAAAAAGATAAGAATTTACTTTTATCACCAGTCATATGATGTAAACATCTAGAATCTATAATCCATTCATCCTTTTCTTCAATTTTAGCTATCAGGGCCTACTCTACTGGTGGAATAGTAGGTGTCGGTTGATCTTCTGTTATTGCAACAAAATCCCATCCATTGTCTGCCAATTCTTCATCAGAATCATCAGTAACTCCTTCATCAACATAATAACATGATTTTTCTCTACTCTTCTTAAATTTGGATCTCTGATATTGAGGGTTAGGCTTATATGTTCTTTTAGGTTCTTCTCTCAATCTTGCATGTCTCTCAGGACATATAGATGCCATATGACCAATTTTATTGCAATTAAAACATTTAAAGGGTGCTTTATCTTCATACTTACTTCCAATAGGACCTTTAGGCATTTTCCTGGCAAATAGTGCTTCAAGTTCTTCCAGTTCTTCATTTTCCTTCTCGATTTCTTCAAGTTCTCTTGCATCAAGTTCTTTCCAATCAGGTTTATTAGCTGATGATGAAGATAATGCAGATGATGATGCTTTGAAGGCTAAATCTATTTTAATTGTAGCAACAAGACCAAATTCTTCAAGCATAAATGCTGAAAGTTTTCCAACCAAGGTATCTCTAGATACTGATGTATTAGGCATTGTTCTTAACTCATTTATAGTAGTAACTTTCATTTTGTATGTCGGTGGCAATGCTCTCAAAACTTTAGAAACAATTTCATCTTCACTTAAGGAAATTCCACAACACTATATTCCTAAAACAATTTCGTTAACCCTTTCCATAAAAGAAAAAATTATTTCATCTTCTTCCATTTTCAAATTTTTATACCTGACCTGGAAGTATTCCAATTTTGCAATTTTGATAGTGGTATCTCCTTCATTCAATGTTTCCAATTTATCCTAAATATATTTAGCAGTAGATCAGTCTAATAATCCAATGATTTTTTGATCTGATAAGGTGCTCAAGAGTGCTTCTCTTGCTTTGCAATCATTCTCTTGACCCTTACTCAATGTAGGAGGATTAGGTTGACCTGGTGTAGGACCAACATAGCCATTCTGTGTAACATCCCATATGTCTTTTCCAATGCAATTCAGATGTGTCTCCATTCGGATCTTCCATATACCATAGTTAGTTCCATCAAGTTTCAAACTGTCCTTCCTAAAATAGTTAGTTGCCATAGAATCTCCTCAAGTTGTTTAACTACTGCAAAAAGAGGACATAGCTTTGATACCAATTGTTAGGACCTAGAGGCAACTGAGAGGGGGGGTGAATCAATTGTCTATTTATTTCAATCCAATTATAACTTAATCAAACTTGATACATAATACTAGTGAACCAAACTTAATGTCGATTAATAGACTAATAGTTAATATTAATACTGGTGAAGCTTAATGAATAAAATAGAAAGAGAAACAACATCCACAACACATAACACAAAGATTTGTACGTGGAAACCCTATATGGGGAAAATCCACGGTGGCAAACCTTGCCCACAATTAGATGATACTACTATAGATAGTATATGTGTACAAATGGGGTTTGCACATGCAAAAAGGCCTACTTCCTAGAGCTCACTGCTCAATCACAAGAAGGGAGTCACACTGATTGCAATTGGATGATTAAATCCAATGATAATGTACTGCTTAAAGTAGCATCTCCAATGCTAGATTCAGTACTAGTTATGCTATGATTGTCTTCTTCAAACCTTCCTTGAATCTTCTCTATGGTCTACTCATATGATCTTCAATATTCACACATACCATGTTACAATAGCATAACCTTACATATATCCTTTTTTTCTATATATATTATCTCATAAATGAGATCTTACATATATACCAAAACCTAAGACCAAATGTGTAGGTCGGCTCACTAAGAATATTACAATTAAATCAATTACAACAAGTAAGTCAAGATGTGATGCATCATTTCAGCTCAATCAATAATACCAATTGATTAAACCATCTTCATAATGTGTCATGCTGATCTAGAATAGATAACGCATACCAGTCCATAACCTAGACCAATTTGTTGGTAACACCAAATATGTCAACCCGATTAGACCAATAACCAAATCACCAAAACCAAGTGTCCAAGTCATGTCTTCGACATAACCAAATGATCTCTAGATGATAATAAGTCATCCTAAGTATCGATGAACAATATAACTTATTGGTGAACTAAATACTGATGATTGTGCATAAGTCACTGAACATGCCGGTGAACATGGCCAAAGATCTCGAGAAGGATAAGTGTTGATAAGTGTTGACATGAATGAAAAAACTAATACAACATATCTATAATACCAACATGAGGATGGTCAAGTTGGAAGAAACAAGCCTAGATTGGTTTGTAAAGGATATTCTCAAATGGAAAGAATTGATTATGGTGAGACATTTGCACTTGTAGCTAGAATTGAAGTTGTTAGACTATTTCTTGCCTATGGAGCTTATAAGAACTATAAGGTTTATCAAATAGATGTTAAATGTGCATTTTTGAATGGTGAACTTGAGGAAGAAGTATACATTGAGCAACCTAATGGATTTTCATTGATAGATGATAAAGATATGGTTTGCAGGTTGAAAAAAGCTTTATATGGATTGAAGCAAGCTCCTAGAGCTTGGTATGCAAGGTTGGATAAATATCTTTTGAAGCTTGGTTCTACTAAAGGTATTACTGATAGTAATTTATATTATAAGATCACTGATGATGATATTTTAATTATTGAATTATTTGTTGATGATATCATTTTTGGAGGAGAAGATAAATTATGCATGGAATTTTCTAATAATATGAAGAATGAATTTGAAATGTCCATGATTGGTGAGATGAGATTTTTCTTAGGTTTGCAGATTACTCAAACTAACAAAGGCATTTTTATCGGTCAAACTAAGTATCTGAGGGAATTGTTGAAGAAGTTTGGTATGGATAATTCCAAACTGGTAAGTACTCCTATGGTGACAAGTGAGAAATTATCTCTCAAAGATACATCTACACCAATAAATTTGACAAGGTATAAGTCTATGATTGGTGGTTTGTTATATCTAACTCAGACTAGACTGGATATTATGAATGCACTAAGTATTGTTTCAAGATATCAAAGTAATCCTAAAGAAAATCATGAATGTGCAGTAAAGAGAATATTCTAATATTTGCAAGGAACAACAAAATATAGCTTATGGTATTCTAGAAGTAATGATTTCACTTTATGTGCATATATTGATTCAGATTGGGCAGGATATACTCATGACAGGAAGAGAACTTTGGGTGGAGTTTTCTTTCTTGGAAAGAAACTGGTTTCATGGCTCAACAAAAAATAGTCATGCATTTCTTTATCTACTGCAGAAGTTGAGTATGTTCCAGTAGCAACTAATTGCACTCAAGTATTTTGGATGAAGCAAATGTTGAAGGATATCAAGGTAAATTGTAGTGAACCGGTAGTTATCTATTGTGATAACTCTATAGCTATTGACATGTCTAAAAATCTGGTATTTCACTCTAAGACTAAGCATATATCAAGAAAATATAACTTTTGGAAGGACAAGGTAGAAGGAAAGGAAGTAAAATTGGTTAATGTGAACACTAAAGAGAAGATTGTAGATATATTCACTAAACTGTTGTCTAAGGAATCATCATTTAGGGGTTTCTGCCCCTCCGAGAGAGACTTGATTGATGTAGTTTGTCATTAGTTCAACATGCATTATCAGAGATATGATTCATTCAGACACTGATTAGTGGTGCTACTACTCAAGGGGAGTAGTCTTATTTGAGATTCAAAGGTTTAAATTATTGCTTTGATATTTTTCTTAGATTTCAGGCATTGATGTCTATTGTGCTCTATGAAGTATGACAGCTATAGCTACAAGACAAAATACTCAATAGATCATTACAAGCATGGTTAGAAAATACTAAGAAAACAAATATGAACCATGACAAAGCGACCTATCACCTCCTAAGAGATGCGAGTATGGATTTTCTCTAAGATCTGGATAAGCAATCCGAGTGACTTGACTACACCTAGACGGAGGATTTGAAATGATAATGATGTGCAAAGGTGAGATTAATTATGCTAGATTGATCCAAGAGACTAATTAAGCCAATGATATGTATGATTAAGCTATGATGATGATGCAATTAAGCTAGAAAAGAGATTGATTAAGCTACATGATTCAACAATTATGCTATAAAATGATCAAATTAAACTAAATCTAAGATGCAATTGCCTATAATAACAATGATCAAATGATATGCCTACAGTAACAATGCCTAAATTGCTATGAGATGGGATCCTTATTGCTCCAAAATGGGGGATATTTATAGGATTTCCAAGGCTAGGGGTAAGGTGGCAAGAATCAACGGTCAAGATTGAGTCTGAAGATATGAAAGGTGAAATTGGAGGAGGTTGGAGAAGAGGTTGGAGGAAGAGACACTTGTCATCTCTATGGTGACAAGTGTCAAGGAGATTTGCTCATAAAAGGGCAAGTGACCAAGAGAGGAGACATGTGGCCAAAGTGCCATGTGTCTCAAGAAGAAAATATCAACACCATAGAAGGTTAGGATAAGGAGGTTAGAATGTGCAAGATAGGATAGGGTTAGTTAAACCTAAGATTAGGTGGAATGGGTTAGGTTAGAGGGATGGTTAGGTTAGGTGGTTAGAAGTTAGGAGGCATGTGGGTAATTTGAATTTAAAAATTCAAATAATAGGAAAAGACTAATTAATTGTCAACAACTCATAAATTGATTTGTTTTAATTAATTAGGGGATTAGATGAATTGATTGAAATGGAGGGAGGAGATTAATTAATTTGAACTAATTAATCAAAGGGGACTATGGAAATGAACCTATTAAATAATCCTTAGATTTATTAATAAGTAGATGAAAGGGAGAATTTAAATGAATTGCCTAATGAATTCAATTAAATTAGGAAGGGGGATTAATTAAATAATTGCTTATTTAATTAATTATCTTCAGACCATTTTTAGATGTATACATTTTGCCCCTCTTTGGAGCGAGGTGTGATGACATGTTGATTCAAAGAATAATGTCATTTTGATGATGATATTGGTTCAATAGGATGCCCCAACTATTGATTGATAAATTGCAATATGATGATGCCCCTTTGGGAGATCAATTGAGATAATTGACTTTTGGAGTGTTTGGATCTTTGTGAAATTGATATGCCGATTAGAAATGATTTGATTTATGCAACTGTGGTTGATGAAAATGCAAGTTCTATGATTATCTTGATTGATTAGATGATCAAAGCGTCTAGTTTCAAGAATGACACCTCCTGTATAAGACACAGATGATCAAAGCGTCTAGTTTCGGGAATGATATATCTTGTATAAGACATGATCAGAATGTCTGGTTTCAGGAAAGATACATCCTGTATAAGACACGATATGATCAGTTTAGATGTGATTGGTTGATAGAATTGATAAGGTTGATTGGGTATAGAATTGACAGTTTGTTGATATCAAATTGTAGGAAGATTTAGATATGTTGATGTTGGTTCTGTTGAGGGGATAGCGTAAGATTTTTTCTGGGTTGACAATATATTGAGAGATATGAGTCATCATTCTGATTGTGTATACACTTATGATGATACCTTGATGATTCCTGCCATAGATTTAATCTTGGATAAAATAAACATGTGAGATCCCATGCAAGAATGAAATGCAAGCTAAATGCAAATGCTAATGTAAATGAAATGTAAATCTACAATCGGACCAATCATTGGGTTATTGCATTTTGTCATCATTGAGATTTTTAAAATGTGGAAAGTAAGTGCAAACATCGATGGTATAATTAAACCATGATGACCTGAGCACAACTTTCCTGGGTTTTGATATGGCAAGTTAGCACAAGAATCAAGGTATAATTGAATCGAGATGACCTGAGTGTTTCTTGCATAAAACAAGAAGTATTAACCATTTCAATATGCAATCAGAAATGTCTTTGATGATACTCTGATGATCACATCCCAAGACAAATTTGCACATATCAATGATTAATTTATAGACATCAAACAAGAAAACTATCATGTTTCTTCCTTATTCCTCTAGTCAGAGACATCCTGGAGTTACTGAGAAATCATGATAGCAAAAATCAAGATAGAAAAGTTGAACAAGCATGCTAAAATCATTATCCAAAAGATACCATCCATTGAAAAGTGTGTGAATGTACTTAGACTGACTTTGTGATAGTTTGATGGTTGATAATTTGATCTCGTGTTCAACGTTGAAGGTCTCAATTTTTGTTTGATAAGAGTTGTCTAACTATTGTTCTACCTGTTTGATTAAGCTCAAAATGATCAAAAATTTTGCCCCCAGCTAGGTGTAGGATTTTGCCACAAGCCTAGAAACAAATTCATTATGATATACCCAATAATTCAAACCATGGCAAGAACCCACCTAGGATGCCTGTGTATGTACAAAGGCTTTATTATGGATATGAACAAAGGATGCATGAACTAATAGATGGAAGAGCTAGTGAACAAATAGCACCAGTTCGCCAATTTTTTACCACCTATTTTTATTGCACTTTTTTGTCATATTTGATTTTTTTTCACTTTTCTTTTGTAGTTTTTGCTTTTTCACTTTTTTGGATTTTTTTTCTTTTTCACTGTTTTTTATTTTTCTACTTTTTCAGACATAAAACTTCTTCAGATGCATGCTATTGATGTGTTGATCGAGTTGATCTTTGTCCTGTTTTGATAGCTAATATGCTCCTGATCAAAATACTATTGTGACCATAAATGGACCTAACCAGTTTGGTTCAAACTTTCCTTTCTTTTCTTGATCTGACTGGTTTCGTGGATTTTCCTTTAGTACTAGTTCCCCAGCTTGAAAGACTTATGTTTGGACCCCATGATTATAACTTTAGCACATACTTTGCTGATATACCTTTAAATGATCAAAGGCATTTTGTCTTCATTCATGGATCAATTCTAACTCCTGCAATCTAGATACTCGTTGTTTTTCATCTGGGATAAGACCTTTTAATGATACTTATAGAGAAGGTATCTCTACTTCTATTGGCCATATTACTTCCGATCCATTGACAATAGAGAAATGCATGGCACCTATTGGTGTGTGAATACTAGTATGGTAGGCCCATAGAGTAGGGTTCAATTGAATATGCCAATCTCTTCCAGCATCATTCACTGCCATTTTGACAGTTCTCAAAATAGTTTTGTTTGATGCTTCTGCTTTCCCATTCCCTTGTGGATAGTAGGGTGTGGAAAATCTGTGTTAGATCTTGAATTTCTCACATAGCTCTTGTACATCTTGATTCTTGAACTATCACCCATTATCAGTGATAATGATCATGGGTATTCCATAGCAACACATGATGTAGTTCAAGATAAAGGCAACAATTTTTTTTCCTATGATATTTGTGAGAGGTATTGTCTCAATCTATTTTGTGAAATATTTTGTAGCTAGAAGGATGAATTTATGACCATTAGATGAAGGAGGATTTATCTTTCCTACTAAATCAAGACCCCATTGACAAAAAGGCCAAGATGTTGCCAAATCATGAAGTTCTTCTGCTGGTGCTATTAGACACAATGCACCACTGAGAGGGGGAGGGGGTGAATTAGTGGCTCTTAAAACGTTTCCCTTAAGCTATCCTTTGTGAGTAACACCAGTTTGTGAATCAATCACAATGCAAACTTACCAGTTAGTAATGGGACTAACTCAAATATACACACAAACATAAGGAGACATCACATAACACCAGCTTATACAAGGAAAACCCAAGATGGGAAAAACCTCGGTGAGCAATGTTGCTAGAGTCTACTGCTCCAATCCAACCTCACAGTAAAACATAGTTACTAAGGTTAGGGCACCAACCCAAGGGGCACCAACCCCTTCCTTATTTATGGGCTACAACCCAAAGGAGCACCAACCCCTAACTTTAGGGCACCAACCAAAGGAGCTACAACCCCTACACTGAGCTACAACTCAATGTTCACAATATAAACTTCAAATACATAAGTTGTTATCATGTTACAAGTGAATCTTTCAACCTTATCAAATGTCTTACTCTATCAATGAAGTACCTTCTCTCCTTTACCAACTCACTCTTCTTCCTACTCTACACCTACTGCTTCTTTACTGGATATACACCTCACTTCTCCGTACATCATCGGTATCACATTCTGTCGATATAAGAACTACCGGTTCTTCTCTCCAACAGGTTGAAAGCTTCAACTAGGTTCACTCTCACTCTCTTCTTAGATGCTCATTAAGCACTTGGCTGATATTCTTCTTATTTGCAGAAGTCTTCCACTTCGTAACAACACTATATTCTTCTCTCTTCAGTAGCACCAACAAATTTCTTTGGTCTCTTTACTTATAACCTATATTTCTCACCAAACACCAATTCAAAATCCAAGCAATTAGGGTTTCCTCACCATCCTCGAGGCAAATCAAATCCAATTAGATCTTGCATGATCTGATCTTTCTGACATCTGAGTGCATATCCCTGCCCTAGTCGCATCTCCTTGATCATGCCTTTTATTCTTGGTGATTTTCTTTTTACCCTCATAACTAATCCTTCAGTCAATCACAAAAGATCTATCGAGTTGTTTCCTTCATTGCCTTGACCTTCTCA
Organism: Cryptomeria japonica; assembly: GCF_030272615.1. Lineage (NCBI taxonomy): Eukaryota > Viridiplantae > Streptophyta > Pinopsida > Cupressales > Cupressaceae > Cryptomeria > Cryptomeria japonica. The sequence goes on from NC_081405.1 coordinate 620,581,494, forward strand.
ATTTCTCTTAGCTGGCTCATAGTTGTTTTCCTGACCTCAAGCCTCAAACCCCTACTATCGCTCTACAGTAAGTCCTATGATTTGTGTGATTTTTCATTAAAGCTGACTAACCTTGCAACAACCCTATCAATGTACATTGTATCTTTCTCCAAACTCAAGTTTTCCATGTTGACTCCATGTCGACTATCTACCAGCTAGGCACTTCAAGTTGGTCCAAGTAGGATTGCCGACGAACCACCCTAACGGTTTCTTACTTCTCTCGGTTTTCTAACTCTTCTAGTCTCAACCATTCTACCTATTACCTTATCATATCTTCTCTCATCTTGAACTATCGATGGAACTCTCAAATCAGTCTCTAGATTGGTAAGTCCTAAGTATTCTCATACCCACAATGGGGAGGTCTTCTACAACTGCACCTTGCTTATATAACTAGTAGACTTACATACCAGTTACTACACTTGATGACACCATGTCATCGTTCTTTCTCAAGGCTCCATATTCTTTCAATCAGGTTAGATTCCTCTATTTGCATCTACTCAACCTTGCCTTTTCCCTAATTATATTTGACCATATCACAACTAGTTTGTTAAGATGACAAACATTTCATACTTCCTCTATACTGGCATCATGCCTTCTCTTCTGGTTTAGTGCATAACCCTGATCTCATGCACTTAGGGCATTCCTTCAATTCATCGGTAGATTCGGTGTAATCCTTCAAGTGTTTGCCTTTACCTCTTCACTCTTATATCTCCAAACTATGATGCACTCAATACATAATAGGAGATAAGCTCCACTTGCTAGATTAGGTAACACCTTGTCTTTTGCATCTTTCAATTCTCTTCATGTGGTCTGATGTGAGCACATTTACTGTCTGTCATTGCTTCACATGATGGCTGCTTCTTCACCTGGTGGGAGTCCTATTGTTCTACAACCTTACAACTTACCGATTCATTTTATTCTTCCAGTATTGAAGTGATTCAGATAACATTCTACCTCTTCATCATAAGCAACCGCTGAAAACAATTCTCCATCTCATCACACAAGTCAAGTGCTAACTTCTGTACCAGTGACCTATTAGATCATCTTCTTTACCTTTACCGATGTTCAGAAACACAAGGTGATATCAAAGCTATCACATCCTGTACTCTTTCATATCCGTGTTGCACACACATTTGATCTACTAGTGGTTATCCCATGCCGATTGACATCAATGACAACACAATGCCAACTGGTGCATGAATCAAATTCCCATGGATCTGAAATTGTTTGCATGTTCTAGCTATCGGTAAAGAATATTGTTCCATAGTTGGCCAATAATAGACCAAGCGCATGATTTTTTTGAAAGGGTAAGACCACTTGAATGAGTGCCACAAATATCATTATGGAATTTATGTAAGGCCTTCTCAGATTCTTCTTGTTCAAGACATCTTATAAGAGTATCATCTAGACCTAGTTTAAATAGGGTATCCGCGATTAGAATATAATGGGAGGATTGGCGAGTAAAGTTTCTCTTTTGATTTTTTGATAAGTCAGGAGGTAGGGTATTATCTTTCAAAAATATGTAAGTTTGGCCATAGCGAGAAGAATCATGCCCAACAAGGTGACAGATAGTTTGGGAATCAGGAAATTGTGAGCAAGGTAAAACAACTCTTCCACCAAGAATTCATAATGCTATTGATTTTCCTATGTCTGAAGGAGAGAAGCAAGTGTAGCCATGGAATCTGTAGCTTTGTTGTGATTCCTTGGAATTTGCTGAAAAGTTATTCCTAAAAAGTATTTCTCTATATCAACAACCATATTTTTATAAGGCATTAACTTTTCATCCTTTGTTTGATAATCATCATTGACTTGATTGATGACAAGATGAGAGTCTCCAAAGACTTGAAGTTGTGTAATGTTCCATTCTATAGCCATTTTGATACCTGTAACCAAAGCTTCATACTTTGTTGTATTGTTGGTGTATGGAAAGTTTAATTTGTATGCTTTTGGAATTCTATGACCTTGTGGTGTGATGAATAGAATACCTTCTCCTAATCCATGTTATGTATATCAACCATCAAAGTCTAACTGCCATGTTTTTGTTGTGACTGTTAGGATATCAGCATCAGGAAACTCAATCTATAAAGGATGATTATCTTGAAGCGGTGCCTCGACTAGTTGGTTTGCAATGACTTGTCCCTTGATAGCTTTTCTGTCTACATGTTCAATATCAAACTCACTCAAGATCATGATCCATTTTTCTTGTCGTCCTATTAATGTGGCCTTGCTGAGTAAATATTTTAATGGATTGATTTTAGATATCAACTTGATGGCGTGAGATAATAGATAGTGTCTTAATTTTTGAGAAGCGAAAACTACCTCCAAGCATTCTTTTTCTGTTGGTGAATAGTTGATCTCTTATCCCACTAATGTTCTGCCAATGTAGTAGATGGCTCATTCTTTTTCTTCATTATCTTTTTGTGCAAGTAGAAGCCATAAAGATACTTCATTGGTCAATACATAGAATAATAATGAATTTCCTAGAATTGGTGACATTAGAATAGGTGGTTGCATGAGATAGGCCTTGATATTGTTGAATGTGTCCTCACATTGATGGTCCCACTTGAAATGAACATTTTTATGCAATAGATGAGTAAATGGTTGACATTTATCTACCAGTTGAGCAACAAATCTTATGATTGACTGGAGTCTTCCTTGGAGTGATCTAAGTTGATCGATATTTTTGGGAGATGCCATTTCCATGATTGCTTTTACCTTAGCTGGATCTACTTTGATACCTCTAGCTTAAACAATGTATCCCAATAGCTTTCCTGAAGTGACACCAAAGGCACATTTCTTAGGATTGAGTCATAGTTTGTATTGATCTAACCTGTCAAAGATCTTTCTAGTATTCCTATATGGTCTTCTATGTTTTATGATTTTGCCAAGATGTCATCCACATAGTCTTCCATGAATGTATGCATGATGTCATGGAATATTGTTGTCATACCTCCTTGATATGTAGCACCTGCATTCTTTCATCCAAAAGGCATGACATTCTAGCACAAAGTACCCCACGTGCATGTGAAAGTTATCTTTTCTTGATCTTCAGGTGCTATTTTAATCTTATTGTATCCAAAGAAACCATCCATTAGAGAAAACATGGAGTGTCCAACAGTTAAATCTACAATGATGTCAATGTTAGAAAAAGGAAAGTCATCCTTTCGACATGCGCTATTGAGATCTCTAAAGTTTGTGCATATTCTTATGCTTTTATCTGGTTTTAAAATAGGAATGATGTTGGATACCCATTGAGGACAAGCTACAGGTCAGATGAATCCTACATCAAATAATTTCTTTAGTTCTGCTTTGACCAGGAGAGTGATATGTGGACTCATTTTCCTTAACTTATGTTTGACTGGTTTAGCTTTGGGACTGACATTCAAGTGATGCATAATAAGCTCTGGATCTAACCCTGAAATGTCTGCATATGACCAGGTGAAATCGATTTGCCTTCGTTTGAAGAATTCCTTATATTGTTGCATTTATTCTTCTAATAGAGAAGTTGTTGGATGTAGGATCTTTGGTTGCTTTATTGTCCCAATGTTAACTGCCTCTATTGGTTCGATCAAAATTGATGACCTTTCTTGATAGTGTGTAGGTAAAGTGTCAAATATCCCATCTTCTAGTGCCTCGAGGAGGTTTTCACCATTAGATGTGTCCTTTCTTCTTACTTTTTCCTAATCTAATGTTGCCAAGAAATTGTTTTCAGCATTAGACCTAATATTGTTTTCTTTATTTTCCTTATTTCGACTAGGAGATTTGGCACCCACTTGACTGGAAGATGCATTGCTAAAATTCCTTGTGGGATTTGTTGTGGGTTTGGTTGCATTAAGATATATAGATATGGCGTGGTCATTCCAAAAGGTATCAATGTCAGTATGTCCTTCATTTTTCCAATCAATAAGTTCAGGGTGGATTACAGGTAGGGGGTCCTCAGGTTGAGATGTTTCAAGAGTATCAAGGGTCATGATGGATGTATCAAAGTTTTTGATATGTATGTCAATGTCTAGAATGGTACTCTCATCAGAATGACCTTGCACAAGAATCTCCTGATCATCCTCGATTAAGTCCAAGTTAGCCGAATGTGATTCTAATTCAAGTGAACTAGTTCTTAACGTTTGCCCTACATACATGTGAACTACATCGACTCCTACATCTTTTTCAAAGAAATTTTCTTTAGTTGATTCTTCAAAGTGATAGGAATCCTATTCCCATTCGTTATAATTTGTATCACTTGTGGCCTACAATCTACAGATTTGTTCATATAGTATTTGATTTGTTTCTTCAGCTTTTCTTGTTATATCTTTTCTTCTTTCATATTCAACCTATTTGGGACTGAGATTGAGTTTTGTCAACCTTGCTATGAGCTCTCCTTGATTAGTACTAGGTTCATGCTTGTTTTGATTGAGATTTAATGCTTCTTGAGAGGTTCTTTTAGTTTATTTTTCTTGTTGATTTGAAGTTTGCTTCTTTTCCCATTTCATGTTTGCTTGTGTTTGTTGCTTAGCTGATGTTTCTTCTCTTTGAATTGCCCATTGTTCTTGTCTATTTTTGTATTCTTCTTGTTGTTGGCTAAAAGATGTGTTTTCTACTAGAGTGACTTGTCCATACCCTAAGCCTATTTTGTTTGTAGCTTGTTGAGTGTAAGGTTGGATAGGTTTTGATATACCTTCTTTTATTTTCCCTATACGGTCTATTCCAATGTATCCCATATTTCTGAGAATGTTAAATCCTTTTCCATAATTTTCTATAGGTATGCACACATTGTTGATCATTTGTTGAACTTCTTCATCCTTGTATAATCACTATAGCACATATTTGTCTTTTGTTTACTCTGATAAGGTTCTAACACTAACAAGTACTCCATCAAATATGGGAAGATGTTTCACAATTGGTTATTGTTTAGAGTTTGATGGTTTTCCAAAGGATTTAGGAGAAAGTGGTAATTGTGATATTGAATATTTTCCATTCCCTCGATCTCTTAGCTGCATTTGGTTTTCCATCCTTGACAAAATTGAGGCAAATGATTTTTCTTTAGATTGTGTGTTTGAAGATGATGCCTCCCTGTTTTGAGGAACAATGACTTCTTGAGTGGGTTTGAGATTACTACAATACCAAAATGGTTTTGAATCTGCTAAGATCGTGATTTCCTACCCATTGTAGGTAAACTTTAAGACCCGATGGTATGTTAATGGAACAACTTGTATGTCATGTATCCAGGGTTTTCCCAAGAGTATGTTGTATGATAAGTCCAAGTCTAGAAATTGGCATGTTGTGTCTTTCTGTAAAGGTCCCACTCTGATGGGTAACATCATAATTCCTTTAGAGGAACGTTCTTCTCCATCATATGCTATAATGGTGATCTTTTTCTGGGGATCAACTGCATCTTCTAAATAACCTAGAGCATAGACAAGACTTAAAAAAAAAATGTTTAAGCCAGATCCTCCATCTATTAGGAAACGTTTAACTCGCATCTTATTAATGATGACTTTGATATGCAAGGGAGCATTAGGAGGATGTTTCAAGGGCATGTCATCTTCTTCAGTGAATGATAAGAAGTGAGGGGTCATGAGGTGTCCTACCATGGTTTGGAATTGATCTATATCTAGATCTTTAGACACTATTGTATCTACTAATGCTCTTTGAAGAATCTATTTGTGTGCAGGTGAAAGATTTAAAAGTTCTACGATAGATATTTGTGCGGGTGTTTTCTGCAATTGATCCACTAGATTGTATTGTTTCATAATGGATGATGTGTTTGTTGTAGGACTCAACAAAACAACTTTATCTTTTCTTCTTGTGACAGCATGAGCAGGTTCTTGGTTTTTCTTTTGTTTAACTACAATCACATTTACCACATTATCATATATGTGAGCATAGTTTACCTTCGCTTTGCCCTTACCATTATTTATTGTTGATGCTACACTTTTCTCATAGTTAAGAAGCAGAGTTTTAAAAGCTATATGAGATTCACTTGTTGTATGTCCATCCATAGTTATTACTCCATTATCAACCAAATCTTGGATGACATGTTTTGATCGCTAACAATTATTTGTGTGATATCTCTTGTTTCGATGGAAATCGCAATAATGGTTATTGTTAGGTCCTGGAGACAACTGAAAGGGGGGGTGACTCAGTTGTCCATTAAATTCAACCAAAATTAGCTTAACCAAAACTTAATGCTTAATACCGGTAAACCAAACTTTATGCTGGTAGACAGTTTTATCAATTAATTGTAGTACCGGTAAAGATTAATGCATGAAACAGAAAGACAACAACATCCACAACACATAACACAAATATTTGAACGTGGAAACCCTATAAGGGGAAAAACCATGGTGAGAAGCCTTACCCACAATTAAATGATACTACTACAGATAGTATGTGTGTACAATATGGCAATTCTGCACATGTAGAAAGGCAAGCTCCTTAGAGCTCACTGCTCAATCACAAAATGAAAGTCACACTGACTAAAATTGAATTGTTAAATCCAATGATAATGTACTATATAAAATAGCATCTTTATATGCTGGATTCAATACCGGTTTAGTTCTGATTGCCTTCACAAAAACCTTCTTTCAACCTTCAAATTATGTTAGCGTGTATAGCTCTGCTTATTTTTGCATATACCTTATTACAATTGCTTTTCCCAATTGCATATCAATCTCACAAATCAGATCTTACATTTATACCATAACCTAAGACCAATTGAATAGGTCGGCTCACTAAAAGATATTACAATAAAATCAATTACAAATAAATCAATATCTGATGCATGATGTCGACTCAAATGCATTTACAATAATAATAAATCATATCCATAATGTGTCATGTTGATATGGAATAGATATGCCTGTTGGTGCATATCCTAGACCTATTTGCTGATAATAGCAAATATGTAAACCTGAATAAACAAATAACCAAATCTCCAAAACCAAGTGATCGAATAATATCTTCGACATAACCAAGTAGTCTCCAAGTCATTCCAAGTGCCGGTGAACAATATAATCTGTCAGTGAACCTATTGGTATTTTGGTATGGTTTTTTCATTGATGTCAACACCTACTAAAATAGTAGCACTTTGGAGATCCAGAAGCATTCACCAGCAAGCAAGTAACTATTGCACAGTTACTAGTATATGGTTCACTAGCAGGATTTAATGATCACCGACACTCGGAGTTATGTGGAAGACACTTGGTAATGTCAAGGACATCTTTTGGACATCTTGTCCAGGAGTTTTGTTCATTGCTATATTCATATTTGCATATTTTCTTTTACCGGTAAATAGGTCCAGGGTTACCTAGGGTTACACCAGCAGGTTTATCTTTTCCAGATCAGCATGGCACACTAAGGAAATGATTAATTATTGTTGTAAATGCATTAAGCCAACATGTTCAATCAGTTATTGCATCAGATATTATATTATTTGTAAAATGTCTTTATTGTAATATCTTGTAGAACCGACCTACTAAAATTGGTCTTAGGTTATGGTATAAATGTAAGATCTTAATTGTAAGATCGAGTGTGGGGATGTGAAAAAGGATTGTGTGAAGATATATGTGAGATTAAGAAGAGATATACATGAAGACATCATTTGAAGGTGAAGTTAGGTTTTTGTGAAAGCATATCAGCATTACATTGGTACTAAATCCAACATATGAAGATGCTATTTTGTGCAGTACATTTTTATTGGATCTAACCATCCAACTGTAGTCAGTGTGACTCCCATTTCGTGATTGAGCAGTGAGCTCTAAGCTGTTGGCCTTTCTGCATGTCCAGACCCCATTTGTGTACACTTACTATCTGCAGTAGTATCATCTAATTATGGGTAAGGTTTCCCACCATGGTTTTTCCCCTTACAGGGTTTCCATGTACAAATATTAGTGTCATGTGTTGTGGATGACTTTGTGTTTATGTTTCATGCATTAATCTTTACTGGTATAAGCTATTAACTGTTAAAACTATCTACCGGCACACTTAATTGGTTTACCTATGTTAAGTATTAAGGTAGTTAAGTTGTTTTTGGTTTGAAATTAGTTGACAACTTATTCACCCCCCCCCTCTCAGTTGTCTCCGGGACCTAACAATTGGTATCAGAGCTAAGTTATCTTTTGCAGAAGTTTAACAACTTGAGGAGATCCAATGTCTACTATTTATTTCAGGAAGGACAGTGCTAAATTTGATGGAACCAACTATGGCATATGGAAGATCAGAATGGAGACACATCTAAATTGCTTTGGCAAAGATGTCTGGGAAGTTACAAAGAAAGGTTACACTGCTACTATAGCTAGTCAGCCCAGTCCAACTACCTTGGCTAAAGATGACGAAAATGATTGCAAATCAAGAGAAGCACTTTTGAGCACATTATTAGATCAACAAATCATGGGATTATCAGATAGGTCTACTGCTAAAGCTATTTGGGATCATTTGGAAACATTGAATGAAGGAGATTCCATAGTCAAAATTGAAAAACTTGAAAGCTTCCAGGTCAGGTATGAACATCTAAAAATGGAAGAAGATGAAAGGATTTCTACTTTTATGGAAAGAGTAAATGAAATTGTTTTGGGTATTAAATGTTGTGGAGGAACCTTAAGTGAGGATGAAATTATTTCAAAAATATTAAGAGGATTGCCACTGGCATATAAAATGAAGGCTACTGCTATAAATGATTTAAGAATAATGCCTAATACATCAGTAACTAGGGATACATTGATTGGAAAACTTTCAGCCTTTGAAATTGAAGAATTTGGTCCTATTGCTACTATAAAGATAGATTTAGCCTTTAAAGTATCAACATCATCTGCTCCATCATTTGACAAATCTGATTGGAAAGCCTTTTATGCAAGAGAACTTGAAGAAAGTAGGAAAGAAAATGAAGAAATTGAAGCACTATTTGCAAGGAAAATGCCTAAAGGTCTAATTGGAAGTAAGTATGAAGGTAAAGCACCCTTTAAATGTTTTAACTACAATAAGATTGGTCATATGGCTTTGAGATGCCCTGATAGACATGCTAGACTAAGAGAAGAAGCTAGAAGGACATACAAGCCTAATCCTGAATATCAGAGATACAGATTCCAGAAGAACAAAGACAAATCTTGTTACATTGCTGATGAAGGTGTGACTAACGATTCCGATGAGGATCCAATAGACAATGGATGGGTTTTTGTTGCTATAACAGAAGATCAACCAACACCTACTGTTCAACTGGTAGAACAAGCCCTAGTAGCTAAAGTTGAAATAAAGGATGAATGGATCATTGACTCAGAATGTTCACAACATATGACAGGAGACAAAGGTAAATTCTTGAACTTTCAAGAATACAATGGAGGTTTAGTAAGATTTGGTGATGACAAAGCCTGTTCAATCAAAGGTAAAGGTACAATATCTCTCGATGGTAAGCATAACACTGATAATGTCTACTTTGTTGATGGATTATAGCATAATCTTTTAAGTGTTGGTCAATTAGTTGAGAAAGGATTTCAGTTACAATTTAAAAATGGAAAATGCAAAATCATGAATAGAACTGGTTTGGAAATTGCAACTGGTAATTAGACTAGAGGTAATATCTTTCATTTCAAATAACAGTGAAAAGACATGCTTGATTGCACATATAGATGAAAGTTGGTTATGGCATAAGAAACTCTGTCATGCAAACTTTGATTGCATGGTAAATATCAGTACTTCTAAGGTAGTTAGAGATCTACCTAAAATTGTTAAACCTCAGAACACAATATGCAAGGAATGTCAATTTGGAAAACAAGCTAGAGCTTGTTTCAAAAGTATTCCAGAAAAATCCAATAATGCTCTTGACTTGATTCACACTAATTTATGTGGTCCATCTAGAACTAAAAGCTTACAAGGTGATAGATATTTCATGCTAATCATTGATGACTATTCTAGATGTGTTGGGTTACTTTTCTTAGAGAAAAAACTGAATCACTTAGAAAGTTCAAACTATTCAAAGCAATGGTTGAAAATGAAACCGGTAAGAAAATCAAATGTTTAAGATCAGATCAAGGAGGAGAATTCACATCTAAGGACTTTCATACATTCTGTGAAGTGAATGGAATCAGAAGACAACTATCAACACCTCAGACACCACAACAGAATGGAGTTGTTGAAAGGAAAAACAAAACTATCTTGGACGCAGCAAGAAGTATGTTATCAGAAGCAAATTTACCACATATGTATTGGAGATAAGCAGTCAGCACAGCGGTCTATACATTCAACAAAGTTCACATCAAAGGTGAAACCGGTAAGACCCCTCGTGAACTATGGTTTGGTAATACTCCTACTCTTAAGTATTATAGAATTTTTGGAGGTAAATGTTATATTTGAAGAGATGAGTATATTGACAAATTTGATCCTAGAAGAAATGAAGGAATATTTCTTGGTTATTCATCTAAGAGCAAGGCATATAGATGTTTTAACAGGACATTGTAGAAAATTGTTGAGAGTACAAATGTAAAAATTGATGAACAATTTAGAGGAACTTCAAGGTATATAGACTTTGAACTGGCAATAGAAATTGTGACAAATGAACCTACACCAAATCCACCAGTACAGAATGAAGATCCAATTACCCCAGTACCATTAGAGGATTCCATAATAACTGAAGAACAACAACAAATAAAGACACCCGGGTATGGAAGGTTGAATCATTCTAAAGATCAAATAGTTGGAAATAAATTTAAAGGAGTTATGACAAGAGGAAGATTGGAAAATGAAGAGGTATGCCTTATTTCTCAAATTGAACCATAATCTGTTAATGAGGTATGTGAAGATAAATTTTGGATTAAAGCTATGGAAGAAGAATTAGAACAAATTGAGAAAAATAACACTTGGACATTAGTTCCCCAGCCTAAAGATAAAAATGTAATTGGAACCAAATGGGTATTCAGAAACAAACTTAATGAAGATGGTAAGGTTGTCAGAAATAAAGCAAGAATAGTGTGTAAGGGATATTCTTAGAAAGAAGGAGTTGATTAGAATGAAACCTTTGCATCGGTAGCTAGAATTGAGGCAATCAGATTATTCTTGGCTTTTGCAACACACAAGAACTACAAAGTTTATCAAATGGATATTAAATGTGCATTTTTGAATTGAGATCTTGAAGAGGAATTATACATTGAACAACCTAATGGATTTTGTTTGACGGATGACAATGACATGGTTTGCAGATTAAGGAAAGCTCTGTATGGACTGAAACAAGTCCCAAGAGCTTGGTATGAAAGATTGGATAAGTATCTTTTAAAGATTGGTTTTACTAAAGGAAATACAGACAACAATTTATATTATGAAATAACTAATGATGATATCTTGATTATAGAATTATTTGTTGATGATATAATCTTTGGAGGAGAAGATGGTTTATGTAAGGAATTTTCTACTAAAATGCAGCAAGAATTTGAAATGTGTATGATTGGAGAAATAAAATTCTTTTTAGGATTGCATATTTCACAAACTGACAAAGGTATATTCTTGAGTCAATCAAAATACTTAAAAGAGTTACTAAAGAAATTTGGGATGGAGAACTCTAAACTAGTAAGCACACCTATGACTGCAAATGACAAATTATCTCAAAGGGATGAATCTACACCTGTTAATCTAACTAGATACAAATCTATGATAGGAGGTTTACTGTATTTGACACAAACCAGACCTGATATTATGAATGCAGTATGTATTGTTTCAATATTTTAAAGTAATCCTAGAGAAAATCATGAATTAGCAGTGAAAAGGATTTTCTGGTACTTACAAGGCACTATAAATCTTGGATTATGGTATCCTAGAGATGAAAAATTTGAATTATGTGCATACACAGATACAAATTGGGTAGGAGATGTGGATGATAGAAAAAGAATCACTGGTGGAGCATTCTTTCTTGGAAAGAGATTAGTTTCTTGGTTGATTAAGAAACAAAGTTGTACATCTTTATCAATAGCAGAATCAGAATATGTTGTAGTAGCAACTAATTGTACATAGGTACTATGGCTTAAGCAAATGTTGAAAGACATAAAGGTAAAATGCAAGGAACCTATTACCATATATTGTGATAACATTGTAGTAATTGATATATCTAAGAATCAGGTATTACATTCTAAAACAAAACATGTTTCTATCAAACTGAATTTTTTTAAGGGAAAAAGTTGAAGAAAAGGAGATAAAACTGGTTTATGTGAATACTAAAGAACAACTTGCAGATATTTTCGCAAAACCTTTTCCAAAGGAGAATTTTGAATATCTCAGAGATCATCTTGGACTCATACCACCACTAGTAGAGACTTATACAGTTGATGATTATCATCAACTGGCAGAATTAATAGACAAATCTTTTACTCCAATCTTTGATGAGGAAGTTATGTCTCAGGGGGAGTAGTTGGTATTTTGTATATGAACTTGGTATTATTGTAACTTTGGCATTTGATGTCAAAGGGGGAGAGATATCTATGAAAAACACATTACTCTTTGGAGAAATTGGTATGGAAACTTTGGATAACACATGTTGCTCCCAGGGGGAGAGATTGTTGTTTAGGAGAGATTGTTGGTTTTTGGTATTTGGCATTTCTGTTTTGGCACTCTGATGGTTTTCCATCTTGTGTTTCCATCAATGCCAAAGGGGGAGATTGTTGGTATTTTGGTATGGTTTTGTCATTAATGTCAACACCTGCTGAAATAGTAGCACTTTGGAGATCCAGAAGCATTCATCGTCAAGCAACTATTGCATAGTTACTAGTATATGGTTCACCGGTAGTTGGAATTATATGGAAGACACTTGGTAATGTCAAAGACATCTTTTGGACATCTTGTCTTGGAGTTTTATTCATTGGTATATTCATATTTGCATATTTTCTTTTACCGGCAAATAGGTCCAGGGTTACCTAGGGTTACACCGATAGGTTTATCTTTTCCAGATCAGCATGGCATGCTAAGAAAATGATCAATTGTTGTTGTAAATTCATTAAGCTGACATGCTCAAACAATTATTGCATCGGACATTATATTATTTGTAAAATGTATTTATTGTAATATCTTGTAGAGGTGGCCTACTAAAATTGGTCTTAGGTTATGGTATAAATGTAAGATCTTAATTATAAGATCGAGTGTGGGAATGCGAAAAAGGATTGTGTGAAGATATATGTGAGATTAAGCAAAGCTATACATGAAGACATCATTTGAAGGTGAAGTTAGGTTTTTGTGAAAGCATATCAGCATTACACTATTACTGAATCCAACATATGAAGATGCTATTTTGTGCAGTACATTCTTATTGGATTTAAGCATCGAACTATAGTCAGTGTGACTCCCATTTTTTGATTGAGCAGTGAGCTCTAGGTTGTTGGCCTTTCTACATGTGCATTATGTTTCATGCATTAATCTTTACCGGTATAAGCTATTAACTGTTAAAACTATCAACTAACATACTTAACTAGTTTACTGATATTAAGTATTAAGGTGGTTAAGTTGTTTTTGGTTTGAAATTAGTTGACAACTGATTCACCCCCCCCCCCTCCATCTCAGTTGTCTCTGGGACCTAATAGAACCAAATACCGGTGACTGTGCATAAGTCTCTGACTTGCTGGTGAACATAACCAAAGATCTCCAAGTGTTGATAAGTGATGACAAGTGATGACAGGTGTTGACATCAATGACAAAACCATATAAACATATCCAGAATACAAACAATATCCCCCTTTGGTATTGATGGCAACACAAGATGGAAAAACCATCAAAGTGCCAAAACAAAAATGCCAAAAACCAAAAACCAACAATCTCCCAAAGAGATCGTTAACCAGAAATGAAAATACAGATACAAAGAGTAATAGATCTCTCCAACAATCTCTCCCAAAAGTAATAATCTCTCCCCAAGGGATAATGTGTTTTTCCATATCAATCTCTCCCCCTTTGACATCAAATACCAAAGAATTACAAAAACCAGTTTCAGATACAAAATACCAAATTATAATACCAACTACTCCCCTTGAGAAGTAGCTCTCTTCATCAAAGCTGGAATAAAAAATTTCTCTATTAATTTCGTCAGTTGATGACAAACAAGAACTGTCTAAGTCTCAACCAATGGGGGTAGGACTCCAAGTTGCTCTCTAAGATATTCAAAAGTCTCTTTAGGCAAAGACTTTGTAAAAATATCTTCAATCTTCTCTTTAGTATTCACATAAACCAATTTCACTTCTTTTGCTTCAACATTCTCTTTTAGAAAATTGAATTTGATAGAAACATGTTTAGTCTTAGAGTGAAATACTGGGTTCTTTTATATATCAATTGCTGCCATATTATCAAGTAAATAGTTATAGGTTCCTTGCATTTTACCTTTATGTCTTTCAACATTTGTTTGATCCATAGTACCTGTGTATAGTTAGTTGTTGTTGCAACATATTTTGATTCTGTTGTTGATAGACTTGTACAACTCTGTTTCTTACTCAACAATGAAATTAGTCTGCTACCAAGAAAAAATGCTCCACCGGTGGTGCTTTTCTGTCATCTACATCTCTTGTCCAATTAGCATCTGTGTATGCACATAATTCAAATTTCTCATCTCTAGGATACCATAAACCAAGATTTGTAGTGCCTTGTAGGTACCGAAAAATCCTTTTCACTGTTGATTCATGATTTTCTTTAGGATTACTCTAAAATCTTGAAACAATACATACTGCATTCATAATAGTAGGTATTGTTTGTGTCAAGTATAGTAAACCTCCTATCATAGACTTGTATCTAGTCGGATTGACATGTGTTGATTCATCCTTCAAAGATAATTTATCAGTTGTGTAGACACCTAAAATTGTCATGTCTAATTAAATAAATATTTTATTTATTTAATTATTTGAGCCTAATTCTTCTATTAATTAAATAAATCCTTATTTATTTAATTAATTCATTTATCCTCTTCTAGCCTTATTTATCATTTAAATAAATACATTTATTTGTTTAAATTATCCTTTTCTTAAATTAAATAAATATCTTATTTATTTAATTAATCCCACTTCTATTAATTAAATAAATCTTTATTTATTTAATTAATTCATTAACCTTTTCTACCTATGACACATGTCATTCATCTCTTAATTCATACACTACCTACCCTCTCATTATTTTACTATTTCTTTTACCTACCCTCTAATCATAGCCGACCTCCTTTTACACCTCTCAATCTTATCCCTCCATTTCATATAGTGTCTTCTATATAAGGAGATGCTTCCTTCATTATCAAACCCTAACTACTTGATTAATTGACTACACTACGCTTTCGAACTTGCATATGTGATCCTACTTGCAACCACATTTCTGTTCTTTGTTGAGCTCTTATGCACATGAAATCTGAGAGCAAATATATCAAGCAAGATCAATGGAGATAGGAAAAATGGAGATTCAAACCCTATTGGACATGTTATGGTATAATCTTTGTGATTTTATTTGATTTGCATTATCTTAGGTAATCTTCATATGTTATGGTGGATCTTTGTTGTTGTTAGGCTAGGGTTTTGTGGTTGAATTCATTTAGCCTTTCAACATTATTGTTGTTTCCATTTTCACCATATATATTTTTGCATGCCCGGTGGGACTCTTGTCCCTTTTGCATTTAACATCCTTGTTGTAGATTTTGTGTTTTGAAGTTGCAGATCTGACATTTTCGACAGCATTTTGATATTTTCGCATCTGCGTACTTTCGGATCATGTTTTGGGTTCTTTGCTGCATCTCTGAAATCTAGGATCGTGTCTGCATCTTCGACAGTATTTTTTTTTTTTTTGCAGATTCTGAAAATCGCATCTGTGTTCCCTAGTCGCGTCTGTGGGGTTTTCAGGCGCGTCTATGTCTAGAAGCCGCGTCTATGTTCTTGAACTACGTCTGTGTCTCATCTAAGTGCGTCTGCATTCAGAAGCCGCATTTGTATTTCTGATAGCTGTGTCGGTGTGTACTTGTTTCATTTTGGGTTTCATTGATTCAGTTTTTAGTCATTTAGATCTTCAGATCTGGTTTATTTTGAGTTAACATTTTTTAGATCTGGCTAACAGAATTGGTGCAGCTTGTCTTGAAAGTAAAATCATTTTGTTGAAGACCCCTATTTTCACAAAGTCTCTTGGGTTTAAAATTTACCTAACTTGTGTGCTTGCAGGAAGGGGTGATCATTTGAAACAATCGAAACTACTAATAGATCTTTGTTGCAGGACCTTGGCAAGTGTTTTTTATCTTTATTATGTGCCTTGTTTTTATAGATTAGAAAATACTCCAATTGGTGCACTAAAATTGAATCATTGTCTTTTGTGTCTTGAGCAATAGGCTCTTTTTGTTTAATCTTTAGAGGGCCTATCTCCCCATGTGTTCATTAGGACTACTAATGAGGAGAGAATGACCCAAGTGGTAGCAAAAGAAAAACCATCTTATTCCAAACCACTATAAATAACTATATCCATGGTGAAAACTATGGATAACATGTGTTGATTAGTTCATACTAACACTATGTCTCCCCATAAACCCGTTTGATCAAATTTATTTGATCATTTGTAGGGTGTAACCCTTGCTGCCTAGGAGCCTTCTGTATTTACTGAGCTAAAAGTGTCGCATGTATGGCCACATGAGTGGATGCCCTTACTATCACATTTTATTTTAGAAGCCAAAGTCCTTCTAGTTGTTGAGGTAGGAGGTCGGACCTCTGGTAGTGGCCCACACACATACGGTTCTTAGTAGAGATACAAAGTTCACAAAGAGGAGTTTTCGTGGGGACTGATGCTTGGCTGCCCTGAGAAGTGAGTGTCGAGGGTGGAGCCAGTGGGGTCAAGCATCTAAGTATCTACTCTGAATAGTGTAGCCTTGGGGGAAACTCCATGTGGGATCAACAACTATTGTCTTGACCAGCCATAAGAATTGTGCTTGACTTATGTTGAAAAATCAAACATTCAAGACCAAACATCAAACATTGTGTCTTTTGTGTCGTCAAGTGTATGCAACACAATTTTACATCAAACAACACACTTATTTTTGAGTCATTCTGGGAGTCTAAACACTTGCAAACATTGAGTCTTCATCAACGTTGTGTCCTCTTGTCACGAAAAATAGTCAAACATTCAGATTTGGTCACAACAAACAACTTCAAAGATTGGAAAATTTACACAAAGTTTGCAGAAGCGCGTCTGTGTCTGACAAAAGTGCGTCTGTGTCATATAACCATGTCTGTGAAGGGTAGAAACACATCTATTTTGTTTGAGCAACATTACAACATCTCATAAACACATCTGTGTCTTACAGAACCACGTTTGTGTCCTTTAAGTGTGTCTGTGAAGTATACAGGCATGTTTGTGTTCAGGGTTAAAAACTTTCCTAATTTAGCAAACAAGAACAATCAGTTTCAGACTTATTGAGCTTCCTAGGTTATCTCTCTAGGGTTTTCATCTAGCATTTAACCTATCTTTGGGTCTCACAAAATACATCATTAGTTTACACCTTGCATTACATTCACATTTGTCTAAACTTGAGTCAAAAGGTCACTTGCTTGTCCTCATCATACTTTGTCAACACACTACATAAAACAACATTTTGCTAAGTGGTCCCTCATCAAGGTCTATCACCTTTGGGTCCCATTTGGTCTTACTTAGAGTCAAGGTCAACTTACCTCATCAAGAGAAAATATCCTCTCTTTGGAAGCCACACCTACTCTTCTACATACATACTTGATCTTACACTTTGGACATTGCACATAAACTTCAGATTCATTTACATTCCATCCAACTCTTAGTCTTCCATACTCTTTCCATTTTCATCTAGTCTCAAACATCTTGGTCAATACCTAGTTCATGTTTGAAACCTGTTCCCAAAAATCTAGGAGAGAAACTAAAGAGGCTCAATAGTCCATAAACATGAGTGTCTATGAGTATGACAATGATATCTTTTTCAATTCTGATCATATTACATTACCTGACATGGATGCCTATAGAAACATTCCAAATGTTGAGAACATGGACACTACAAAAAACAATGATACACACAATGACAATATGGACAACTTCTCCATACATTCAGCAGAAGTGGAAGACACCATTATGAATCCCCATTTCAATAGATTGGTTGAGGAAATAATGAGGGATACACAATATTTCTTACAAGTGATGGCACAAAGTGGAGCCAAGATACCTCATGATTTTGACATGTCTCAAATAATGGAAAATCAACCTTTGCAACAAACTCACTCCAACATGGATCAAAGGAGGCCTAATAGTGGAGGCGATAGAGGACCACATATGGTGCCTGAATCACCATCATCTTTGTTTCAAAAACTAGAGGTCCCTTACACACATGGTCAAGCATATGATACTCACCTTTGCAGACCATTATGGAGGTCTTATGCAGATAAATATGTTGAATCACATATAAATGCTAAGGATCAACCCCCAAAGCAAATGGATATTCAAAGGCATGCTCAAAATTTGGACACAAGGAAACCCAGCATCAAATTTGGGGGCAACACACTAGAACAAACTCATGATATTCTTGTAGAGTATGGTATACAAGGACAAAGTAGATATTCCATTCCTCACCATGACTCTATACCAAGTGGTCCTTATACACATACACAACATCATTATAGACCTCCTCCATATGAACATGTGTATGATCAATACCATCCATATATGCAACATGCTCCTCCTCAACCTGGTGGTTCAGGCATGGGATATGGTCCAAGAAGTCGGTCTCCACCAAAGAGCAATTCAAAACAGCAAATCAAGGACTTACAAAAGAAAATGGACATAAATATACTGAAGCCAACATACACAATGAGAGACATATGTCCTTATCCATTCGATAAGAGCATTCCAATGCCTCCATTTCCTACACACTTTGTGACACCTAAGTTTGATAATTACAGAGGAAAAGGGGATTTTAAGGCACACATAAGATATTTTTTCATAGCTTGCATTGAGGTAGCATCAGAAGAGACATATTTGATGAGATTATTCCCACAGAGCTTAGGTGATCAAGCTAAGTCATGGGGTGACTTAGCTGAGGCATTTATCCAACATTTCTCATACAACATAGAGACAGACATATCAGTCACTACTTTGTGCAACACCAAACAAAAGGATGGAGAATATTTTTCATCATTTTTACAAAGATGGAGAAATCTAGCCAGTAGATGCTCTTGTGAAATTCCACAAAAAGAAATGGTAGAAATGTTCACCAAGAATGTTAACAAAGATAGTGGCTATGATCTAAGGAAATCTTGTTTGTCCACCTTCAAGGATGCCATTGAAAAAGGATTAGCAATAGAGAAGGTCCTAATCGAACAAGGAGTCATCAAGATATTTAAGGAAAACAAAGATGACTTTAAAGGAAAAGATAAGCCAAGATTTTGGAACAAAAACAAGAACACAGTCAATGATGGTGTTGTTGGTGCCAATACAGTATGACCCAAAATTGTTTTTTCTGGATCAAGCCTTACAAACAATCAAGTGAATACTCAAACAACTTCTAGATCATGAAGGAAGTACACCCCATTGGGAGAACCACTTGAGTCAATTTTCAAGAAGCTAGTGGCAAACAAAGTAATCACAATTCTAGATTTGCCTCCATATGAGCCAAAGGTTAAACCAAATTGGTGGAATGATGAATATTGTGAATTTCATAAGAGAAAGGGTCATAAAATAGGAAATTGTCATCGACTGAAGAACATCATACAAGATCTTATTGATAGAGGTGACATTGAGATCGAGGGACACTCATCCAATCAAGAACATGAGATGTTTAAGGAAGCATTCCCAAAACATGACAAGGGAAAAGCTAATGCCATAGATGACCAAAACAACTATACCAGAGCATCCTATAACTATGATTCAACTATAAATCACATTTCAATGGACAATTATGTATCTACCATTATCATCAAGGACAAAACACCTGAGAATTCTACCCAAAGACCCAAAATTGTCCTAAAAGGCATTGGATCTTTTTCTGAACCTACATCTGAATGTCATGTCATAACTCATCGATGTAAATTAACTTTGCAAGGTGTTCTAGCTAAAAACACTACTTCCTCATCAGCCAGGCCTGAGTATGACCTTATAGAACAATTATGGAAGACACCTGCACTCATCTCCATTCTTGAGCTCTTATGCATTTAACATGCACATAAAGCCATTCTTGACAAAACTTTGAGAGACACTTCTATCCCTACTAATTTGAACATGGACCAATTTCAAGCCATGGTGGGATACCTTTCAATTCCATACTCCCTTACATTCATAGAAGCCGATGATGCCTCCGTAAGTCAGCCACATAATGCACCATTACACATTGAATCCTTCATACACAAACATCGAATAAAATGAGTCTTGATAGATGGAGGAGCAAGTCTAAACATTTGTACATTGAGCACTACTAAACAATTGGGATATTCTGATAAAGCTATGAATTCTACAAACAAAATTACCATCAAGGCATATGATGATGAAGAGCATTCATCCAAAGGCACAGTCACCTTACCTCTCAGAGTTGGGCTAGTTAAAAAGGATGTGGTTTGTCAAGTCCTAGACCTAGATCTCACATACAATATATTACTAGGACGTCCTTGGATTCATGAAATGAGGGGAGTCCCATCTACATATCACCAATGCATCAAGTTTCCTCACAATGGAGTTGAAATAACAGTTAATGGAGATCCTAATCAACTCATATACTGTAATAACTTGAGACCGAAAACTGAAACGATCATCCCAAGTAATAGGGAAGTTGTTCCTTCTTCTGCATACATTGATCCTGAGTCATTAAAACCTCTGACATCAAAACAAGGTGAGCTTAAAGGGAAATTATAGGACAAGGACATGAGTGAATACACTTTGAATCAAACCATGTACTTACAACAAGTCATGAGTTCACCAAAAGAATATGGAAGACCACATCCTAATAAGCAGGTATCTATCATTATACTCAAATGGGACCCTACTATCTTTCAAAGATGGGGTGAACTAGAAGAGGAAGATTTATACAAAATGCTTTACAAAGACCTTGAACATGATACACAAGATCACATCAGCATACCATGTGAGAAGTATGGCAAAGGGTTCAAGATTCTACAAAAAATTGGGTATGATGGCAAAAGCCCTCTTGGCTTAAGAAAAGAAGGCATCATTGAACCTTTACAACCTGAATTGACATTCAAAAAGGAACACTTGAAGGGACTTGGTTTCATGACTTCCAAGGTTCATACTCAAAAGGTAGAAGAAGAATTACAAATCAAATCTACCAAAATTCAATAAGAGAATCACAATTCCATAGACTCCAATGAATGGGAATGGGGTTCAGACAAATCCTCCAGTGACTATGAGCTCATTGAGACATTTAGAGAGCCAGATGAACCCACAAAAGAAGAGGAATTTTATGAAAAATTCAAATTTGGTCAAGAAACAATCCCAGAGGATCCTTGCCTCTAAGTCTTAGGTTGAAATCACATAGAATGAGAACACCTGTCCCAGAATGTGCTACTAGTGATGATAATTTGGATTCGTTCATGATCGAGACTGATGAGGAGAGTGCCAATGATGACCTTGATAACTACCTTAACATACCTGAATATAACAACATCTTCACTCTTAGCCCTACTAACTTCAAAGAAATCAAAGGCCTTCCCCTTGTTCACCACCAACCTATGTATTGGGACCATGAAGGACCTACATAGTTTGACACATTCCAAAATGATGAAGCCTTTCTTGACTATCTTGACATACAAGAGGATCTTCTCCCTTGGGACCATAAAGTGGGATACACTATAGAACTCAACAACATGGCATATTTTGGTGAGGGTGTCAGAAGTTCCAGTCACAAAAATATAAAAATAAAAACAAAACATGGGTCTTATGGCGAAAACCACACTGTGGTGCTGTCTGACCCTAAAAAAGTAAAAAGAAAAGATGTATCTGAGGGCGAAAACCTCTTTGAGGCACCCAAAGATGGAAGGCTCGACATTCTCCTAGCATCATATGAGGAAAATTAATCCATGTTGGTAGAGGAGACTATCAAAACAAACATTGGCACAGAAGAACTTCCACACAACATATTCCTAGCTCAATCTTTGATAGAGTTAGAAAGGTCAAAATTCATAAATTTCTTCACGGAATGACAAATCAACTTTGCATGGTCATATGCTGAATTGCCTGGATTGGATCTGAATTTGGTAATACACCATTTGACAGTTAAACTAGGGGCAAAACTAGTGAAATAGAAATTAAGAAAGATGCATCCACAAGTCGCATTATTAGTCAAAGCAGAGCTTGAGAAATTATTGGATGTTGGATTGATACACCCAATTGATTATCCTTAATGGATCTCCAACTTAGTGCCTGTTAGTAAACCAAATCATAGTATCAGAATATGTACAAATTTTAGAGACATCAACAAAGCTTGTCCTAAGGATGATTTTTCGTTACCAAATATTGACTTGATTGTCGATCTCACAGCAGGTCATGTGATGTTATCCTTGATGGATGGATTCTCTGGTTATAATCAAATAAAAATCACATCCAAGGATCAACAAAAAATAGAATTTACTTGTCCTTGGGGAACTTTCTATTGGAATGTCATGCCCTTTGGGCTAAAAAATGCAGGCGCTACATATCAAAGAGCCATGACTACTATATTTCATGATCTCATGCACATTACTGTGGAAGATTATGTTGACAACCTCTTGGGAAAACCAATAGACAGAGATACACATTTGGACATATTTTTAGTCATCTTTGATCGGTTGGAAAAATATAAAGGAAGATTAAACCCCAAGAAATGTGTCTTTGGAGTGACCTCTGGGAAGCTCCTGGGATTCATTGTCTCAAAAAGAGGAATTGAAGCTGATCCAGCAAAAGTCAAGGCTATCTTAGAGATTGAACCACCAAGAAATATTAGTCAACTTCAATCTTTGCAAGGGAAACTTCAATCCATACGAAGATTCATAGCACAACTTGCAGATAAATGTAATCCCTTTCAGCATTTGCTTCATAAAAACATCAAATTCAAATGGGATGATAACTATCATCAGGCTTTCCAGATACTCAAAGATTATCTTCTGAATCTGCCAGTTTTGATGCCACTAGTTCTAGATCAACCTCTATTACTATACATATCAGCTACTTCAACAACACTGGGGACACTCTTAGCACAACAAGTTGTTGAGGGCAAAGAAAAGGCAGTATACTATATCAGTCGCACATTGGTGGGATATGAGCTAAACTACACACCAATTGAGCATGCATGTCTCGTTGTGGTCTTTGCTTCACATAAATTACAACATTACATGCTAACTCATAAGACTAAGTTGGTTGCAAGGATTGATCCATTGAAATACCTTCTCAATAAAGCAACACTTACTGGGCAACTATCCAAATGGGTGATGATCCTGAGTGAATTCGACATTGAGTATGTGGACAAAAAAGAAATAAAAGGACAAACCATCATAGATCAGTTAGTAGATGCCCCCATGATAGATGATGTTCCTCTAATTTCAGAATTTCCAGATGAATTCATTTTAACAGTGTCGCATGTGAAGCCATGGCAACTAATCTTTGATGGCTCATACACACAACATGGGGTAGGAGTTGGCATCCTCTTCATAACTCCTCAAGGGGATTCTATACCAAAATCATATCGATTATCATTTCCCTACACTAATAACATAGCAGAATACAAGGCATTAACAACTCAATTATGAATAGCAGTTCAGTGGAAGATCCAAGAACTTCAAGTTTTGGGGGATTCTCAGCTTGTAATTTGTCAAGCAACTAATGACTACCAAACAAAGGATGAGAAATTAATGTCTTACAAAAGAATGGTGGATGAATTGAAACAACATTTCATGAAGTTAGACTTTGAGATGATACCAAGAGAGCAGAATCGAGCCACAGATGTCATGGCTACAATGGCTTCACTGATCGATCTACCTCCGAATGAGACTCACTATGAGTTCTTGGTGGATAACCTTTTAGTTCCCTCATATGAATTCACTCCTATTGAGATAATATGTGTTGTTGGTCTTGAGTCCTAGTTATACAGTTCCATTTTTGCATACCTTCATGACAATATCCTACCTCCTGACCTATCCAATAACCAATGTCACACTTTCATTTGCCAATCTTCTCGATACATCATTTTAGCCAATATCCTATATCGTCAAGGTCTAGATGACACTCTTCTTATATGTTTAGAAAGTGATGAAGCTCAGATTGCGTTACGTGATGTACATGAAGGGATATGTGGTCCACATTCTAGTGGTCCTACCTTAGCCAAGAAACTCATCAGGACTGGATATTACTAGCACAATATGGGAAGAGACTCATGTCAGTTTGTCAAGAAATGTAAGCAGTGTCAACTTCATGGAGACCTCATTCATGCGCCAGCACAAGAACTTCAACCAATCAGGACTCCTTGGCCCTTTTGTCAATGAGGACTCGATCTCATAGGCAAGATTCACCCTCCATCTTCCAACGGTCATAAATTTATAATCACTGCCATAGAGTATTTCACAAAATGGATGGAAGTCGTGCCTCTCACACAAGTCACTAGAAAACAAATTGCTACATTCATTCTCAACTATATCATTTGTCGATATGGTATTCCTATTTCTATCATCACGAATAATGGGCGTCCCTTCAAAAATCAAGATGTTCATGAACTCTATGACCGCTTCCATATTACTCATCATTTCTCCACACCATATTACCCTGAAGGTAATGGTTAAGCTGAGGTGTCTAATAAAAAAATCCTTAAAATCTTAAAAAAGATAGTCGATGATGCTGGCCAAAATTGGCATATCCAACTTAATCTCACACTTTGGGCCTATTGCACAAGCATCCACACACCTACAGGAGCTACACCCTATTCATTTGTCTATGACACTAAAGCTATCTTTCCTATTGAGGTCGAGTTACCCTCTTTATGAGTCTCTTCGCAAAACATTATCAGTGATGAAGACTACAGGGTCTCTCGATTACAAGAACTTGAACTATTGGATGAACGAAGACAAACTGCTTTTAGTCATCTCAAGGCTTATCAACACCGAATGAGTCACAGTTACAATCATAAAGTGAAGCCTCACACATTTGAGGTAGGTGACTTGGTTCTCAGAGAAAATCCTAAAAATCAACAAGATAGAGAGAAGAAGGGCAAATTTGAACCAAATTGGCTTGGCCCTTACATCATTATAGCAGCCTATAGATCTAGTGCATATCAGCTCTCAACCATAGAGGGTGAACCTTTGGAGGATCCCATCAATAGCATGCACCTTCGTAGGTTTTACACATAGCTCTCCAGAGTATCCCAATTTCAAAAAATACAAAAAAAAAAAAAAAATTCAAAAATACAAAAAAATCATTACTTGGTGAAAACCTAGCAAATAAGCGCCTTGTGACACAAAAAAATCAAAAAAATAAAAAAAGTAAAGAAAAAGAATTTCGTCCAATGGTGAAAACCACTTCGGTGGCACCTTGGGCAAGTACCATGGTGAAAACTGGGTCACCGGCGCCATGTGTAGAGACATTGTTCCTCCCTCCTTCAGGATTCCATTTCATCCTTCACTTTGTACACACTCACAACCTATTCATCCATAATAAACTTACCCATTCCCATCATGGCTTGTCATTAACCTACCCAAGATTGGTTTTCCATTCATAATAAACCTTCCTTTTCACTCCTTTCCATTCATAATAAATCAGCTCCTCTCTATGGCTAAGGCAAATCCTATGTCTAGTAATGGGTGTGGAACTGAGAGTATCACATGTTTTGAGGAGTACAATTTCTTCCAATTTTCTTCAATGTATACTTGCACAATCTGCAATAAAGTTCTATTTTCTTGCAATATGGTATTAGTTGCATTGATTCAGTCAGTTTCAGATGAGACACAACAGTAACAATGGACTTCAACAAATCAAATCTTTCAACAGACTCAGACAACATTATGGTTCAGTGCAATCTATCCTTTTTGTGAAAGTAAACATTGTGACGACAATCAAATAAGACTTATACTAGTGACAAGAGACACTAAACTTGAGGATTATAGTGGATGTTGGTGTCAAGTCTTGGTTTTCTTTTGATTTTATCTTTTTGGTGACATGTCTTTTAGCTTTTCCAAGATGTCTCTGACTAGAGATTTTTATCTCCAAGATGTCTTTGACTAGAAAGGTGAGGATTGGGTATCATCACCTATTTTTCTTTCTTGTTTAAGGATTGTCTTTTAGTAATGCTATGACTTGTTCAAGGATATGAGGACACTGAGAGTTTAGTATGAACTGGGGCATTCCTTGTTTGCAATTGTCTTATCTCCATGCAAATGGGTACAATGACCTTCTGGGTCAAACATATGCCTCAATTGTCATAACCTATTTGCCATAATAAATCTCAATGATGATAATGTACAAGAAGCTCTTTTCACTTTCATATTTTCTACCTTCCATCCCCCTTTCTTGATTGACTTCCATCATCCTTCTTGAGTCCATATAGCCTACTATCACATGAATGAGTATATTGACACACCAAAAACATTTGCATCTCATGAAGTTGCACCTGCATTATCACATATTAAGCATTTCATACATACATATAGATATCACAATCACATCACATCCTACACACAACACATGTTAGCACATTTTACATTCTCATCATATAAAATAGTCATTTGCATAAACATATAAAACATAAAAGAACAAAAATATTGCATTTCATTATGTACGTATTTGCATCCATAACATAGGCATCACATAGAAACATACATCATGAAACATCTCATCACATAGGTACGCATGCATATAGCTGCCACAAAGATGAATCATCTCATATATATAATCAAAAGTGTCATGATACAATGATGTCAAAATACATATGGCTACAAAATCACCCGAAGGTGTCTACATCATCATACAAAATAGTACAAAACGGATACATAGGGAGCCCTCTATGGCTATGATGAACTCCCTCCCTTAGAGATGCCTGGCCTCGATGGAGTCTAAACCCTAGAAGGACCCTCTCCAGGATCATCTCTCATGTCCCCTCTATCTGGTGGTGGTGGAGGACCCATAACCTCACCGCTGGACACCTGTCTCCTCTAGCTCCCTCCCATAGTCATTGTTGTCCATGATGGTCTGTGGAAGCTCCTTGCCCACTGCTCTGGTGGCACTGCCTCATAATATAGGTCTCACCAGTAACCTATCTCCTCCCCTACCTATAGAATATAGGCATATCTAGCCCCTGTGTCCTCTGCCACCTGCCTCCCAGCCCTAAGTGTTGTCTCAGCCTCAATATAGTGCTAGATAGCCTGATCTTGCTCATGCTTTGTCTCCCTTAGTCGAATCTTGAGCCTAGTTGTCTCCCTCTCCAAGTCCTGGATCTCATCTGCCTATCCTTGGCAGATCTCCCTTAGCTCAAGCAGCTCATCCTCCTCCTCCTCGGCCCCCTGTGCCTCTTCTTGTGGCTCTTCCTATGGTTCCCCCTATACTGGTACCTATGCCTCTTCCTGTACATGCCTCTGTCCCTATCCCTACACCTATCTAGGACCCTGTGTTGCTAGCACTTGTAGTGGTAATCCACCATGAACCCTCACCACTTGAGCCTATCTCTTCTCCCCACCCTCTCTCCATGGAGCCACCCTCTTCTCTCTAATTGCACCCTGCCTCCTACATCAGCCTCTCCCCCCACCATCTCCATCATCATCAAATTCATCCCCACCACCATCTCCATCTAGAGGCTCCCCTGGGTCTGTCAGTCGTGGAAAGGGATGCTCTTCCCATTATGTTGTGTACTTTGCATCCATGCTTGCATCCTCAATCTCTGGCCACATACCCCATGGCATCGACACCATCTCTACCAACTACATCAATGCCTAGTCATATGATAGCAATGGCCCAAAGTGTACCTGATCCTTGACTATCCGAGCATACATCCCAGAACCCCGTGGCATCCACTGAATATGACCAAACTACCTGCACACCCTATCAATTAGCTATCTCTCCAATACATAGGGCATTCACCCAATTAGATATCTGCTTTGGAAGGTATAAGGTAGATCCACTGCATCCTCCTCCCACTGCTCACACTCACGGTATGACCTCCATATCACAGTGTTGATCTCATCCAGGACTCAACGCCAATACTCCAACCTACCAATATGTGGCTATGAGGTAATCATATCATATAGATGCACAAAGCTACATCGATGACCCTTGCCCTTGAAATGTATCGATTGAGTAACCAACAGATGCTCATATGCCCACACCTACAACAATGTAACTCTACAGCCCAATCCTACGGATCCATGATACACAAACTAATGCAACTCATAGTACAAGTGTGCTAGCACACACAGTCCTCAGGCATATCTGGTGTGCTGTGTAACCAGTATCTCAAAGGTGCTCCCCCAGCCCACAACCAACCCTCGTGTAGCCCTGTCTGGACATAGGAACCCACTTCTCACTCCTCCTAGCACTGCTAGTAGTGCTAGTCCTATCACTGTCATTGTATCCCATGCCATGTGTCCAGTTCTCATCTCTAGTCTGGGATTCCGAAACACTCATCTCAGGCCCTCCCTATCTCCATCTCTATCATAGGGTATCAGCTCCCCATCAATCGGTATCCACAAAATCCTATATACATCCTCTAAAGTGACTATCATCTCACCCATCGACAAATAAAAACTACAAGTCTCTTAGTGCCATCTCTCAGCCAGCACAGTTAGCAGCCCCATGTTTGCCCGAAACTTAGGCACATACAAGATATATCTCAGACCCATAGCCTCAATAGTAGCTCGATCCTCGAATGTCAGCTCTGGTCGTAATCTCTGCATTGACGGGAATCTCTCTCATAACTCTAGCATAGGCAAATACTCCTGCAGTCAAGCAAAGCAATCATGTCAGTCAAAGTGACACTCACTGTTCATCACAAAGTGTTGCTTCTATCCTAGTGACACTCACTATTCATCACAAAGTGTTGCTATCTATCCTAGTGGTACTCCTTGTTGATCACAAAGTGTTGCTCACATTTGCACTCACTGTTCATCACAAAGTGCTACTCCTATTGGTACTCCCTGTTCATCACAAAGTACTATGTCTTGGTACTCACTGTTCATCACAAAGTGCCTTCATTTATCCTATCCTAGGGCCTCTACTTGAGTGAATCCTCTTGAGTAGTTTCCTAATTGGCAACATATGTTCTATCACAGAATTGTCAAACCTAGCCCTATTTGCTATCCTAGTCTTCCCTAGAGGACCTACTTGAGTGTATCCTCTTAGCAGATTATCCAATCGACAACATATGTTCATCACAGAACTACTGATTTGACCTTGAAGACACAAACGTGCCTTCATGACATAAACGCGCTTACAGACTACACAAACGCGCCTGCTCTGCACAAACACGCCTGAACTACATAGACGTGCCTATGCTCTGCACAGATGCGCCTGTCCTACACAGATGTACCCACATTTCACAAACATGTCTACACAACACAGACACGTTCACATTTGACATAGACGCTGCTTAATTCATAGACGTGCCTAGCACAAACATAGACGCGCCTATTCAACGTAGACGCACTTGGCACCAACGCAGACACGCTTGCATGTTTTTGACATTTTTGACATAATCCTAAAAGCACATTTATTGCACTACCTAGTATGCATTTATGACAACAATTAATGCGACAAAGTACAAGGAGGTTTTGAGGTACTTACTGGCTCTCCTGCGACAAAGTACAAGGAGGTGCAGAGCAAAAATATCTATCTCCTTGTAAACTTCTAGTTCTTGTTGGACCACATAAATTAGTATGAATTAAGTGAAGAACACTGTTAGATTTCTCTAGAATACTCTTAAAAGTTGTTTTAACTTGCTTTCCAAATTGACATTCCTTACATACTAGATTGTCAGGTTTTACAATCTTAGGTAAATCTCTTACTACCTTAGTAGTACTGATTTTCACAATGCAATCAAAATTTACATGACAAAGTCTCTTATGCCATAACCAGCTCTCATCAATATGTGCAACCAAACATACTTTCTCATTGTTGTTCAAATGAAAGATATTACCTCTAGTCTGATTACTAGTTGCAATTTCCAAACTAGTTTTGTTTAAGATTTTGTATTTACCATTCTTGAATTGTAACTGAAATCCTTTCTCAACTAATTGACCAACACTCAAAAGGTTATGCTTCAAACCTTCAACATAGTAAACATTATCAGTATTGTGCTTACCATTAAAAGATATAGTGCCTTTTCATTTGATCAAACAAGCTTTATCATCTCCAAATCCTACTAGACCTCCATTGTATTCCTGAAAGGTTAAGAATTTACTCTTATCACCAGTCATGTGATGTGAACATCCTAAATCAATAATCCATTCATCCTTATCTTCAACTTTAGCTACTAGGGCCTACTCTACCGGTTGAACAGTAGGTGTCGGTTGATCTTCTTTTATAGAAACAAAAGCCCATCCATTATCTGTCAAATCTTCATCAGAATCATCAGTAACTCCATCAGCATAATAACAAGATTTGTTTCTATTCTTCTTAAACTTGTATTTCTAATAATCAAGGTTATGCTTATATGTTCTCTTAGATTCTTCTCTTAATCTTCAATGTCTATCAGTACATCTAGAAGTCATATGACCAATCTTATTACAGTTAAAACATTTAAAGGGTGCTTTACCTTCATACTTACTTCCAATTGGACCTTTAGGCATTTTGCTTGCAAATAGTGCTTCAAGTCCTTGAATTTATTCATTTTCTCTCCTACTTTCTTCAAGTTCTCTTGCATAGAAGGCTTTCCAATCAGATTTATCAGATGATGATGATGCCTTGAAAGCTAGATTTGTCTTAATAGTAGTAACATGACCAAATTCCTCAAGCTCAAAAGCTAAAAGTTTTCCAGCCAAAGTGTCTCTAGATACTGATGCTTTAGGTATTGTTCTCAATTCATTTATAGTAGTAACTTTCATTTTATATGCTGGTGGAAAAGTTCTTAAAACTTTAGAAACAATATCATCTTCACTTAAGGTTCCTCCACAACATTGTATAACCAAAACAATTTCATTTACTCTTTTGATAAAAGAAAAAATTCTTTCTTCTTCTTCAATTTTTCAGATTTTCATACTTGACCTGGAAGCATTCAAGTTTTGCAATTTTGACTATGGAATCTCCTTCATTTAATGTTTCCAATTTGTCCCAAATAGCTTTAGCAGTAGATCCCATGACTTGCTGATGTGATAATGTGCTCAAAAGTGCTTCTCTTGCTTTGCAATCATTTTCCTCATCTTTAGCCAAGTTAGGTGGATTAGGTTGACCTTGAGTAGGAGAAGTATAGCCATCATTTGTAACATCCCATATGTCCTTTCCAATGCAATTCAAATGTGTCTCCATCCTGATCTTTCATATGCCATAGTTAGTTCCATCAAGTTTCAAGTTGTCCTTCCTGAAATAGTTAGAAGACATTGGATCTCCTCAAGCTGTTAAACTTATGCAAAAAGAGGACTAGGCTCTGATGCCAATTGTTAGGTCCCAGAGCCAACTAAGAGGGGGGATGAATCAATTGTCCAATAAATTCAACCAAAATTAACTTAACCAAAACTTAATGCTTAATACCGGTAAACCAAACTTTATGCTGGTAGACAGTTTTATTAGTTAATTGCAGTACCGGTAAAGATTAATGCATGAAACATAAAGACAACAACATCCACAACACATAACACAAATATTTGTACGTGGAAACCTTGTAAGGGGAAAAACCATGGTGGGAAGCCTTACCCACAATGAAATGATACTACTGTAGATAGTATGTGTGTATAATATGGATTCTGCACATGCAGAAAGGCTAGCTGCCAAGAGCTCACTGCTCAATCACAAAATGAGAGTCACACTGACCACAATTGGATGGTTAAATCCCATGATGATTTACTGCATAAAATAGCGTCTTCATATGTTAGATTCAGTACCAGTTTAGTTCTGATTTCCTTCACCAAAACTTTCCTTCAACCTTCAAATGATGTCAGTGTGTATAGCTCTACTTATTTTCACATATACCTTATTACAATTCTTTTTCCCAATCGCATATCAATCTCACAATTGAGATCTTACATTTATACCATAACCTAAGACCAATTGAATAGGTCGGCTCACTAAAAGATATTAAAATAAAATCAATTACAAATAAATCAATATCTGATAATGATGTCAGCTCAAATGCATTTACAATAATAATAAATCATCTCCATAACGTGTCATGCTGATCTGGAATAGATATGCCTATTGGTACATATCCTGAACCTATTTGTTGGTAATAGAAAATATGCAAACCCAAATTAATAAATAACCGAATCACCAAAACCAAGTGATCAAATAATGTCTTCAACATAACCAAGTAGTCTCCAAGTCATTCCAAGTGCCAGTGAACAATATAATCTACCAGTGAACCAAATACCCGTGACTATGCATAAGTCTCTGACTTGCCGATGAACATAACCAAAGATCTCCAAGTGCTAATAAGTGTTGACAAGTGATGGCAAGTGTTGACATCAATGACAAAACCATATCAACATATTCAAAATACCAACATTTATCATTCGACCAAGGTGGTTTTACTTGAGGTTCGTAGTTCCTTTCTTGTGGCAAAGTAATCAATTTGTTTGCAATAAGTGTCTTTAGTGCGGATCCAAGGGGTTCACTAATGTTTGTAAATTGTCTTCAAAAGAAATTTTTGATAGTTTCTTTTTGGTGATGATTGTTTTTCTAGGCCATTGCTGAGTGATGGGATAAATTAAAATCCAGTTGTTTTGGATTTACATTGTTGTTATCCACTATTCCATCATTGATGACATTATGATTTCTATTCCAAAACTTTGGCTTATCATTGTGGTTGTTGCTATTAGTGTTGTTAGGAGGATGAAATTTGTCTTTGTATATCTTCAACTCACCTTTATTTGTCATGGCTTCCTCCATTCTAATTCCATTATCAATCATCTTTCAAAAACTTTGATTTCCTTGCACTTTTAGATAATAACTCATTTGATCATCAATATTGTCGATGAATATGTCCATTTTTTCATACTCTGGCATGGTATGAGTATATCATGAAGCTAACTATCTCCATCATTTTAAAAATGTATTGAAAGGTTCTGTTTGGACTCATAAAAATTTGAGGAATTTGAGAGGCCCAATTCAAAATTTTGCACTTGCACTTTCAAAGGACCACCTAATGAGTCAACCTGATAGGCCTATTATGAAGAAGGTTAAAATGGAGCCAGTTGATTATCAAGGGGTAAGGATTGGGAAATGTGTCTTACACCTTTAATTTGGCCTATGCAGTGTTCTACAACTTTTAGAATTCAGTTTAGATCAATTTATCAAGTACCCATTTCAAGGGGTGAGCTGAAAGTCCATCATAGCTACAAATGCAAATTTTATTAAATGACCTAATTTGAGGCCTTGCATCTTCTGCCCAGTTGATCGTCATGTTGAAATTAAAATTTCAATAAATTTTATGCATATAGGTGAGGCCAAGTGCCAAATTTCAACACCTTATGAATCCATTTGTTCAGTTTGGCAAGCTCAATCCATTTGCAATTTGTATTGTTTGCATAAGTCCCTGTTTTCACAGCTAGTTAGAGCACCACTTTACACATCTATAAAAGTTGCCCTGGTGAATTTCATGTTAGAATGTTTATGTCAAGAAATTTAACATACAACTTGTTATTAGGGAGACCTTGGATTCACAGTATGCAAGTTGTCCCCTCTACATTGCATAAACAAGTTAAATTTATTTATAACAATAAGACATATACCTTGATAGGTGATACTAATCTTCAGGCTTGTTTGCAAACATCTACTTCCAAAGGGAGTTCTTCTAAGCCTTCCTCTTCTAGTGATGACTCGTTAAACAAGATACCTATGGATGAATCATCACCCTCTAATAATCAAAATTCTTTGGATCAGTCTGAAGCTCCTGAAGAAGATCCTTCTCAACTTGAGTCTACACATGAAAAGGCTTTTGATCCTAAGAAGGTTCTAGCAGAAGACAATTGGGGATCCCTTGGCTTTAATCCCACCTTTGTAGGTGAGTATAGGGTTCCTCCTAGAGATCTTAAAGGTAAAAAGAAGGAAGAAACTAAAAATCAATCAATCTTACCTGAACCTATGAGCAATAATTTTGTGGCCGCTTCTCAAACTTCTTCTCCTCACACTACTAATTATGAAGAGTTTGATTCTTTGTCTTATGAAAAACAACCTTCTCTTTCTGAAATGGCTGATCGTTATGGTCATGGTTTTCGCATTTTTGCTAAGCATGGGTATCATGGAAATGGTTGTGGCGCTCATGAACAAGGGATGAAGGTTCCTCTAGAGACTAATTTTCACAATTATGCCTTTGGACTTGGCTATAATCCCTGCAAACGTACCAAAGCATCTAAAAGACCATCTCTCAATGTGAATGGTATATTTAGTAGTGATGATGATCTCACTTCAACTAAATCATCTTCTACTTCTATCAACTCTCATTCCCCTCATAAGGAAATCTTGGCAAAGAACAAATCTCTTTATGATTCCCCTCAAATTTCTAAATCCACTTATGAATCTTTATCTCCTATTCATCATAAAGTCCTTTCCTCTAGGGATAAGGCTCTAATAAATTGCACTCATCCCTCTTCTAAGATGTCTTGTGACTTTTCTTCTTCAATTTTTATCACTTTATACATGTTTTTGATCTCACTTATAGTTGAGCATTTAGCATGTCATATTCAAATACCTCATTCAATCCATCATGTCTTTAAATAACATTAATGGCTATTATGTTGCTCATCATTATGTGACATTGGTAGCTCATTTACTGGGGGCTCATTGTCATTCATGATGGTACAATTTCAAGTGCAATCATTTTTTTTTATTTTTATTTTTTTGAAGCAACATAATAGCCTAATTTTCTTGTTCCTATGGGGACAAGAGTGATTTCATACATCTCTTCTTTTGCTTATGTCCAAATCTCTCCCTAGAAGATTGTGTAAGTCCTTCTCATTGTCCTTATCCTTGGGAGGCAATGATCTTTCCTTTTTTTTTTTTATCTAAGGATCCACTTTTTTCCTATTTCATGGATGGTGTGAACTTTATTACTTGATGTTATTACTTGTATGCAGTGGTTGTTGTTTGTTCAAGGATTCTCTCTTACAAGAGGTGTAAGTCCTTGACTATAACCTCTTTTGCACTTGATGAAATACATCCATGATGAATTCACTCTCCCAATTGGGTTAAAAAGAGCGTCATCCTTCATTAAGAATCACTTTCACCTCGCAAAAGAAGGAAGTATTGCATTCTTATTCTCTTCTTTGTCTTATTCTAGAAGATGTTATATTTGTCTAAGACAATTTCTCTCAGGGATAGGTGTCTTTTGTACAAAGATCTCTTCTCCTCTAAGGATCTCCTTTACACATACTACAAGATATCCCTTCTCAACTATCTTATCCTTTCTTAAAGAGTGCAAAAACTCTCTTGCTTGGATCTATGACATTGTTGCATTTTTTGGGTATCTTCTTTTGTGATGAAGGTAGATATCCTTGTTCTACTTTACTTATGACATAAACATTACACTTTTTGAGCAATGGGTCATTCTCAGAACCAGAGCACAGACTCTTAGAGCGAGATGTCTCCATTTTTCTTTTATGCAGGGTGATTATTCTCGGAACCAGAGCACGGACTCTTAGAGCGAGATGTCACGCTTTTGTACTATAAATATACAGGTTGTAGCATACTTGGGCATAGACTCCTATGAGATGCTTCTAACCTCACTTACACACACATGCATGAGGTTGAGTGGAACTAGCGGCATAAGGCTAGACTTTCTCACTCTCCTCCCTTACATGGATCACCTAGACAGACTCTAGGGGCTAGTTTTCCATGTCCTTTTTCCCATGGATCACCTAGACAAGATCTAGGGGCGAGAAGTCCATGTTTTCTCTCTCACTATTCTTCTCATGGATCACCAATGTGTGTATTCATGCTTTTTTCCTTTCTTTTCTTCTCTTTGCATTTTGTTTCCATTTACATCCTTCATCTTGTGTTAGAGAACTCTCAAATCCTCACACTCTTTGTTGTGTTGGAATTGAGATTTAGTCCTCTTTCTTACCAAATGATTCTCCATTAGTTTTTGATCTCATATTAAATCTTCTTGTGAGCATTTGTCATCAATATTCTTTAACAATTCGAAGTGGTAAACATGATACCCTATTTCAACTCACTAAAATTAGCAAGCCGAAATAGGGGGGGGCATATAGCTACCCTCGAATTTTCATCACCTTCCTTAGTAAGCATTAGGTGATTTTGTGATCTAACATGTGGTTTTGTAGGGTGCGGTTCCTAACTGTGTACTGCAGATGCCGCTGGGGGCTTCATCCGACAACTTATGGATATATCCTTTTTCAAATAATGTTTACTTTTCTGTACTTTAGCTTGCATATGCACGTAGTGTTCATATGACCACTAAAGTGGGGGCTAAATGTAGCGTCGTAAATTGTACGCAGTACAATTTCACACCTAGTTTAGCACCCGCCTTGGCGCATTTTGTATTTTGCATTGCATTTCCCCTTTAGCACTTAATTAATTAAATTAATGTCTAAGTTTCTATTTCATCATCATAAAGTTGGGCCCTTTCATTAAAGTGTTCCCTTTTCATTTTATTCCTCCAATACATCATTTAACCAAAAACCCTGATTAGGTCCTATTTTGAACTTGGGGGCTTGATTTCGGGGGTCAAAACATCTCGAAATCACCTGTAACTTCAGGATTCTCTCTAAAATCATCATATCTGATGGCCCTGAAAATTTGGTGAAAAGTTGTCGGGACCATGGCGCCCGGAGTGCAACATGGTCCCGGACATTTTTCCCAAAATTTTAGGAGCGCGATCCAATCATAAAATAAAGCTTAACCCCAAGAAATTGGCGGGATATTCAATCTCTAAGTCAGCCTAAAGTTGAAATTAAGACCTATTGTTTCATACATAAGAGCTCTCTTTCTTCATTTGAAAGGATCCAAATTTTGGCTTGGGAGGACCTTCTATGCAGCGAAAGAGTAGATCTTTGAAGACTTCAATAACATTCAACATCCTTCTATCAAGCATTTATCAATTTCATTCATCCATTTAGGGCTTGGAAGACATTGAAGAACAATAGGAGATTACCGACTGAAGATTGGCTTGTACTCCTCCCTTGAGGGTTGGGTATGATTTCATGTTGTTTTCATGTCTTTGCATAAGCTTCAATATATCCTTTATTCATGCTTTAGATTACTTTGCATCTTGATTTAGAGCATTTACATTATCATTTACAAGCAATTAGGGTTTACTTTCTAGGTTGCTCTAGTTTGCTTTCTTGCATTTAAGGACCTTGCACACACACTAGGTCTGCACACACAATACATTTTACAATACAACTTGGCTATTCGTGGAGGTGGAAATCACCGAAGCGGGGGTTTGACTAAGGCAAAACCCTATATAGCCGCCCACCACACCTTTTCAGATATAAGTGCAGGTTTCGAAATCCGGATGACGCCGCAAGTTACAGATCCGGAAGAAGCAGACAGAGACCAAACAACACACCAAATCTCAAAGCAAAAGACCAGGATAGGGGCGTGGGGCGCCCTGGTCCTGCCTAGACAGGGGCGCTGGGTGCCCTGGTCCCTGGGACAGGGGCGCTGGGCGCCCTGGTCCTCCTGACAGACAGCATTTTCAGCATTTTTGACAGCTTTTCCAGAGTGCAAAATAGCAGTTTCCGGAGCAGTTTTAGGGGCAGAATCAAGACAGTGGCGCCCGTGCCCCTGTCCCGAACATTTTCAGTCAGATTTTAACTCCAAGTACACATTTACATTCTTTTCTTGTCCTTGTGTTTATAGCTTTCGATTATTTAAGTTCAATTCTGCAATCTCGTTATTAGTTCATACTTGCACTTTGGGGTTAGGGATTGAACTTGCATCATTCTATCTTTCAATTACAACAAAGGAATAGAAATCCTAATAGGTAGCCCGTGGCTCTCTCTTCCACAAGAAGAAGTAGCCAATTGTGTGATACCTCTAGGCTCTTTCGTATTCCACAAGTGTGTGGTTGAAAGTGAGATTAGGGCATGTTTGCTTAGTGTCACTTTTTCTCCCACACACTGGGTACTTTTAGTATGAAAGACAAGCTATGTTTCTAGTTTGAAGCTCATACCAATTCATTTGTTCAGTTTTCCAAGATGGTTTCTTGAGCCACTTTGTTCAGTTTTTTGCACTTCCATTGTTGCATCTGTTAAAGTTGTCATTTTCATGAGCTCGCCATTTACACCCTATCAGCTTCTTAGTCAAACTAAGAATTCCATGGTCTTCCCTGTACTTCAAATTATCCATGCCCCATATTTAGGGATCCACAGACCACATTTGGTATTTTTAATGTGTGCACTTTGTGGTCCCTACACATTGATTTTATCAGGTTCCTTTGGTGATAGAGCCATTTAATCAACTTTGTGCATTAATATCTCATCACCCAGGATTCGTCTGGAGGAGTAGTTTTGTAGGATTAAATTTAACATAACAGAGTACATGCCTATCAGTTTGTGAAGTCCAGGAAGTTGTTTTGCCTAGTTTTAAAATTGCATCTTTGGGTTTAAATGCAAAAATGTGGCACAGTTGCTAGTAAGTTGCAAAACTCAGTTTAGTGATTAGAAAATTACGTCGATCAACTCCAAAGGCATGTTCAAGATGCCTGAAGGCATTTTGAGGGTCAGTTGCATGAAATTTTTTTTTTCTTTAGTCGGGCCCACTTTGGGGCCCGATCTGGCTCTTGCCTTTACAGTGTTGATTTCATGGCGAAATGGTCTTAATTCATAGTAGTGCATATTAACACTAGCTCGAATTCAATTGGAAACTTGGTTTAGTGGGAGATGATTTCATTTCACTTTTTGTCATATGTGGATTGATGGACATATACATGAAGTACTAATGTACATCAAATTGATACATATACAACAACTTTAGAAAGGGGGAAATGTGAACTGAAATTGGCAGGTATAAAGCAAATGCCAGGCCTAAAGCCGACACTTCCATGTTGTGGGAAGACATAGAAAACTTTTAGGAAAATGAAATAGGCATGTGAAATGCCAAAAGCCCCATGCGTGGAAGACCTTTTGAAAACAGTGGTGAAGGTGTTTAAAAAAACAAATTTTTAGCAAATGAAATAAGCCTTCCCTACTATGGCGTGATGGTTGAAGAGGCATTAATTTTTTTTCATGCAAATGCACATTGGCAATTGTAATGCCAAATCCCCTGCATGGTGTTGAATGGCATTTAGAGCAAGAGTTAAAAAATTAAGACAAATTCTCTTGGCAGGTGTAGATCTTAATTCCACAACCTTTATCAAAATCCTCCCACCTGCGTGGCTGAGAAGAAACATTAAAATTCCAAGTAAATTGCAATGCCAGGGGTCACATGGTAGGAAAGGATGAAAATGAATGTTGGAATGTAGTGTGAGGTGAAATGTCACAAGGTTGGCAAAGGCATTTGAAACCTTCAATTAAATTCAATTGGTATGCCAAATTATCCCTATAGATGAAATGGTGTTGAAGACATCAGGAATTTTCAAGCAAATACAAATGCCAGGCATAAAACCATTTATCCCACATTGATTGTGCCTAGGAAATATTTTGTATTTAAATGCAAAATCACACCCATCTACAGTGTCAAAGCTTAAAGGCTTTTGACAAGAGGTTTCCTGGTGACCTAGTGGGCCCTACGCATGTGCATGCATCCTGAGGCGACCAAATTTTGTAGCAGACGGGTGAGTTAAGAAGTGAGAAAGTTGCAGGTGATCTGATGGTCATCGCTATACTGAAATGGAAATAAATTAGAACTTTAATCATTGTGACATGGTGACTAAATGCCCCTAGAAAAGAGCAGCTCAGAGGTGTTAAAGGTCGAGCAGGTCTGAGGCAGATCCAATGGTCGTCGCCATACCGCAATGCGAAGATGCTCGCTAGTTATCCCCTGCAACATGACAAATACTAAGGTGACAGTCCAGTGACATGGAGTGTACAGGGAAAATCAAGTAAAACTTAAAGTTAAAGGTGTAGTTCAAACTATAGTGAAAAAATGTAAAAATTTAAATGACTGGTCTGCATCAGGATTAATTCACTAGAGGGGTATTTTTTACCCAAAATAGAAAGTATTATATACCATTGGAAAGCTCTCCAAATGGGGAATTCATTTGTGTAATCAGTTTCAACAAATATCAGATATTTTGAGAGTAGTTTCAATGGGAAGGATGCAAGTAAATATTATCAGTTGGGGATAGAGGATACTGGGCAATTTGTAATCGAGATCTGATATTTTCCCTCTTCTTTATATTCTCAATTCTTCTCATTTGTAAGGGTTCCAATTTTTGAAAAATTCTCTATGGGAGATTTCCAAGAGGGGTTCCATTCTTATGCATTTAATTTTCTGGGTTGTAATTGTTGATGTTCTCATTCTCCTAGCATTGAATAGATACATTTAGCTATAAATTCTTAGTTGCAGGTCACATATATGTAAGGCCTATATGTAGTTCCATTGGATTGCCTTTAGGAATTTTTCAATTTCAATAAATCCAATATTCAAGGAGGTTTGAATTTATCCTCTCCAAGGGAGAGTGCAATTCATGTTCTTAGGTATCCTTTATAGAAAGGATTTAACTTCGATGAGCAAAAATTGTGAATTCTAAATTAATGTTTGGATTTGTATGATCTTTTGATTTAAAGTTGAGAATGTATTAATGTCAGGCATTAATACAGGGATATCTTTCAGTGGATCTAATTTCCAGCTTGGAGTTCATTTGTGGCTATTTGTATTGACTCTATGCCCAGATTGAGGCACCGATTTGTTACAACTAGGAGTCACTTGCATCAACATTTTAAAGAATCAAATCATAATATCTTTCTTTTATGTTTTTTGGAATTGTTCCACTTATCTCATGTTTAGACCTATCAAGTTGTCAATGTAGATTTAGCCTATCTACAATACCATCCTTGTTTTTATACATTTAATGAGATCTATCTGCTTCTGTTGATGTTGTCTTGTCTGTCATGGGTCTTATTCAATGCATCA
The DNA here is from genome assembly GCF_030272615.1 of Cryptomeria japonica. Lineage (NCBI taxonomy): Eukaryota > Viridiplantae > Streptophyta > Pinopsida > Cupressales > Cupressaceae > Cryptomeria > Cryptomeria japonica. The sequence goes on from NC_081405.1 coordinate 620,622,651, forward strand.
AAGGTACACCCACTTGGGTTTTGTAGAGCCTAAAGAGTAGAAAGATTCAGATCCTTGTTATGTTGTCCAAGTCCTAAAATGTTTCATAGATTGAAATTGGCTATTTCATAGATCAATTGTAGGTGAACTTGGTTTGCTCATTTTTTAGAACAATAGGTTCTCCACTCTTTTGTTTGGTATTACATAGGTCTAGCATTATTACTTCATGTTGTATGTTGTAGGAGTATTGTGAAACAAACTTATTCACCAATTCTGAGAATGATCTGATTCTAGGTGGAAGTTTGGAGAACCATTCCATAGCTAGTCTAGTTAAGCTTTTTAAAAATAATCTCATCGAGTAGGTATCCTCATGTACAAACTCCATACTCATTCTGCAAAGTTCTCATATATGATCTTAAGGGTTAGTGTTTCCATCATATTTTTCTTATATAGGAGTTTCACAACCTATAGGAAATGGTATCATGTTTAGATTTATGTCGAATGAATAAGGACAAATTTTTTGAAGTGAGTATCTTCTAACATTTCCTCTTTGCATATCTTGAATTTGTGTTTGTGGTGTTTATATTTGTTGTGTGAGAGTTGTGATAGGATTATCAACATGATTTGTTCTTGCATAACCATGATTTTGCATTCTAGGAGGATCTGGATCTCTTTTTGTATCATCTCTAGTCCTTCTTGTATCTTTATTGGATTGAAAGTTATTTTGAATTTCTACGTCATCTCTTTTGGGAATGTGAGTTTCTTCATTGGTTTTGGTATTACTAGGAATTGACGTGTCATTCATTTTGACAATTTGTTCACAACAAAATCTTGGGGAAGTGTATCACCAAATTTTGCTAACATTAGGAAATATTTTTATTTTTCTCCCTCCAAAATTTTTTGCATAAATTTATCAAAGTGAGGATCTTTTTTGATGTCTCTAATATTTTGTTCTGTTATTTCTCCTTCAATTTGTATTTCATCTTCATGTTCCATGGTTCTATTCTCTTCAGTTATTTCCAATGTTTCGATTTCCATTTCTATGATTTTTTGTCTCTGAGCCCTAGTTAGAATGGGCATACATGTGTGTTAGATATTGTGCTAGGATTCGATTGTCAAAAAGTTGTTTTGATAAGTGACGCAAAAAATGTTGTCTGGATAGATAATTGATCATTGAAGTTTGATGTTTTTCTTTTGTTTCCCAATTTTAAATGTTTGATTTTCTTGTTTCAGGGATGATTACACAACAAATACACAATATGATAAGTGACCTCAAGCACAATACACTACCTAGCTGAGAGAGAAAACCTTTCCTTTCAAGCTTAGGTACACACTCAATAGCTAAATAGAATAGACTGCTAAGTCTCACACAATGGTTTCTCAACGTCATATTATCCAAATCCAAATGCTAATGGGGGCACCATATGGCAAGCGTCTTGGGAGAGTTACTATCTCTCTTGCACAAATATTATCACCTTTTCGAAGGTGAATCAGGTAGCTTCTAATTTAACTAGAATTAGTAAGGGATCCATTCGGCGTGTCAGGATATAATACTCAATTAAGAGGTCTCACAGCCTTGAAAACCAAGGTTTGATATACCCAAAGGTACAAAGGAGAGCTATTCCTAAGCACTGCCATTGACTTGATTTTCATCAAATCACATTTATTTTATAGTGGGATGGATAACTTGGCATTAGCCATTCCCACTTACGTCATTCCCCTCTTATCGGCCTTAATGGCTAAGAGTTATTAGCTCCTCGGGAGGGCAGGCTCACTAAAGATATGCACTAATGAAAGAAAAGGATGAGTCTAGCTTTCTAATCACCTAAGAAAGGTGAGAACATACTCGCCTATCATTAAAACACAAAATACATGATTGTTCATTTCCATTAGCAAAATTAAGTGTGCCTAGAAAATTTAAAGAAGACATAAAGTTTGATTGATTCCTCCTAGGCAACTTGCAAAATAAATGCATTAGTAGTCATGATGTGTTTTGTTGAAACAAAGCTTTGACAAGGATAATCTTCGACAATAGTCCTACAAAAACAAGTAAGGCTGCTGAAAAACTCACAAACAGACTAGGGTTAGCATTAGTAATGATCAAATTCAAGCATGAAAACCCTAAAATGCAATCTTCTTTGAAAACACAAAAGCATAATTTTGTACGACACTATTTACCTAACCATACGAGTGTCCTTTTGGGACCATATGAGTGCCAAATGGAGCTCATACGAAAATTCAGTCTCTTTAGAAGCTCGTACGAGTCAGAATGAGTCCTCATCTGAGTACACAAAGGAACTCATATGAGGATGAAAAGGGGCTCGTACGAGATTTTGATTTTGACCCGACCAAAAATGAAGATTTGATGATGCTTGAGAGGCCACAAATGAGATTTTTGGCTCCATAGTGGGCACCAAAATGGCATGCTCTATGAAGTGTGATACCTGTAGCTACAACACAAAACACTCAATAGATCATTACAAGCATGGTTAGAAAATACTAAGAAAACAAATATGAACCATGATAAAGCAACCTATCACCTCCTAAGAGATGCAAGTATGGATTTTCTCTCAGATCTGGATAAGCAATCCCAGTGACTTGACTACACCTAGATGAAGGATTTGCAATGATAATGATGTGCAAATATGAGATTGATTATGCTATATTGATCTAAGAAAATAATTAAGCCAATGATATGCATGCTTAAGCTATGATGATGATGCAATTAAGCTAGAAAAGAGATTGATTAAGCTACATGATTCAACAGTTATGCTAGAAAATGGTCAAGTTAAACAAAATCTAAGATGCAATTGCCTTTAATAACAATGCTCAAATGATATGCCTATAGTAACAATGCCTAAATTGCGATGAGATGGGATCCTCATTGCTCCAAAATGGGGGATATTTATAGGATTTCCAAGGCCAGGGGTGAAGTGGCAGGAATCAACATGTTGGCATATGATGAACCGGTATGATGATTATGATGATAATGTATGTTGTTATTGATGTCAATAAGTACAAGTCAACCAATATGAATATTGGAAGAAGTTGTTATTGATGTTAAAGTTGGAGAGCCAGTATGAAGAGATGTAGTGAACCGGTGTCAAGGTTTCACTAAGTGTGATCTCAGCTCTAGGGTTTTTGGTTTGGCAATCTAGCTTGTGTGATGCAACCAGTGATATTCTATGATGAGTTAGATAAGAGATAAGGATGAGATCGAGATGCAACGTTAGTTTTGTGAGCGTGAAGGATTTCCTTGAGGATCTTGCATGTGAAGATTGATTGCATTAAATGTCTACCACGGGAATGAACATTCTTCTTAGTGGTATATGAAGAGAGCATGATGGATTACTAATTTCTATGTGCGGTGAAGAATGGACGATGCAAAATGACTTGTGATCTATTTGAGATTGTTTTATTCTATGTAATTTGTTTGGACAGTCAGGATTGGACTGCTTGTAATTGTAAACCTAAACTGATTAGGGTTTAGGGTCTATGCTATCGACCTAATTGTTGTTTATAAGGTTGATGATGTTTCTTATTATAAGTGTTGGCAAATGTTGTGTTTGTATCTAAGTGATGAGATACTTGCTAGACCACCGAGTGGAAAAATGTAGAGTGTGATTGCAAAGTTGATGAACTAAAAAGAATCCGCCTTAACATATAGTGTTTGTATCCGATTAGAGCTTTAACTATTGTCTTCGAACCATTTCAATAGTAGGAAAATCCCTTTACCGGGTAACTTTAATAGGCTTATTGTAAAGCCTCTAACTAGATGACTCAAGTTCATTGAGTTCTTCAAATCCTCTAGCAAGGTAACCTTTAACAGGGTTTCAACCTTTAACAGGGTATATAGCCATCCCTTAACCAGGTGATCTTTAATAGGATTGATTCCTAGTAGAACCTTATTGTAAAGTCTTTAACTAGACTAGGCTCCTAATAGAGAGAGCTTCAAAAGAGTTAAAAAGCAAGCTTGTGGGTATTCATCCCCACCGTGGTTTTTCTCATTTATGTTTCCACGTGAAAAATTTGTATGTTATGAGTATTGCATTTATCATGTGATGATTGTGCAGTCTTTGTTTAAGTGATTATGCATACAATGCTAATGGTTATGGTATTACTGATACAACACTTGCATATGTGTATTGGTGAAGTAGTTATCAAGTGTTGAATGATATTTGAAGTATTAAGTTTTACTGGTGTAGTCACACAAATCTGTCCAACTTAATTAAATAAATATTCGCTATTTATTTGATTAAAAATCCACTAACCATCAGTTAATTAAATTAATATTTAATTAATTTATTCCCAAACATTCTTCTATTAATTAAATAAATTATTCAATTTATTTTAATTAATTCATTAAATCAAATTCAAATCAATTAAATAAATAAAATCTATTTATTTAATTAAATCCCCCTTTTTCCTCTTTTAAGTAAAACATTTATTTAAATCATTATCCCCCCCACTTGCATTTTCCTACAAATGCAACTTGCACGCATTTATTGAAATAAATGAATTTTTATTTTAATAAAATCCTATTTTTCCTCACCCACCAAATCCACTTGCAAAATCTAATCCCCTTCTAGATTCTTCTAACCCCTTCCTAATTAGCCTAATTCATCCCCTAATTATTGTCACATTCCTAAGCAAAATGAAGTCACTTCTCAAAGACTTCAAAAGTCTTTGAAAAGCATTTAATGTTTTGTGTGTTCAACAAATTAACCCCCAAAGTCTTCCAAGACCACTAATGGCTCTTACATGACCATTTATGGCTCTTACATAACCATTTATGGTTATTTCAAACTTGTCTCCCAAAACATTTATTGTTTTGACCATATTTATCCTTTTTACATTTGCACAAGAGTTTATCCATTGGATAAAAGCTTTATTCTTTGAATAAAGAGTTTATTGATTCAACTAACCTTGACTTTAACTCCCAAGGTCATATCAAGCATTTAATGCTTATTCCCTCTCCTCTCAACCTATCTCACATTGACACTTGTCATCCTGGGATTGGGTTGAAAGCCCTCACATGGATTTGAAATCATTCAATCCTGACCCTTGTTGAGATTGCTCAATCTCAACCATCCATTGCTCCATTTTCCCTATAAATAGAGCTCATTTTCTTCATAATTTAGATCCTTATAACTTGTATGCATTTAACCTATAGGCATTTTAGAGAGCATTTAGGATAGCAAACTAAAATCTTGTTATTTTGGGTTAAAATAAATCATTTTAATATCATCTAGTATTTTAGCTTTTCTTTTGTACATTTAGAGCAAAATACTAAAATCTCAATCCTCCATAAGCATCCATAGTGCAACAAGTTGTTGAGAGCTACACTATTTTGGAACTTGGAGAGGAGAGGAACAAAGGAGAAGAAGCTAAGAGCATGTTAGGAGGTATTTGGAGATGCCTCATCATATTTGCTTCTTTAGTTAAATATGCTTTCATGTTTTTAGTATCTCTTTTGATATGCCTGTTTAGATTAGTTTTTGATTGACTAACACTAATGATTTCTTGTGTCTTGTGTTGTTTGTCATTTGCTAACCTTGTCCATTTAGTAGAGCATCATTTGGTGAACCCGACGTGAATCCAAACACAAAAAAGATCATTTTTTTTTAACCAATAACATGTTTGAATGTTGAAATTGTCACACAGGTTGCGCTTTAGCGCTATTGAACTCATTCTAGCGCTATGGATACTTATTGTTTTATCGCTATTATTCTTACAATAGTGCTATTGTATCAAGTTTAGCACTTTTGACACTGTTTTGGCGCTATTCACCCTATTTTAGCGCTTTTGCCTTCTCTATCTTTCCTTTTATTTTAGTGCGTTTGTGTTAAATAGTGCCTCTGTTCAAACATAGACTAGTGCTATTGCAACAGAACATTGTACAAAGAACCTTGTAACTGAAAAAGTGAAAGTTTTTAGGCTTGTGGAAGCCCCCCTTAGACATGGATTTTACTAACCGGTTTTTGTTTGTGCAGGTTTAAAACTCACCCTTAAAAAATCACTAACTTTATTTTGGTGCTTTTAAAAACTTGAACAAACAAAATTTCCTTGCTTTCTAGTTAGGGTCACTTGTCTTTGGTGCATTAAAAACTGAACAAAACAAACATTTGTTTTCTTGCAAGTTAGGAAACACACTTCATTTGGGGATTAAAATCAACACTTCTATTTTTCTTGCATCAAAAGAATTTACAATCCACACTTCTATTTTTGGTGCACATAAAATACACAATCAACTTGTTTAAAAACTTTAAATGTCAAAGTGATCTTTCTTTATACGTGCTTCAAGTTCAGTTGACCAGGATTTCTAATTTCTAGATTACAACACATTTTGCCATTGAAGGATAAAAAAAACACCATGACTGTTGGAGCAACATCTCCAAATAGTTAGATCACATTGCAATGGCAGATTAAAAAGAACAAGTTTTTTTTGTGCTTGGCACACTTGTGCAAAGAGTTGGTCAAGTAGTTCTACTTCTAACACACACTATCCTCTCCCTTGGCTTTCGTGTTCCTAGGTGCAAGAGAAAAATGTTAGTAACACTCAAAATTTTTATCTTTTTAAGAGAGGCCTGCCAAGAGACACATCACTCTTGGGAATGACCTCGCATGGTAAATCCTTCAAGCCGCTATAGAAATCAGGTGAGAGTGAAAGCTGTAGCCTTGGGTATAGTTGTTCCTACATTGTAACTAGCCGAAAGGACAAATGGGCCCCACCACTAGTTACAAGGCTCTTAAGTGAGTCACTGCAGAATGAACTTATGTCCAAAAACATCGAACATGAATAAACACCTTTAAGTAGTAGCCCACCCATTCTATTGATTGAGGATATTTGCGATATAATTTAGTGCAAGAGCATAGATGGTTTTTCTCCCAAGATACTCACCATACATATTTCCTTGAGTAGAAACATAGCTTTTTGAAAAGTCACGTGTGGCTTGATAAAAGTGGTGACTACCCCATCATAGGGATCATCTATTTGTTATGCTCATGCAAGACTTAGTATATCACATCCTTACCTGCCAAGGCAGGATTCATAAGGTATGTAGTACCAAACTCAAAGAAATATCAAGATGTGGGCTAAATTTATCACAACTGGCCATTTGACCTTAGGGATAAAAAGTGTTTGAAGTGTGTTCATTTAGTCAAGACCAAGTACAAATTGAGCTGACTTCAGGCATTGGAAATACACCTTAAAAATACATCCAAAGGAAGGGTCATATACAAGTCCAAGGATTGGGTTGATCTAGACCCATACTCATTTATGCCTCTGGGGGCAACATTCTTGTGTTTGTGTGCTTGCTTTGTTTTCTTGTCAAAGAAACATCAAAAGAAAATCACTTCCAAAAACAATGTATTCATCCAACCAAACACATCAAAAACAAAGTGCAAACGACAAAAGTATCAAAACTTTATGACCATTCTTCACATCTTGCGAAAGAAGAAGTGTCATCAGAATATCAACTTGAAAAGAAGACCATTAAGCTCAAAGACTTTGATCAAAAGGAGAAAATTCTTTTATCTAAATAGACAAATCTTTGTCTCCCATAGAGTTTTTCTGCATCACATGCGCCTCTACCTTCAAGGCAAAATAAATGAATTTGATTTAGAATCATTGAACCACAGAGCTTTTATGTAATATAGAGCTTTGAGTTATCACAAAAACCAAGGAGGTAAGATTAATCCCAACTTTTTCCCAAATGTCTGTATCACATACAACACAGCTTGAGAAGCACCACCAACACTCGAAAGGGAAGAGGTAGAGTTTGTTCCATTTGTGACACAAATTTTTTATTGAAGTTGAAAACATTTCATCCATTATCTTACTCATACATCATCACTTCATCGTCAATCCATCCCAACTCTCACAAACATTAAGAGGTTCTTGTCCCAAGTTCTCTTTTAGATATTGCTTGAATCAAACACATCACATCACTTTTTAGATTGTTTCTACATCTAGGATAAGCTCATCCTAAGAGACACTTTTTAGATTGTTTCTACATCTAGGATAAGCTCATCCTAAGAGACACATCTACGCAGGTTAAAACTAGTTCATGAGTGAATCCTCTCATTACTAGGTAGTTAAATCTATAACACATCTCAGATTTCTCTACACCTTATCACATCAAAACTTATCAAAGAAGCAAGCAATTCAAAGAAGGAATTTTGGTTACATCTACCTTAAAAGTGCTAGAAATCCACATGCAACACAAATCACCAACCATCAATCTTTCATTTCATCAACAACTCATCATCATCTTCACTCAACTTCAACAAAAGCTTGTAAACAAAATGGCCGAAACCCGATCATGGACAAGGCAACGAGAAATAGAAATGGAAGAAGAGGAAGAGGAAAATCTCGATGAATTTCAAGAAGCACATGGAGGAAATGCGAATGACGAAAACCCAAGTACTCCTACTCCTGAAACAATAGAAAGGGCCCAACATAACCCTCTCTTTAACAGACTTTTTGACAAAATACTCAGGAGCAATGCAGATGCTCACTTCTTAAAACTCGCTCAAGAAGGAGCAAACCTCCCCTCTAACTTTGATCTTGCCCAATTAAGACAAGCATCAAAAAGACAAAGTCACCATGAAGAGGAAAGAGGTAGAGATCTTATTAGATATAACATTCCTCGAGGTAACCCACCACCTCCTCCTCCAAATGAAATGGAGATGTTGCGGCAACAAGTCGAGAATCTCACCCAACAACTTCATAGTGGTGTCAAAACAAACCAATTCTCACTCAATGACATCTATCCCTATCCTTTTGATAGGAATCTTTATATGCCACCCTTTCCACGAGGATTCAAAACACCCAAATTCAAAAAATATAGAGGGAAAGGAGATCCTCGTGATCATATCAGAGAATTTCATTTCGCTTGTCTCGAAGTAACATATGAAGACACATACCTAATGCACCTTTTTCACCAAAGCTTGGGAGGAACAACCACATCATGGTTTTCCCAACTATCAGGTGGTATTAGAACATTTGAGGAACTTATCCTGAAATTCCTCGCTCATTACTTTCATAACATTGAACGCGACATCACCATGGTTGATCTGCGCAACACCAAACAAAAACTAGGTGAACTATTCTCAGTATTCCTACAACGATGGTGCCAAATGTCAAGCAGACGTTCTCTTCAGTTACCTGAATGAGAGCTAGTGGAAATATTCATTTCCAACTTAAACGAAGAAATGGAATTTCACCTGGATGTCAAAGACACAGACTCTTTTAATGATATGATCACCAAGGGTTTGAAATGTGAAATGGCACTCATCAAGAAAGGACTTATCAAAATCTATAATGAACCAGAGGATGGTCCTCGCCCACACTTCAATAGTGATAAACCAAGCTTCTGGAACAAAAACAAGAATATCATCAACGATGGGGTTGTGGATGCCAGGACTATACAAACTGCACAACCTGTGGTTCGGCTTGCAGGAAAGAATCGTCCACCTCAGAATAACACAAATGTTCCTTCCAATCAAGGTCGCATCACATCTCACAATGAACCAAGACCTTGTTAGCAAAAAGAAAAATGAACATACACTCCCTTAGGGGAACCCATTGAAATAGTATTGCGACAACTCATTTCTCAAAATTTGGTCACTCTCCCTAAAACATCAAACTATAAACCTCAGGTCAAACCTGCATGGTGGAGAGATACTGAACACTGTGATTTCCACCAAGGGAGGGGACACAAGACAAGTAATTGTCACCGATTGAAAGATCTTATTCAAGATCTTATTAACCAAGGAGAAATTGAAATTGAAGGACATGACCCAAAAACAACAAATAATGATCATCTAATGTTCAAAAATCCACTTCCATCACAAGATCAAAGGGGTCCTTCCACTTCCAGGTGAGGCACTGATACCACTAATTATACACAGGCTATGTATAATTACACTGTAAATCATCTATATGATGCCAGTGAACAAGTTGCTACTATAACCTTCAAAAGTCCCAACTCAGATTGCAATGTTGTTACATGACGTGGCAAGGTTACCATCAAAAAAGCTCCACAAGGCACCACCTCCATCCCAAAACAATACAATCTTGTGGAACAATTAGACAAAACCCCTGCGCTTATATCCATTTTAGAGCTATTGCACCTATCGCCATCTCATAAAACTATCTTGGATCAAGCACTCCAAGAGGCATCAATCCCTGCAAATTTGAATATAGACCAATTTCAAGCCATGGTTGGAAGTCTAAAGTCCTCACCTTGTCTCACTTTTTCCGAAAGTGACAACTCTTCCTTCCAGCAACCTCATAATGCTTCACTACATATTGAAGGCTTTATCAACCAACATAGGATCAAGCGAGTCTTGATAGATAATGGAGCAGGCTTGAACATTTGTACACTATAGTTGGTCATAGCATTGGGATATGCAGTAGAATTAGTGGATCCTCATAAGAAGATCACAATCAAAGCCTATGATGATGCAGAGCATTCATCCAAAGGAGTTGTGGTACTACCAATCCGATTGGGCCCTGTGGTAAAGCACATCATCTGTTAGGTTCTGGACCTTCCTCTACCATACAATCTATTGTTAGGAAGACCTTGGATACATGCCATGCAAGTCGTTCCATCTACCTACCATCAATGTATCAAGTTCCCATATAACAGTGTAGAGATCACAATCCTAGGTGATGCAAATCCCTTTGCGTATTGCCAATATATCAGCCATCAACCAGAGATTACCATTCCTAATAATAGAGAAGTCATTTCCTCCACATCATATATAAGTCCCACCTCTCTTGCTAGTTCGAACACCACTATACCAAAGCAAGAAAAGCTTAAAATGAAAATAGCAGAGGAAGGTCCTAGGGAATATAACTTGAGTCAACTCTTTTGTGTGGGACAAATGCCCACTTCTCCTAGAACACATGGTAAACCACAACAGTTACTCCAACAACCACTAATCATGCCAGCATGTGCTTTGATGCCTTTCATACTTGGAAAGAGTCAAGAAGAAGAAACCCAAGATGAAGACTTAGCGGAGTGGATCTATAAAGATCCCATCACCACTGATATACCGCAAGTTAAACTTCCTACAGATCAGTATGGCAAAGGTCTCCTCATTATGCAAAAAATGGGGTATGATGGTCAAAGTGCTTTGGGATATTGCAAACAAGGATGACATGAACCTATGCTACCAGAATTAAAGCCCAAAGGAAATATAGGCCTAGGCTTTGAAAAAGAGATCTTTCCTAAACTCAAATTCAAAGGAAAACCCAACAAACCATTTTGTCAGCCTACTGCAAAAAGGACACCTTTCATTATCAAAGCAGCCTCAAGCACCATCCCAACTACCCCATCAAGGCTCAAAACCCCCACACAACCATCACCAATACCACTCATCCCACCAAGCAAACCAGTAATCCCATCAGCAACACCATTAGCAGCAGCAACTATATCAGAACCTGCAGCAGCATCTATGGCACCAACAGTTCCAACAGAAGCCACTGAGTCAACACTACTGATACTCTCTATACCATATTCTTTTATCCCCATCGACCTTTCTGCAGCACTGATCACTACAAAGGTACATCAACCAATCACACTTGCAGTATTTAACTCAGAGGACATCCCAGTATGGTATAGTAATCGGATGCTAGAAAGTGACTCAGAGATCGACTCGCATGAGTGGGAATTTGATTCTATATAGCTTAACACTTCAGATGAGGAAGATGCACCACTACCTCTACCATGCAAAGACATCCCTATTTATGGAGAAGCACAGATAAAGACCACTTGGGTTCCTAAACTGGAAACATCTTCCACAGACCCTACATCTCATCCTATGTCTGATTCTGACAAGGAGAGTACCATTAACGACCTTCACCATAATGTCTTAACCCTCACTGATACATCTAATGCACATAACCTAATCGATGAAGTAATGCCCATTATCGACCCTGAGCTCATCGAATGGAACCAACCAAATCCCCCATGTCTTGACTTCTTCCAAAATGATGAGGCCATCATTGACTTTTTGGAATTAAGGGATAACCTACCAAGCGAGGATCACAAAGTTGGATTCGCCATTGAACTTAATAGTGCAGCATACTTCGGGGCGGATGCCAAACCCTTCGATTGCAAAAATATAACAATAAAACATGGATCTTCCAGTGAAAACCACACTGTGGCACTGTTTGAACCAACAAAAGTAAAAAGAAAGAGCATATCCAACGGTGAAAACCTCTCTGAGGCGCTTGAGGATAAAGGGTTTGACATTCTCCCTGCTAATGCACAACAGGAACGATCAACGATTCTCATCGAGGAAACCAAAGAATACAATGTGGGGACTCCTAAAAATCCTCATCTCATACATCTAGCATCTCTTCTCACTCTAGAGGAACAACCTAAATTTATAGAGTTCTTCTAGATGCATCAGATCAACTTTGCATGGTCATATGCAGACATGCCTAGGCTTGATCCTGATTTAGTCATGCATCACCTCACCATAGAAGAAGGAGCCAAACTTGTCAAGAAGAAGCTTCGTAAGATGCATCCTCAAATTGTAGTACTAGTCAAAACAAAACTCAAGAAACTCCTAGATGTTAGTTTCATTAGACCAATTGATTATGTAGAATGGATCTCCAATATTGTGCCTATTGGCAAACCAAAAGGGGGCATCCACATTTGTACTGACTTTAGAGATCTGAATAAAGCCTGTCCTAAGGATGACTTCCCCCTACCAAATATCGACATCATAGTGGATCTGACAGCAGGACATGCCATGCTTTCACTCATGGATAGCTTTTTAGGATACAATCAGATATAGATCGCACCAGAAGATCAACATAAGATAGCCTTCACATGTCCATGGGGCACATATTGCTGGACTGTAATGCCTTTTGGTCTAAAGAATGCAGGAGCGACCTATCAATGAGCAATTACCATCATCTTCCATGACATGATGCATACCATGATGGAAGATTATGTTGATGACTTACTAGAAAAATCACTCACTAGAGAAGGGCATCTCCACATCTTAGATAAAATCTTTGATAGACGGGAACAATACCATGTTCGACTCAACCCAAAGAAATGTGTCTTTGGAGTAACCTTCGGGAGGCTTCTAGGATACATTGTCTCAAGCAAAGGTAAAAGAAATCATGGACATGCCACCACCAATGAATATCAGTTAGCTAAGGACATTACAAGGGCGACTTCAATCCATCTGAAGATTCATTGCATAATTGGCTGATTAGTGTCACCCATTCACACACCTGCTACATAAGAACATCCACTTTCAGTGGGATGCCAGATGCCAGCAAGCATTTCAAATGCTTAAAGACTATCTCATGAATCCACCATTGCTGATGCCACCAGATCCAAGTAGACCATTGTTACTCTATATCTCAGCAACAAGTACAGCATTGGGTGTACTACTAGCACAACATAATGCAGAAGGAAAAGAGTGTGCTATTTACTACATCTCTCGCACACTAGTGGGCTATGAACTCAATTATACACCTATTGAGCGAGCTTGCCAGCAGTAATCTTAGTAGCCACTAAACTGAGGCACTATCTGTTAACACACAAAGTACAACTTATTGCAAAGATTGATCCACTCAAGTATTTACTTAGCAAAGCAGCATTGATAGGTCGCTTGGCCAAATGGGTAATGATTCTAAGTGAATTTGACATCGAGTATGTAGATCATAAAGTTATCAAAGGTCAAGTTATTGCAGATCAGTTGGCCGATGCACCTCTCATAGGTGATCATCCTCTCATTTCCAATTTTCCAGATGAAGAGATATTCATGATCACAACAACACAACCATGGAAATTATACTTTGATGGTTCATACACTAGGCACGGCTTGGGGGCAGGCATTCTATTTATCACACCTCAGGGTGATAGCATCCCAAAGTCTTACAGGCTCACATTTCCATGCACCAACAACATCGCAGAGTATAAGGCCTTGATCACAGGACTCAGGCTAGCCGTACAATGGAAATTACAAGAACTTCAAGTATATGGCGACTCCCAACTGGTCATTCGACAAGCAACAGATGAATATTAGACCAAGGATGATAAACTCATGCCATATAAGCAAATGGTGGATAATCTAAAGACATCATTTACTACTATCACTTTTAAGTAGATACCAAGAGATTAGAATCAAGTTGCTGATGCTATGGCTACCATCGCATCTCTCCTAGATCTTCCACAAAATTCAACAAGCTACAAGTTATTGGTAGAACAACTTTGGATTCCTTCTTATGATATCTCCAAATCCAAAATGATATGTCACCTTGTCAGCTCTAAATCCCCATGGTACGGTGAGTTCTACACCTATCTTCATGATCACACCCTTCCTCCCAACCAATCAAATAACCAATGTAAAACCTTCATTCACCAAACTGCTTGATATACCATTATTGTTGAAATCCTATATCGATGCGGTCTTGATGGTACTCTCCTTCGATGTCTGGAACAAGGTGAGATAACAAAAGCTTTGGAAGAAGTCCATGAAGGAATTTGCGGGACTCACTCAAGTGGTCCGTCACTAGCCAAGAAACTCCTGCGCAATGGATACTATTGGCCATCTATGGAAAAGGACTCCTACTACTTTGTCAGAAAGTGCAAGAAATGTCAAGTTCGTGATGACCTGATACATGCACCAGCCTAGGAACTACAACCAATAACAACACCATGGCCTTTTTATCAATGGGGCCTTGACCTTGTGGGTAAGATTCATCCATCTTCATCCAATGGCCATAAATTCATTATTACCGCCATCGAATATTTCACAAAGTGGATCAAAGTTGTTCTACTTACCCAAGTCACTGGTAAGCACATCACCTCATTCATCCTCAACTACATCATCTGCCGGTATGGTGTGCCCATGTCCATCATCACAGATAACGGTCTTCCTTTCAAAAATCAGGATGTCCATGAACTTTTTGAGAAATTTCATATCCAACACCACTTTTCCACTCCCTATTACCCACAAGGCAATGGTCAGGCCGAAGCATCCAATAAAAACATATTAAGAATCCTTAAGAAGACAGTCAATGTTGTCGGCTGTGATTGGCATGTTCAACTAAATCCAGCACTATGGGCATATCGAACTAGCATTCGAACCCCTACAGGTGCAACTCCTTATTCATTGGTTTATGGTGCAAAAGCTATCTTCCCTATTGAGGTCAAGATACCATCATTACAGGTTTCCTTGCACAATCTCATCGATGATAAAGCATATAGAGTATCCCGTCTTCAGGACTTAGAGTTACTTGATGAGAAGTGACAAGCTGCATACAATCACCTCAAAGCCTATCAGCAGCGCATGAGAAGAAGCTACAATCACCGAGTTAGATCTCATACATTTGAGGTAGGTGATCTTGTTCTATGAGAGAATCCTCGCAACCAACCAAATAGAGAACATCAAGGAAAGTTTGAATCAAACTGGTTGGGCCCATATGTTGTCACTGCTGTATTCATTTCAGGGTATATCAGTTGGCTACATCAGAAGGAGAACTGCTCACAGATCCCATCAACAACATGCACCTCAAATGGTTTTATACCTAAGCTATACAGAGCATCAGGCTCCCCTGCATACTAGAAAATACCAAGAACATTTAGAAAAATGTCCTTAAGAAATACAAAAACATTCAAAAAGTAAAGAAAAATCATGCATCCAAATAGTGAACAACCACTCCGGTGGCACCTTGGGTAAGTGTGATGGTGAAAACCTGGCAAACAAGTGCCATTTGTAAAGGCTATGGCTCTATTATCTTTCTGGCTCATTGTGATCACATTCATACATACACACATCCATCCATCCAAACCATGGCTTGTTATTTAATCTGCAATAAAGCGATAGTACTTCATGCGTCTTGCATCCCACTTTTTCATAGTCATATCTAAACTTGGGGGCAATACCTTAAAAATCTAGATGATGGAAGTGGATCCTACATTACTGGTGATTCATTGGCAAAAACATTCAAAAATGTCTCACAAAATCCAAAAACATTCAAAAAAAATGTCTCACAAAATCCAAAAACATTCAAAAATGTCTCACAAAATCCAAAAACATTCAAAAATGTCTCACAAATGTCCAAAAACAATGAAAAACCATAAAAAATCCAACAAAAACATGGCAACACTTTGTACATACTCATCCACGTAGATACAAAACAAACATTGACATAATACTCACATGATGACCCTTTACCAATCAAACCACACAATCAACATCAACAAATCGGAAATTGTCTTTAACAAGGATGCATCCTTCCTTACCAAAACAAAGACAAAAGTGATGTTTTCTTTGACAAGAAAATTATGTTAAGCTATCAAATACTTGGTTGATTTGTGAGTACAATCATTCATTTATATGTATCGGGATCTTTCAGCATTATTTTGTATTGTTTGTGCATTATTTCCAATGAAGTTCTGGGGCATGTGCTAATGGTGTCTACATGGGAAGTTCACCAAGCTACGTGATCTTATGCCAAAGGTAGTCATAGATAATTATGGCTTACTGACTACAGCGTATACCTCGACCATATGAGCATGAACCATTACCAAGGATCCTTATTCTTTATTCTTTATGTATATACTGTTTGTTTGCAGGAACATTACTCTTCCTTTGGTTCCTTCCCCCTCATCCAATTTGGATAAAGGTTTTTATCTCTTAGTATGGTATACACTTGTCTCAGAATATGATCAGCCTAAGATCAAGGAGGATGATCCAAGTCATGCATGAATGGAGATAATCCTTGTCTGTTCTGCAAGCAATACTCTGGTCGACTTGACCCTTATATCAAGTCATTTGTATTAACTTGCTATATAAAATCCATGTAAGGAATACTCAGGTCATCTTGAATCATTATGTCAAGATGCTTGTATTCTCTTCCAACATTTTAAAGCTCAATGATGAAAACAGAGCACTATGGATCATCATTTCATCTCATCTATTTATATATTCCATTCCTTTGCATATCACCCATCCATTCATTCATATGTAGGCTTTATAGGCAAAAGTGACCATTAAAGCTGGTCCTGGATACAATCACGACCGAGTACTCTGATACATCATCAATGCATCATGCAAAGTCTCAAAAACCTTGCATTCCTCATGGTCATATCATCATTGCATTTAGTTGCATCTTGCATTAAGTACATTCATGTCATTTTTAACTTCACATTGCATATAGTTCATTTTTGACATTAGTTTTCATTAATCATTTGCATCATTGCATCAATCATAAATAATTAGATTCATTCGTAGGATAAAATTGTCTTTGATTGTTTTAAACCATTTGCTAGACATTCATTTAGTGTCAATTATCCATCCTCATTTCATCATTCTTTATCATTTATTATTGCATACATTCATTTATAGTTAAAAGGTGCATTCATTCATCCATTATTAAGTATCTTATTATGCTCATTTTTTAGGATTCATTCACATTGCATTCATTGTCCTCTTTTTAAATTGCATTAAGGTGCAGTTATTAAAAAACCAGGAGTTGTATTATCATTTTTACTTAAACATATTTACGCATTTAGAATCATAAAACCATTTGTTTCGAAAAACACATTGGTTCATACCATTTTATATATATCCATTTATACATATGCATTTATTTAAACATTATCATATAAACATTTGTACTTTACATTTTGTTTATCCATATTACATTCATCTAAAAATATCTAGATGCATATCCATACATAAACATCATTCATTCAACCATTGCATTAACATCATCACATAAATTATCTCATCATTATATTGCAATAGGAAACACCAAAATCTTATTCATAAATAATCACAAGCATACATCATCATCATGGCATTACATACATAATGCATTATATCAAAAAAATCAAACAAATCATACATATATAAACCTGCATTCATCTATCAATATCCCACATCATAAATCATCATAAACACATGCATATAAGAAACATCTCATCAAATGCATACATGTACACATATCCATCTAAGCAATAACTCATCATCCTGCATAAACATCCATACATATCAACTACATATCATCAAAATATGGGATCTCCTCATATATATCATCTCATATATTAGAGTACAATGAAGTCTATACAATTGGCTACCAAGAGCCATCCAAGATACAGTCCAAAAAATAAACAATGATACAATACATATATGCAAAAATGCTCTCTCAAATGCCACTCTGGCCAGATGCTATACCACCATCGCCACTTGCTCCCCCACTAGTGCCCGCACCACCTGATCCATCTCTCTGTGGAGGCCTCATTGAACCTCCACTCACTCCTGCATCCCCTGATCTCTCCCTCTGTAGAGGACCCATCACACCCCCACTGCTCTACACCCTCTGCGATTGCTTTGATCTGGCCTACCGCATCTGAGAATAGCTAAGAGCTCACTGACTAGCTGGCACCACCTGCTCATATAAACCCTGCCAGTATTCTATCTCTGCCTATGCTCATCGCATCTCCCTCATCACCTCCCCCGTAGGCCCCTGTGCTCCTACTCCAATCCGAACTCTCTCCTGCAACTTTGCCAATCTCTGCACTATACTATCTCTCTCCTGCAGCACCACCGCCAGCTCTGACTCCCGTGGAAATAGCTACACATCCCTAGCCACCACCTCTACCTCCCAATCCTCTATTCGGGTCTGCAAATGTGCTATCATGTGATCTCGAAGATCTATAGTGGCTCCCTCCCTGGTATCCATAGCCACCTCACCTGTACCACCCTCTCTAGTAGCTCCCTCCCCTCTATCCATCAGGATCTCCCTCTCCATCCCCCTCCCACCCAGCCGAACTCCTCCCTATATCAATGGTCCCTATGCTATCCATAGAGGCAATCCACCTCTCCCTCTCCGCTAAATCCGCATCCCCAACCCACCACCTCCTCCACCTCCTCCTCCACCCTCTCCTCCACCTCATCCACCTACCCTCGGTCCTTGACCTCTTGCCCTCCTCCATCTCTATCCCCTCTCATCCTCAAAATCTGGGATCGGCTCTGCTAGATCGAATATCCATAAGATCGGGTGCATAGCCTGGTACTGCGTATACTCATCTGATACTCTTGCATCCAGGACCCTTGGTCATATATCCCACAGTCTCGCCTATAGCATCCGAAACTCTGCCAGTGCTTGATCATATGGTAGCACTGGCCCCCATGCATACCTCTCCTGAATCACCCATGCATACTCCCCTAATCCACTAGGTAGTCCTTTCTGCCATCCAAACTGTCTTAGCACTCACCCGAGCACCTGTCTCTCCACATGGTATGAGGTCCTCCCAGTGAGGAATCGGGTCATAAAAACATAGGGTAGTGCCTCTGCATCATCATCCCATGGCTCACACTCTAGGTATGGTCGCCATATGACTGCATCTAGATTGTCCAGTGCCCGCTGCCACCACTCTAACTTCCCTAGGTGGGGCTGACTCATCATGCCACTATACATAAACATATATGGCTGATCTACTATGTGGAACCTCAAACTCACTAGTTGAGTCACTGGTAGGTGCTCCTAGGCCCAAATATGCAGGAGCGTCATGCCCACTGCTAAGGAACCCCTCCCCCAGTAAACCACCTCATGAAGCTCTTGGTATAGGTGCACCAGCACGCATGACCCCCACGGAAATCAGGTCCCCTCGGTAATCATCATCTCAATCACCTGCCCCCAGCCCACGGCCAAACCATGTGATTGCCTATCAGGACATAGAAGTCCTCCCATGATACCTGATAAGACTGCTGGTAGAGGCTCATATAACGCCGCTATCTCCTCCCAGGCAATAAAGCCATCATCAATAAAAACGTCCTCATCAAAAAACCTCTGAACTACAAGGGTCCCCTAGGATCTATCATATGTGACCAACTCCCTCCAAATTGAAATCCGCAGGATGCGCCACACATCCTCTAGGGTCACTATCATCTCCCCCTGTGCCAGATGGAAGGTGCATGTCTCGCTATGCCACCGCTCGACTAGCGCTATGATCAAACCGTGAATCATAGGCATGTGCATCACCTCATACAATCCAGTAACAGCAATACAATCTATCTCTACCTCTGTCAATCGATCCCGCAACCCCTGTGTCATAGGATGTCTCTCGCGTAACTGCAACACGCCTAGCTCCTCCTGCACATGGACATTCATCAATCATCATCACTTGTTTTGTTTTAAAACTTTCTTAAGTTTAAACCTAGACTATCAACAGATACTTTGATCAAGTATCTTCGGGTCTCAACACGTAAGCAATCATGGCCACCTAGACTTCAAATAGACATTTATCCTAAAAATGACCTAAGTCTCATCAAGCTACTATGGTTCAAAACAACTCCCACTTCACATCGCCATCCATCCATCATTAGCATTGGGAGATTTTCTTCATCCAAACTAGGGCATCTCTTTATCCTAAAACAAAAGCGCTATTTTACCAACAAAAGTGCTAGTTTCTCAACAATAGTGCTACAACCCTAACAAAGGCACTCAATAAGCTATCCAACAGCGCTCAAACTACAAATGTGCTAAAACAACTACACAGTAGTGCTCATTCAGTTCAATAGGCTCAATTAAGCACTCAATAGCGTTTATTAATCAATAGCGCCTAAACATACATACAATAGCACTAAACCATTTCAAAAGCACTCAAACAATAGGCCAATAGTGCCATTGTGACACCATAGTGCTAGTTAATTCAGCAAAAGCACCAAAACCATAGTTTCAGTGCTATTGCTCTTACTCATCTTAGACTTAGCAAAACACCTCTCAAAAATCAAAAATGCATAAAAATTCAAAATTTCAATTTACGTACCGCTGGTCCGTAGTCATCTGGCCGCTGGAACCATTAGACTCGCTCAAATCTGTGCTCTTTAATCGGTACTGGCATCCTGACTATTGCTCGCTCCTCCAAAATGTCACTATCAGAGCTTTGGTTTCACACTGGTCGCGGTCACAAATGATCTTATTTTCATCGCTTTCACCCCATTTATACCCTTCGCCATCACCGTAACTTCCCCCCGCTCAGCGTCGTGGTCCTCATAAACTTTCTGAACCCCCCATTTCTCCATTTTTCCCCTGATTTCTTCTATTTTTCACCCGTATTGCTCACTTCTTCTCTTCTAACACCCTACCAATTTTCATTCTTTTTCGAGAGATTGCCCAATTTTTTGAAATTTTATGGCCCATCTCTCGAGGGGGCATACCACCCATTAAATTTACATTTTATGGGGCATTTCTTCACACTAGTTTTTCTTTCTTTGAAATGACGCGATAAGCCGCACCGTCTCAAAGAGGGGCAAATGTAGTCACATAAATCTGTCCAGCTTAATTAAATAAATATTCACTATTTATTTGATTAAAAATCCACTAGCCATCAGTTAGTTAAATTAATATTTAATTAATTTATTCCCAAACATTCTTCTATTAATTAAATAAATTATTCAATTTATTTTAATTAATTCATTAAATCAAATTCAAATCAATTAAATAAATAAAATCTATTTATTTAATTAAATCCCCCTTTTTCCTCTTTTAAATAAAACATTTATTTAAATCATTATCCCCCCCCACTTGCATTTTCCTACAAATGCAACTTGCACACATTTATTGAAATAAATGAATTTTTATTTTAATAAAATCCTATTTTTCCTCACCCACCAAATCCATTTGCAAAATCTAATCCCCTTCTAGATTCTTCTAACCCCTTCCTAATTAGCCTAATCCATCCCCTAATTATTGTCACATTCCTAAGCAAAATGAAGTCACTTCTCAAAGACTTCAAAAGTCTTTGAAAAGCATTTAATGCTTTGTGTGTTCAACAAATTAACCCCCAAAGTCTTCCAAGACCACTAATGGCTCTTACATGACCATTTATGGCTCTTACATAACCATTTATGGTTATTTCAAACTTGTCTCCCCAAACATTTATTGTTTTGACCATATTTATACTTTTTACATTTGCACAAGAGTTTATCCATTGGATAAAAGCTTTATTCTTTGAATAAAGAGTTTATTGATTCAACTAACCTTGACTTTAACTCCCAAGGTCATATCAAGCATTTAATGCTTATTCCCTCTTCTCTCAACCTATCTCACATTGACACTTGTCATCCTCGGATTGGGTTGAAATCTCTCACATCGATTTGAAATCATTCAACCCTGACCCTTGTTGAGATTGCTCAATCTCAACCATCTATTGCTCCATTTTCCCTATAAATAGAGCTCATTTTCTTCATAATTTAAATCCTGAAAACTTGTATGCATTTAACCTATAGGCATTTTAGAGAGCATTTAGCATAGCAAACTAAAATCTTGTTATTTTGGGTTAAAATCAATCATTTTAATATCATCTAGTATTTTAGCTTTTCATTTTTACATTTAGAGCACACTACTAAAATCTCAATCCTCCATAAGCATCCATAGTGCAACAAGCTGTTGAGAGCTACAATATTTTGGAACTTGGAGAGGAGAGGAACAAAGGAGAAGAAACTAAGAGCATGTTAGGAGATATTTGGAGATTCCTCATCATATTTGCTTCTTTAGTTAAATATGCTTTCATGTTTTTAGTATCTCTTTTGATATGTTTGTTTAGATTAATTTTTGATTGACTAACACTAACGATTTCTTGTGTCTTGTGTTGTTTGTCATTTTCTAACCTTGTCCATTTAGCAGAGCATCAACTAGTTTAGTTGTTTGAAACATTTATGTGTTTCACCGGTATACCCATGGTTAGGTTCAGTGATGAAGACAATCGGTCAGGATTGTTTTAATATGATAAAGTGATGAGAATTTTTTGTCTGTCCTAATTCACCCCCCTCTTAGTACTAGTTAGGGTATTTGTTGTTCATCATTATCCATCACAATGATCAAGATTGAGTCTGAAGATATCAAGGGTGAAATTGGAGGAGGATGGAGAAGAGGTTGGAGGAAGAGACACTTGTCATCTCTGTGGTGACAAGTGTCAAGGAGATTTACTCATAAAAGGGCAAGTGTCCAATAGAGGAGACATGTGGCCAAAGTGCCATGTGTCTCAAGAAGAAAATATCCACACCATAGGAGGTTAGGATAAGGAGGTTAGAATGTGAAAGACAGGATAGGGTTATTTAAACCCAAGGTTAGGTGGAATGGTTAGGTTAGAGGGATGGTTAGGTTAGGTGGTTAGAAGTTAGGAGGCATGTGGGAGGAGGAGATTAATTAATTTGAATTAATTAATCAAAGGGAACTATGGAAATGAACCTATTAAATAAATCCTTAGATTTATTAATAAGTAGATGAAAAGGAGAATTTAATCAAATTGCCTAATGAATTCAATTAAATTAGGAAGGGGGATTAATTAAACAATTGCTTATTTAACTAATTATCTTCAGACCATTTTTAGGTGTATACAATATCAAAGGGGGAGAGATATTGATGTGAAAAATAAATTCAGAACATTACAGAGATATTATTCACAGGGGGAGACTTGTTTGGCATTTCTTGGTACTTAGATGTTTTTCACAGCTATTGTTGCCATCAATTCCAAAGGGGGAGATTGTTGGCCTTATGGATGAATTGATTTTGTGTTGCATTGATGTTTTGTCATTGATATCAACACTAGCTATTATGGTTGGTTAACGACAGATAGGTTTTGGTTACTGGTAGAAGATCTAGTGTTACCTACATAAGAGACTATCTGTTGGACACTTCTGACATGTTTGGATCAATGGAGTATGTTTGATTTTACATTTTACATTATTCTAGAGCATGTTTTGGTTAGTTGGTATTAACTTGGTAATAGGATGCTATCATAAACTCTTGTAAACCCTTATCGGCATGGGTTTAAGGTTTAACCAACAAAACTTTCACTGAGAAATCTTGATAGGATGCATAAGTGGTATTGATGTGGCTTCTAGATGGATTTAGAGATGCTAAAGATGTTCTTTGATCATGCCTCAACTAATTAAAGATATTGTTTTAATGTGGTGGACCCAGACTAGGTCTAGTCCTATCTAGGTTATGGACCGATATCATGTTAACATGTTCTCTACACGTTATCATGATGATTTATGGATTGGTTATTGTTGTTTTGGTCTTAAGCCAACATAGTATATCATTGTAATATGAATATATGTAATGGTCTTATTATAATATCTTTTAGGTAGCCGACCTAATTGGTTTAGGCCTTAGGGTTGGTATACATTGATGTGAGATCTCATTGTAAAAAATAAATCATGGTTGTGGAATGTAATATCATATGTGAAGGGGATTTGGTCAATCATAGGTGATTGAATTGGGATTATGGAAGAGGTCAAAGGCCTCTGGTATTGAGCTTAACCGGGACTATAATTAGGCATGGTAGATGCTATCTTTGGAAGTTCATTATTTTGGATTGTTGTCCATTTATCTTGAGGTGGTTATAACCTCTTTATAGTCAATGAGACTCTTTTGTAATGAGCAATATGCTCTAGGTAGTGTGCCTTCCTATATGTGTAGGTCCCTCATTGTATCACATACTTTCTGTAGAAGTGTCATTTGACTATGGGTCGGCTTCCCACCATGGTTTTCCCCTTTTTGGGTTTTCCACATACAAATCATGGTGTTCTATGGTATAGTTTCATTGTGTTTATTATCTATTTTATAGTTAAGTTTTATTGCTTAACAGTATCTGGTTCTTCTATTCCAGTATTTAATGTTTGTGTGATCTAGTTAAAGGTTGTTAAGTGGTTTAATTGATATAATCTTGTCAACAACTGATTCAGTCCCCCCCTCTCAGTTCTTCACCAGTTATCCTAACACACACTGCTGGCAATTAACACTTATTGGATTTCTATGTTGTCATTGATGGGAACAAGATTCTATTGAAGGTATATACCAATATTTGGAGTCATACACTGACAAATACCGGCATTGGAGTAATCAAGGTCATCACCGACACCAACATCCAACACTTCATTGAAGATGACATCAGTATCAGATCTGAAAGGTTTTATTTGTAAAATTATTTTATAATTATTCTATAAGGCTAACATTGAATATCTTTTGTATTTTAAGCCAACATAAGGCATATTGTTTATAAAGGGTATATAAGTTAGTCTATTAGGTCATTTTGATATATGAATAAGGTAGTAGAATAAGGTGATGAGAAGGAGATGTATGTAGGTTGTTTGTATGCAGACGTAATATCATGATATGATCAATAGATGGTTTGTAAAGCATTCCTAGAGGAAAGGAGATACCAGTAGAAGGGTTCAGGGTTTATGAATCGATCCAAAACAAAACTTTAACAAGAACTCTTTTTAGCATTGCAGATGCTTTTTGTGAGTTCGACATTACTATTTTATCTTAGAATAAGCTTGTAGTTAGTGACACTCTTTTGTGTTGAGAAGTGTGCTCTAGGAAGTGTGCCTTCTTGCATGTGCAGGCCCCCATGCTATGTAATATCTTTCATATGGCTAGTGAATTGATATTGTGGGCCACAAATCCCTGTGTGGTTTTACCTCTTTGAGGATTTCCATGTAAAAAATATGTGAGTTATGGTGTTCATTCATGTGGATGGTATATTTACTTCATGTTATATGTTTCTTCATTTACCGGTTTATATGTATATGTTATAATAAGGTAAAATATTATCTACAGAACACTGATTCACCCCCCCTCTAAGTGTTGTTAGATTCCAACAATTGGTATCAAAGCCTGGTACCTCAAAGGAAGTTTAACAACTTGAGGAAGATCTTGAAACCAAAATCATTGAACACGTCTATGGAGAAGCAACTTTAGATGGCACTTAAGGATTATGATACTGAAAGGATCAAGAACTTAAAACTACAAGATGATTTGAATTTTGCTAATGAGTTTATTCTTTTTCTATAAGAAAGGTTATCATCAGCTCAAGCTAAGAGAAAGGAACTTTTGCAAAACTAGGATGATGAAGAGAAAAATGTACTTAAAGAACAATGTCAGAAACTAAGTCAAGAAAACATGCTCATGAAGAATGAAATGCAAGACCTGACTCTGGGGTTATCAAAAGATATTGAGGACATAAAGAAGGAATAAAATCTTGCTATATCTCTCAAGAACAAAGTTGAAGAATGTGGTAGATTGACTCATGAGAATAATCTATTAAGAACTAATTTGGTACAATCCCAGATTAATGAACAAGAGCTTGAAAAACAAATAATAACTTTGAGAGATGATCTGACTTCTACAAGTGACTATAAAGAAAAATTCAGGATTAGTGCTCCACAGTTGGATGATTTATTGAAAAGACAAAGGCAAAGTGAAGATTCTAGAGGGCTTCAATTTGTATAAGGTGAAAGCTCTAGTATTGTGAATGAAGATCAAACAATTGATATGTAGAACTCATCAAACCAGAGCAAACCAGTAAGGCAATCTAATCCTTACAAATTCAATGGTAGATGTTTTATTTATAATAAATTTAGGCATATGGCTAGACAATGTAGATAAAGAGAAAATCAAAACTACAATTCAGTTCCTTGTCAATGTACAAATTGCAAGAAATATGGTCATAAGTAAGAAGATTGCAGAATGAATGTTAAATGTCATGCATGTGGAAATTTGGGACATTTGACTAATCAATGTAGGTCAAGGAATGACATCGGCTATGTCAAATAAATTCAAAAGAACAATGTTACATGTTATGCATGCAACAAAATAGGTCATATTGCTAAGTACTGCAGAAGCAAGACTACACCGGCTAGCAATGATAAAGAAAATGAGAAAGGATAGAAGAAGGTAGATGAAATTTAACAAGATCACACCAAGAGATGGGTTAGAAAATATGAAGAACCAAGTGGAGATGCAACTAAATTGGTAATTGCACCTATAACTCCACCAGTAGAATAGAGCATTACTCCACCAACAGGAAATTGAACTTGTAACTCTAGGGATTGGCAAATTCATTACAAATATTGCATATTCCCTAAAAGAGATCTAGAGAGTGGTACTGATCATTGATGAAGATTTATCCAACATATGCTATATACTTGAACAATCCCAAAGACACTAAGAGGGGGGGTGAATTAGTGTCTAACCAGTTAACAAAAGATTTAAACTTGTTTACAACTTTATAACCCAAATTAATATACTGCTAAATAAGTAATGATGCAATAAAGATAAATAACATTATAACCATCAATGCACACAATAACACATATTTTTTTGATGAGGAAACTCCGTAGGGGAAAAACCTTGGTGAGATTTGTGACCCACAATATTTACTCACTGGCCAATATGAATGAGTAAATATTACTTATACAATAGGAGCCTGCACATGCAAGAAGGCCAATAGCCCAAAGCTCACTGCTGAATCACAAAATGGGAGTCACACTGACTACACAATTGGATGATTAAATCCAATGACAATGTACTAATCAAAATAGCATCTACAATGTTGGATTTAGTACTGATTTAAGCCCTGTCAGATACCTCTTCCAAAAACCTTTCTCCTCTCCGCTCTTCTCTTATTCGCTCATAAAATAATTACATCATAATGCATATATAGATATTCTCTCTCATATACCACTTATATTCATTACCTAATTATATTTCAATTACTTACAAAATGACCTACAAGATCTCATACATATATGAGTCTTTACAATACATCATGTCGACTATACAATATAAATACAAAACAAAATAATATAGTTTCCATGTCACCTCAGAGTGTCGGTAAGATCTTCTATCGATGTAGAATGGATGCCGGTGAGAATAACCTTGTTATGCCTGCCAAAGCCAGTAAATGATGTATGTCACTGGTGTAACCTGTAAACCATGTTACTAGTTGGTTGCCATCAATGACAAAATCAACTATCCTCCTCTAAGTGTATAATGCCAACAATCTCCCCCTTTGGCATTGATGGCAACACTCATGAGAAAAATCCAAAAACTGATATCCAAAAATATGAGTGCTCCCCTTGAGTAAATGATCCCTTCTGTACATTTTTCTCCACACTACTACTCCCCCTTTGACATCAATGACAAAGGATGTCAGAAAATAAAGAATCAAAGAGTTCAAAATTCTACCTCATAGCTTGTAACCGGTTGTGTACAATATGGAAGATATCCACCAAAATCATATTAAGACTCTGCATGAATTTAGTGCTATCAGAAATAATGGTTTCAGTCTGTTGGATCATCCCATTTAGATAATGCATCTATTGCTTCAGTGATCTTTCTCCTTGAATTGTTGCTTTAGACAACTCAATCTGTTGAGTTAAAAGGTTGTCCAATCTAGGACCAAGTTTATTTTTCATCTCTTGGGCCTTCATTCTTATCCTTGCTATTTCCTTTTTTAATTTCTCAATCTTTTCTTCAAAAACTATCATTTCTTGATAAAAAAATGAAGTAAGTTCTGAAGAACCTATCATGTTATCTGCTATATCATCAATCTCTTTTTGTGTTTTCTTCATCTCTTCATCAATGTCCTCTGTTAGGTGGTGAGGCTTGCATGCTTCCTTATACAATTATTTATATTCCAAAATAGTGGAATTAAGTGTTGGTAATAAAGAATCAATATGCTTAGTACAATCCTTAATAGTCTTATCAAAGAATTCACCTTTCTCCTTGTTCACCCTTAATAGTCTCTTCATTAATTTTATCTACAATTAGAATATTTGAAGCAATGAATTTGGACAATGTGTCCAATTTACCTAAATATCCGTCAATATGATCAAATTTACATGCTGGTGAAATCATTTTCAAAATAGGTAAAGTATCATCAATGGCCTTAAATGCTAAGGCGTTGTAATTTATGATCCTCTTTATGGAATCCAAAAGTACATATGTCACATTTGTAGGTCTGTAATCTATAGTGGAAGTTGTAGATGGAGTGTGAGGTTTTGCAGTTGGTTTCTTCTCATATCCGGATTCCTTAACCACTTCTGCTATCTTATTTCCATCATTGAGCTCTTCTTTATTCATTGTTTCTTCCTTTTTCTCACTTTGTTTTACATCTTTGTTTTCATCCTTACCATCATCCTTACTTTCTACATTGCTGACTACTAGTTCACCTACACTTTGTTCTTGTCCTTTTTCTGCTTCAGTTTGTGCTTCTATTTTTGCTTCTACCAATTTCTCAATGTTAAGCTGAGTATCATCAATGGTATCAAGTTTCTTAACTTCAGTTGGTATCTCAATCTTCTGAGAGTCAACAGTGTTGACTGGTAACTCAGAGACCTCAACATTTGTAGCTTCAGCTGTCTTAACTGTTGGCATTGCAGACTCCAATGAGAAATTGTAGGTGATTGAAGGTATTTTCATTGATGGTAATCTTGTAATCCTATGGCACCGACACTAATAGACTCTACACCGACAAATAGTTCACTGGCAATGGCAAAGATGATTACCGGCACCCTAGCCGATGGGATTTTGTTTATTGCATTTTGTATTTATTTGTAATATCTTTTTGTAAGCCGACAAGGAAAATTGAAATAAGACTCATATATAAGTATGAGATCTTGTAGATCATTTAGAGGTATGAACGTGGGAAGATTATTGCAGAAGTAACATGTGAATATTAAGGCAAATTTTGGAGTAAGGTTTATGGTTATTGTATGAGCTTAAACCAGTACTGAACCTGGCATAGTAGATGCTGAACTAAAGCAGTACATTATCTTGGATTTACATAATCCATTTTGTAAGTCAATGAGACTTCCTTTTGTAATTAAGCAGTGAGCTTTAGGCAGTTGGCCTTCTTGCATATGCAGACCCCTATTGTAAGTAATATCCATTCGTTGGCGAGTGAGTGAATATTGTGGGTCACAAATCCCACCGAGGTTTTTCCCACATCAAGTTTCCTCATTAAAAATATTATGTTATGGTGTGCTTTCTATGTTGTGCTTATTGTTCATATTTATTGCATTAATTCTTGTTTACTGGTACACTATTTTAGAATGCAATTTGTATAATAAGATCAGAAAATATATAAATCGGCAAGATATTGATTCACCCCCCCTATTAGTATCTTTGAGAATCCTAACAATTGGTATCAGAGCCTGGTCCTCTTTTTTTAAAAGCCTAACAACTTGAGGGAGATTCTGACACTGGTACATATGGATAACTTGAGAAAGTAGTTGGAAACAACTCTTGCAGATTGTGAAGTAGAAAAGTTGAAGAATATCAAATTTGAAGATGATCTGAAGGCTGCATAGGAAATCATTCAAGGAGTTTGAGAGAATATTACTATTGCTAGAAGAAAAAGAAGATAAATTCATGAGAAGATACAAAATGATGATGATGAAAAGGAAACTCTTAATGATCATGTAAGCAAGATGAAGCAAGAAAACATGACCTTAAGGAATGAGATGCAAGATATGACTATGAGATTTTGTAAAGAAATTGAAGAGAGAAAGAAAAATTAAGATGACTTGGCGAGGGGAATCAATGATGTTAGAAATGAAAATGTAAGACTCAGTCATGAAAATGATATGTTAAAGACAAATCTGATTCACTTGGAACATGATAAAATTGAACTCGTGAGACAAAAGGATTTCTTGGAAAATTATTTGGCTACTACAAATCAACATAAAGAGAAATTCAAGAAAAGTTCAAAAGAACTTGATGATATGCTGAAAAAATTAGAAACCTAATGGAGATACTAATGGACTTGGCTTTGAAGTTGGTGAAAGCTCTGGTACTACAAACAATCATGATCATAGTAAACCAGTAAGACAACCTAATGCCTACAAATTTAATGGGAAATTCTTTAACTGTAACAAGTATGGTCATAGAGAAAATCAGTGTAGATCTAGAAACTATTAGAACACTAATGCACCCATCGATCAATGTTCTAAATGCAACAAAATTGGTCATTATTCAGAAAATTGCAGAATGAATGTAAGATGTTATGTTTGTGGAAGATTTGGAAACTTATCTAATCAATACAGAACAAATATCGACATAGGATATGGAAAAGCTATTCAGAAAAATAATGTGACTTGTTATACTTGTAACACAATTGGACATATTGAAAAATTTGGTAGAAGTAAGGCATCACCGACAAATAACAAAGGACCCAGTTTGAAAGGTAAAGAGAAGGTTGATGAGGTAAAGCAAGAATTTTTAAAACAATAGATTAGAAAGATAGATCAGAATATTGATGAGGATATTCCTTCATCGGTAGAACAAAGTATCACTCCACTGGCACGAGATTCTTCATGTAATTGAAAAGAAATCTCTTGGGGGTATGGTAACTAACTGAAAATCATGCTAGTTTACCCTGGGTTGATGGTAAGAAGATGAAATGCTTCTTTACCAGTAGATGAGTTAAGTTTTCACTTAACTGGCAGGCATTTATTATGGTAGTTGAAGGAAATGACATTATAAAGCAAGTGTTTTTTACTTTTATTCACTCACTGAGCATTCAAATTTCCTAAGAGTACAAAAAACCTGAGCGAAGGCATCCATAGTGAGAAGTGAAGAAAAATCTATCAAGTATTCAAACCTAAAGGAAGATTAAGGTATTTATCAAATGGCTTCCTCCTCTGCACATGAATTCATTGCAAACCCTACTGTTGTTGAAGTGGTTAAATTCCCTAGGCCTGTATTTAAGATCATACCCAAAATAGCGAAGCAGGATGATACCATAGGATCATTCTCTACAATACCCAAAGGAGTTGCATATGCTGAAGACCCTAGGATATACATACATTGTCATATTGAGGAACTTGGTGCTGATAAAATTATGAACATGTATAGGATGGTAATTTGTGATGAAAATGGTAATGTGAAACCGTAACACAAGATAATTGAAACCCTCGATTTTGTGGAGATACTTAGCATTCCTGATTTTCCCAAGGAAGTTGTAAGAATTGTGCTTAGCAGAGTTCATGGGGAATTCTTTTGGCTTGACTCCATCCATAAGATTACAAGATAAGCATTTAGGGTAGTGATTGGCTTACCTTTCATTGGTAGCAAGCCTGATAAAACTAAAAAGGTACCAAACAACACTGTGATGACCCTAACCGGTGCAACCCATGACAACAGATCCTTGAGAGCCAATCATATCAAAGATATAAATGTCAGATTCATTAGCATTATACTAGGATACAAGACTACACATGCTAACAAATTAAACTTTGTTTCTAGTTTATGTATAAAGAGTGCTTATGACATGGTGAACAATAATACTAAGATTGACATATGTGAATGGTTAAAGGATGTACTAATTGACAACCTAAAGAAAATTAAAGGTGAAAAGAAAGGTACTTTCAGATTTGGCAACTTACTTGTATGCCTAAAGCTATACATTACTAAGGAAGTTCCCGGTATAGGTAGAAAAGAATTTGGTTTTGACATACCGGTAGGCAAACAACTTTTGGATATCTTTACCAACATGGGAGATGACAAAGAAAACAACATAGTTGAACACTTCCAAGAATTTAAGGCTAGAATGAAAAGAAGGGAAAGATTATCTCAAAGCATAGTTGATAAATATCATAAAGAAATATGTTTTGTTATAAAGAAAGATGAAATGTGGATGGAAGCAGTTGTTCCTAGAACTGTTTGGGTGACAAAAATGGGTTATGAGGCAAATGAAAACATAATTGAGACATATGCTAAAGCCCTACTTGAATCCCAAAAGAAATATTTGGAAATGTTGAAACCATTGAGAGAAATGTACAAACCCTTAAAAGAAGGAAGAAAAGAGAACAATCTATTTGAAAAGTAACAAAATAGGCCAAAGAGATTAAGGAAAACATATTTAATATCACTGGTAATAAGGAAAGTGACCTAGAAGGGATACAACCAGAACCTCATCTTTCACCAGCTGGAACTTCATCTGACAGTGAAATCCTAGTTGAGTTTAAGAGAGTAGAAAGAAAAAGAAAACCTTCACCAGTATTTTCTCCTACACCAAAGAGAACAAGAAGGAAACAATAGGTAGTAAGGCCCCCAACAAAGAAAATGAAAACAAGGAAGAAGAAGGAAAAAAAGGTTATACCTCCTTTAGATAATATTTTGAATGAAATAATGAATGATGGAAACTTGTCTAATGTTAGCAAATTGTATAATACTTTTACCAATGAAGAAAAGGAAAGCATAGAAAATAGTGTCATTCTACACTTAGAGGTATATATGAAATTTTTGATAGAAGTTGTAGATGATTTACCAAGTGACTTGTATAGAAGACTAGATGCAAAGGGATTAGCCATTGTGGAATTGGATAAGAAGATAAAGATAGAAAAACTACTTGCAGTTCACCCAGTGAAATCAACAGAAGAAATTGATGAACTGATAAGTGAGGCAAATAGGACTATATTTTCTACTGGTCACTGGCATGTAGCTTTAATGGCTGGTAGAGTGAATGAAATCTCTAAAGAGATAGTAGATAAATGGGATATCTTCTTTATGGAGAAAGAAAAGAAAGAAGAGCTCAAATGACCCAAAACTTTCAGAGTTTACCAAAAGGATAAGGACAAAGGTAAAGGCAAGGTAGGTGGACCTCCAAGCATAAAAGTGATAGATAATTTGCCTCCACCTCCATCTGATACTTCATCAATTGAAACTGTTGATACACCACTAGCTACTGATAATGTTGAGTTGGAATCAACACATGAGGACACTAATCCTTATTTTGAAGGGATATATACAATGAACATTGACACACAAGAGGTAAACATTGTGGTTGATAAGGAAACCATTGAGAAGAAAGATGTGGCAACTGAGGCACCAGCTGAGAATATTGAAATGGAAACACATGCTGAGCATATAGCTGGAAATATTGAGATTGGGGTTGAAACAAATACTAAACAATCAGTTGATCCCCTTGGTACTGGAATGGTAACTGGTACACACACTGAAAAATCCACAGAGTTAGAGACACTGATAGTGGATAGTTCAGAGGTGCATACTGAGAAACTGACAGTAAATATTTAAACTTCATTAGAGAAACCGACAGAAGAAAGCACAGAGAAACAAACTAAGGTACACATTGAGAAACATGAAGAGAAAAAGGTTCAAATAGAGACAGTGCCACTGACAATAGCTAAGAAACCCAAGCCTTTCCTAGTTGAGATGCAGATACAAACTGACCTATCAAAGGTCAACACAAGCAAAGAGGTTACTCATACCAGCAGAATGCAAATTGTTGAGGTAGTTGGACAAACATTTGGTTCTTCCATGATAGAATTCAGACCAACCAATGTAATAGAGGTATTATTGGATTCCATTAAGAAGTTCACAGATTGTAATGCACTTGCATGCAAGGCTATTGATGATACAATTCCTTTATTAAAATTGATTGCACCCAAGTGCAATGTGGACAATAAATATTCTTTGAGCCAATTAGACACACTGTCTAAGTATATCACCGACAACTTATTGATAGATGATCAGATTAATGAGGAGACATTTAGTGAGAAAATGAACAAGGAAAAAGAAAAATTCTTTGATGATTCAATAAAGAAGTGCATGGGACACATTGATACCCTTTTCCCGGCACTTAGCAAAATAATAATGGAATTCAAAGAGTTATATAGGGACACATGCAAGACTCATATTTTGATAGTGGATATAGACAAGAAAATCAGTAAAGTGTAGAAAGAAATAAATGATATTGCTAATAATCTCATTGGTTCATCAGAACCCATATCGGTTATAGAGGAGGAAATACCAGGCTTTGAAGAGAAAATTGAAAAATTTGAAAAAGAGAAGGAAAGAATAAAGTTCAAGGCTAAGGAATTGAAATTCAGACTTGGTCCAAAACTTGACATCCTCATCTCTTTGAGAAAAGAGATTTTAGAGGTACTTGTTCTAGGACTAAAGAAATAGGAAGAGAAAATACACATACTCACCGGTACAATACAAAGGATAGAAGCAACATAGAAGGATAGTGAAAGGTTCACTAAGAGCATAAATTTTGTACTAGTAGAACTTTTTTAGATTGTAACTAATCGGTTTTAGGGATCCAGCTGAGAACTACACTCAGTTGACAATTTTGACAACCCTTGTCATTGATGTCACAGGGGGAGTAGTAGAGATGAGAAAAACAATAGACAAAAGAGATCATCTGCTCAGGGGGAGAACACATTTTGGTAAAATTTTTGGACTTCAAATTTTGGATACATTTTTGGATTTTTCTCATGGGTGTTGCCATCAATGCCAAAGGGGGAGATTGTTGGTATTGGACACTCCAATGAGAAATTGTAGGTGATTGCAGGTGTTGTCATTGATGGCAACCTTCAAATCCTATGGCACCAGCACCGACAGACTCTACATCGACAGATAGTTCACTGGCAGTAGCAAAGATGATTACCAGTACTCTGGCCGACAAGATTTTGTTTATTACATTTTGTATTTATTTGTAATATTTTTTTGTAAGCCGACAAGGTGAATTGAAATAAGACTCATATATAAGTATGAGATCTTGGAGATCATTTAGAGGTATGAACATGGGAAGACTATTGCATAAGTAACATACAAATATTAAGGCAGATTTTGGAGTAAGGTTTATGGTTATTGTATGAGCTTAAACTAGTACTGAACCTAGCAGAGCAGATGCTAAACTAAAGCAGTACATTATCTTGGATTTGAATAATCCATTTTTTAAGTCAGTGAGACTTCCTTTTGTAATCAAGCAGTGAGCTTTAGGCAGTTGGCCTTCCTGCATGTGTAGGCCCCTATTGTAAGTAATATCCATTCGTTGGTCAGTGAGTGAATATTGTTGGTCACAAATCCCACCAAGGTTTTTCCCACACTGAGTTTCCTCATTAAAAATCTTCTATTATGATGTGCTTTCTATGTTGTGCTTATTGTTCATATTTATTGCATTAATTCTTGTTTACCGGTACATTGTTTTAGAGTGCAATTTGTTTAATAAGATCAAAAAATCTATAAACCGGCAAGATACTAATTCACCCCCCCTCTCAGTATATTTGGGAATCCTAACATTAACCTCTGTAGTTTCCTTATCCATGACAATGCTAAAATCATGTGTCCACATTCATGGTAAAAATAATTTTAGATTCTGGATTAGTGTCATCTTTTGTCATTTCTTTTGCCTTCTCTTCCGATTGACTATTAGTTAGTGTTGGTTCCTCTATAGTTTGTTGTTCACCAAAAGTGATAACCCAAGAACACCTATAATTGATCTATGAAGAACCTCAAGGGTTGGACAACATGACAAGGATATGAATCCTTCTACTCTTTAGGCTCTGCAAAACCTAGGCGGGTATACCTTTGAGGCATAGAATTAAACTTATTACACACCTATGACAGCATCAACACAAACAAATAGATCTCACTAGGGCTGTAAAACAAGTAGTTTATTGCAGATGGGCTAGATCTACACATAAAACTCAACTATGCTTGAGCATGAGATAGATGAAACATTTCAAAACATAACATAAACTAAAGATATTCTAATTGGATTTTAAATTGGTTTGAGAACCCCCTTAATTGCAAGATCAGTGCCTTATCCAAGGGTAATAGAGTCATATATCAAACTATAAGTGAAATCACTCATTGCAAATCCATCTTCATCATGAAATCTTTCTGCATTAATGCCTTACATAATGCATTACTAAGCTTATCCACAGAAAATATTAGATCCAAAAGCATGAACCCTATTTTATTAATGTTTGCTCACAAAGTTTAAAATCTTCCTTGAAGATTACCTACAAACAAGCATTACACTCACAGACACAACTGTTTATGACAAACTTGGTCCTCCTTGAGAATAAAATTTTAATAAAATGAAGATACATTTCAGAGAAATTTTGTGCAAATTTGTGCATGCCTTACATACACAAGAACCTACAACAAATAACACCTATATCATGAATCAAACTTTATTCTATGGAAAAGGAAATTGCCTTGTACAATTTTGAAAAGAACTCAGAATTGGAAGCCATGAAAATATGGAGCCATTCTCCAAATTTTTGGAACCCTTACAAATGAGAAGAATTGGGAATAAGAAGAGGAGGGAAAGATCAGATCTGCAATCGAAATTGCCAAGTGTCCATTTTCTCTAACTGAAATTCTTTACCTTCTTCTTTCCCATGGAAACAACTCTCGAAATATCCCATATTTGTTAAAATTAACTGCCTGCTCAGATTCCTCACTCCAAGAGCTTTCTGGAAACATATAATGCTTCATATTTTGGCCAAAAATACAGCCCTGGGCGAATTAATTATTTATGTGTTTACATCATTTAAATTTTTCATTTTCTCTATATAGTCTCAACTATATGATAAACTGAATTTAACTTTGATTTTTTGCCCTGACGCCTTGCCACATGGCAGGACCTGATTGGTCGATAGGGTTTACTAGATGCCACCTGGGATGACACCTCCTCACCCCGCCATGTGTCTTCTTTATCACTGTCACTTGTCTGCCCACCTGCATGCCACGTGTGTGCCACGTCACCACCACCTCACCGAGACCTGACTATTGGACCTCTGACTGGACCTGCCACTTGGCTTTCACCATTTCACAAACGGTATGTTTCATTCATCTTCGAGCTCCAAAATTGCACGGATTGTCGGATCATCTCAGACTTGTTCGATCTTTACCACTTCATTTTTGCTTCATTTTCGATCTGAGCCTTTTGCCATTTCACAGCCTCTAATGAGTGAGCATCTCACCTTCATGAAGCAGCATGGATTGTTTGATCTCCTGAAACATGCACGATCTTTACCTCTTTTCATTGTTTCACAGGGTTTAACTGGCGAGCACCTTCGGCCTGCGAATCAACGCGCTTTGTCGGATCCTTTACGACTTGCTCACTGGTTAAGTCGTATGTTCTCTACAAAATTTGCCCATTTTCCTCAGAAAGTGTGGATGCGTGGGGTCCACCTGTCATCACTCAGTCATCCTCCTTGGTCACCTTGGGATCTGCACCCACGCGTGGGCCCACCTTGGGCACCAACGGGCACTGTCTGTCAAAAGCCTTGATGGCTTTGACATTATAGATATGTGGACATTTGGTTATAAACATTAAAAAAGTCCATTCCACAAAGAATGTGGGATAATGCATTAAGCCTAAAACTGCATTTTTGAAGCAATTTCTGAGTGCTTTCATGGTGTTTTCTAAAAATTACATTGCTTGGAAGATTTAAAAAATCTCTCCTCCACCTCTTTTTTTCTGTGAATTTTTTGAGTCTGACCTCCAGGCTATATAAAGTAAACACAAGCCAAAAAAAAGCATATAAAAATGTAGCAACACTATTTGTCTGCTTCCTTGAGATCAAATTTGGAACTATTCGCCCTAATCCAGTTGATAGCACAGTCATAATAATAAGTGCACTAAAAGCACTAGATAAAACAATGGATTTTGGATGACACATCACCATGAGTGCAGCAATAATGAAATTCTCATCTCCAATCTCACTAACAATGATCATGGACAAACTTGCAAAATTACCATAAAAAAAAACCAAGTCTAGTGGATTCCAAAGCACTGTTACTTATTATATTTGGCTTCTCCACTATTGAGTCCTTTTGCATAGTGTCTATATCCAACTAGGCCTTTCGCCATTTCATCTTTGTCGGGTCATTTGACAGGTTCCCTTCTATGACCGTTTCAGTTTCTGCTAGCTGAGCAGACGCAGTTAAAATTCTTGTCAAGTGCATCAAAATCACCAAACCAAAGACACACCACATATGAGGTTTGCAATGACTAGCCATATTAAGTCTGGATTCAGAGCTTCACAACCCGAAGGGATGTCTTGAAAATCCTTATTTGAAAGCGATGAGGGCTTTGATATGTTATCAGCTCCTTCTCCTTCTCCCCTTTTGTGTGATTTAAAATTGAAAGTCTTCTTGAAAGTCGTTGGTCTACTGGTATTAGTTTGCTCTACCTTGGATCACAATCAATTTTGAAATCTGAATGGTTGAATCAATTTCCTTGGGTCTCGTTTATATGTTGGTGAATCAATTTGTGTCCTTTCAAATGATGACTCTTGACATCCCTCCCTCCTAGCCGACTTATAGATCAAACATCAAAGCGTGCAATTTGAATCTTTTTAATTTATTTGAATGTTTGAAGTATGAGGGCAAAACTTCGCACCTCATAGGGACAAACTTGTCCTTTCTTTTTGCTAGTCCTTATTTGACTTCACATCAATTTTTCCTGACAAGCTGCCATCTCCAGTTTCAAACCTGTATTTCAATTTCAACTTCTGGCATCCTCCTTATCTAGTAGTATCTTCAGAACTTTCCAAAATATTGGAACCACCCATACTACCCATTACTTCAACAAGAGTTTTATCCACAAGCTTAAGACGATTGCACAACTTCCTTAATAGACAAATTACTTGTAGTATATTGGAAGAGGCATGGTTTGATTGCTTCAAATCTGCTACCTTGCATTTATTGGAATCTTCTACACTTCACAATTGAATTTTGCATATGATTTACAATGCCTTAACCAACAGCCACATATGGAGGAGGCCTTGCACGATCTTTTAGTAAACAAAATTGCCAATAAAATCAAAGTACGGGCATGAGCCAGGTCGGGCCCCGATGTGGGTCTGACTAAATTTTTTTTTTTTTTCATGCAACTGACCTTAGAAATGCTTCAGGGACCTTGAACATACCTCTAGAAACAATCGGCATCATTTTCGGATCATCAGACTAAATTTTGTAGCCTTCAAGCAATTATGCCACATTTTTGCATTTAATCACGAAGACGTATTTTTCAAGCTGGTCAAAACACCTTTCTGGACCTCGCCATCTGATAGGCATGTACTCTGACATACACGGATGAACTCTACAAAATGGTTTCTCAAGATGAGTCCTGAGTGAAGAGATATTAATTGGCAAAAATGGCCAACTGGCTTTGTCAACACTGTGGACCTGATGAAGTCAATGTCTTGGCAACACATGATGCCTTTCTCAAAAATATCAAACAACCTCCGTAGGCCTTCAAAATTGAAACATAGGTACCTTGAAGTACATATTAAAACTTAGAATTCTCAGTTCAATCACAAGACTGGCAGGATGCAAATGGTGCGCTCATGAAAATGGCTACATTAACTGATATAACATTGAAAGTGCGGAAGACTGAAAATGATAGTTCAATGAACCCTTTTGCAAACTGACTAAACGGATTGGTAGGGGCCTGAAAATTGAAACGTAGCTCATCATTTATACCAAAATTATCCTAGAACAAACATTATGTCATAACACTTATTGAGGCAACTTTTACACTTATGTGAAATAGGGCTCCAACTAGCCGTCGAAATAGGGACTTGCCAAAACATAGAAACTGCAAATGGATTTGACTCGGTAAATTGAGCAAATGGATTTGTTAAGACTTGAAATTTTGCAGGCTAACTCACATTTATGCATAGAATCCAATCCACTTTGAATTTCTTCATGACGATCAACAGGGCAAAAAATATAATTTCTCAAAGTAGGCTACTCAATAAAATTTGCATTTGTGCCTAAAATGCACTTTCAGCTCACCCCTCAAAATGGGTACCTCATAAACTTATCCAAACTGAATTCTAAAAGTTTCACATCACTTAATAGGCCAAATGAAAGGTGTACAACAAGTTTCCAAAGCCTTACCCTCTGAAAATCAACCGGTTCCATTTTACCCTCTCGCAAACTAGGCCATTCAAACTAACTCATTTGGAAACTTTTTTGACATGCATAGAAATTTTTTGAAATGGGCCTCTAAAATTGACTCAATTTTAATGATTCCCAACACAATTATTGGTGGGGTGTCCTGTGA
This sequence comes from Cryptomeria japonica, assembly GCF_030272615.1. Lineage (NCBI taxonomy): Eukaryota > Viridiplantae > Streptophyta > Pinopsida > Cupressales > Cupressaceae > Cryptomeria > Cryptomeria japonica. Next base: position 620,663,315 of record NC_081405.1, read on the forward strand.
TGGTGGAGGAAGGTTATCCTTGACCATGATATTAGGTACACTACAAATTTTTCCTTTACCCTTATCTTTCTGATATACCTTGGCAAAAGATTTGTCTGTTTTCTATCTATCCTTCTCTTCTTTCTTCTCTCTTTCCACAAAAAATATATCTCATTTATCTGTCATTTTATTTGCTAGTTCTTTCACTCTGCTTTCCATAAGGTGAACCTCTCGGTGACCACTCACAAAAACTGTTCTATTTGCCTCTGATATTAAGTCATCAATTTCTTGTTTGGAATTAACCTGATGCACAACAAGTAGAGCCTCTACTTTCAATTTCTTGTCTAATTCCATTACCGACATTCTCTTAGCCTCTAACTTCAAGTATAAATCATTAGGTAGATCATCTATGACGTCAATAAGAACTTTCTTGTAGATATCAAGGTGCAAAGTAATGCTTTCTTCTATGGTATCCTTATCTGAATCTTTGAAAGAATGATAAAGTTTATTCACACTACTAAGGTTACCTTCTTGTGTGATTTCATTGATCAACTCTTCAGGTGTAAGAGTATCTAGTGCCTTAGGTTCTTGTTTCTTCTTTGGAGTCACTTTCTTCTTTTGACCAATGGGCTCTCTTACAGTAGGTTGTTTCTTCCTTTGTGTCCTTGACATCTTGGGAGATGGAGCAGGTACCGATGAGGGTTTTCTTTTCTTCCAGTCCACTCTCTTGAATTTAGTTTCCCATTCATTGTCAGAATCGGATGAAGTAGCCACAAGGGAAATGTGAGCTACTAGTATCTACTCTGATTGAGTTTCTGTCACACTAGCAACAATACCGCTAAGATTCATCAACCCTTTTGTAACATCTTTTACCATTTTAGAAGTATCTTTCATAAATTTATCTCTTTTCTTCCTCTGCTTCATTATAGAAACATCACTTTCAATGGTTTCAAAATTACCAAATATTTTCTCTATTGGTTCCGGTGGAGCATCTAGGAGTATTTTAGCATATGAGTCCAAGATGTGGGAGTACACCTTATATCCCATTTTAGTAATCCATACAATTTTGGGTCTAATTGCTTCCATCCAGATTTAATCTCTCTTCACTACAAAGCATATTTTTTTTTCATATTTATCTATGATGCCCTTTGAAATCCTTTCCCTCTGCTTCATTTTAGCTTGGAAATTCTTGAAATAATCTTTCACCAACTCATCACTATTAGCTCCCATACCAGTAAATGCCTCCTTTATTTGTTTTCTAACAAAAATATCATAACCAAAATCCTTGTGTCCTATACTGGGGATCTCTTTTGAAAAGTAAAGCATTAAACACACTAACAAACTTCCAAATTTGAAGGTTCCTTTCTTATCACCATTGATCTTATGCAAATTCTCTAACATTTCATCCTTTAACCGTTCACAAATATCAATCTTTTCATTGTTCAATATCATCTCATGTGCATTGTGAATGCATGAACTAGATAAAAAATTCAACCTATTTGTATGACCAACTTTATAGCCAATGACCATGGTAGAAAATTTAACATTTTTATCCTTTATATCATTAACCCTGTTATCACTATTTTGACAATTAGGTGATTTTGTTCTCTAATCTGCTAAAAATATGCAAAATTATGATTAGTACTTCATTTTGCCTCTGTGGGTTATTGGTCTCAGGGTTTAGGGATTTTTCATTTTACCCTTTTCTATCTCGAAATCCCTGTGTTCTATTTGCTTGTTACTTTTTCCACTCAAGTGGAAGGGTTGGTTCGTCATGAGGAGAGGTCCCCACTTTAAGTTTTGCCTTAGATGCATTTTTAATAATGTTTTAATTTTTCACCTTCTCCTAAGTTTTTATTTCTTTGGCAGGCTTTGTACAGGTTGTGTAAGTTCTAATTGATCTAACGGTGCGCGCAATCTCACAAAGGAAAGATGCATGAGGTATATGCTTCATAAAACAACAAAAAGAAAGCAAGGCCCATTTCTAAGCAGGATGACTTAGGTAAGATAAAAGAAGTGCATCTCTAAGAAGATCCAATGGATGGTGTTGTTTCGCAATGAAAAGGTACAAGGTTTTTATCTTTTGCAAAGTAGCGAAAAGGCAAGATAGTTAGAAAATTCTTTGTGGTCCGTTGGAGCCATATTTTGAATTCAATTGGGAATTGATTGCCGAAGCATGTGGCTTAATGTTTATATTCAATGCTCAGTTGCCGTAATAAGCTTTACATCAGCATCATTTTGAAAATTCTTGCAGAGGAACTAGTGCACAGAGTGAATTTCTTTAGGCAACAAGTAAGTTTTGCATATTGCTTGGCAGTTACAGTTTGAATTGATATCACTAGGTGTTTGAATTCTCAGAGGTCTTTTTAAGCTTGATTGAAATAACTATAATTCCAAGATGGCACCGTGAAGAGATTTCATAGGGAAGGTTAATTACTAGGATAGAGCCATTTGCGATAATTTTTTTAGAACAATTAACTATGTCTACTAATGCCATAGCTAAAATGAAAGAATTAGTGCCCAAGGCTCCCCGTCTGAGAATTGGTAATGGTTTGTATGACAAAGGGAACTGGTTAAGGGATTCATAGATAGGGATTTCAGGTCTGGGACTTTTCAAAGTGGGATTTGGCCAGAGAAATTCCTTTGCTCCAATGAATAGTATATGGGAGTTATATGTTGGAAAGCTCATAGTCCCTAGGGTTTTCATGGATGTGGACCTATTGACCCTAATTGCAAATAACTATGACCCTATTGCTAGATGTTTGAGAAATGTAAATGGAGGGTCATTAATTGGGATAAATGATGATGAGTTCAGCAAAGTGTTCAGACTCAGTGAGGTGTCGAATTATTTATAGCCCATCAATTTTGAAACACTTGCACAGGTCTATAATGTGCAAAGAGATCACCTCAGGAGTGGCCCTTTAAAGGAATTTTTTGTCAAAATAGGAGGATTGGCTGTTGTAGGCCCTAGTACCATGGAACCTTTCTCTCTAAATTTATTCACTTTGAGGGATAAAGGGATGTATTGGTCCCTATGTCAGATTTTGAGGGAAGATGTTGAAACAACCATGCCAACCCATTATATGCTTATGTTAGCACAAATTTTGAACCCATCTTTGGCAGTAAATTTTGACTTTGCACCTTATCTCACTGATGCCATTCATGAAGGGTTGATGGTGATAAAAAATGCTAAGGTAGATAGACCTTTTGGATGGTATTATCTTCTTATGAACATGTTTTTGTTCAAAGGTGCTGATTATTTTGCTAGTGGAATGGACCTGATTAAGGAAAAGGATGATGAGGAGATGTTTGTTCAATTGTGGAACACAATTTTGTCTTGGTATAGAGAGGATGTGAGTTATTTGAAGTTTGATAGATGTTTTACATCTAGGCTTAGGATCCTCTTGTGCCCCCAAAACCCTAGAATTCCTAAAGCTCTCCTTGAATTCCTTAGGCCTAAGGAATTTGCTCAAGATATTAAGATTATTCATAACTGGGGTGATATATACTTATACCCTATCTCTACTATGTTCAGAGTCTATGGTTTCAGAGGAACTCCATATTTGCTCCCCTATCAAGTCCCATTGAAGATAGGAATTGTAGAGGTCCTAAGGCAAATCGGGGGTTTGCAAAAGACAGAATTAACAAATAGGGGGAAAGGGACAATTTTCCCAACTGTTACCATTGCACATAAATTTTTAATCACCAAGGGTGGTTGGAAACATTTTGATGACTTATTTCAGCCATACAGGTTGTCTACTACAGTATCAAGGTTTGCTGACCCTGAAGACTTTTTTAATGGTATGTTCAGGAAGAGAGTCATATGTAAAGGCAGACTACACCAGTTCCATTTTCCTGAGGATCTGATTAGAAATGAGTTCAACCTTGATGAATAGGAATTGGGAAACGAAAAATGGATAGCATATAAAAGGGCTCTTCATTTTATCCACCAATTTGATATTTGTTATGACCCTTTGTCTAGCTTTACTCCCTTTGAGGAAAGGGCTAGATTCTTGATAATTTATTTTGAAGATTTAATGCAGACCTTAAAGGAGAAAAGGGAAGTTATATTGAAAAATGAAAAGGCTAAGTTGGTTCTATCCAAGCCTGCCTTTGCTAAGGCCATCCCTCCAGGTGAATATGTGATGCACAAGAGGCCAAAATACAGTGTGCTAGTGCCAGTCAGGGGTGAGCCTTCTACTTCAAAGGGGAAAAGAGCAATAGAAGATGTAGTTGAAATCCAAGATTACCCTAAAAGGCAAAGGGTGGGAAAAGAGGTGCAAAACAAGTGAGCCTTTATACTCTCCATCCCAGTCCCCAATCCATGTGGGAGATAAACATGCAATACGTGAGAAATTATTGTAGTTAGGAAGTTTTGGGGAGATTGCTTATACTTATGAAGAAGTACAAGAGGGGATGCCTAAAGAGCCACCAAGTGCTGAAATGGATTTGAGTGTAGAGGAGTTTACAAGAAAAGAGTTAGACCCTATCATCAAACAAGCTAGTGAATAATTCCTTGCTAATAATAATTTTTTTACAACAAGATCTTTCATGCAATTTGTTTAGAAGCAAAATATAGAAAAGTTCAAAGCCAAATGTGGGAAGAGGCAAAATGAATAGCCCCACAAAGATGCATCTACGGTGGAGGAAGAAGTAAACTAAGAAATGGTGATAGAATTCAAAACCATTAATCCTAAGCAGGGGAGAGAAATGGTAGCAAAAGTAGGTGTACTAATTCTCCCTGACTGGGATATAGCAGATGCACTAGTCCATGAAGTAGTAAGGAAAGAAACAAAGCCCTTAGAAGGAGTGACATTTATCAAGGACCATGTTGCTTTGGTCACATGGTCTCTAAGGAGGGATGAGAGTAGGAAGAGAAATGACACTTCAAGGTCTAGCTACCTTGGAGGTATGATTGTGAAAAGAGTGCAGGATACAGGGGTAGTAGAAACTGCCAACACAGTTTTGGAATTAGCAAAATTCAGTGTGGTAGTAGTTGAGAAGGAAGCCAATGAAAAAGTTGACCTCCAGGTAAAACTAAAGACGATTCTAAAGGGTTATAATGAGGCAAAAGGAGAGGTAGCCCATAGGGATAGCATCATTTCCAAGCTGAAGAATCAATTAGCAGAGCAATACCAGAAAGGTGAATCTTCCACTTTATTGATTGCCTCTTCTACAGCAAAACCTCCACCCACTAGTCCAATCATTGAATTTCCTCCTTCTCCTATGACTTCTGGTTTTCAATCAACTGAGACTATACAAGATGAAATGGAAAATTTGAAGCAAGCTCAGGCCCTGTTTGCAAATAAGTATGAGGAAAAGGTCAGAGGAACAATCTTGAAATTTGCTGACACAGTACAACCTTCTATTGTGTACATCTATATGAAAAGAATTTTGAATATGTTGACTGATTTGAAAGAAGATGAGGCTCTTTTGGAGGCAGTTTTGAATACATGGATGCCTAGAGAGGTGGATTTAGAACTTATGTGTTCATCTTATGAAGAGGCAGAGGCTGATGCAAATATTAAATCCATTTGTGATTTAGTGAAAAGCATAACTAGGTTAGCAGAAGAAAGGGTTAGTGTAGAGAGAAAGGCCAACTTGTATAGAAGAGAATATGATAACCATAAGTTTGAATTCTTTCCTGGGAGTTTTGTTAGTTCAAGTCAATTGAAAGATGAAAATGTGTGGCTTGATGAGCCAGGATATAACTTGTCTCAATGGATAAATGAAGTCATCAATACAGATGAAACATCTTTATTTATTTAGACAATTGAAGAAATTGAGAAAATAAAGTCACGTTATGGTTTTTTGGAGACAAAGGTTAAGCAATTAAGAAACACATGGAAAGGGTTAAGTAAACTGAAGAAGAAAATTGTTAATTTCTCCTGGCCTAGTGATGACATGTTCCAAGAGTGGAAAAACAAGTATGCAATGCAAGAAGAGGAGGTTCAAGAATAGTTAGAAGATGTTGTAGCAGAATAACAAACTTCAAAGCCGTTGGGAATTGAAAATGGTTGTAACAAAGTTTTCCTAGGAAAGTCTGAAGCTTGTTTTGCATCCATATCATTATAAATGGATACTAGGATTTTAGGAAAAATGATCACAAGAATTTGTAAAGAAACTCTACTAAAATATATCTAGGGTTTTCTGGTTCTTTTAGAAATCACCTTGAGTTATGTAAGATTTTGAAAAAATGAATATTAATATACTGATCAAAACTTTATGAGCCTAAATCTTTGTTGTCTTCTGGTGTGCATTCATTAATTTACTGATTTCTTTTAAAAAATTTAGGGTTATTCGATTGAATAGGGATTGCAAGGAAACCCTACAGATATGTTTTAAGTCTTTCTCTTCAGGAGAGGAATTAAATATATATGAAATATCTCTTTAGTAAATCAATTGTTTGCTGCTTTGAATTTGATAAATGGTTTTTAGCTTAAAGGGAAAGAACTTATATATATTTTAGGCATATATTAGGTTAATGAAAGCCAAAGTGATGAAATGTATGAGGATGTCCAGATTTGGAACTCTTGTTTAAACTGGGCGACTCTGTAGCCTAGATAAGGCATTGATATCAATTGTGGAGTTTTTTCTATCTTTCTTGGGGTCAAGACTAAAAATGAACACATGTTTTCTTTTAATGTTTCAGCATTATTGAGGTGATGAGGTTCATAGGTTTTTAGCATTGGTTTGTTGTGGATCTGATATTAAAATTATGAAAGTATTCATAAGAGGTATACCCACTTGAGCTTTGGATAAGCTTAAAGTGTAAAAAGTTTTGTAGAAACCCTGTTATATGTTTTTCTGGAATTGGAGTTTCTTGTTGTCCTCTCCATATGCAACAGAGGTTTCAAATTTTCTTACAGAAGGGATTGGGGAAATCAGAATTTGAGAACAAAAACATGGTGACTCTGCTGGGGAGAGTTATAGTGTGAATTTGTATTGCAGATCTAGTGCTTATTTTGCTCAAAAGTTTGTTCAAATTTGTGTGTGTTTGGTCCTTGTAGCAGGCTATTTCATCCCTGATCTTTGTTATTTATCTTTCTGAAGATCTTCTTCTTCTATAGTCTTCTACAAGTGATTTGCTAATACTTGTTTTCTTACTTTCCCATAACTTTGGCTGGTGACTCTAACATAAAGTAGCCAGTGCTCTTGAATAACCATAACTTATTTTAAGGAAAACAAGTATAATGGAGAGAGGAAAGAACACTAGATCATTCATGAGGAAAAATCATCAAGAGATGTTGCAAGAAGGATTACCTGAGCAAGCATGAAGAGGCCAAAAAAGATCAATTGCACATGAGGGAGAGGCTTTTAAGATAGATTGCTAATCTTGAATTGTTCAGCCAAGATAAAATTAAGAGTGAGGATGAAGGTCCAGTCATCAAAGAAAATTCGACTGCCAAGATCAACTCTACACACAAATTTTTTGTGCAACCTAGTAGCTAGGTCCTTAGTGACCCACAACCTACTAGAAATAATGTTGACAAAGGAAAACAAAACTGCATGGAAAATGGGTCTGGGTCTAAGAATACAACAAAAAACTCTCATCAGTTGTCTACACATGAGAGAGAGATAGATAGGTTGAGGAAAGAGAAAGAAGATTTGCAAAGGGAATTGGAGAAAGCTGAATTAGAAGTAACCAATCAAGAGGTTAAAAGAAAAATTAACTATCTAAAGGATCCTTCCATAATCTTTCCTTCAATAAACCCAAATAAGCTTTTACCTCAACATGCCTCATTCCCTCCAGTCAAAATTTAGTCAACCCTGCCTGTGACTACTATTCCAGTTAGTCAAGTCCCTATTATCAAAAATCTTATGGAAAGACTCAATTTAAGATAAATTGAGTCTCTTTAAGATAAATCTGACTGCCAAGATCAACTCTGCACACAAATTTGTTATGCAACCTAGTAGGGAGGTTCTTAGTGACCCACAACCTACTAGAAATAATGTTGACAAAGGAAAACAAAAGTGCATGGGAAATGGGTCTGGGTGTAAGAATACAATAGAAATCTCTCATCAGTTGTCTACACATGAGAGAGAGATAGACAGGTTGAGGAAAGAGAAAGAAGATTTGCTAAGGGAATTGGAGAAAGTTGAATTAGAAGAAGCCAATCAAGAGGCTAAAAGAAAAATTAACTATCTAAAGGATCCTTCCATTATCTTTCCTTCAACAAACCCAAATAAGCTTTTACCTCAGCATGCCTCATTCCCTGCAGTCAAAATTTAGTCAACCTTGCCTGTGACTATTGTTCCAGTTAGTCAAGTCCCTATTATCAAAAATCTTATGGAAAGACTCAATTTAAGATAAATTGAACTTAGGGTTTCATGTAGGTTGTCTTCATCAAACATAGAACCTTATTGTAAAGTCTTGATCTAAGTGATTTGACTACTGGTTTCATTTGTCTCTTGTTTGCAAAAATAGGACAATGGCATGGCACCCTGGTCTAGGTCAGTTTTGTTCAATTTGCAACATCAGGTACACATCCTAAATCCTCCCCCTTTCAATTTTTCAGTATCTCAATTTTAGATCTGCAAGTTTGTTCGATTTCAAGTTCATTTATGCTTCATTCGATATACCTTTAAGGAATTTTTGTTTGTCTCCACAAAGGAATTAGGGTTTCATGTAGGTTGTCTTCATCAAACATAGAACATTATTGAAGTCCTCCATAATTTTCTCTACCCTTTGGGGGTTTGTCCTTCTAGGCGGCATCTCTTCTTTCGCTTCGGTGAACTGCCTCAACTCGATGATTTGACTACTGGTTTCATTTGCCTCTTGTTTGTTGAAATAGGACAGTGGCGTTGATAAGTCAATGTTTTGACATTTTTTTATCAGGACTCTTAGGTTTTTGGTATCTTCTGGGTTGCATTGTGATAGTAAAGTATTGTGAATTGACTATATGTAATCCATGTTTTAAAACTAAACTTAAGAAATCATGTTTGAACTTTGTCGGTTAATTCTTGCAGCCATGCCTATTTATTCTTGCAGCCAAATGATTTGTCCCTATGATATGCGGATTATTTGGGATAATTTCATATATGAGTTAATGAATGTATTAGTTAAGTAAGATACATATGCATGTCCTTGTATGTTGTTTCTGTTTTAGTGCAGATAATAATTGATGCTGCAGTGGAGGATTTTCTTTCATGCCTAAGGACTGGAGAATCATGTTTAGATAGCAGGAGGTCAAACTAAAGGAGATTCAAGCGAGCACAATGTATGGCATAATTGGAGCAGTTGTACTTCACCATGGGAGTTTAACTCTGGTGCATAGTGAATTCAAAAAATATCTCTTTGGCGTGCAAAGACTGTGGTTTGGTTTCAAATCCACAGTTCCTGCAACCAAGCTCTTAGTTATCTCCTCATCTTACAATTATCCGCCTCTTCTTTTGGGCGTAACTTGAGTTGTCCATTGTAGTTGATCTTTTCTTTATAATAATCTCTTCCTTCTTTTCTAAGGGGGAGATAGAATGGAAATGGATTGAGCAGAGTTTTTGTCAAGCATTCTATATTTTCTCTTTTAGAATATGTAATCATCTTTCAAGAAGAAATGAATAAGAATATGTTATTCTGATGTATTAATAGTTCTTTACTAAGAGTCTGATATCACTCATCCAAGGGGGCCCACTTGGTGAGTGATCTTATGTTTATGATTATTGAAGTTAGTTTTTACTTAGTTGCAGTAGAAGTTCATGACTGGATTGTTCCTGCAACCACTAGAAATAGATCTGTTGACTGTTCCTACAGCCAAGATAGAACAATGTGATTTCTATTATTTTCATTAGATCATTTCAACAGTGTTTTGTGAAGCTTTCATGTAGCCTTTTATGATTTCCATTCCTTCCTTTCCTTTTTGCATAATGTTAGTCACTACAGTAATGTAGAATAATCATTTAAGGAGCTTAGTGCATATATATTGCAGACCCATTTCAAGTTTTACGTTCTTGGATTGACAACTAAATGAACGCCAGCCATGAAAATAGTAAACTCTACCATATGAATGTCCAAACTTCAGATTGAGATTTCAATTAGAGGTATTATTATTGTCATTATAGTTTTGGTAGATAGGCGTGACACCCTAGTCTAGGTCAGTTTTGTTCAATTTGCAACATCAGGTACACATCCTAAATCCTCCCCCTTTCAAGTTTTCAATATCTCAGTTTTAGATCTGCAAGTTTGTTAGATTTCAAGTTCAATTACGCTTCAATATTTATCTGCTAATCTAGTTGATTATTCAAACTCTAGTTTTTAGGATAGTGGCGTGGCACCCTGGTCTAGTTCTAGTCTCTCCAGCAAATGGTCCTAATGTAAGAATGAATATGGGTAATAATCCTATTGGTAACCAGTTCCAAAGAAGACCCATTAATCCGGAGTTGTACAGACAACTCTTCTTTGAGAGAATCCCAAGGTACCCTAACAATGTTCCTACCGAATTGAGGGACAGGCTTCACAAGTTTGCTAGCAATAATGCTATAAGTGCAGAAGAGTACCTAAAATTTTTTGGTGACTTGATAAATGATTATGAGATTGTAGATGAAGATGTCATCATGAAATTATTTGTACAGTCCTTGGTGGATGATATAAGGGATTAGTACAGATGTCTTCCTGTGAACAACATTGGTTCTTGGGAGGATTTTAAGAATTGTTTCCAAGAAAAATATGGTGATAAAAAAAATGTGAGCTTTATGCTCAATGAGTTCAATAATATTAGGAAGTCTGATATTGAAATTGTCATAGATTTCAATGCAAGATTTCAAAAAGAAATGCATAGGCTTTACCAAGTGATGAGACTAGATGATAATATGTGTTTGAACACTTATTATAATGCTTTCAATTCTAAAATGGCTTACATTCTGAGGGATAAAAACCCACATAGTCTAAGAGATGCTTTTATAATTGCCATCAATGTGGAAAGTAATAGGAAATCATTTAGAAAGGTGACAAGGAGGACTGATGGAAGGTTGTGGCAAGAATCAAAACAATAGCCTAATAAAGTTGCCAAGGAGGAAGACAAAATAGAAAAGTTAATGATTGCTATGAAAGATCTTACTAATAAGGTAAGTAAGAATGATAAACCTCATTATAATTGGCAAGATAAGCCTCCTAGATTACACGATATGTCGTACAACACTACTTGGAAGGATGGAAAACCTCAAAATGATAAGTTAAAGAACAATCAGAACTAGGACACCCCAAATCGTTTGAAAGGAGGAAATGTACACAATATGGAAAATACTCCTTGCTGCATGGCCTGTGATGAGCCACATTCTTCTCATTAGTGTGTTGTAGCTCAAGCTCTTGAAATATCCATGAGAAAAGAGGGTGAGCCTGATATTAACATGTTTGACACTGTTATTGAAAGTGATAATGAGTCTTCACAAAGTGAATCTAGTGAGTGTGATGTGCTAAATTATAATAAATGTTATCAAGGGCTGTTGAAACTTGATTGGCATCCCACTTAAAATGTGGTAACCCTTGAAGAGGAAGAAGTTCATCTTAGAAGACCCAGTGATGAAGAGGTAAAAAATCTTACCAAGGCTGCCATAGCCAAAGCCAAGCACAACTACAATCTGAGAAGTAGTAAAAGGGATGGTGATCAGGGTGAACCTGGCTCCTTGTTTATGAAAGAAGTATCTTAGAAAAGGATAGCAAGTAATAGCACCCTACCTCAAGATGGTCATGCAAACAATGACCAATCCAAAGATGTAGCCAAGAGTGTAGATAATAATACTACTGGTAATTTACAAGGGGCTGCTACAGCTGAAAGGTCAAGTTAGCCTAAAGCAGAAAAGGTCAAATTTAATACTGAGCCAATTAACAATTCTACTTTTGATATGACTTAGGATTTGACCCAAATGAAGGTTATAGTCCCATTGGTAGAACTATTGAAAATAATGGAACATAGAGAAGCCGCTCTCTCTTTTTTTCTAATATATCAGATAATGGTGTAGCTTTACCTATAGGTACGATGAAGGACAAAAAAGATCATGAGTTGCAAACCCTATAAGTATACGTCGGAACAACTATTACATAAGAACCTTCATAGGTTGATCCTTTTTATGTAACTTTGTTAGTGAATAACAGATTAATCAAGAACTGTATGATAGACTCCAGTGCTGTTGCAAATGTGATGCCATATGGTGTCATGAAGGAGTTAGGATTATCAATAAGTACTATTTATGGGAAGTGCTATGCTATGGATAATAGAGAAGTACCTGTGATAGGTACAATGAATGATGTGGAAGTAAAGATAGCAACATTTCTTGAAGCAACATATAAGATGGATGTCATAGTAACTGATACAAAGCCTCATTATGGCATGCTATTATCCAGACAATGGGCTGCAATAGTGGGGGGAAATGTTCAGTTATATCTTTCATATGCTACAATCCCAATAAATGGAAGCCATGTTAAGTTGTATAGAGAACCACGTGCTCCTAGGGTACTTGAGAAGATAGACCCTAATATACTGAATTGTATGATTGATGTGGATCTTGATAAATTCAGAGAACAACCAATTCCACCTCATTTGAAAAATACTGATCCTATTATTGGTCAATTGGAATCTCAGCAATAAGCTTTATGGTATATGTACTTTGATGGAGCTTTCTCTAAGGAAAGATCTAGAGCAGGAGTTCTTTTTCTGTCCCCATCAGGTATGACTTTCAAATACTCTTTTCTGTTAGCTTTCTAGTGTACAAATAACACTGTTGAATATGAAGCCTTGTTATTGGGGCTTGAAGTTTCTAAGAAGCACGAAATTCAATTGTTAAGAGTATTTAGGGATTCAGAGTTGGTGGTTTCTCAGATAAGGTCTAAGTATGCATCCAAAAATGATCATTTGAAAAGATATAAACATGTTGTTTGGGATGTGATTGAGCATTTTTGTGCATTTTCTATTAACTAGATAGAAAGATCAAAGAATATCATGGCTGATTTTTTAGCTAATGTTGCATTAAAAAATGATGATGTAACATTAATTGGTGTATCTACAGTTGAGATAAAAGATAGGCTTTCTATTCCTGATAATATATATAACTGGCAAGTGTTTGCAGATGATGAAGATATTCCTAGATTCATACAGTGCATTGATGATTATGATGGACAGAAAATCGATTGCAATGCATTAGTAGAAGTAGTAGAAAATAGAGAAATAGTGTTTGGTAATGACATGGTCAAGTTGGAAACTAATGAAATCCCTAGAGGATTGGTAGAATTGGAAGGTATGTATAGTCATAGTGATAGCCATTTGCATCAACAGTCAACCACCAAAGTAGAAGAATTGGAGGAAGTAAATTTAGGGACAGAATCATCCCCTAAGTTGGTCTACATTGGGAAGAACTTGGCTCCTCACATTAAGGCCAACCTCATTAAGTTATTGGGAAAGTATAAACATGTTTTTGCTTGGTCTTATGAGGACTTGAAGGCATATAGACAAGATCTATTTCAACATGTAGTCCCTTTGCATCCAGATGCTAAGCCTTTTCGACAAAAGCAAAGACCTATCAACCCCCTTTTGGAAACCAAAATTCAACAAGAGTTAACCAAGTTGAGGGAAGGGGGGATCATTAAGATTATAAGATATTCATCATGGGTGTCTAATTTAGTCCCAGTTAGAAAGAAGAATGGGGATATAAGGCTATGTGTTGATTTCAAGAATTTGAATGTTGCTTCTTTGAAAGACAACTATTCTTCCCCCAATATGGAGGTAATGTTGAAAAGAGTAACTGGCTGTGACCTATTGTCCATGATGGATGGGTTCTCAGGATATAATCAGGTGTTAGTGAAAGAGTCCAAACAGTTCAAGAATGCTTTCACCACCCCTTGGGGGATGCATGTATATGTAAGGATGTCTTTTGGTTTAAAAAATGTCGGAGCTACTTTTCAGAGAGCAATGGATGTAGCTTTCAAGGAGTTTATCAACATTATCATGGTTTTATACTAGGATGATCTAATATGTTTCTCCAAAAGGATAGATGAACACTACGGGCACCTGGAAAAGTTTTTTAACAAAGCTCTAGAGTTTGGTGTTTCTTTAAATCCAAAAAAGTGTTATTTTGTAGTTACTGAAGGGAAGTTGCTCGAGCATATTGTCTCCAAGGAAGGGGTTAGGATAGAACCTAAAAGGATTGAAGCCATAAACAATGTACCTGAGCCAAAGAATGTCAAAGACATTCAATCTTTATTGGGCAAGGTGAATTTTCTTAGAAGGTTCAGTGCCAACTTTGCTGAAATAGTCAATCCTATTGTTAGATTGCATAAGAAAGATACAAAGTTTTATTCGGATGAAGAAGCTATAAAGGATTTTAGTGAAATTAAAAAGGCTATTCAAGAGGCACCAGTGTTGAAGTCCCCTGATTATAGTAAGCCCTTTTCATTGTTTTCTTTTGCTTCTTATCATATAGTAGCTAGAGTCCTTCTTCAAAAGGATGCTGAAGGATATGAACACCCTATTGCTTTTCATAGTAAATCTCTACAAGTTGTAGAGATTAAAAATGAAGTCATGGAGAAGAAAGCATATGCTTTGGTTAAAGTTGTCAAAGCATTTAGGCCATATCTTGTGAATGCACAAGTAGTTGCTTACATCCCACATGCGGCTGTCAAGGACATCTTATCTCAGTCCGAGGTCACTGGCAAAAGGTGTAGATGGATAACTAGAACTCAAGAGTTTGATCTAGCGATCAAGATCACTAAACTGGTAAGAGGGTTAGGTCTTGCTAAATTGATGGTTGAATCAAATCTCCTTGATATTGAAGTTAACAATGTAGAGATTAAGAATGTCATGGTCACAAGTATTGAGACACAACCCTGGTACTCAGAGATAGTACATTTTTAAGGGATGCAACATACTCAGAGGGAATAAATCCAAACTAGAGAAGGACATTGAAACTGAAGTCTCAAAAGTATATCCTTATTCAGGGTGATCTATATTGGTGAAATAGAGATGGGTCATTATTGATGTGTCTAGATAAATCCCAAGCTAAAAGGATGCTAACTAAAATGCATAATGGAGTTTGTGGAGGCAACTACTCTACCAAGACCACAGCTAGCAAGATAGTCTGGGATAGATACTATTGGCCTACTTTGTTCAAAGATTCCCATGAGCATGTCCGGAGGTGTGACCCATGCCAAAAAATTTCTTCCAAGTTAAAGTATGAAGGAGCTTTGCCCCTTAACCCTGTTACAATAGAAGCCCCTTCTGTCTAGTGGGGTATTGATTTTATTGGGGAAATAGTTGAGAATTCAGGAAGAGGTCATAGATGGATCATAGTGGCCACTAATTACTTCACTAAGTGGATTGAGGCTATACCTACTAAAAGAGTCACTAGTAAAGTTGTCATTGAATTTTTTATGGATAATATCATAACAAGATTTGGTGTTCCTGTGAAACTGATAATGGATAATGCTATGAGTTTTAGATCAGAGGACTTCACTAAATTTTGTACCAAGCATGGAATAATCGTGTCTTATTCTTCACCATACCATCCACAAGGTAATGGACAAGAAGAATCCAACAACAAAAGCCTTCTGAATATTATCAAAAAAATACTTGAGGAAAACAAAAGATCTTGGGATCAGAAATTAAAATTGGCCTTATGGGCAGCTAGGATTACTATTAAGAAAGCAATTGGTGTATCACCATTTGAATTGGTTTATGGCACACAACCTAGGGTGCCATTCAATAACCTTCTTCTTGTATACAAGTTCCTACAAGCTGAGGAGATGGAGTTGTCAGAATCCATGGAAGACAGAATGATTCAAATGGTGGAAGTGGAAGAAATTAGGACTTTGGCTCATAAAAGAAATTTGAAGATTTAGTTTCAGTACAAGTATCTCTTTGACAAAAGAACCACATTGAGGAAGTTTCAAATTGGTGACTTGGTTCTTCAATGGAACGCAAAAGGACATGATAAAGGAATACACAGAAAATTTGAGTCTTTATGGATGGGCCCTTCTATTGTTTGTGATCTTAATGGAAAGACTCATACTTTTTGCAGACAATGAATGGTGAGTTACAAGAATTCCTAGTGCATGGACAATTTCTAAAAGCATTACTTCCCTTAATTCCATGCATAATAGGTTGTAGTCTATCTATATTTAGGTTTGTTTCTTTTGGTCTGTTCTCTAGAGTTCTCGGTGTTCTTGTGTTGATCTTGCAATCAACCATCCCCAATTAGAGCCGTTGTTATCAATATTTTGACTATTGGGTGATTTTGTTCTCTAATCTGCTAAAAATCTATAAAATTGTGATTAGTACTTCATTTTGCCTTTGTGGGTTATTGGTCTAAGGGTTTAGGGTTTTTGCATTTTACCCTTTTCTATCTCAAAATCCTTGTGTTCTATTTCCTTGTTACTCTTTCCACTTAAGTGGATGGGTCGGTCCTCCCTTTAAGTTTTGCCTTAGGCGGGTTTTTAATAATGTTTTAATTTTTTGCCTTCTCCTAAGTTTTTATTTCTTTGTCGGGCTTTGTAAAGGTTGTGTAAGTTCTAATTGATCCAATGGTGCAAACAATCTTGCAAAGGAAAGATGCATGAGGTATATGCTTCACGAAATGGCAAAAAGGTGGCAGGCTCGAGTAAAGCAGACATAAGGAATGCTAAAGGCCAAATATCTTCTGGTAGATCCAACAGTCCACGTTATTTTGTGATGAAAAGATGGGCAAAGTTTATCCTTTGTGAAGTAGTGAAAGGTTTATGGGCCCAACAAGTAGGCTAAAGAATGAGTTAAGTATCATGCATCCTATTCAAGATCCAATGGTTGGTGTTATTTTGCATGGTAGAGATGTGCAAAGTTTACCTTTTGTGAAATAGAGAAAAGGCAGTGGGCCTAGGAAAGGGATGGCTTGAAAGATAAAAGAAGTGCATCTTTGAGAAGATCCAATGGTGCGTGTTGTTTTGTAGCCTAAAGTAACACAAGTTTTACCTTTCACAAAGTAGCAAAAAAGAGCTGGTAGTTACATGGTGGATAAGGTGGCAATACAGCTGGATGTCTAGCTGAGGCAAAAGGTGATCTATCAGCTAGACACGTGGCTCCTAGTGGATCGTGAGTGGCCCATTTGATTAAGCCACAATCTTGATGAAATCCACAACTAGTTAAGACACATGGCAATTCAGATGTGGAGTCCAACAGAGTTCTTGAGTGAATGAATGACCAACACGTGGGGGATATTTGCCGGATATCAGTAAGACAAGTGGATTCCACTTAGAGGGCCCACTTTGAAGATTAAAGGAGTTAAAAGATGCACATCTCAAAATTGATCCAACGATGCGCATTGTTTTGCATGGTGAAGATGTGAGGTGATTAACCTTTGTGAAATAGAAAAAACCATTAGCGGTGATAGTTTCATGCAGTTAGTTAAATAGACTAGCGCTCAGCATGGAGAATAACGGTTGAGCGGATGGTGGAAGATCCAAGAGTCAGCGATGTTTCACAAAGGAAAGATGCATGAGATTTATGCTTCGTGAAGTAGTGAAAAGAAGGTGGGGCCCATTTCTAAGCAGGATGACTCAGGTAAGATAAAATAAGTGCAGCTCTGAGAATATCCAATGGATATCATTGTTTCATAATGAAAAGGTGCGAGGTTTTTATATTTCATGAAGCAATGAAAAGGCAAGACATAAAATTCTTTGTGGTCCGTTGGAGCCATTTTTTGAATTCAATTGTGAATTGATTGCCAAAGCATGTGGCTAATGTTTCTATTCAATTCTTAGTTGTCATAATAAGCTTCACATCAGCTGAAACATTGGCATCATTTCAAAAAGTCTTGCAAAGGAATCGATGCACAGAGCAAAATTTTTAAGGCAACAAGTAAGTTCTGTATATTGTTTGACAATTACAGTTTGAATTGATATCACTTGGTACTTGAATTCTCAGAGGTCTATTTAAGTATAATTTAAATAACTGTAATTCTAAGATGGCACCCCGAAGAGATTTCACAGGGAAGGTTAATTACCAGGATAGAGCCATTTGTGATGATTTTTTAAAATAATTAACTGTCTACTAATGTCGCAGCTAAAATGAAAGAATTAGTGCCCAAGGCAACTAGTTAAGAGATTCATAGATAGGGATATGAAGTCTGGGACTTTTCAAAGTGGGATTTGGTGAGAGAAATTCCTCTGCTCCAATGAATAGTATATGGGAGTTAGATGTTGGAAAGCTCATAGTCCCTGGGGTTTTCATGGATGTGGACCTGTTGACCTTGATTGCAAATAACTATGACCCTATTGCTAGATGTGTGAGAAATGTAAATGGAGGGTCATTAATTGTAGTAAATGATGATGAGTTCAGGAAAGTGTTCAAACTCAATGAGGTGTCAATTTATTTAGAACCCATCAATTTTGAAACACTTGCAGAGGTCTATAATGTGCAGAGAGATCACCTCAGGAGTGGCCCTTTGAAATTTCTTTTTGTCAAAATAGGAGGATTGACTGTTGTAGGCCCTAATACCATGGAACCTTTCTCTCTAAATTTATTCACTTTGAGGGCTAAAGGGATGTATTGATCCCTATGTCAGATTTTTGCGTAAGATGCTGAAACAACCATGCCAACCCACTATATGCTTATGTTAGCATAGATTTTGAACCTATCTTTGGTAGTAACTTTTGACTTTGCACCTTATCTCACTAATTCCATTCATGAAGGGTTGATGGGGATTAAAAATGCTAAGGTAGATAGACCTTTTGGATGGTATTCTCTTCTTATGCACATGTTTGTGTTCAAAGGTGTTGATTATTTTGCTAGTGAAATGGACCTGATTAAGGAAAAGGATGATGAGGAGATGCCTTTTCAATTGTGGAGCACAATTTTGTCTTGGGATAGAGAGCATGCGAGTTATTTCATGTTTGATAGATATTTTTCATCTAGGCTTAGTGGTGCAGGAGCACCTAGTTGAACAAAACTCTCCTTTTTGAGTATTTAATGCTTTCATGTTTGTAATGTCTTGTGTGAAGTTTATAATGTTTTTTTAGGTTTTTTTATGTCTTGTTTAGCGGTCTTGATCTCATTTTGGGCTCAAGAGGTCAAGTTTTGCCTTTACAGCTTTGAGTTGACAAATTTTGTCAAAAATGTTCACAATTGCCAAAAAGGTTTTCTAATGCTTTCCAAAGAATTGAAACATGTTTGATAAGTGTTTTTAAGCATTTCTAAGGTGTCTAGACTAGTTGATAAGGTTAGGTTGTCAAAAATTTCTTTTGGAGCAAGAAATGTTGTTATTTGGGCTTGTAAAAGTTGTCATTTTTTTTACTTTTCTTGCAAAATAAAGTTGCACAAGCCTCATGTACATACTGGGCTTGATACCTAACTTTTTAAACTATAAAAAGACCTCTCTTTTCCTTGAATAAGGTTGGTGATTGTATGAGCTAGAGCTTCTTAATAAAAATCATGAAATTTTGGCTTTTATGACTCGTTTTTCCTTCCTTTGAGTATCAGTTCATACTTTAGCTCTCATAGTCTATATTGTACCTTTGAGAAGTGTGTATAATAGTTTTAAAATTCTCTTTAATTGATTGTTGTTCTGGTTTCCTTAAAATTTGATTATACAAAATTATTTTCACTCTTGTGTGCTCATTGCCCTGTTAAGGGTTTGGAGTGGGAAAATGCCACAACTTGACTAATCCAGGTCTGGGATCCCACAAAATGGATTTAGTCAAGTTTAAATTCATGTATATACTATACATATGCTCTACTTTATGCCAAAAGTATGGTTGGAAGAAGGACTTGAGTGAATACTAGGCAAGTAGTAATTTCTCGGCTAGTGGCATGATTACAAAACTCAAGATTTGTACCCAAAAGCAATTTGGATTGAACAAATGAATGAGGTAGAGGTCTAGGCATGTGGCCAAGGATTTTTATCATCATATATATGTGTTAGAGTATCTTGTTCCATTTAATCATTCTCTTTTTGTAAGCAAAATAGTGAGTTCACTATTTTTTGTGTTTTGTGTTTGTCCAAATGCTCATGGAATGCTTCAAAGCATCATCCAAGCCTTGTAACTGAGAAGGAAATGTAATAGGAGATTCTCTAGTGTTTTTTAGACCTAATTGAGGTATACTTCCCATTCAAACTCTTCATTATGCAAGTCCAAAGAAGTTGCAATAGTTGACTCGTAAAGGACAGTAATTTAACAGTCACAGTGGCATTTCTCTTCATTTTTCTCAGTGGCTTGCCAGGTGTTTGGTATAATGTTTCTAAATAAAAGGTAGGGGAACCTTTAATTTTTTATGGAAAAGGTCTCCTAGTAGTGTGGGGGTTTGAATCAACCTTGGTGAAGGAATCCATGGTGGAAGCATCCAAACCCTCATGAAACCCTATGTTTAAGCCTAATTTGGTGGATAGTCACTAAACTAGATTGAGGGAGTTCCAAACCACAAAAATACCTTTGTTTAGACCTTTTCCATGCTAACCAAATCATCTCCCATGGTCAAGAATCCCATCGTTGGGCATCATGAGAAAAATTTGGCCAATTAGGCCTCCACGGGCTAGTAGCCCTTTTGAGTGCATAACACACAATTGACTATTTTTGTCAAAATGCATAAACCCGGTTATAAAGAGGAGTTTGGGGTTTTTGAAACCTTATGATATCTCTCCAAAACAATGAAATGAGAATCAAATAGGCCTTTGGACAATGTGTAATCCTTTTGGAGGTTTTTGACTTTTGGTTGGTGTTTTGAGTAAGCTAAGGGCTATGAGCCTTAAACTAAGTTGGGTGTCAAACTTGAACAAAACCTTGCTGCACCTACATGTCCATGTTGAATACTCCTAATGCACTCTAAAATAGAGGGTTCAATGCTAAAACAATAGAGATTGAGGATGTGTAGATGGGTGGAGTGAGCAATTTTGAGTAGGTTTGAGCATGGGTGTGAGCTATCACCAAAAAGGGAGGTTGTGGGTGAAGACTTGTAAAGAGAGACTTGACTATTGCAACTAATCTTGATATTAGCCAACATAAGGAGCAAAGATAAACAATACTTTTGTTTCCTTTTGTAACTTCTTGACCAAAATTGGGCTTTTGAGCACTTACCTAGCAATCTCCCTATCATAGTGGTATCAAAGCCAACAAAATATTTAGGAGGAAAGGAACATTAGGAAAACATGGTGACTAATGCTGAATTAGCCAAGAAGGTTAAAGACCAAGAAGAGGAAAATAGGGCACTCAGAGAAAGATTAGATCAACAAGCAATGAAACTAGCCAAAGTAGAAGTCAAAACTGAAGAAGTCCATGATTAGGTTGGAGATCAGTGTCAAATGATGGTGATAGAGGATGAGATCCCCATGCCTAAATGTGTCATTGAGCAAAAACCCTCTTGACTCAATACACCACCTACTACAATTCCACTTGCATCACACTCCAAAGTGAATAGCTTCTCAAACGTAGGTAGGAGAAGGATAGGTTTTGTGGCTACTTCCTATTTCAACATTTGAAATGCTTTGCCAGCCTGCTCAGTCCATTTAAACTTAGTTTTAAGGCCTCCTTTGATGGTGTCAAGGATTGGAGCACATATGCCACTGAAGTTCCTCACAAACTTCCTATAGAATTTAGCTAATCCATGGAAACTTCTAACCTTAGTCCCTGTTTTAGGTGCAGGCCAATTTAAGATTGCCTCTAGTTTGCTTGGATCCATCTTCAAGGTTCCTTTAGACACCACAAATCCTAAATAGACCAGCTCTTGCTTCATGAAGTCACACTTCTCTAGGTTGATAGATAGCTTCTCCTCATGCAACCTCTCTAAGACTAACCTCAAATGCTCAAGGTGATCCTCTTTGGTTCTGCTATAGATGAGAATGTCATCTAAGTACACCACCACAAATTTGCTTGTGAAATCCTTCAACACTTCATTCATCAATCTCATGAAGGTGCTCAGAGAATTGGTGAGTCCAAATGGCATCACAAGCTATTCATACAATCATTATGCGGTTTTAAAAGTACTCTTCCACTCATAACCCTCCTTAATTCTTATCTGGTGATAACCAATTTTAAGTTCTAGCTTGGTGAAATACATGGCCCCTCCTAAACAGTCCATTAGATCCTTTATCCTAGGAATAGGAAACCTATACCTTATGGTAATCCTATTTATTTCTCTTGAGTTAGTGCAAAGTCTCCACTTACCTCCTTTTTCTGATGCTAGCACTATCGAGACTACACATGGGCTAATGCTCTTCTTAATCAGTCCTTGTTTCAATAACTCCTACACTTGCCTTGCTACCTCCTTATTTTGATCAGGTGTAAGCTTATATGCAGCCTTGTTAGGTAAGGATGCACTGGGGACAAAGTCTATTTGATGACTTATAGACCTTCTTGGTGGGATTGTTGTAGGTGTTCCATCACTCACTATGTCTTTATACTCAAGTAACATTTGCTTCACCTCCTTGGGTTTCCCTTCCTGCAACTTGTCTTCTTCCTCCTTTGGCTTCACAAAGATTGCACACTTCACTATCTCATCCTCATATAGCAAGGTTAGAAACTCTTTACCAGTAGCCAATAAAACACTAGGTGTTCTTGAGGTTCCCACTTCATTCTCTATCAAAGACTGAATCTTGAAGGTCTTGTTGTCCTTCTTAAAGGAAATGGAGTTCTCCGCTCCATCATAGATCACCTTCCTATCAAATTCTCAGGGTCTTCCTAGCAATAAGTGACATGCATCCATAGGTAACACATCACAAAGGATCTTATCCTTGTATCCTCCAATAGAAAACTCTACCCAAGTCTAGTCATTGACTAGCACACTCTGCTCATGATTCAACCATGTCACCTTGTATGGGTTAGTGTGGGGTATCCTTGTGAGGTTCAACTTCTTGACTAACTCTTCTAATATGATATTGTCAGTTGAGCCTAAATCAACTATCACCTTGCAAACTTTACCAAGAATCTTGCACCTCACCCTAAACAATGCTCTCCTATGCTTAGGTTCACTCTTGACTGGCTGTCTTATGAAGACCCTATTGAACATCAGATTTTCTCCAATATTTTATTCAATATGGTCCACCTCAGGTGTCTTGCTACTTGAAGAGTCTTCATGTGCATATGCAACCCTCTTTCCACTGTTTGATGATGTAGGCTTGTCAGGGCATCTATATGCCTGGTGTCCCAATTGTCCATAATTGTAACACTTCATTGTTGCAAAATAGGAGTTACCACTGCTGATACCTCTACCCCTATTTGGACCACCTTGTGCACCTCTTCCTCTAGAATGTCCTCCTCTAAGATTGGCTTCACTACCATGCTCAGTCAACTTGGCTTCTCCTTGGTTCCTTGTCTCATTTGCCTTGATTTGGTAACCACCTCGATGATTCACTTGATCTCTACCTCTGCCTCTACCCTTGTTATTGGAGTCTCCTTTCCTTTTGTTCCTCTCTTCTACCTTGTCAGCAAGCTAATGACATTTTTGAATAGTAGTAGGATTCCATAGGCTTATCTCCTCTTGAATGTTCCACTTTAGGCCGCTTAGATACCTAGCCACCTTAATAGATTCATCTTCTTGGACCTTTGATCTAAGACAAAGTTTTTGAAATTCTTCAATGTAGGAGGTTACATCAAGATCTTTTTTCTTCAAACCCTATCTCTTTTTATGAAGTTGGACTTCATAATCCTCTGGTAAGTAGTTCTCCTTAATCTTACTCACCATAGCTTTCTAATTTGCAATAGGCAGCTTTCACATACTAACTCTTTCTTCTTGCAGGTACTTCCACCATGTCAAAACTGCTCCCCTTAATCTTGATTTGGCAACTTTAACCTTTTGAGCCTCTTTCACTCCTTCACACTCAAAGTGGTTTTCCATGCCCTCAATCCATTCCATAATAGTGTCTATGTCCATTCTTCCACTAAAATGTGGCAATCCTTCAAAGGCTTTGGTGTTCAAGGCCTTAATAGCATTCACAAAATGTGCTTCATTGAACAAGGGATCTGGTTTAGGGATAATGTCATCTATGTCTATAGTCTTCTTGCCTTTACCCTTGGTGTCTTCATCCTGAGGTCCTTGAATCCTCTGATGTACCGCTTCCTGCAGTTTATCCCTTATCTTGCTCATAGGTTCTTCAAGGAGTCTATTCTTCTACTTTTGTTTTTCCACCTCTCTAGCCAACTTTGCATTAGTGACCATTCTTCTCTCCCCTACTGATTCACCAGTATATAGAGACATACATAGTCTAACAAGTCTTTTACTTGCTCTGATACTAATCTGATGTGTTGGTGCTTGGGATAGACTAGCCTAGTCTATGCTCTTTGATCCTTTCCTTTTATCACCTTGTGTTTTCCTCACACCCTAGGGTCTCCAGGACTTCCTTTGCTTCAGGAATCCCCTGACCTTTCCCAATCCACCCACCAATGAGTTGCTATGCTGCTTCTAATGTCTCACCTACTCATGAGACTCAAAATCCCTTACTATGGCTAATAAGGGCTAAGGATTGTTCCACACCTTCCAAGCTTTTAGCAAGGTTATAACAAGTCTATTTCATGTTCTTTCCACCAATTCATGTGCCCCTAAGAGGTTTCAAGATTCTAACTCCTTACCGATTTCACAAATTTGGGTTTTTGCCTTCAAATAGGGCTACAAGGATTAGGACTAATTAGGCCTCCCACCCGGTCTTTTAGGGCTTTCTCTCACAAATGATCCATACAAAACCCAAACTCTAAAAATAGACTACCATTCAATTGGCAAGGGCTCAAGGACTTTCTAGGTTTTGGGCCTCCAAGTGGTTGTACAGATACTTTGGCGAATTTTGGGGTTTTTAAGGGTTTTGTGAGGGTTTTGTGGTCTGCCTGGGTCACAGTGAGTGTTCTATGTTTTAGCCACCTTGTCTAGATTATTGGAGGCTCCTCCTTCTCACTAATTATGCTTCAAACACTCCTCTACATCTCCTCCAAATGGTGTACTTTCCTCTATCCAACCTTGCTCTCCAAGACCTCTGCAACTTAACCTCTCCTAGCCGGGCACTGTTAAGTCTCACCTAGGATTGGGTCTCTTCATGGCCACCTTGCATTTTCAAAGGCCCCACTTGTTTTTCAGTATGGTACAAGGTTTTAACTCTCATTCCACATGGTTTCATGGTGGTTCCACAATGAGGAATGGAGTTATGCATCCATTTACACAATCCTGTCCAAAACTGGACAGTAAGAAGACAATTTACAAACTATTTACAAACACACTCGATCTGCAAATAAAGACCTAAAATAATTGTTTGAAATGAAATTATTTACACCATGAAAGACATTCCACATAGTTTTGGATGTATCTCAATCCATTAACATTCTTGGTTGCTTCATTCAAACTGACTGGTAACAGTTTTACAGTCTCAGTCTGGTCTTTTTGCTTAGGTCGTACAATATCTAACATCCAACCCATTAATTTAGGGTTTGAAAATAATTATTCTACCCATACCTTAGTCAATGTGCCAAAATTAGGGCTCTCCATGCACAACAAGGGTCTATGACCATTTTGGGTGGAAAAGTTGCTTGACAACTTTTAAAAGTTGTCATGCAACTTTTGCATCTTTTGAGCAACTTCGCCATTGTTGCTTTTCATGACTCCTAAGCCTATTTTGGGCTATCCTAAGGACATCATCATGCCAATAATGCCTAACACACATTCCAAGCACACTCAACCTCTCCTACACAAGAAATCATAGCAAAACACTAAGGACCTAAAACTAGGACCTAGTCTAGCACACACGAGGTCATGGCTCTTATTCATGTATAATGGCTTCTAAAGAAGCATAACACCAACAAAACAAAGGAAGAGAAAAATTTTGGAAGGGTTATCCTACACCATACTCCCCCTCTACACACAACTAAGAAATAGAAGAAGAGATGAGAGCCAGGTCTATTCCAAGTGTCCTGAACCTACTCTCCTCCACCCAAGTTGCTTCTGACGCAAGCTGTCCTACCCACTTCACCAAGTGTTCCATGTAGACCTAGTGTTTGGTGGACTTCTTCACTCTTGAGTTCAAGATCTCCTCTATTATAGGCTTCTTGACTTTTGGTAAGACATTAACATCAAGGTCCTATAGTACCTTGGCTTGGTTCTCAGTCTGCCCTGCTATCTCTCCCTTGTACATTACCAGATCAGCAACATTAAAGACTGGTGAAATGGATAATTCTAAAGGTAAATCAACCTTATAGGTGTTCTCACCATATTTTTCCAGAATTTGACAAGGTCCTACTCTCTTCATCTATAGTTTGGTAGGCTTACCACTTTGCATCCTGGCTTTGCTCAAATGTACCATCACATAGTCACCCACCTTGAACTGAACTTCTCTCCTTCTCTCATCCACTTTGGCCTTCAGTTTTTGAGTGGATTCAAGGATGGCCTTCTTAACTTGCTCTTGAACTTCCTTGATGGTTTGAGTGAAGTCCTCTACTTTCCCTCTCTTCATCTCCAAAGTACTAAGGTCTCTCAACTCACATAGTCCCCTTGGGTGTTTGCCATACAAAACCTCAAAAGGGCTTCTATGAGTGGTCCTATTCACACTGTCATTATATGCATACTCAGCTTGAGGAATGATTAGGTCCCATGTCTGACCATATTCCTTAGTTAGACACCTCAACAAATTTCCTAACACCCTGTTGATGACTTCAGTTTGACCATCTGTTTGTGGATGGTAAGCTGAGCTAAATGACAAGTTAGTTCCTAGTCTCCTCCGTAATGTTTGCCAAAAATGACCCATGAACTTGTTGTCCCTGTCTGAAGCAATGCTTAAAGGGAGTCCATGAATCCTAACAATCTCTTTGAAGAAGAGATGTGGAACATAGCTAGCATCATGTGTAGTCTTACATGGAATGAAATGACTCATCTTGGAAAATCTATCTACTACTACATAGATGTTGTCCATACCTATTTTATTCTTGGGAAGTCCTACTACAAAGTCCATGCTTATACATTCCCAAGGTCTGTTAGGGACCGGTAATGGTTGATAAAGACCAACATTGTTTGATCCTCCTTTTGCTCTTTGACACACTCCACATTACTCTCATACCTCTTTACATCTCTTGGCAACTTTGGCCAATAGTAGTACCTCTGTACTAAATCCAAGGTTTTGTTGACTCCAAAGTGTCCACTTAAATTTCTATTATATTTTTCTTGGATGAGGTTCTCCCTCATGGATCCTCTAGGTACACACAACTGGTTACCCTTGAACAAGAAACCATTTTGGAGA
The DNA here is from genome assembly GCF_030272615.1 of Cryptomeria japonica. Classification (NCBI taxonomy): domain Eukaryota; kingdom Viridiplantae; phylum Streptophyta; class Pinopsida; order Cupressales; family Cupressaceae; genus Cryptomeria; species Cryptomeria japonica. The sequence continues at coordinate 620,690,447 of NC_081405.1, forward strand.
GTGTAATCTGCATACTCACCATGGAAATGGTTCTCAAACTCTTTGCAAACCTTGTAAGCTGATGAGAAGTTTTCATCTCCTTCATAGAGGTCTTTGAAACCTTCTATTCCTATTCTCTGTAACTGTAACTCTTGAACTCTCAATAACTTCCTGCTTAATGCATCTACCACCTTATTAAGTTTCCCCTTCTTATGCTTGATGGTGAAGGTGAAGGATTGGAGGTATTCCATCCATTTCAGATGTCTATTGTTGAGCTCCTCTTGAGTGTTAATGTAACTCAATGCCTAGTTGTCTATGAACACTACAAATTCCTTTGGGAGTAGGTAATGCCTCCATTTCTTTAGAAACTGCACTAATGCATACAACTCTAGATCATAGGCTGAGTACTTCTTCTTTGCTTCATTAACTTTCTCACTGAAAAATGCCACAGGTCTTCCCTCTTGACTCAACACACCACCTACTACAATTCCACTTGCATCACACTCCAAAGTGAATAGCTTATCAAACATAGGTAGGAGAAGGATAGGTTTTGTGGCTACTTCATGTTTCAACAATTGAAATGCTTTGTTAGCCTTCTCAGTCCATTCTAACTTAGTTTTAAGGCCTCCTTTGATGGTGTCAAGGATTGGTGCACATATGCCACTAAATTTCCTCACAAACTTCCTATAGAATTGAGCTAATCCATGGAAACTTCTAACCTCAGTCCCTGTTTTAGGTGCAGGCCAATTTAAGATTGCCTCCACTTTGCTTGGATCCATCTTCAAGGTTCCTTTAGACACCACAAATCCTAAGTAGACCAGCTCTTGCTTCATGAAGTCACACTTCTCTAGGTTGATGGATAGCTTCTCCTCATGTAACCTCTCTAAGACTAACCTCAAATGCTCAAGGTGCTCCTCTTTGGTTCTGCTATAGATGAGAATGTAATCTTGGTACACCACCACAAATCTGCCTATGAAATCCTTCAACACTTCATTCATCTACCTCACGAAGGTGCTTGGAGCATTGGTGAGTCCAAATGGCATCACAAGCCATTCATACAATCCTTCTATGGTTTTAAAAGCAGTCTTCCACTCATCACCATCCTTAATTCTTATCTGGTGATAACCACTTTTAAGGTCTAGCTTGGTGAAATACATGGCCCCTCCTAAATAGTCCATTAGATCCTATATTCTAGGAATAGGAAACCTATATCTTATGGTAATCCTATTGATTTCTCTTGAGTCAATGCAAAGTCTCCACTTACCTCCTTTTTTTGATGCTAGCACTACCGGGACTGCACATGGGCTAATGCTCTTCTTAATCAGTTCTTACTCCAATAACTCCTGCACTTGCCTTGCTACCTCCTTATACTGATTAGGTGTAAGCTTATATGCAGCCTTGTTAGGTAAGGATGCACCTGGGACAAAGTCTATTCGATGACTTATAGACCTTGTTGGTGGGAGTGTTGCAGGTGTTCCATCACTCACTATTTCTCTATACTCTAGTAACATTTGCTTCACCTCCTTGGGTATCCCTACCTACAACTTGTCTTCTTCCTCCTTTGGCTTCACATACATGGCACACTTCACTATCTCCTCCTCATCTAGCAAGTTTAAAAACTCTTTACCAGTAGCCAATAAAACACTAGGTGTTCTTTAGGTTCCCTCTTCATTCTCTATCAAAGACGGAATCTTGAAGGTCTTGCTATCCTTGTTAAAGGAAATGGAGCTCTCCTCTCCATCATAGATCACCTTCCTATCAAATTGCTAGGGTCTTCCTAGCAATAAGTGACATGCATCCATAGGTAACACATCACAAAGGATCTTATCCTTGTATCCTCCAATAGAAAACTCTACCCAGGTCTACTCATTGACTAGCACACTCTGCTCATGATTCAACCATGTCACCTTGTATGGGTTAGTGTGGGGTATCCTTGTGAGGTTCAACTTCTTGACTAACTCTTCTAATATGATATTGTCAGTTGAGCCTAAATAAACTATCACCTTGCAAACTTTACCAAGAATCTTGCACCTCACCCTAAACAATGCACTCCTATGCTTAGGTTCACTCTTGACTGGTTGTCTTATGAAGACCCTATTGAATATCAGATTTTCTCCACTCTTTGATTCAATATGGTCCACCTCAGGTGTCTTGCTGCTTGAAGAGTCTTCATGTGCATATGCAACCCTCTTTCAACTATTTGATGATGTAGGCTTGTCAGGGCATCTATATGTCGGGTGTCCCAATTGTCCACAATTGTAACACTTCATTGTTGCAAAATAGGAGTTACCTCTACTAGTACCTCTACCCCTATTTGGACTAGCTTGTGTACCTCTTCCTCTAGAATGTCATCCTCTAAGATTGGCTTCACTGCCATGCTCAGTCAACTTGGCTTCTCCTTGGTTCCTAGGCTCATTTGCCCTACTTTGGTAACGACTGTGGTGATTCACTTGATCTCTACCTCTGCCTCTACCCCTGTTATTGGAGTCTCCTTTCCTTTTATTCCTCTCTTCTACCTTGGCAGAAAGATGATGACATTTTTTAATATTAGTAGGAGTCCATAGGATTATCTCTTCTTGAATGTTCCACTTTAGGCCGCTTAGATACCTAGCCACCTTAATAGATTCATCTTCTTGGACCTTTGATCTAAGACAAAGTTTTTGAAATTCTTCAGTGTAGGAGGTTACATCAAGATCTTTTTTCTTCAAACCCTATCTCTTTTTATGAAGTTTGACTTCATAGACCTCTGGTAAGTAGTTATCCTTAATCTTACTCACCATAGCTTTCCAATTTCCAATAGGTATCTTTCCCATACTAACTCTTTCTTCTTGCAGGTACTTCCACCATGTCAAAGTTGTGCCCCTTAATCTTGATTTGGCAACTTTAACCTTCTGAGCCTCTATCACTCCTTAACACTCAAAGTGGTTTTCCATGCCCTTAATCCATTCCATAACAGTGTCTATGTCCATTCTTCCACTGAAATGTGGCAATCCTTCAAAGGCTTTGGTGTTCAAGGCCCCAATAGCCTTCACAAAAGGTTCTTCATTGAACAATTGATCTGGTTCAAGGATAATGTCATCTATGTCTATAGTCTCTTGCCTTTACCCTTGGTATCTTCATCCCAAGGTCCTTGTGTCCTCTGATCCACCACTTCTTGTAGTTTATCCCTTATCTTTCTCATAGCTTCTTCAAGGAGTCTATTCTTCTCCTTCTATTCTTCCACCTCTCTAGCCAGCTCTGCATTAGTGACCATTCTACTCTCCCCTACGGATTCACCAGTATATAGAGACATACATAGTCCAACAAATCTTTGACTTGCTCTCATACCAATCTGATGGGTTGGTGCTTGGGATAGACTAGCCTAGTCTATGCTCTTGGATCCTTTCCTTGGATCACTTTGTGTTCTCCTCACACCCTAGGGTCTCTAGGACTTCCTTTGCTTGAGGAATCCCCTGACCTTGCCCAATCCACCCACCAATGAGTTGCTATGCTGCTTCTAAGGTCTCACTTACTCATGAGACTCAAAATCCCTTACTATGGCTAATAAGGGCTAAGGCTTGTTCCACACCTTCCAAGGTCTTAGCAAGGTTATAAGAGGTCTATTTCATGGTTTTTCCACCCATTCATGTTCCTCCAAGAGGTTTCAAGATTCTAACCCTTTATCGATTTCACAAATTTGGGTTTTTGCCTTCACATAGGGCTACAAGGATTATGGCCAATTAGGCCTCCTACCCAGTCTTTTAAGGATTTCTCACATAAATGATTCATAAACAACCAAAAATCCCAAAATATACTACCATTCAATTGGCAAGGGCTCATGGATTTTCTAGGTTTTGGGCCTCCAAGTGGCCGTACAGTGCCTTTGGTGAATTTTGGGGTTTTTAAGGGTTTTGTGGTCTGCTTGGGTCATAGTGAGTGTTTTTTGTTTTAGCCACCTTTTCTAGATTGGTGGAGGCTCCTCCTTCACACCAATGATGCTTCAAAAACTCCTCTACACCTCCTCAAAAGGGTGTAGTTTCCTCTATCCAACCTTGCTCTCCAAGACCTCTGTAACTTAGCCTCTTCTAGTTGGGCACTATTTAGTGTCACCTATGATTAGGTCTCTTGATGGCCTCCCTGCAATTTCAAGGGCCCTACTTATTTTTCAGTATGGTACAAGGTCTACACTCTCATTCCCCATGCTTTCATGGTGGTTCCACAACGGAGAATGGAGTTATGTAGCCATTTACACAATCCTATCCAAAACTGGACAGTAAGAAGACAATTTACAAACTATTTACAAACACACTCAATCTGCAAATAAACACCTAAACTAATTTCTTGAAACAAAATTATTTACATGATGAAAGACATTCCACATAGTTTTGGACGTATCTCAATCCATTAACTTGCTTGGTTGCTTCACTCAAACTGACTGGTAATAGTTTTATAGTCTCAGTCTAGTCTTTTTGCTTAGGCCATACAATATCTGACATCCAACCCATTAATTTAGGGTTTGCAAATAATTATACTACCTATACCTTAGTCGATGTGCCAAAATTAGGGATCTCCATGCACAATAAAGGTCTATGACCATTTTGGGTGGAAAAGTTGCTTGACAACTTTTAAAAGTTGTCATGCAACTTTTGCATCTTTTGAGCAACTTTGCCATTATTGCTTTTCATGACTCCTAAGCCTATTTTGGGTTATCTTAAGGACATAAACATGCCAATAAGGCCTAACACACATTCCAAGCACACTCAACCTCTCCTACACAAGAAATCACAACAAAACACTAAGGACCTAAAACTAGGACCTAGTCTAGCACACATGAGCTCATAACTCTTATTCATGTACAATGGCTTCAAAAGAAGCATAACACCAACAAAACAAAGAAAGAGAAAGAGTTTGGAAGGGTGCTCCTGCACCAAAGAGGAAATGGTGAAAGAAGGTAAGAAAACACTAGCCACCTGGAAAGGAATGGTAGCCAAAATAAAAGAAACCTACCTTCCTAAAGACTATGAAGTACAACTTCACAAAAAAAGACAAAATTTGAGACAAAAGACCTAGATGTCAATAGCTACACTGAGGAGTTTCAAAAACTATGTGTGAGATCCAGAGTAGTAGAGGATGAGAGTATAATAGTGGAAAGGTACTTGAATGGGTTAAGATGGAACGTCTAGGAAAAGATGAGTTTATTATGCCCACAAATAGTACACAAGTGTTATCAACTAGCACGTAAGGTGGAAGAGAAAGGTAGGAGAAACCAAGAACAAACCAACAGAGGAAGAGGTAGGGGAAGAGATGGTAGAGGCCATAGAGGCAATTTTGGGGGAAGGAACATATATCAATGATCCCAGGGAGAGTCTAAACTTCTAGAGCAAAGTGGGGATTTTTAGAGCAAACCCAACTATAGGGGTAGGGGATCAAGAAAACCAAGTAGGGGTAGATCTAAATGACCAGGGAGAGGGCCCTACTTCTCAACCATGAAGTTCTATAACTATCAAAAGTTGGGCCACCTTGCCTATAGATGCCCAAAGAAGCCTAGTTCATCCTATGGTGGTGAAAAGAGGGTAAACTATGTTCAGGAAGATGGAGGTAATACCAGAACTTCAGCATTGAACCACCTAGCTTCAAAAGTTGGTGAGAGTTTAATGATCAAGAGAGTGTTAATGAAGAAGCCACATAGTACAAAGGTCTCACAAAGAAGATCATTGTTAAGGATTAAGTGTAAAATCATTGGAAAGGTGTGTAAGGTGATCATAGATTCAGGATCCACATATAACATCATATCAGAGGAAGCAATAAGAAAATTGAAACTACCTAGGATACAACACAAGGAGCCATACAAGGTCACATGGTTAAATAAGGGACAACATGTGTTGGTAAATGAGCAAGCCTAGGTAGATTTCCACATAGGTGGATATATAGATAGGATCCTATGTGACATCCTTCCAATGGATGCTTGCCACCTACTGTTGGGTAGACCATGGCAGTTTGACTAAAAAGCACACTATGATGGGGAAAGAAACTCCTACTCATTTCAGAAAGATGGAGTAACCTATCAGATTCAATCCCTCATTGAAGAAGGAGAGAGCAGCAATAAAGCACCTAACATCTTGTTAGTAAATGAGAAAGAATTCATAAAAACACTAGAAGAAGGTGAAGGAGTGGGATTTGCACTCATAGTGAAACCCAAGGAAGAAAAGGTAGAAAAGAAAATTGAGATAGCATATGAGGTGTGACAAATCCTTGATAACTTTAAAGCAATAATTAGTGATGGTACACCTACAACTTTACCACCTCCTAGAGCCATTATCCATCAAATTGATTTCATACCTGGAGCCTCTTTACCAAATAAGGCAGCCTATGAGATGACCCCTGAACAAAATGAAGAGGTAGCAAGACAAATACAAGAACTCTTAGACCAAGGGCTGATTAGGAAAAGCATTAGTCCTTGTGTAGTACCTACACTGTTGGCACCTAAGAAGGCTGGAACATGGAGACTTTGTATAGATTCTAGAGCCATAAACAAGATCACCATCATATACAAATTTCCCATACCCAAGATAGAGGATTTGATGGATTGTTTGGGGGGCGCAGAGTATTCTAGTAAGATTGACTTGAAGAGTGGTTACCATCAGATAAGAATCAAAGAGGGTATGAGTGGAAGACAACTTTCAAAATGAATGAAGGTCTTAATGAGTGGCTTGTCATGCCATTTGGACTCTCTAATGCTCCCAGCACATTCATGAGACTCATGAATGAAGTTTTACATGATTTCATTGGCAAATTTATTGTTGTGTATTTAGATGATATTCTTATTTTCAGTGAGACTAAGGAAGAGCATTTGAAACATTTAGCTATTGTTTTGAGATAGTTATCTGATGAACAGCTAACAATTAATCTAGAAAAATGTGATTTCTTGAAGCAAGAATTGGTCTATCTTGGTTTTGTTTTATCATGAGGAAATTTGAAAATGGATCAATCTAAAGTTGTAGCAATAACCAGTTGGCCAACTCCTAAGACAACCAGTGATGTCTGAAGCTTCCATGGTTTGGCCCAATTTTTACAGAAAGTTCATCAGGAGATTCAATGAGATTTGTGCTCCAATGTTAGACACCATCAAAGGGGGTGTAAAGGTAAAATTTCAATGGACAAGTACAGCCAATAAGGGGTTTGAATTATTGAAAACTAAAGTAGCTACTCAACCAGTGCTCATTTTACCTAGTTTTGATAAGCTTTTTACTATTGAATGTCATGCTAGTAATATTGCTATAGGAGCTATTTTAAGTCAGGAAAATAGACCTGTAGCATTCTTTAATGAGAAGTTGAATTATGCAAAGAAAAAGTACTCTTCCTATGATTTAGAACTCTATGCATTAGTACAAGCACTTAGGAAATGGAGACACTATCTTCTTCCTAAAGAGTTTGTTGTATACACAGACAATCAGGCACTAAGTTTCTTGAACTCACATGATGCTTTGAGTAGAAGGTTGTTAACTATTCACAAGATTCAAGTTCAGAGCATTGGCATTGATAGTTTTAAAGATATGTATCCTACTGATGATGATTTTGTTGAAGCTTATAAAGTTTGTCAAGTTTTTGAGAATAATTTCCATGGTGCATATGCTAATTTCACTTTGCAGGCTGGTTTTTTATTTAGGGGTGGACTTTTGTGTGTTCCAAAAGGTTCTATGAGAGAGAACCTCATTCAGGAGAAGCACAATGGGTGCTTAAGTGGAAATTTTGGTCTCAACAAGACCTTAGAGTTGGTTCAAAGGTTCTATTGTTGGCCTAAGATGCAGAGAGACATTAGGAGGTATGCTGAGTAGTGTTTGGTATGTCAGAAGGAAAAAGGTAATTCCTCCAATGCTGGTTTATATCAGTCTCTTCTCATTCCACATAGGCCTTGGGATTGCACTAGTATGGATTTTGTGGTAGGATTACCTAGAACTCAAGAAGGATTTGATAGCATCTTTGTAGTAGTTGACAAATTTAGAAAAAATGGCTCATTTTATTCCTTGCAAGACAACACATGATGCAAGTCATATTGCTTACTTATTTTCCAAAGAAGTTGTTAGAATACATGGTTCGTCTACTATCATTGTTTCAGATAGGGATGTTAAGTTTCTTGGTCATTTCTGGAAAACATTGTGGAAGAGATTGGGTACTAATCTCTCTTTTGGTTCCGCTTATCATCCACAAATGGATGGCCAAACCAAAGTTGTGAATAGGTCTCTTGGAAATATGCTTAGGCGCTTGACAAAGGAATATGGGAAGAGTTGTGATCAGCTCATTCATCAAGAAGAATATGCCTACAATGATAGTGTCAACTGGTCTATAGGTAAAAGCCCTTTTGAAGTTGTTTATGGTATGCATTGAAGGGCTATAATGGAGTTGAAGGATATCACTAACTTGCAGCCTAAGAGTGGAACAATAGATGACATGGCACAATCCATGAAGGAGATTCATGAGCAAGTGAGAAAAGCTCTTCAAGATACCTCCCAAAAAGTCAAGGAAAGAGTGGATGCTACAAAGAGAGATGTTCAGTTTTCAATAGGTGATTATGTGATGGTTCATTTAAACAACGCAAGGCTACAAAAGGGAGTTCCAAGCAAACTTCAGATGAGGAGAATAGGCCCTTGCAAAATCTTTGCTAAGTATGGGTTGAATGCTTACAAAGTTGATTTGCCTACTGATGTTTCTTTCTGTCCCATTTTTAATGTTGCAGATTTGATTGCTTTCAAAGGGAAGCCACCTAAGGAGATTCAGAGAGTTTCAGATGTTGCACAATCCCTTTCTGATCTATCTCTCCCTTCTCTTTCTATTCCCCAAGCAGAATAGGTTCTAGACTCCAGGATTATCAAGAAGACAAGGAATCACACCTACATGGAGCATCTAATCAAATGGAAGGATAAGCCTATCTCAAAGGCCACATGGAAACCTAAAAGTAACTTTCAAAGTCTTTCATTCTTTCTTCTTTTCTGCCTCAAGGAGTCACATGACTTCTTTTTTTGGGGGGGAGTATGGTGCAAGAGCACTTAGTTGAATAAAACTCTCCTTTTTGAGTATTTAATGCTTTCATGTTTGTAATGTCTTGTGCCAAGTTTATAATGTTGTTTTAGGTTTTTGTGTGTCTTGTTTAGTGGTCTTGATCTCATTTTGGAATCAAGAGGTCAAGTTTTTCCTTTCAGGCTTTGAGTTGACAATTTTTGGCAAAAATGTGCAAAATTGCCAAAAAGGTCTTCTAATGCTTTCCAAAGAATTGAAACATGTTTGATAAGTGTTTTTAAGCATGTCTAGGGTGTCTAGACAAGTTGATAAGGTTAGGTTGTCAAAAATGTCTTTTGGAGCGAGAAATGTTGTCATTTGGGCTTGTAAAAGTTGTCATTTTTTTAACTTTTCTTGCAAAATGAAGTTGTGGAAGCCTAATGTCCATAATGGGCTTGATAAATGACTTGTTGGACTATAAAAATACCTCTCTTTTCCTTGAAGAAGGATGGTTATTGTATGAGGAAGAGGTTCTTGATAAAAATCATGAAAGTTTGGCTTTTATAACTGGTTTTTTCTTCCTTTGAGTAATAGTCCGTACTGTAGCTCTCATAGTCCATATTGTACATTTGAGAAGTGTGTATAACAATTTTACAATTCTCTCTAATTGATTGTTGTTATGGTTTCCTTGAAAATTTGATTATACAAAATTATTTTTACTCTTGTGTGCTCACTACCCTATTAAGGGTTCAGAGTGGGAAAATGCCACAACTTGACTAATCCAGGTCAGGGATGCCACAAAATGGATTTAGTAAAGGTGGAATTCATGTATATACTATACATATGATCCACTTTATGTCAAAAGTGTGGTTGGAAGAAGGACTTAAGCAAATACTAGGCAAGTAGTGATTACTCAGCTAGTAGCATGATTAAAAACTAAAGATTTGTACCGAAAAGCAATTTGGAGTGAACAAATGAATGAGGCAGAGGTATGGGCATGTGCCCAAGGATTTTTAACATAATCTTGATGTGTTAGAGTATATTTTTCCATTTAATCATTCTCTTTTTGTAAGCAAAATAGTGAGTTCACTATTTTTGTGTTTTGTGTTTGTCCAAATGCTCATGGAATGCTTCGAAGCATCATCCAAGCCTTGTAACTAAGAAGAAAATTCAATATGAGATTCTCTAGTGTTTTGTTGACATCATTGAGGTATACTTCCTATTCAAACTCTTCATTATGTAGGTCCAAAGAAGTTGCAACAGTTGACTAGTAAAGGACAATAATTTAACAGTCACAGTGGCATTTCTCTTCATTTTTCTTAGTGGCTTGCCTAGTGTTTGGCATAATGCTTGTAAATGATAGGTAGGGGAAGATTTAATTTCCTATGGCAGAGGTCTCCTAGCAGTGTGGGGGTTTGAATCAAGCTTGGTGAAGGAATCCATGGTAGAAGCATCCAAACCCTCATGAAACCCTATGTTTAAGCCTAATTTTGTGGACAATCACTAAACCAGGTTGAGGGAGTCCCAAACCACAAAAATACCTTTGTTTAGACCTATTCCACACTAACTGAATCATCTCCCATGGTCAAGATGCCCATTGCTGGCTAGCATGGGCAAAATTTGGCCAATTTGGCCTTCATGGGCTAGTAGCCCTTTTGACTGCATAACACATAATTGACTTTTTTTGTCAAAATGCATAAACCCGGTTATAAGGAGGATTTTGGGGTTTTTGAAACCTTATGAGATCTCTCCAAAACAATGAAATGAGCATCAAATAGGCCTTTGGATAGTGTGTAATCCTTTTGGAGGTTTTTGACTTTTGGTTGGTGTTTTGAGTAAGCTAAGGGCTATGAGCCTTAAACCAAGTTGGGTGTCAAACTTGAACAAAACCTTGCTGCCCCTACATGTCCATGTTGAAGACTCCTAATGCACTCTGAAATAGAGGGTTCAATGCCAAAAGAATAGAGATTGAGGATGTGTAGATGTGTGGAGTGAGCAATTTTGAGTAGGTTTAAGCATGGGTGTGAGCTATCACCAAAAAGGGAGGTTGTTGGTAAAGACTTTTAAAGAGAGACCTGACTATTGCAACTAATCTTGATATTGGCCAACATAAGGAGCAGACATAAACAATATTTTTGTTTCGTTTTGTAACTTCTTGACCAAAATTGGCCTTTTGAGCACTTACCTAGCAATCTCCCTATCACTTAGGATCATCTTGTGGCCCCAAAACCCTAGAATTTCTAAAGCTCTCCTGGAATTCCTTAGGCCTAAGGAATTTTCTCAAGATGTTAAGATTGTTCACAACTAGGGTGATATATACTTATACCCTGTCTCTACTGTGTTCAGAGTCTATGGTTTCAGAAGAACTCCATATTTACTCCCATATCAAGTCCCATTGAAGATAGGAATTGTAGAGGTCCTAAGGCAAATCGGGGTTTGCAAGAGGTAGAATTAACAAATAGGGGGAAAGGGACAATTTTCCCAACTGTCATTGTTGTACATCAATTTGTAATCACCAAGGCTAGTTGGAAACATTTTGATGACTTCTTTTAGCCATACAGGTTGTCTACTGTAGTATCAAGATTTGCTCACCCTGAAGACTTTTTTAATGTTATGTTCAGGAAGAGAGCTGTATGTAAAGGTAGAACACACCAGTTTCATTTTCTTGAGGATTTGATCATAAATGTGTTCAACCTTGATGAACAGGAATTGAGAAAGGAAAAATGGATAGCATATAAAAGGGCTCTTGATTTAATACACCAATTTGATATTTGTTATGACTCTTTGTCTAGTTTTACTCCCTTTGAGGAAAGGGCTAAATTTTTGATACTTTATTTTTGAAGATTTAATGCAGACCTTAAAGGAGAAAAGGGAAGTTATATTGAAAAATGATCTTGAAAAGGCTAAGTTGGTTCTATCCAAGCTTGCCTTTGCTAAGGCCATCCCTCTAGGTGAATATGTGATGCACAAGAGGCCAAAATATATTGTGCTACTGCCAGTCAAGGGTGAGCCTTCTACTTCAAAGGGAAAAAGAGCAATAGAAGATGTAGTTTAAATCCAAGATTCCCCTAAGAGGCAAAGGGTGGGAAAAGAGGTGCAAACAGGTGAGCCTTTATACTCTCAATCCCAATCCTCAATTCATGTGGGAGATGAACATGCAGTAGCTGAGCAATTATTGCAGTTAGGAAGTCTTGGGGAGATTGCCTATACTTATGAAGTACAAGAAGGGATGCCTAAAGAACTACCAAGTTCTGAAATGGATTTGACTGTAGAGGAGTTTAAAGGAAAAGAGTTGGACACTATCATCAAACAAGCCAATGAAGAATTCCTGGCTAATAATAATTTTGTTACAACAGGATCTTTCATGCAATTTATTTGGAAGCAAAATATAGAAAAATTCAAAGCCAAATGTGAGAAGAGGCAAAATGAACAGCCCCACAAAGATGCATCTGTAATGGAGGAAGAAGTAAAACAAGAAATGATGACAAAATTCAAAACCATTAATCCTGAGCAGGGGAGAGAAATTGTAGCAAAAGCTGGTGTACTAATTCTCCCACAGTGGGATATAGCAGATGCACTAGTCCTTTAACTAGTAAGGAAAGAAACAAAGCCCTTAGAAGGAGTGACATTTAGGAAGGACCATGTTGCTTTGGTCATGTGGCCTTTAAGGAGGGATGAGAAAAAAAAGAGAAAGGACACTTCAAGGTCCAACTACCTTGGAGGTATGATTGTGAAAAGAGTGCAGGATACAAGGGTAGTAGAAGCTACCAACACAGTTTTGGAATCAAAAAAATTTAGTGTGGTAGTAGCCGAGAAGGAAGCCAAGGAAAAATTTGACCTCCAGGTAAAACTAGAGACAATTCTAAAGGCTTATAATGAAGCTAAAGGAGAGATAGCCCATAGGGATAGTATCTTTGCCAAGTTGAAGAATCAATTAACAGGGCATTACAAGTAAGCTGAATCTTCCACTTTATTGATTGCCTCTTCTCCAACAAAACCTCCACCCACCAGCCCAATCATTCAATTTCCTCCTTCTCCTATGACTTCTGGTTTTCAATCAACTAAGACCATACAAGATGAAATGGAAAAGTTGAAGCAAGCTCAAGCCCTGTTTGCAAATAAGTATGAGGAAAAGGTCAAAGGTACAATCTTGAAATTTGCCGACACGGTAGGAGCTTCTATTGTGTACATTTATATTAAAAGAATTTTGAATATGTTGATTGATTTGAAAGAAGACAAGGCTACTTTGGAGCCAGTTTTGAATAAGTGGATGCCTAGAGAGGTGGATTTAGAACTTATGTGTTCATCTTATGAAGAGGCAGAGGCTGATGTAAATATTAAATCCACTTATGATTTAGTGAAAAGCATGACCACATTAGCAGAAGGAAGGGTCGGTGTAGAGAGAAAGGCCAACTTGTATAGAAGAGAATATGCTAACCATAAGTTTGAATTGTTTCCTAGGGGTTTTGTTAGTTTAATTCAATTGAAAGATGAAAAGGTGTGGCTTGATGAGCTAGGATATAACTTGTCTCAATGGATAAATGAAGTCATCAATATAGATGACACATCTTTATTTATTCGAACAATTGAAGAAATTGAGAAAATAAAGTCACATTATGGTTTTTTGGAGACAGAGGTTAAGCAATTAAGAAACACATGGAAAAGGTTAAATAAACTGAAGAAGAAAATTGTTAACTTCTCGTAGCCTAGTGATGATGTGTTCCAAGTGTGGAAAAACAAGTATGCAGTGCAAGAAGAGGAGGTTCAAGAACAATTAGAAGATGTTGTAGTGGAATAACAAACTTCAAAGCCATTAGTAGTTGAAAATGGTTGTAACAAAGTTTCCTAAGAAAGTCTGAAGATTGTTTTGCATCCATATCATTATAAATGGATACCAAGACTTTAGGAAAATTATCACAAGAATTTGTAAAGAAACTCTGTTGAAATATATCTAGGGTTTTCTGGTTCTTTCAGAAATCACCTTGAGTTATGTAAGATTTTCAAAAAATGAATATTAATATACAGATCAAAACTTTCTAAGCCTAAATCTTCGTTGTCTTTTGGTGTGCCTTCATTAATTTACTGATTTCTTTTGAATAATTTAGGGTTATTTGATTGAATAGGGATTGCAAGGCAATCCTATAGATATGTTTTAGGCCTTTCTCTTTAGGAGAGGAATTAAATATATGTGCGATATCTCTATAAGTAAATCAATTGTTTGCTACTTTGAATTTGATAAATGGTTTTTAGCTTAAAGGGGAATAACTTATATAAATGTCAGGCATATATTAGGTTAATGAAATCCAAAGTGATGAGATGTATGAGAATGTCCTGATTTGGAACTCTTGTTAAAATTGGGTGACTCTATAGCCTAGATAAGGTGCTATTATCAATTGTGGAGTTTTTTTTAGGTTTCTTGGGGTCAACACTAAAAATGAACACATGTTTTCTTTTAATGTTTCAGAATTATTGAGGTGATGAGGTTCATAGGTTTTTAGCATTGGTTTGATGTGGATCTGATATTAAAAATTGTGAAAGTATTCACAAGAGGTATACCCACTTGAGCTTTGGATAAGCTTAAAGTGTAGAAGGTTTTGTAGAAACCTTGTTATATGTTTTTTTGGAATTCTAGTTTCTTGTTGTCCTCTCCATATGCAACAGAGGTTTCAAATTTTCTTACAGAGGGGATTGGAGGAATCAAAATTTGAGAACAACAAATCCTAAGTGATTGGTTGTCAAATTTGGCTCCTGTTAAGCTCATAACCTCTTTGTTAAGGATTTTCTTCTTCTTTTTAGGTCTGGAACCGATGGAGGGTAAACTAGTAATGGTCGTGATAGTTTCCTTAGTAATCTTAAATACTGAGTCCAACCACATATATTATCTGTGAACCCTACTAAGGACATAGCAGATGACTTCATCTAAGAATTTTAGCATATGGAGGATATCTATGAAACCTAAATCCTCAACTACCTTATGTTTTGATTTCACTACCCCATTCTCGTTGGTGATTACATTCTTGTAGATTTTCATCAAATCTTTAGACCCTAAACTTTCTATGTAATAATGTATGTATGCGCTAGGGTTTTCAACAAACGTGACTCCCTTCGGGATTTTAGAAAATGCACCAATAGAGTCATCCAATTTTTCTATCTTAGGAATGATCTTGAAAATGGGTCTAGGTCATTTAATGTTTTCCACAATGGTAGGGTTTGCTACAAATTTGGGAATAGAACATGAAGATGTTATTGCGAAACATAAATACCTTATAACTGTGAAATCCTTGAATTCTCTAAAAAAAAATTTGTTGATTCACCTTTAGAATGCCTTATCTCAATTTCACTCTCTTTGAATGCTTGGATGCTTGGTGAATTGAAATGAGAGGTTACAATGCATTTATAACTAAAAATTGACTTACAACCGCAATAAATGCTTTGTCAGTGAAGTGAAAACTCCACATATCCACCGATAAAGAAGAAATATAACTTCTTACCACCAACCAATGGTAAATGCATGATTTTCAATTTGTTACCTTACCCCTAAGGATTATTCCTTAGTTAGATGAAGAATTTCCTGCCAGTGCAAGATTACCATGTTTTGCCGGTGCAATGACAAATTCATCACTTCTCTAATCTCTCTTCCTAATCCATTATTTAGAAATTTATTGCTTGATTTCGGTTACCTTTTCTTTGCCTTTGTTATTTGATCCTTTATTGTTCACCTATACATTCTTACTTCTACAAATTTTGCAATATGCCCAATCTTGTTACATGCATAACAAGTTACATTATTTCTCTGAATAGCCTTTCCATAACCTTGACCGTGTTGAGTTCTGCATTGATTAGATAAATGTCCAAATATACCACAAACATAGCATTTCACATTCATTCTACAATTGTCTAAGTTATGACCATTTTTATTACATTTGGAACATTGACCGGTGGGTAAGTTTGTATTTTGATTATTCCTAAATCTGCACTGATTTTCTCTATGACCAAATTTGTTGCAATTAAAATATTTCCCATTAAATTTATAAGCATTATTTTGCCTTACTGGTTTGCTATGATCATGATTGTTTGTAGTCCTGAAACTTTCTCCATTTTCAAATCTAGGTCCAATTGTTTCTCCATCAGGTTTCTGACTTTTCAACATATCATCAAGATGATCTAAGCTCTTCTTGAATTTGTCTTTGTATTCATTTGCAGTGACCAACTCACTTTCCACAGTGCTAACTTGTCTCAAAAGTTCCTCCTTGTCATGTTGCATGTGAATCAAATCAGTTTTAAGCATACCATTTTCATAACTAAGCCTTTGAGATTCATCTGATCTTTCATTTAGTCCTCTAGCCAAATCTTCCTCATTCCTCTTTCTATCTTAAATATCCTTGCATAGTCTCATGGATAAATCTTGCATCTCATTCTTCATGTTACTGTTCTCTTGTCTCAATTTGTCTGCAATATCTCTAAGAGTTTATTTTTCTTCATCATCTTGATTTTGCAACTGCACATGTAGTTATTTTCTCTTATTCTTTCCTATAACCAGGTTATCTTGAAATGCTTTGATAAATTCCCGAGCAACCTTGAGTTCATCTTCCAGTTTTATATTCTTCAATTTTTCTACATCAAAATCTTCAAGAGCTCCTTCCAACTGTTGTCTCAAACTTTCCCTCAGTACCGGTTTCAAAATCTTCCTCAAGCTATTAAGCTTCTGCAAATAGAGGACTAGGCTTTGATACCAATTGTTAGATACTTAGACAATCCCAAAGACACTGAGAGAGGGGGGGGGGTTAATCAGTGTCTAACTGGTTAACAAAAGATTTAAACTTTTTTGCAACTTTATAACCCAAATTAATATATCGGTAAACAAGTAATAATGCAATAAAGAGAAATAAAAGTATAATCATCAATGCACACCATCACCATCACACAGATATTTTTGGTGAGGAGACCTGGTAGGGGAAAAACCTCAGTGGGATTTGTGACCCGCAATATTTACTCACTGGCGAATATGAATAAAAATTACTTATACAATAGGGGCCTACACATACAAGAATGCCAACAGCCTAGAGCTCACTACTCAATCACAAAATAGGAGTCACACTAACTACACAATTGGATGATTAAATCCAATAACAATGTAGTGCTCAAAATAGCATCTCCAATGTTGGATTCAGTACCAATTTAAGCTCTGTCAAATACCTCTGCCACAAACCTTGCTTCACTTTTCTCTGCTCTTATTCACTCATAAAATAATTACATCATAATGCATATACAAATATTCACTCTCACATAGCACTTATATTCATTACCTAATTATATTTCACTTACTTAGAGAATGACCTACAAGATCTCAAACATATATGAGTCTTTATAATACATCATGTCGGCTATACAATATAAATACAAAATAAAATAATATAATTTCCATGTCGGCTCAAAGTGCCGATAAGATATTCTGTTAGTGTAGAATGGATACCGGTGAGAATAACTTTGTTGTACCTACAGGTGCTGGTAAATGATGTATGTTTCCAGTGTAACCTATGAACCATGTTACCAGTTGGCTGCCATTAATGACAACATCAACTATTCTCATTTGAGTGTATAATGCCATCAACATAAAACTATGAAACCGACATCCGGTAGGGTACATCGCTAAGCATTTATGATAGTGATGAATTAGCATTTACTCACTGATAAAAAGGGAAAATGGACTCATTTTCACTCACCAGGCACTCGAGAAAACTAGAGAAAAGCAAAGGAGAATCATAGGTGATCAAGAGCGAGCAAAGGAATTCTAAAGAATTTCCAGTAGTCATCTGAGAAGTAATCAAAATCCTTCAACTGACGACTATTTTCTAGGTATTTATTTGAAATGGCATCTGGATCATCATCTTGTCCTAATTTCATTGCAAATCCCACTGTTGTTAAGGTTAAGGATAGGCTTAGGCCTATTTTCAAGGAAGCTCCCCAAATTGCTATGTAGGAAGACTCTACTGGTACATTTTTTGAGGGTTCTCAATGGTGTGGTTTATGTGGAAGATGTCAAGGCTTGTATTCATTGCATCTTCAAGGATTTAGGCACTAAGGAAATCAAGGGAATGTATCAATCTATGATACTAGGTAGCTCCCGTACAATCAAGCCGAAATATCAAATTATTGAAGATCTAGGGTTAATCGGAATCCTGTATATACAAGAATTCAAGGATGAAGTGATCAGATATGTTCTGAGTAGGGTCCATAATGAATTCATCTAGCTGGAATAGCCCCACATGATCACCAAAGAAGCTATTTAGGCGATCACCAACTTACCCAAAGTTAGACAAGAACCAGGAAATAAGATCTCCAACAATGTGGTTGAGAAGCTCACCGACGCAACCCATGATGGAAGATTGATGAGGGTCAGCACCATCAAAGACACATATGTGAAATTTTTTAGCTTGATCATTGGTTACAAGGTAACTCAATCAAGTCAATTGAACTATGTTGTTAGTTCCTGTATCCATGCGCCAAACCAAATGATAAAGAATAATGAAAAGTGTGACTTATGTGAATGGTTAAGGAGTGAATTAATGATTAATCTTGGCAAGATCAAAGGTGTTAAGAAAGGAACTTTCGAGTTTGGCAATGTTATTATCTGTTTCATGTTGTACTTCATGAATGAGCTACCAGGTTTGGAAAAGAAACATTGGGTTCATGACATATCGATAGATATGTAGATCAAAGATGTAAGCACCAGTCTTAGTAGTAACAGGGATGACTAGTTTTGGGGCTACTTAAAAAATATTTAGGAGAACATGAGATTGAGGGAGAGAATCTCCAAATACATTATGGATAAATACTCCACTGATATTTGCTTCATGGTAAAAATAGATGAGACACTCATGAAAGTAGTGGAACCTAGAACTATATGGGTCACTAAATTGGGTTATAAAGTAGATGATATCATTTTGGAGCTATATGCTAAAATGCTGATTGATGCTCCTTTGGATGATAAGGGTGAACACTTTGGCATTGTAGGGAAAAGGCTCTTGAGGTCAAAATTGGTTTCAACAAGAAAATGAGGGAAAATAAGATAGACAAAATATCTGTATTTGTTCAAAATGTAATTCACAGGATAGATACAGAACTAGGTTCTGGATCTAAACCGGTAGATGAATTGGCAACAACAAGTACCCCTGAGGTGAAGAGGTCTGAGAATTTCATTTCTTCTATCACTTCTAACTCTGATCTAGAGGATAATAAACCTCTTGCAATTAGAAGGGTACACAGGAAGAAATATGACAACCCTTTGCTAGAGGAGAAGAAGGTGGAACCAAGGAGGAGGCAAATTAAAAAGGTAACAACTACAATCACACCTCCGACAAGGAAACCTGTTCAGAAGAGGTAGCCTGCTCCATCCGCTCTTGCAACCCCCATCAAGAAGAAAAATAGTTTGATTGATGAAGCAATTGAATCTTGTAATGTTACTATCATCCCCCCAATGACTTGTGCAGAATTGATTGATGAGGTAACTAAAGATGGAATCTTGAAGAATCTGTCAAATTTATATGAAGATTTAGATGATAATGAGAAAAATGAAATAGAAGAAGTAATTTTGTTATATTTAGACATATATAAGAAGGCTTTAGTAGAGATTTTGAAGGAAATTCCCTTATCATTGTACAATAAGTTAGATGCAAGGAGATTAGATGCAATAAGGAGGGACAAAGAGATTAAATAAGTTGAAATTTTGAGTATGTGTGGCTCTATAAATAATGAGGAAATGAAAAGGTGTATAGATGTTGCAAATAGAACAATCTTTAGCAGCAAAACCCGACAAATAGGCCTAATGATGGGTAGAGTCAATGAGATAATAAATGAGACCAGAGATGGTTGGGCTAAATTCTTTCAAAAGAATCCTGATTTTCTCACTTCCCAAGAATAATTTGCTAAGGCAACTGCTCCCACCATTCCGGACAAATCTAAGGGGAAAGGAATTTTGGGAAGTCCAGTTCAAATTTTGAGTGAACCGACAGATAAACCTAAAACTGATGAGAGTGTACAGACTAAATCAACAAAAACTACATTTTAATATTCTAGGCAAGGTAATATAGATAATGTAGATGATACAGATAATATTATGGATAATAATCCACCGGCAGTAACAGATACTACACCAAGTGGTGAAGCCACCGATGCAAAAGAGGATGAGAAAAGAGATATACCATGTTAGCACATATTTTTACAAAATATTTTATGCTATATGGAGGCCTTTTTCTTTTATCATATGAGCATTTATTGCTGGTTTTTATATGTAGGAACTTTATTAGCATAGGTAAAGTTCTCTAAAAGATTAGATGTTTCACGAGTATTAAGGTATCACTTGGGCACACTAAGGGAATGCACTAAGTATAGACTACACAAGGAATCCATTATGGAAACATTTGTTAGTAGAGAAGTCATTATGGTATGATCTTGGATTGTCTTCTAGTATGTATCGGATCCTATGGGAAAGGTTGGGATCACCAATATTCAGGATGGATGGATCATCTATGCTAGATTGTAAAATTTTAATTATCGGCATAAGTAATCCCGATGAAAAAACATTTGCAAGAAAAAGAAGGATTATCGACATAAATTATACCGATGAAACAGAAGGTGGATGCATTGGAGCGCTTAAAAAATACTCAACATGGTATGTGCTCTTGAAAAATTCATACCATCGGGATACCTTGTTCTGATGAAGAAAAAGGTAGTTTTTTTTCTATAGGCATATATCGGCTTATCGACAAAATGTATAAATTGTTATATCGATAACCCATGAAGCCATCGGTGTAACTTGTGATGATAAGGAAAAGTAGGTCATGGACTTATAGTATTAGGAGATCGAAAGTAATGAGAAAAGTCTATCCCAATACCTGATGATTGAAGGGAACCAAAGGTGGTCCCATTAGAAAAAAGAAGCATATTGGAGTAGTCCAAAAATGGTTAGGCTAATCCCCGATGACCTGAAGAATCGGAGGGTGGAACTATTGGTATTACCTATATCGATAAAATAGAATCGAAGGTATAAAGCATAAAGGTTCATCAGAGACTTATCAAGACTTTGGGAGGAGGAATATAAAAAGGCTATTCCGACCCCTGATGAAGATAGAAGCACCTACGGGGATATCAGTGTAGACTATACCGATAAAGTAAGCATTAAGTGAGTACTCATCGGGACATCGGAAGAAGAAATTTTATGTTGTGCTGACTCTCAATAGGATTGTTAAGGCAAATGGTGAGTTGCTAGGAGTTCTTTGGGGAACCTATGATGTGAGGTATGTATATGCTTCATAAATTCAGATATCTCCATATCGTGTAATGTGCATGAAATAAAAGATTTTGTGTTTGATCAAATAAAATGATCAAACACTATTTAAATCATTTAAATAAATGATTTAAAGGCACATTATGAAGGGCATACTTTGAATCTTTGAAATAAAAGATTTAAAGTATTTTAAGGGAAGTAAAAGGTTTTTATTTCATAAGGAAGGATACATTTGTTCCTTCCTTGGCCCATATATTTCATAGGAAGTATTCCTTACCCTAAGTTGGATATAATGTTTTATTTATCATCTCTTAAAATACAATGATTTTATTCCTTGCAAAATTGCTTTGGTAAGAATCATATTCATTTTTAGTTACTTTTTGAATAATTATAAATGAATATATCTTGTCAAAGAGAAATTACATAGATGCTTTGAGGTAGAAGTACCTGTTGATTTTTCTTATCATTTTTTCATAAATATTGACACCCTCAATCAATAAATTGAATAATTTATTGAATTATTTATTAGGGTAAATTATAAAGAGTTTGATTCACTTTTATTATGATATGTTTCCCTAATCAAATTGAAAAGTGAAAATATATTATTGCAAAGATGGAATATTTATCCAAAGTAATTATTTCCAAAGAGAATTTTATATGGTTAATGTTACTTTTGAAAAGTAAATTTGAAAATCATATGAATATTAGGGATTATTATTTACGTAAGCATTTGCCCTAGAATTTTTAGGAGCAAATTATTAAATATCCCTAGCAATATGAGTTATTAGGGATTATTATTTACGTAAGCATTTGCCCTAGAATTTTTAGGAGCAAATTATTAAATATCCCTAGCAATATTAGTTTTTCATAAATAAATAAACTGATTAAACTATTTAGTGTGCAGGATGTTCACATATGGAAGTTTACATTTATGCCTAAAAGTACATATTGAGGAGGGAGTATTTCTCACTAACAATATTTATTTACTTGCAATAACATTATGGAAAGTAAATATCATTTATAGCATTTGACATAATTATGATAATATTTTATTTTCCTTTGAGGAATTATAAAGGTATATATGTTTTCCCAAAAGGGAAATTGTATTACATAATTAATATTATTTTGATGTATTATTTATCATTAATTTTACATTAATATTTTTACCCATAAATCATTAAATTGAATACATATTGGGGAAACCATTATGTCTTATTATATGGATGATGCATTTAAAGATCAAAATATTATATTTGGACCAAAAGAGAGAATGTGTTTTATTTTGAAGAGTTATGTTTTACCTTGAGTAAAATGATGAAAACAGTTGTGTATTAAAATGGACTTATATTGCATATGATTATTATTTGCCTTAGTTCATAAAACCAAATGTCTATATTAGCCTAAATTATTATTTTATTATGAATAAATATTTACAAGTGTAAAGTGCTTTGAGTTTTATGAGGGTATAAAGATTATTAATACTTCAAAAGAAGAACCTAATCAAGAGTAATATATGATTTATCAATGAAATTGATTGGTTTAATTTATGTGTAGGATATTTCATCAAATATTGATGATGAGGAATATTAAAGAATGCATAAACGGAAATTGAATTTTATCAAAGTGCAAGATTGAAAAGAGTATTGTTAAAGTTTTTATTTAGTATGTATTTAGGGTTCTTATTTGTAATCATTTATTAAACCAAAGGGTGTGTCCTTTGGAAGGAAATTGTTCGTAACTCCCTCCTGTGTGTGAAAGCGTGTGTCCTTTCATATGTGCCTATTGATTTATATATTTAAAGGGAGTCAATTTTTTGGAAGAGGTGGAGTTCTGATAGAACATCATGTTGTTGTAAGGATTGAAACTCATTTGTATTAGGAAGGTTTATAGGAAGAAGAAGTATCATTTTGTGCAAGCAAATTGTAATGAAGTATCTCCAAGTGTAGCTTTTGTGTGATGTCATTTCTCAGAGATTAATATACAAGGTTCATTGTTTCTACTTCAAATATAGTGTATAATTCTGTGTTGATGAAATATTCTTTGTCCTCTTGATAAATCTGTTTAAGGATTAACTATAATGTGAATCACATGTTGTTACATTAAATGTGAGATTGGGTTCTTATTGTTTATGTGACACATATTGAATGTTTATAGTGATGATTAACATTGTCTCCTAAGTTGATAAATTTATTTGTCCATAAAGTATCATATATATTCTTGGATAGAGGTATTGGTCTGTTATTCATTCTCTTAGATTCTGATTTGATACGCATAAGGTCCTTGAGAGAGAAACATTCTTCTAAAGCCTTTTGAACTAATCTATTGCATATTTCTTGTATGTCCTGAAAGCATTTTATTTCCAAAATACAACAATCTTTTTACACAATTATATTTACATTCAGTTTTCAATTTCAAAAGCACTCAACAATAACAGGAAATTATTGCCATTCTTGCAAAGAGTTTTCTTAGCAAAGTTTAAATCCACTTTAAATAACTCTTGTTGTTCTTGAGAGGGGGAGGTATACCCACCTAGGTTCAGTGGAGCTTAAAGTGCAGAGGGATTTAGTCTTTGACTATCCCTATTCGTTGGAAAAGGCTGATTGGACTGCTTGAGGATTTGGCAAGTCTTTTGGTTTTCCAATCTGTGGTTCTGGGAGCCAACAGATTGGTGAATCTGCTGGGGAGTTGTCATACATATTTTGACATTCACCTAGAAGCTCTGGTGTTTTTTCATTGAATATTCGATAAGTTTTCTTTTCCCAATCTGAGTCACACAATAGATTGGTGACTCTGCTGGGGAATTATCTATAAAACATCAATTCTAGAATCTCATTTAAGGTGCTCTACTAGAAGGAAGAACCCAAGAGCTTAATAAGTAATTTTTCCTCCATAGGAGGTGGCAACTCTACCTAATAAGAAGTTTTATTTCAATTGGTGACTCTACTAGGGCAAGAGACTCAAAGGGAGATGAAAATTCCTCTCTTTGATGGTAATAGGAAATCTATTACAAGATGTTTCAGAATTGGTTAAAAAATTTATTTTTTCTAGGGGACAATGGGCCATTGGACCTTAGAAGATTTCATGTAATTTTGATGATTTATTTTTACATCTTGCACAAGTTGTACCAAGGTTCTGTGGTGAGCATAATGAATCAGTGACGTGGCATTTAGAAGCATTATATTCATATATAAAATACCATGACATTGGTGATGAATGGAAAGTAATGATATTATTTGCCCAAACATTGGAAGATAGGGCAAAGGAAGAATATGACTCACTTCCTGCACGTAGCATTTCATCCTGGAGAAAATTTGAGAAATTGTTCGCACATGAATTTTATATTGCAGATGTTGAAGGAGATAACAGTTGTTATGAGCAAGATGAAGAACAAATATTCAATGAAAAAGATGAATCGTATGTTTCCCCTTTGTAGACATTCTTTGATTTAGAAAGTTATGAGGATGAATCTATAACACAATTGTTCATAAGGATGTTTAGAATTTACAAAAAATTACCTTCAGATATCAGGCCTTCATTTTCAAGAAAAATGCATGAGTTAGGGATTCATCATGATCCTCAAGTAAAACTTTTGCTCAAAACTTTAGAAGAAGAACTTGATGGTGTTCCGATATCACATGAGGAGGAAAATATGGATTTAAATAAAGAAGAATCCATTTGTGTGAATGAATGCAAAGGGGAGAAAGAACCATTTCTTAGTACAGAAGAAATTTCTTATCTGTTAGAAAAGGAATATGAAAGGTATGTTCAGAGAAATGGTCCAAATTTTTTAAAATTAAGCAAACAAATGGATTAGGGCACATTCAGGGTGTGTTTGATGAAGTAAGTGATGATCCCCAGGAAAATATGTCAAAGGAATTTGTACATGGTGATGAGTATAATAGGGGATGTGTGCCTGGAAAGAGTTTTTCAAATCTTTAGTACAACAAATCTCCAGAGGAAATTGAAGAAAGGTTTCCAAGATATGAATTCTTTTCTAGTCCATTTTGTGAAATAGATATGCATACATTTTATTCATAGGAGGATGTCTCTATAGAGGACATTTGTGAAGACATTATTCCAAAAGATAAATCACCTAATACCTCTCATGAAAGTACGTATCATAATAATCCTTTAAATAATGAATTATATGAAGGCTCACATCAAGGCATGCCTATATTTTTTCATTTGTTGCAATTAGAGGGAAGCAAGTTTGATCATAGTTTTTTAGAAATGGAAACCATAGAGGAAAATATGGTACTAATAAATGGTGATATGACCAAAAGGAATAGTATATTTTCACAAAATGCTTCCAAAAATAATGTTTGTTTAGAAGCATCATATGAGAAAAGGGAAGGAGAAAATGCATTTGAGGATGACCTAAATTTTTCAAATCAGCTATATGATGAAAGTAAAATAATAATATATGATGGCTTATCTCACAAAAATATTTTTGAAAATCCCTTTCATGTTAAATCATTATGTGAAAGAAATAGAGTGTTTTGGGATATAATGTCAATACAGAAGATACAACATGACACAAAGGATAATTATGAAAATTTGGGGGATCCAAATTCATATATTATGGACATAAATATTTCAAAATGTTATAAGAATTATTTACGAAATATTTTTTTACCCAAGGAGTATTGCACAGTTGAAAAATGTATTGCACCGTGAGAAAAATATTCAAATTTATGATATGGAAGTTTTATGGGAAAATTACACTCAAGTGAGATTCATAGATAGTAAATTTGATTTAATTTTTTCCAAAGATGAGGTATATGATAAAAAATTAGGGTTTTCAAATAAACGTTGGATAAATATTTCTCAAATTGCAAATCCGAAAGCCATATATAAGAAAGGATACAGTGATCAAGTAATATTGGTGGAGTGTATTTGTGCCTATTATAGTAGAGTGAAGAAAAGGAATATAATGAAATATATAGATATTGGGGAAAGTGAAAATTATAGTATTTTCAAAAGGTTCATATTGTTGCATAATTGGAATTAGGTATTTCAATTATCGGCATAAGTAATCCCAATGAAACAAAATTTGCAAGAAAAAGAAGGATTATCGGCATAACTTATACCGATGAAACAAAAGGTGGATGCATTGGAGAACTTAAAAAATACTCAGCACAGTGCACACTCTTGAAAAAGTCATACCATTGGGATACCTTGTTCCGATGAAGAAAAAGGAGGTTGTTTTCTATAGGCATATATTGACTTATCGACAAAACGTAGAAATTGTTATACCAATAACCCATGAAGCCATCGATGTAACTTGTGACGATAAGGAAAAGTGGGTCATGGACTTATAGTATCAAGAGATCGGAAGTAATGACAAAATTCTATCCCAATACCCGATGACTAAAGGGAACCGAAGGTGGGCCCATCAAAAAAAAGGACCATATCAAAGTAGTCCAAAAATGGTTAGGTCGATCCCTGATGACTTGAAGAATCGGAGGGCGAAACTATCAGTATTACCTATACCGATAAAATAGACTCAGAGGTATAAAGCATAAAGGTTCATCAAAGACTTATCGGGACTTCGGGGGGAATAGAAAAAGGCTATTCCGACCCCCGATGAAGATAGAAGTGCTTAAAAATTAATTAGGCCCTAGTTTTGACCTAATTGAATCCACAAAATTGTGCATCAGATGTGCTAAACTGTGCATCCAATGTCCTAAAACTCAAGAAAATGTGCTAAAACATGATATAAAATTTAAACTGACAGAAAAATCATAAAAAATGCACAAAAAATTAAAATTTTCAAATCACAAGGAGGTTTACGAGCGACTCAACTATGGTCCATTGTTGGCCATTTGGAGGAATTGATTACGTGTTGCATTGATATTTTTTCATTGATGTCAACAGTAACTATTTTTTATGCTTTACCGACCCCCTTCTCATCCCGATAGGATGTGTGGTTTCTAGTTGGTTTGGATCCAACATGATCTAGTATGCTCCGGTATGATTAGGTAATGGAATTTTCTTATTCATGTTGATACTTAGTCAATTATTTTTGATCTGGTGATCAGATGCTATCCTATTTTCTTGGAATCTTGGTTTGTGGTTTTGACAAGGGTTTCACCGAAAGATCTTTGATGAAGATCTTTGATGATATGCATAAGTGGTGTTGGTGCAGCTTTTGGTGGAGATTCAGGATGCCGATGGTGATCATGTTTGAGACTTGGTAGATGGAGATCATTGCTTTAGTGTGTGGACCTATATTGGGTCCCACTTGATCTAAATTATGGATTGACTTGATCTAACGTGTGGATTGGACCTCTCGATGTGTTTTCGAGATGTCTTATGGGTTGGATATTATTTGTTTGGTCTAAGGCAGACATGATTTGTAATTATGTAATTCATTTATTGTCTAGTGGCTGACCTGAATGTTTATGGTCTAGGGTTTGTATATATATGATGTAAGATCTCATTGTAGATCATATAATGGTATGGGATATGGATATATAAGGAGAGAATGATGTAATATCATTCAAGAAGAGGATTTGGTTGATCATTGGAAATTGAATTGGATTTATGTAAGAGGATTTAGTCCTCTGGTATTGAGCTTAATCAAAACTATATTCAGGCATAGGAGATGCTATCTTTGCAGTTCATTCATCCTTTCAGATTGTAGTCTAGATTTTTGTGTAGTCAGTGAGACTCCTTTTGTGATGAGAAGTGCACTCTAGGATATTGGCATTCCTACAAGTGCAGGCCCCTCAATTGTAACTCACATACTTATTGCAGAAGTATTATCTTACTGTGGGTAGGCTTCCAACCATGGTTTTTTCCTTTACCGTATTTTTCACGTAAAATTTTTGGTGTCATGTAGTTGGTATTTATTCTCTAATTATTATTTATGTTTAACTTGTTTATCTGTTATTCCAATATTTGATTTAAGCATTTTGGTATTAATGTTTTGGGTTCCAGTATTAAAGTTTTAATTGCTAAATGTTCTGCTAATCTATGACAACTGATTCAACCCCTCCCTCTCAGTTGTCTTCTGGTTATTTGAACTTTTTAACAATTGGTATCAGAGCTTTGGTCCTCTCTACAAAAATATTAACCGCTTGAGGAAAACCCTATGGACAATAATAGTTCAAGTTCATTTGGAGATATCTTTTAGAGAGATATTCCTTGCCTTGATGGAACAAATTACACAAAATGGAAGATTCAGATGGAGACTCATCTGAGATGTCTTGGCAAGGATATTTGGGAGATCACGTAGAATGGTGTTACACCTTATAATCCAACATCTAGAAACCCTCCTCCAGAAAAATTGGATAAGGATCTTGAGAATGATTGTAAAGAAAAAGCCCTCTTGTGTGTACTTTTTGATCAACAATTAATGGGATTAACTAACAAATCATCTGCAAAGGGTAAATGAGATTGTTATGGGAATTCAATATTGTGGTGGAACTCTGAGTGAAGATGAAATTGTTTCTTAAATTTTGAGAGGCCCACCACCATCTTACAAGATGAAGGCTAATGCAATTAATGAATTGAGAACAATGACTAATACTTTTGTCAATAGAGATACCTTGGTTTGGAAATTATCTGCTCTTGAGCTTGAAGAATTTACACCTTCTGGAATTTTGAAGTCTGAACCTTCTTTTCATGCATCTGCATCATCAACCGGTAAGCAAGATTGGAAAGTTTAATATGCAAATGAATTGGATGATATGAAGAAAGAAGATGACAAGTTTGAGCAACTTGAAGCGCTATTTGCTAGAAGAGTACCTAAAGGACTGGTAGGAAGTAAGTATGAAGGAAAAGCACCTTTTAAATGTGTTGCATGTAATAAGGTTGGTCATTTTGTATCTAGATGTCCTGAAAGGAATTCAAGATTTGAAGAAAGATTTAGAAGATCTTTTAAGCCTAACCCTAGATATTAGAGCAAGTATAAGTATAGGAAAAAAAGAGATAAATCACACTACATAGAAAATGAGGAAGGAGTAACTGACTCTGATGATGAACCGACAAAAGAATCTTCTAGTGGTTCTAACAATGGAAAGGAATGGGTGCTCTTGGCTATCGAGGAAGATGTTCTAGCACTGGAAAAGAATTTACATGAGGAGAAGGAACTTGCTGCTAAAATTTAAGACAAGGATGAATGGGTAATTGATAATGGATGTTCACATCATATGATTGGAGATAAAATGAAGTTTCTATCTTTGGAAGAATCTGATGAAAGTGTGGTTAGATTTGGAGATGACAAAGCATGTATGATCAAAGGAAAAGGAACTTTATCATTGTATGGTAAGCACAATACTAATAATATTTATTTTGTTAAAGGATTGGAGCATAATATTTTGAGTGTAGGACAATTGGTGGATAAGGGATTTCAATTACAATTCAAGGATGGAAAATGCAAAATCATTAACAAATTTAGTTTGGAGATTGCAACTGGTACACATACAAAAGGTAATATATTTCATTTGAATTCTAGTGAGAAGACATGTTTAATTGCAAAAATTAATGAGAGTTGGCTATGGCATAAGAGGCTATGTCATGTGAATTTTGATTGCATTCTATTGATAAGTTCAACTAAGGTAGTTAGAGATATACCTAAGATTGTGAAGCCCTATAATCTAGTATGTAAAAAATGTCAAATGGGAAAACATGTCAAAACCTATTTTAGGAGTATACAAGATAAATATAATGATGTTCTTGATCTTATTCATACTCATTTATGTGGCCCTGCTAGAGTTAATAGTTTTCAAGGTGATAGATATTATATGCTAATCATTGATGATTATTCTAGAATGATGTGGGTTACTTTTCTAAGGGAGAAATCTGGGGCTTTTGAAAAGTTTAAAATATTTAAGGCTAAAGTGGAAACTGAGATAGGATTAAAGATTAAATGTTTGAGGTTAGATCATGGTGGAGAATTCACATCCAGTGAGTTTAATAACTTTTGTGAGAAGCATGGTATAAAGAGACAATTTTTTTCTCCCTAGACACCTTAGCAGAATGGATTTGTGCAAAGGAAAAATAGAACTATCTTGGATGATTCTAGAACAATGATGATGGAAGCTAGTCTACCTCATATCTACTAGTGAGAAGCAATGAGTAGAACAATTTCTACATTCAACAGAGTACATATCAAAGGAGAAACTGGTAAGCCACCTTATGAATTATGGTTTGATAATACACCTATAGTTACATATTTCAGAATCTTTGTTAGTAAATGTTATATCAGGAGAGATGATATCAGAGAATTGTTAGAACATGAGATTCCAGAGATTTGTGGAGAGTTCTTATGTCAAGGTGGATGATATGAATAAAAGTCAAATCAAAGTTTATGAGAAGGAACTGATGGTGGAAATGATTATATCTGAACCGGTAGCACCTTTATCGGAATAGAATGTTTGACTAGTTACTGTAGTAGTATCAAAAAATTCAATAGTAACTGAAGAACGAGGAATAGGAATAGAGAGTCAGAAGACTCCTAGGTATGTGAGGTTAAATCATTCAGAAGATCAGATCATTGGGGAGAAGAACAATAGAGTGATGACAAGAAGAAGACTAGCAACTAATGAGGTATGTTTAATTTTTCAAGATGAACCGGTATCAGTTTTTGAAGCATGTAAAGGTGAATGTTGGTTTAAAGCTATGGAAGAAGAATTAGATCAAATTGAGAAAAATAACACATGGACTTTAGTTCCTCAACCTAAAAATAAGAATGTTATTGGAACTAAATGGGTTTTTAGGAATAAATTAAATGAAGATGGTCAAGTTGTAAGGAATAAGGCTAGAATAGTTT
The DNA here is from genome assembly GCF_030272615.1 of Cryptomeria japonica. Taxonomy (NCBI): domain Eukaryota; kingdom Viridiplantae; phylum Streptophyta; class Pinopsida; order Cupressales; family Cupressaceae; genus Cryptomeria; species Cryptomeria japonica. The sequence continues at coordinate 620,721,463 of NC_081405.1, forward strand.
GTAAAGGATATTCTCAGAAGGAAGGAATTGATTATGGTGAGGATTTTGCACCTATAGATAGCATTGTAGCTGTAAAATTATTCCTTACCTATGCTGCCCATAAGAACTACAAGGTTTATCAGATGGATGTTAAGTGTGTATTTTTTAATGGATATCTTGATGAGGAAGTTTATATTGAGCAACCTGATGGTTTTTCACTATCATATGATAAAAACATGGTTTGCAGGTTAAGGAAAGGTTTATATAGATTGAAACAAGCACCTAGAGCTTGGTATGGAAGCTTGGATAAATATCTTTTGAAGCTTGGTTTTGTTAAGGGTAATGCTGATAGTAATTTATATTATAAGATCACTCATGATGATATACTGATTATTGAAGTATTTGTTAATGACATAAATTTTGGAGGTGAAGATAAGTTATGCATGGAATTTTATAAGAATTTGGAGAAAGAATTTTAAATGTCTATGATTGAGGAAATGAAATTTTTCTTAGTTTTGCAGATTACTTAGACTGAAAAAGGTATTTTCATCTATCAAACTAAGTATGCTAGGGAATTGTTGAAGAAATTTTGTATGGGAGACTCTAAACCAGTAAGTACTCCTATGATTACTAGTGAGAAATTGACAAGGAAAGATGTTTCTACACTGGTAAATTCTACAAGATACAAATTTATGACTAGAGGTCTGCTTTATTTGACTCAGACTAGGCTTGACATAATGAGTTATGTTTGTATTGCATCTATATATCAAATTGATCCTAGAGAAAATCATGAGAGTGTCGTGAAATGTATTTTTAGATACTTGCAAGGTACATCTAAATATGGTTTGTGGTACCGTAACAATGATGACTTTACTTTATGTGCATATACAGATGTTGATTGGATTGGAGATGTTGATGAATGGAAAAATACTTCCGGTGGAGCTTTCTTTCTTGGGAAGAAATTATTTTCATGGATCAGCAAGAAATAGTCATGTACTTCTTTATCTACTACTCAAGCTGAGTATGTTGTTGTTGCTACTAGTTGTATAGAGGTTCTATGGATGAAGCAAATGTTGAAGAATATCAAAGTGCATTGCACTAGACCAGCAGTTATTCACTGTGATAATTTTGTTGCTATTGACATATCAAAGAAACTGGTATTTCACTCTAAGACAAAGCACATATCTCTCAACTATAACCTTTTGAAGGAGAAGGTGGAAGAAAACAAAGTTAGACTAGTTTATGTGAACAATAAAGAACAGATTGCAGATATTTTCACTAAACCTTTTCCTAAAGAATCATTTGAGTACCTAAGAGACAAGTTAGGGGTTTCTGCCCCTTCGACAAAGAATTGATTGATATAATTTGGCATTAGTCCAATATGCATTATCAGATATATTAATCATTTCAGAACTGATGTGTGGATGCTATTGCTTAGAGGAGTAGTTAGCCTTGTGATTTAGTGGTTTTTGTTTATGCTTTGATATTTATGTCATATTTCTTGCATTGATGTCAAAGGGGGAGAGATATTGATGTGAAAAACTTAAGGAGTTTTATACATTAGGGGGAGAGATATATGTGTAAAACAAAGATTTACAGAGATATAATTCAAAAGGGGAGTTTGGTCTTTTTTTCAAAACTTCATTGCTATATCTTTGAGTTGGAGATTGTTGGGCATTTGGAGGAATTGATTATGTGTTGCATTGATGTTTGGTCATTGATGTCAACACTAGCTATTTTGGATGCTTTACTGGCACCCTTCTGGTCCTGGTAGGATGTGTGGTTTCTAGTTAGTTTGGATCCAACATGATCCAGTATACTCTGGTATGATTAGGTTATGAAATTAGCTTATTCATGTTCATATTCAATCAATTGGTTTTGATCTGGTGATCGGATGCTATCATGTTTGCCTGGAAGCTTGGTTTGTGATTCTGGCGAGGGTTTCACTGGTAGAGCTTTGATGAAAATCTTTTATGATATGCATAAGTAGTGTTGGTGCAACTTCTGGTGGAGATTTAGGATGCTGATGGTGATCATGTTCGAGACTTGGTGGATTGGGATCATTGCTTTAGCGTGTGGACCTATATTGGATCCTAGTTGTTCTAGGTTATGGATCTACTTAATGTAACATGTGGATTAGACCTTTCGATGTGTTTCTAGGATGTCTTATGGGTTGGATATTATTTGTTTGGTCTAAGGCCGTCATGATTTGTAATTATGTAATTGGTTTATTGTCTAGTGGCCAATGTGATTGTTTATGGTCTAGGGTTTGTATATATATGATGTAAGATCTCATTGTAGATCATATAATGGTATGGGATGTGGATATATAAGGACCGAATAATGTAATATCATTCAGGTAGAGAATTTTTTCAATCATTGGAGATTGAATTGGGTTTATGTAAGAGGATTTGGTCTTCTGGTATTGAGCTTAATCAGAACTGTATTTGGGCATAGGAGATGCTATCTTTGCAATTCATTCATTCTTTTGGATTGTAGTCTGGATTTCTATGTAATTAGTGAGACTCCTTTTGTGATGAGCAGTGCGCTCTAGGCATTTGGCCTTCCTATAAGTGCAAGTCCCTCAATTGTAATTCACATACTTACTATAGAGGTATTCTTTGACTTTGGGTAGCCTCCCCATCATAGTTTTTCCCTTTACTGAGTTTTCTACGTATAAATATTGGTGTCATGTGGATGGTATTTATTCTCTTATTATTGTTTATTCTTGTCAGGGCATCCTTCTTACTGTTTAGCACGTAAGATCAAAAAATTAATGCATTTCACAGTCATCTTAGATTATAACATTTCTGCTAATTCTTGATAGCCTCGATGCATTAAAGCATCAGTTCAACGCATCCAAGCAACACCTTAGCGCATCTGGTCCATTTGTCAGTGCATCCATTCCTTTTTGTAGTGCACTTAGGTAGAACTTTAGTCCATAGGATTGATAGAGAAAAAGAAAGATTTTTGTAATAGAGGAATATCATTTTAGGCTTGTAGAAGCTCACCTTATATTTCAACTTTTCACTAACTTCTTTTTTTTTGCAGGTTTTAACCGTTTCTTGTAGGTTGAAGGAGTTAGAATTAGAAATTTTGATTTTTTTTAAAGATTTTTAAAAGTTGGATAAAAAGAACACATCTTTCTTTTGGGCTTAAAATTAATGAAATATTTTCTTTGGGCTTAAAATTAATCAATTCTTTGCAAGGTAAAAATAACAACAAAAATATCATTTTCTTGCTTTCTTAGAGAGAATTTTTTTTGTTTTGGGAAGCTCTAAAAAGAACAAGACAACATTTATTTCTGGCAAAGTTTAAAACAAACCTCACCATCCTTTGGTGTTTAAAAGGATCCATTTTTTTTGTGAAAGTAAAAGAACCTCACTTTAAAAAGTTTAAGAAAAAAGAGGGAAATCTTTCCCCTTTATAATTTACATTTTGTTGACCCAATATCGCAAATTTTGTTTATCGACCAGGACTTCTTTACTTGGATAGAAAATCAATGATTTGAAGGTTAAAAGGAACACCATTATTTTTTTGGAGAAATATCTACAAATAGACTTTAGCAAATCACTGAATTGAAAGGATAAAAAGAACCACTTGATTGCTTTGCCTCAAAAGTGGAAGGTATATGCTCTCCCCTTAACTGGGTGACCAAAAAGCCAAACCACTCTTATGTTTTATGTATTTCAAGTACTTAACCTTTGGTAGGCCTACCCTTCTGAGTTTCTCTTAAAGCATCATTTAAATGGTTGGTGAGAGGGGAATGACCTAAGTGGGAAACAACTTTATCATCAAGTGTTCGAACCCACTATAATAAAAAGTGGAGGATGACAAAAGTCCCTTCAATGGTTTTGCTCAATGATTAGCCTTCCCCTAGTATCTTTACGATATGTATATCCTTTGTTCTCAAGGTTGGGAAGCCTCCTGAGGGAGTTTATCATGGAAGACCAAACAGGAAGCTTGATTAAGAACTTTAGCAATAGAAACCCTGAGTTGAGTCAGTATCCAAACATTGTCAATATCATAGTGCAAGGGTGGGGAAGAATCCACCCCCAAGATTACTCACCATATATCTTCCAAGATAACTACCCAATTGTGAAGCAATTCACTTTGGGTTAATTTCTGGCAAAATGCAAAAAAATGGGTACCCCCTAGGGGTGACACAGTTGTTTGAGCTAACAGAGTATCGAGACTAGTGGGCTATGATATTGTTGATGACCTTTGAATAAAGAGTCTGTCTGATTTGTATTTTTTGTATCCAAACCTATGAAAACATTGGGGATTTGAACATATCTTCACAGAACATACACTATCTATTAGCATAAGCAAAATTTCTTGTCTCTTTCATGCTATGTTTTTAGTATATATTTTTAGAAAATCATCCATCAAAATCAAACAAGTGTTAAAGATTACTAAAAAGAACAAAAATGAAGCAATCAGGGTAGTTTAGGGCATTAGAAGCATTATCTAGCACATACCAACCCAACCTTAGTGCTTTTGTTCATCAAGTTAGTGCATAACACTTATCTTCTTGATAAAAATTTCATTAGTGCTTCTGGAGACCATATTGGCACTTTCAAGCATCAGTCTAGTGCATTAGGGGCAAACCTTAGTGCATTGAGTCTCAACTTTAGCACATAATCAGGACATATTAGCGCATAACCCATCCAAACTAGTCAAAATCAAACAATCTAAATTAGCACATAACAGAGGTAGCTTAGTGCATCAGGATTACTCTTTAGCTCATGGTCAAAACTAGGAAAGACAAAGAACAAATCAAGCCCTTTTTCGGAAAATTTTGTCAAACTTCCTAAATACCCTTTTAGGTCCAATATCAAACACAGTCATCATAAATCAAATCCAAAACACCAGATAAATCATTTCCAAATCAAACAAGTTAGTCTTAGAACAACAGTTGTAAAATCCTAAGCTAGCTAGCAATAAAACTTTATCTTATCAAAATCAGGTAGTACCATCACATTGATCAAAAGGTTTGCCATCTAAACAGATTCTATCAACCAATCATACCTAGTTTAAACTTAATTCGTCAAATTGAGTCTTCATATCTGGAAACTCTTATCCATATCATTTGACACACTTTGTCATGGAGGCGAATCTAAACCTCTACTCAATTAGGTAGGCTGAAGTTTTCAAATGAAGTATCTCAATCCAAACAAATTCAAAGGAAACCATTGATCACTCGTGTATGACCACTCCTCATATTTTGAGAAGAAACAGTCTTCATCACAAAACTAAGTTGAAGAGATGACAACCTAGCTCCAAAACACTTGCCAAACGAAGCAAATTTCTCTACATAAATTGTCAACTTTTCAAATCACATCACACCTTTCTTCGTCATATGCAGTTGTATCTTCAAGACAAGTCAAACTAATTTGATGAAGAACCATTAATAAGAAGAGCCTTTTGCCAAAAATCATCATTCAGTCAATGCGTGAATCATGGAGGAAAGATCAACCCCACTTTCTTCCTAGAAGTCTGCATCACTTATAACATAGCTCAATTTGAACCACCAACCCCCGAACAATGAGAAGAAGAGGAGTTTGTTCCTTTTGTCACAAAAAGTTTCTACTAGATGCCCATTGTCACTCACTCTCGATGAAACAAGCAAAACAAACCACAGCCAAAGTCTAGTATGGGTCGAAGATTATCAAAGCTATTCGATTATACTGATCTAGGGGAAACAAAGATCACTGAGGAGCTTATTCAAGAATGTCAAGAAAAGCCCTCATTCCAAAAAATTATGAAAAGACTCATAGAAGCTAACAAATAAAAATACATCCTCATGCTAACAAGCAAAGGAGTTAGGCTTCCTAAAGACTTTGATAAGGAAATCTTTAGAACAAGTTCTCAAAATTATGCTTATCAAGAATAACAAAGAGAAGAGGAAACACGTGACCCTAAAAACATACCTAAAGAAAAATAACATACCTGAACAACATAACATACCTGAACACACCCATGCCCAAACTAGGGATAATGAAAGAGAAGAAGCTTTCCCTTGGCAAACAAATGTGCCCATGGTTTCTCTTACACAATAAATTCAGATGTTGCAAAGACAAATGCAGGACATGTAACAGGGGACCACAGTACAATACTCCTTAAATGAAATTTGTTCTTACCCCTTTGATAGGAGATTAAACATGATACCTTTCCCCCCAAATTCAGATATACCCAAATATAATAAATATGATAGTAAGAGTGATCCTCTTGATCATGTTCAGGAGTTTTGTACCATGAGCCTTGAATTTTCTCATGATGATACTTATTTGATGAGGTTATTCCCAAGAAGTTTGGGAGGGCAAACAATGTAGTAGTTGTCTAAACATACACCTCCCATCAGATCCTTTGATGAGTTGGTAAATAAATTTATCACACAATACTCCTATAATATCCAACACGTGATCACCATGTTGGATGTATGTAATACCAAACAGAAAAATAATGAAACATTCATGGTGTTGCTTCAATGTTGGAGATGGATGGTTTTGAGATATCCTCAAGATGTGCCTAAAAAAGAAAAGATGGAAATCTTTATCGATTATCTAAATAGTGAGATGAGTTATCTACTCAAGCTATAATGCATACCATCTTTTGCCAAGTTAATCGAAAATGAAATCCAAGTAGAGGAAGAATGCATCAAGAAAGGGACATTGAAGTTCTTCAAAGAGGAAACTAATTCATCCAACTCTCACTTTAACTACCAAAACAACAACAATACTTTAGACAAATCCAGATTCTGAACCAGAAACAAAAACACTATTAATGAGGGAGGAATTGATGCTAATGATATGAAGTCCAAACAACCAGTATTGGCTTTATCAGTTAATCCACAAGCTACCAAGAATCAAAAAGGTGCTACCCAAGGCACTAACACTTATCCGCCAAATACCAATTAGGGACCTTCAAATGCAAACACCAATAACAATACCCAAGGCAACAACACTAATCGAGGAACTAATACAAATCCGAGGAGTAACACCAACATTTTCCCAGATAGACGTATCTACACACCATTGGGGAAATCCTTAGAATCAACATTCTGAGAACTCCTGGCAAACAAGATTATCACATTTCAAGCCATAAACAATTTAAAACCCCAGATAAAACCACCTTGGTGGAATGACTCACATTTTTGTGATTTTCATCGAAACAAAGGACATCACATAAATGATTGCATGAGGCTAAAAACATTGTTCAAGACATGATCGATAGAGGTGATTTAACAGTTGATGGTCTCAAAACAAATGGTGATCATGATGCCTTTAAAAATCCTCTTCCAAATTACAACAAGGAAGGATCTTCATCATCAAACGATACACACAAAGCTCGCATAAATCACCTATACAACAACACCATCAATCACATATCAATAGAGGATAATAAGATAATTGTCATAAAGATCAAAGACAAACAAGACCATACATCAATCAATGTAACAACCAAAGCTCAAAAATATCTCTTGAAAGGGCATACATCAACACCGACCACTATCCCCAAGACTCAATATGATTTGGTAAGTCAACTGTGGCAAAATCCTGCTCAGATATCCATACTAGAGTTGCTCAAACTCTCACCAAAACATAAGGACATATTAGAACAAGCACTAGTTGAAGCAAATGTACCTCAAGATCTAGATATTGACAAATTTCAAGCCATGGTGGCTCATATCATAGGGCCTCATAATCTCACCTTTTATGAACATGATAATATCTCTTTGAGCCATCCACATAATACTCCCCTTCATATTGAAGTATTAGTCTACAAACATCGAGTTAAAAGAGTATTAATAGATGGAGGAGCTCATCTCAATATTTGTACCTAAAAACTTATCTGTGCATTATGCTTCTCTGAGAAATCTATTGATCCACACAAAAAGATCACCATCAAGGCATATGATAATGAAGAAAGATCATCCAAGGGAACAATAATACTACCTATTCAGGTAGGACCGATATAAAAGTACACTATGTGCCAAGTCTTAGACATGGACATAACATACAACATTTTATTGGGTCTTTCTTGGATATATGAAATGCAAGAAGTACCGCCAACTTACCATCAGTGTATCAAATTCCCATATAATAGGTAGGAGATTTCCATATTGGCTAACAATAATCCCTTTCAAAATTGTAATGCTATGGGGGTAGCTCAAGACAACTTGGTTCCACATAATAGGGAAGCTCAAACTTCCTCAGCCTTGGATCATCATCAAGAAAAGCTCAAACCTTTATCAATAGATTTAAAAAAAGAGATGAAAATCAAAGAGCAAGGCATGGGAGAATAATCTTTCTAACCCATGTGTCTATCCACATTGCTAGTATCACCAAAATCTCATGGACAACCTTCTGCATTGACACATGAAGCAACACAACCCATCACCAAGTTTGATGGCCAGTTTATTCAATTGGGCACCCTAGCACATGAATCAGAAGAAAAAGATGTCCTTAGTTGGCTATACAAGGATGAGGGAGAAGACAGAGCTACTAATATGGAGGTAGCCATACCAACACAATAGTATAGAAAGGGATTCCTAATCATGCAATGGATGAGATACAATGGAAAAGGACCTATAGGAAGGCGACAAGAAGGCATTACAGAACCATTGGACCCTCCTTCAAAGTTTTCTTGAGACAAAATAGGACTGGGATATGGACACAACATACCCCCAAGGCAGAAACAAAATAAATATCAAAAACCTCAGTGGAAAGTAAAGAAGAAATACAATGAAGACTCATGGCAAGAGGCATTACACCAAGCATCAGAAACAATAAGGAAAGAGCGAGAACACCAGGGAAAAGAGAAACGACAAGAGGAGTTGGCCATTCAAAGAGAAGAAGCATCTTATGAGGAAGTACACCATGTTTAAGAACCCATTCAAAACAACGCAGAATCACATCCTAAAGTAACCACTACTCCCTAAGGAGAAACGGTATATGAACAAATGCAAAAAGTACAAGTAGGTTCTGATTTGGAATAAGAGAAAACTACTAGACTGGTATAAATTATTATGGATCTCTTCTCACCTTACAACATACCTATCAAAAACACTGAAAGGCTCTGGGACAATACTTCTAAAACTGATTCTAATGACTATGAATGGGGAAGTTGTTCAAATATTACTGAAGATATCCCTGAAGGTTCTATTGATACACCCCTTTCATAGGAAGGACAAGGGACAAAGTCTAGATTACTTGAATCGGGTCCCCAACATATCTACAAAGCTAAGGAAAATGAGAAGTAGCACTATGGGCAAGTCTACATGGAAGATGATACCATCGAAGACATTGACAATATCATTAACTTAACAAATATCCTAGACAACCTTAATGATACCTCTATCATGACACTTACCACAGCCGACCTCAACCCACCAAATGACTCTTTACCGCTTGTATCTCCTAATTTAATAGACTGGGATGAACCTGAACACAATGACATACCTATTTTCCCAAATGATGAATCCATTGTCCTTTACCTATGTATTGTCAACCTAGAAACAAACTCTACCATTGAACAAAATAACGATATCTGCAATAGGGAGGGTGCCAAGTCTCTCAATCATAAAAATGAAAGAAATAAAGGATCTAATGCTGAAAACCAATCAATGGCAACAATAGATCACAAAAAAGTCAAAATAAAGGATGCATCTGAGGGTGAAAACATTTTTAAGGCACCTACGGATGGGAGACTTGACACTCTTCCTAAACACTATCAGGAGTAATCACCCATATTTATTGAGCCCACTCAATCAATCAATATTGGTACAGAAGAAGTAGCTAAACACATACACCTAGTAGAATCTCTGACAGAAGAGGAAAAATTGAAGTTTATCAGATTCTTCAAAGAAAAGAAAATCAATATTGCTTGGTCCTATGCAGATATGCCCGGAATTGATCCAAACTTAATCATGCCACATTTATCTATTGCTCCAGCAACTAAGCCAATCAAACAAAAGTTAAGAAAGATGAATCCACGTGTAGCATTATTGGTCAAAGCTGAACTAAAGAAGTTATTAGATGTTGGATTTATTTGACCTATAGACTATGCTGAATGGATTTCAAACATTGTGCCAATTTCAAAACCAAATGGAAGCATCAGAATATGCATAAATTTTAGAGATGTCAACAAAGCCTGTCCAAAGGATGACTTTTCTTTGCCCAACATAGACATAATTGTAGACCTCACAACAAGCCATGCAATATTATCATTAATGGATGATTTCTCTGGCTATAATCAAATCAAGATAGCTTTGGAGGTTCAAGATAAAATAGCGTTCCCCTATCCTTGGGGAGCGTATTGTTGGAATGTCATGCCTTTTGGCTTGAAGAATGCTAGGGAAACTTATCAAAGAGCAATGATGACAATCTTTCATGATATGATGCATACCTTCATGGAGGACTATGTGGATGATTTACTAGCCAAGTCATTCACCCGAGCAGAACATCTGGGCATATTAGATAAAATATTTCAAAGATTGGAGAAATTCCAAGTTAGGCTAAACCCTAAGAATTGTGTCTTTTGGGTAACATTAGACAAATTATTAGGCTACATTGTGTCAACAAAGGGCACTAAAGTAGATCCAGCGAAGGTACAGGCTATCATGGAGATGCCACCTCCTAAGAACATTAGTCAACTCAGATCTCTACAAGGATGGCTACAATCAATTAGGCAATTCATAGCCCAATTAGCAGATGAAATTTTACCATTCAATAATTTGCTACATAAGAACATACCATTCAGATGGGAAGCCAAGTGCACAGAATCATTCTATCAAATCAAGCAATATCTAATGAATCCACTAGTTCTGGTACCACCAATAGCAAGGAAGCCACTTATTCTCTACATATCAACAATGAACATATCATTGGGGGCACTGTTAGCACAAGAAGATCAAGAAGACAAGGAACAAGCTATATATTACATCAATAGAACATTAAATGGATATGAGTTTAATTACATGTTCATTAAGAAAGCTTGTTTAGCTATGGTATTTGCCTCTCAAAAGTTCCGACATTACATGCTAGCTCACACAATCAAGCTAGTAGCAAAAATTGATCCTCTCAAGTATTTACTTAGGAAAGCAGCTATTACAAGCCGATTGGCTAAATGGGTCATGATTCTCAGTGAGTTTGATATCCAATACACAGAGCATCAGGCTATCAAGGGACAAGTAATTGCAGATCAATTAGTTGAAGCACCACTACTAGATAAGAAACCAATGAAGGTAGAATTTCTAGATAGGGATGTCCTTACTATTACACCCAAGCAATGGACCATGTATTTTGATAGTTCCTACACTCAACATGGCTCAGGTGTCGGCATCTTGTTCATCACTCCCGAAGGACACACCATTCCAAGAACATATAGACTAACGTTTCCATGCAACAATAACATCACTGAGTATGAAGCAGTAGTCATAGGATTCAAAATGGTTGTAGAATGGAGAATCACAAAATTGAAGGTCTATGGAGATTCCCAACTAGTTATAAATCAGATCAACAATGAATATTAGACAAAGGATGAGAAGTTGTTGCCATATAAAATAATCGTGGATGAATTCAAACAGTATTTTATACACATCACCTTCAAGCAAATACCAAGGTTGGACAACAAAGTGGTTCATGCAATGGATACTATCACTTCACTACTACAAATTCCAGAGCAATAGAGTCATTATGAGTTTCTGGTAGGCCAACTATTTTCCCCAACCTATGATAATTCTCCATCCCATGTTATCTATGCCTTAATCAGTTTAGATTCTCCTTTATATGGGACAATATATATGTACCTTAAAACCAATACCCTATCCATTGACCTATCTCATAATAAAAAACAACTTTATCCAGCAAGCTACCCGTTATACCTTAACTGTTGATACCCTTTACCATTTAGGTCTAGATGGTACTCTTCTTCATTGCCTTGATCATAATGAATTTGACTCTACTTTACATGACCTTCATGAGGGTATTTGTGGTACACATTCAAGTGGTCCTACTCTCTCTAAGAATCTTCTAAGGATGGGATATTACTGGCTGACAATGGAGAAAGACTCTTATTAATTTGCAAAGAAATGTCCTAAGTGCCAAATCCATGGCAATCTTATCCATGCACCAACATAGGAATTGCAGCCATTTACAACATCTTGGCCTTTTTGTCAATGAGGACTTGATTTAGTCAGGAAAATACATCCTTCCTCTTCAAATGGACACATGTTCATTATCACAACCACAAAGTATTTTACAAAATGGATTGAAGCAGTCCCAATGACCACAATAACTGGAAAGAAAATTGCCCCTTTTATTCTCAATTATCTAATTTGCAGATATGGGATCCCTATTTCTATTATCACAGACAATGGCCATCCTTTAAAATATCAGGACATACAAGAATTATGTGAACGGTTCAAAATCCAATATCATTTTCCTACACCTTACTACCCACAAGGGAATGGTCAAGAAGAGGCATCAAATAAAACAATATTAAAAATCCTAAAGAAGATAGTAAATGATGCATGAAAAGATTGGCATCTGCAACTCAATCCGACACCATGGGTATATAGGACTAGCATCCCAACACCTATAGGAGCTATGCCATATTCATTCGTATATGGGTTAGAAGCAATTTTACCTATTGAGGTATAAATTCCATGACTCGGAGTATCTTTAAAAGGCCTCATTCCAGATGAGGAGTATCGGGTCAACAGATTGCAAGAACTAGAGCTTCTGGATGAAAAATGACAACATGACTATAATCACCTCAAAACATGCCAGTAGCACATGTGCAGAAGCTACAACCACAAAGTCATCCCTAGGATTTTTAAAGTTGGTGATCTTATACTCAAAGAAAATCCCAGAAATCAATAGGATCGATAAAAGAAGGGGAAGTTTGAACCTAACTGGTTGGGTCCCTATATCATTATATCAGCCTATGGATCAGTCGCCTATCAACTTACAAATTTAGAATGTGATGTTCTTGATGAACCAACCAACAACATCCATTTGAATAAATTCTATACTTGAGAGGTCTAATGCATAGAAAAAGTAAAAAATACAAAAAAATTGAAAAATCAGAAAAATACAAAAAAATCAAAAAAACAACAAAAAAGGGTGCAATAAAAACAAGTGGTGAAAACTTGACAACATGCACTATTTGTAAGGGAATGGATCCTCTATCTATCATTACTCATATCTTTTCTATCTGAAGTCAAAGCTAATGGCCATTGCGCAACGCCTTTCACACAACATTATCCTGGACACACTTACCGTAGTCATCGTCCTTGCTTATATGAAGATTAGTTCATTATATCCCACCATTGCTTGGTAATCACTATAAATATCCACATTAATCGGTATCTATAGCTAGAGATAGAGTTCCTTTGATTTCAAACATTCTAACAAAAGAAAACACAAATTATAGCATGCCAAGAAAATCCTGTCAACAACAACCCAATAGCCGAGAAAACAAAATACTAATCCAATTAACAACTTCAACACACACATGATGGATGATTTTTTCAAATATAATTTTTTTTACCTCTTGCATGAAGTTTTGACTATTTTGCACTTTAACCTTTTGAATCATTAGATCTCCTTAATTTCTCAACGATGCATTTAGCTAGAGAAAGTAGCCGAAGAGTCAGATATGTTTTGGTTTTCTGTCTGTGAGGCGATCACATATATTGTGCAAATTTTGTCTTAAGACATTATTCAAAACATATCACTGAAGACATTATTCCACTTTGCACATACAAATGGTTCAATCTTGTCTTTTTATATGTAAGAAACACACAGGTCATCTTGGTTTAATTATACCTCAATTCTTGTGTCGTCTTGCAATATGAAAATCCATGTAATTTATATTCAACTCATTATGGTTCAATTATACCATGATGCTTGTATCAAATTTCAACAAATCAAGGATCGATGATGAAAACAAAGGAAGCACTAGCACTTTGATCACAACAGATGGCAACATTTAGAACAAGAATGCATGTGTGTGGGAAAACTGGGGGGATGAAATGAAAATGTGATTTCAAAACTAGTCCACACCACACACCAATGGGACTCTTGGTGCAAGTTATGGAGTTATATTGAATAGCTCAACTTCCCAAGGGATGTTCCATTGTTCTCTATCTCACAAGACACCTCAACCCAATGCCTTTTCTCTTAGATCACTAAGCAAAGTGACTTAGGGATGACAACCATGAGAACAAGGGATATTGATCAATCTAGCATGAATGCATTCCTAGTTATGCATGATACTAAATCTAACATGATTTAAACTAGAATGGATATGATAACAAGATGAAATGGTTATTAAAAACTATTTTAACATGCTATGCTATTCTAATATGCTATGCTATAATAATTAGAAATACTTCTAAAAATGTTTATTTAGATGATTTCTATTCAAAGAGAGGTGAAATGATTGATTAAAATGATTTAGATTAGATTCTTAGTAAAATGTCTATAAGTTTGATACTAAAGACTTGGATATCAAAATGGAGGAATGAGATCTCTATTTATAGGAAAAACAAGGCAATGAATGATCAGGATTGGATGATCTTATCAAGGGCCAGGATTGAAAGTTATCAATCCATGCTTACAATTCTCACCAATGAAATAGTGATTGTTGTCAACATAAGACTACTTAAGAGGAGATGTAAGAAGCATTAAATTATTGAGAAGACCTCATGGTTATGCTAGGGGGTAAGGGTTTAGGTTAGATTAGGGTTATCCATTGGATAAAGCTTTTACCCAAAGGATAAACTCTTGTGCAAGGGTTAAAGGGATAGCCATGGTTAAAGAAATGAATGCTTGATGAGACCCTTGGGTTAGATGAGGGTTGAGTTAGAGAGAAAGTCTCTAATCATGCAAGAGAGTTGAGTTAACCATTAATGGTTTGGAAGACTTTCAAGGTTAACTTGTTCAAGACATAAAGCCTTTAATGGTTTTCAAAGACTTTGAAGGTTTGATAAGCGACTTCCCTTTTCTTAGGGATGTGACAATATTTAGGGGATGGGTTAGGCTAATTTAGAAATGATTAGAAGAATCTAGAAGGGGGTTTAGGGAGGCAAGTGGGAGATGTAGGATAATGCAAGTGGATGGGGGGTAATTTTAATTAAAATAAATTACTTTATTTTAACTAAAATAGATGCAACTTGCATAAATACAAGTGGGGGATTTAAATAAATAAATTAGATTTATTTATTTTTAATGAACAATTTAATTAAATGTAAATTTAATTAAAAGGGGAGAAAGGGGAATTAATTAAATAAGGTGATTTATTTAATTAAAGGCTATGAGAGACTTAGGTGAATTTCATTAAATAAATTGAATAACTTATTTAATCAAATAGATGAATGTGAATAATTTAATTAAACAAAATTTAATTAAATAGAGGAATGAGGTTAAAATGAATATTAAATATTCACTTAGGAAAGTGGTCATTTTTATACGTCTACAATGCTTAATTGGTTTAATCATTATTTTGGTATTAATGTTTTGGGTTTTGGTATTAAAGTTTTAATTGCTAAATGTTCTGGTAGTCTATGACAACTGATTCACCCCCCACCCCTCTCAGTTGTCTTCTAGTTATTTGAATTGTCTAACATCCATATGTCATTGGTTGATCATAGCATCAAACCCTCTCCAAACACTGCATGTGATATGGGATAGGCATGTTGGAAACTGGCAAGAAACTAGAAGCAACCATAACTAGTAAAACCCTCAAAGAGAATCGACCAGCTTATGCAGTAAGAGTAACAAAACAAAAGCAACAAGAAAACAGAACATGATGACATAAACATATCATATTATTGCTTAAGAACTTTCGGCAACCATTTGGCTATCA
The DNA here is from genome assembly GCF_030272615.1 of Cryptomeria japonica. Taxonomy (NCBI): domain Eukaryota; kingdom Viridiplantae; phylum Streptophyta; class Pinopsida; order Cupressales; family Cupressaceae; genus Cryptomeria; species Cryptomeria japonica. The sequence goes on from NC_081405.1 coordinate 620,737,318, forward strand.
TCATTTAATCATCAAAGAACATCTAATAGTTAGTTGGTTACTGCATGCTATCAGCCAGATACAATTCAATCTGGGACTCCAAGAATCAAATAGATCACAACATGTGAATCTCAATCCTTATTCTCAATTCTAATTCCTCTGCCCCTACAAATGATTACATATCATATTGATGCTCTGCAAAAAGGATGTTAGGAAACACAAACACAAGACTCAAGAATCAAACGTTAGTGTTAGTATCATAAATGAAATACTATCCTAAGAAAGCATATCAAGACAGATATCAAACATTTAATGGAAAGCATGCAAAAATAAAAGAAAGACACAATACCCCTCGAAATGCTTGCGAACATGTTCATAGTTGCTCGTCCCTTGTTCTTCTCCTCTCCAAGTTTCGTATGAGTATAGCCCTCAACTTTTTTCACTACTATGGAAGTCCTATGGAGATTCAAGATTTATTAAATGATCAAAATATTATGTAAATGCAAGCTAAATAGATATGAGAAAGCACGTAATTAAGCTATATGGATTTTAACCAAAATAACAATGTAGATTAAATGGCTCCTAAAATGCTCTCTTAAATTTCACTATAGATTAGATGCATACAAGATTTTTGGATCTGGATTATGAAGGAATGGGCTCTATTTATAAGAAAAATAGAGAAATGGATGGTCAAGATTGAGTAATCTCAACAAAGGTCAAGATTGAAATATTTATGATCCATGTGAAGGCTTTCAACCCAATCCCATGATGACAAATGTCAACATGAGATGGCTTGAGAGGACAGGGAAGAAGCATTAAATGCTTGAAATGACATGAAGGTTAGCTTGGGAGGTAAGGTTAGTGTTGAGTTTAATGAATAAAACCATTGTCTAATGAATAATGCTTTTATCCAATGGATAAACTCTTGTGCAAGAGTTAGTGGGGATAACCATGGTCAAAGAAATGAATGCCTGAGGAGACACATGAGTTAAATGGAGGTTGAGTTAGAGCTAAAGCTTCTAACCATGTGGGCGAGTGGAATTAACCATTAATGGTTATGTAAGAGCCATAAATGGTCATGTAAGAACCATTAATGGTTTGGAAGACTTTAGGGGTTAACTTGTTGATCACATAAAGAATTTAATGTTTTTCAAAGACTTTGGAGGATTTGAGAAGTGACTTCAAGCTGCTTAGGAATGTGACAATAACTAGAGAGGGTGATTACGCTAATTAGGAATGGTTTAGAAGAATCTAGAATGGGTTTAGGATACAAGTGGGTTTGGTGGGTGAGGGAAAATAGGATTTTATTTAAAATGAAATTACTTTATTTCAACAAAAATAGGTACAACTTGCATTTGTAGGAGAATGCAAGTGGGGGGGTAGTTTAATGATTTAAATAAATCTTTTATTATTTATTTAAAAGAGGAAAGGGGGTTAAATTTAATAAATATGTTTTATTCATTTAATTGATTTTGAGTGTAGCTTAATGAATTAAATTAAATAAATTGAATAATTTATTTAATTATTAGGAGAAGGGGTTGAGGATGAATTAATTAAATATTAATTTAACCAACTAATTATTGAGGGTTAAATAATGAAATAAATACTAAATTAAGTGGACATATTTATGTGACTACATTTGCCCCTCTTTGAGACGGTGTGGTTTATTGTGTCATTTCAAAGCAATAAAAATAGGTGTGAAGAAATATGCCCCATAAATGTTAATTTAATGGGTGGTATGCCCCCTCAAAAGAATGGGAGAAAACGGGGGTAATTCGGAGAAATGAGAAGCGTTGGAAGTACCCATAGGTCATGCAGAAGATATGGTGCAAATGCAGTGTTTGTGCTTTTGATTGATAATGACAATTGATCAAAATTGGTTAGACAATCTGGTGCAATCAGTGGAATTTCCTCGGTCGATTCAAAGCGTGACACTTGATGTTAGTTGTTTGCTTGGACAAGATAAAGTCTGAGTAAGTGAATCAAAGTAACCTATTGTGACTTAGATAATTGATGTAATTTCCTAATGAAGTCAAGGTATATGAAGCAAAATACTCATTTAAACTTAGACAATTGATGTTTTTGTCCATTTTGATTATTTTTGATTGGTTGATCAATTGATAGTGTTTGCATTGTAAGTTGGTTGTGATGAATCATAGCAGCCCCATTGAGACTAGGTCATTATGATAAATTTTTGTTGTAGCATAGAATTGCCATAATTGATTACCTGTTGAGACTCAAAGATACTTGATCAAAAAGTATTTGTTGATAGTCTAGGTGTGTGTGAATCAATGTGTCTGTGTAGATAGAGTAACTTGCTTTGCTTATAGGATGAATTAGAATGGGAAATGCAACCCCTTCTATTAGAGATGGACGGTAATGAATGTGGCTTTATTGGGTTGATGGATCATAATGAAGGGATTATAATAATGACTTAGATGGGGAGGGTGAGGGGGGATTCAATGTTAGGTATAAGGTAAGGAGGACCTAGGATTCATTCCTATGGAATAAGATAAAAAAAAATAGAGTATCCATTGTCATTACTATGTATGAGTGATATGCAACTATATGAATATATGGATGAATGTAATGCAATGGAATGCAATATATACAGATGAGATGAAATGATGATCCATAGATTATTTATAGTGCTTATTTTCATCATCGAGCATGGTAGTATCATTCTTGGCTGAGGTACCAAAAACCAAGTTTTGAGCATTTAACCGGGAAGCAAGCATTTAAGAAAAGGAAAAGAAAGTGACCCTCCATTCTAGTTCATGCGCAAATGGTCGAGGTATATGCTATAGTTAGTAAGACATAGAGATCCATGACTAGATTTTGCATATGATCATGTAGCTTAGTGAACTTACCACGTAGACACCATTAGTACATGCCCCAGAGCTTCATTGGAACAATCCACAGACAACAAACAAAATGATATTTAGGAACCATCCCAGCTATTCTAATTATTTGTAGATATCTCAGAGTAGCATAGGAACCTGATATGAATAAATAAATAACTAACAAAACGACAAAGTACTTGATAGCTTTAAACAAAAATTTCTTGTCAAAGAAAATGTTACCATGTCTTATATGTGAGGAAGTATGTATCCTTGTTAAGACAGTTGTGTGTACCTGTTTTGATTGATAGGTTGATTTGATAAGTGATCATCGTTTGAGTAACTCAAAATGTTTGTTTGGTGTCTATTGTGATGCATATGTACAAAGAATATTATCTATGTTTGCAATGTTTTTGATTGAATTTTTTTTATGTTTTTGACATGTTTTTTGTATTATCTTTAGGATATTTTGGAAATATTTTTGGGTTTTTTGAAGATTTTATGAATGTTTTTGGGTATTATTTCAAGTCATTTTTGAACAAAAAACTCAATGAATCACAAGAAATGGAGAACCCACTCCCATCAATAGGTTTAAAAACATTTGTACCTAGTGGGATGCCAGAATGAAAGTGTGATGCAGGACACATGAATTAATAACCCTAATTGCAGATCAATAACAAGCTATGGTTTGAATAATAGATGAATGGATGTAATAGATGTGATCGCAACAAGTCTGAAAGACAATGGAGCCATAGCCTTTATGAGTGGCGCCTATTTTTTGGGTTTTCACAACCATACTTATCCATGGTGACACTGAAGTGGTTTTGATTGTTTGGATGTATGAACTTTCTTTACTAATTGATTGATTGATTTTTTTATTTTTTATTTTTATTTTTTGTATTTTTTTTTTTCAGGACTATTTTTTGAATGTTTTTGGTATTTTTTGATATATATCGGAGAGCCTGATGATCTGCACAACTTATTTATGAAATTGTTTGAGGTGCATGTTTTTGATCATATCTGCTAGCGGTTATCCTTCTGAAGTTGCCAACTGATATTCCTCAGACCCAAATACAATAGTGATAACATATGGACCCAACCAATTTGATTCAAACTTGCCCTGATGTTCTTTGTTTGGTTGGTTATGAGGATTCTCTCTGAGAACAAGATCACCTACCTCAAATGCATGAGGTTTAACCTGATGATTATAGCTTCTTCTCATGTGCTATTGATAGGCTTTTAGGTGGTTGTATGCAGCTTGTCGCCTTTCATCAAGCAGTTCCAAGTCCTGAAGATGTGAGATTCGGTATGCTTCATCATCTATCAGATTGTACAAGGAGACCCATAGAGATGGTATTTCAACCTTAATAGGAAGGATGGCTTCTGCTCCATAAACCAGTGAGTAGGGTGTTGCACCTGTAGGGGTTCGAATGCTAGTTCGATACACCCATAGTGTTGGATTTAATCAAATATACCAATCACGACTAGCATCAGTGACTGTCTTTTTAAGGATCCTCAATATGTTCTTGTTTGATGCTTCAGCCTGAACATTGCCTTGTGAGTAATATGGGGTGGAAAAACAGTGTTGGATGTGAAACTTCTCATAGAGTTCAGAGACATCCTAATTTTTGAAAGGAAGCCCGTTATCTTTGATGATGGACATGGGTACACCATATTAGTAGATGATATAATTAAGGATGAATGAGGTGATCTGCTTGCTTGTGACTTGGGTAAGTGTAACAACTTCGATCTACTTTGTGAAGTATTAGATAGCGGTAATGATAAATTTGTGGCTATTGGATGAAGAAGGATGAATTTTACCCACATGGTCAAGTCCCCATTGACAAAAGGGCCATGGTGTTGTGATAGGTTTCAATTCTTGTGTTGGTGCATGTATCAGGTCTCCGTGAACTTGGCACTTCTTGCATTTTTCGGAAAAAATAGTAGGAGTCCTTTTCCATGGATGGCCAATAGTATCCAACATGCATGATCTTCTTTGTGAGTGAAAGACCTCTTGAGTGAGCCCCACAAATTTCTTCATGTACCTCTTCGAAGGCCTTTGTTATTTCATCTTGTTCTAGACATCGAAGGAGGATGAAGGTTTTGTGTTGGTTATTGGATTGGTTGGGAGGAAGTGTGTGATCATGGAGCTAAGTGAAGAACTCACCATACCATGGGGATTCATAACCGACTAGGCAACATATCATTTCAGTTTCAGGGATATCATAAGCAGGGATCCAAAGCTGTTCTACAAAGAACTCGTAGCGTGTTCAATTTTGTGGAATATCTAAGAGAGATGCAATTGTAGCCATTGCGTCAGCAACCCAACTTTGATCTCTAGGTACTTGCTCAAATGTGATAGTTGTAAATTATTCTTTGTAACTATCCACCATCCTTTTATATGGCATGATCTTATCATCCTTAGATTTATACTCATTAGTGACTTATTGGGTGACTAGCTGAGAATCTCCATATACCTGTAGCTCTTTGAGATACCATTGTATAGCCAATTTGAGCCCTATGATTAAGGCCTCATATTCCACTATATTATTGGTGCATGCAAAAGTGAGCCTATATGACTTTGAGATGATGTCACCTTGGCATGCAATGAAAATAATACCTCCCCCAATCCATGTCTTGTATATGAGACATCAACATATAGCTTCCATGATTGTGTTGTTGTGATCATGAAGACCTCTTCATCTAGAAAGTTGGAAACAATAGGATGGTCACCTATGAGGGGTGCATCGACCAACTGATCTATAATAAGTTGCCCTTTGATAGCCTTACAGTCCACATACTCTATATAAAATTCACTCAAGATCATAACCCATTTGGCCAAGAGGCCTATTAATGCTGCCTTGCTAAGTAGGTATTTGAGTGGATCGATTTTAGCAATGAGTTGTACCTTGTGTGTCAACATAAAGTGCCTCAATTTGGTGGCTGCCAATATAATTGCTAGGCAAGCTTGCTCAATAGGTGTGTAATTTTGTTCATAGCCTACCAATGTGTGAGAGATAGTATATGGCACATTCTTTTCTTTCTGCATTGTGTTGTTCCAACAGTACTCCTAATGTCGTATTAGTAGCTAAAATTTATAGCAATAGAGCTCTACTTGGATCTGGTGGGATCAACAATGGTGTATTCATCAGGTAATCTTTAAGAATTTAGAATGCTTGCTGGAACTTTGTATCCCATTGAAAGCAGATATTCTTGTGTAACAGATGTGTGAAGGGATGACACTTATTAGGCAATTGTGCAATGAATCTGTGAATTGATGTTTTTGATCATTTGATGTATGATTATGACTCCCATTTTGTATTGACATAATTGTATTTTATTATTTTGTATACACCTATATGATGCACTTTGATTATCACCCCTCTTTGTTGTATTAATATCACTGTACATGGACATTGATTTTTTTTGTTGATATGACATGTGATGATGATTTCCTGATGCATTCTACCTATTGATTTATATGATTCTTATGGATGCAGTATTTGTATGAGATGCATTTAATTGTTTTCTCTATGTCATGGATGTTTATATGATTTATGAATACAATATGTTGTCTATATGATGAAAATTTATGATGCTATGATCTATATCTTTTGAAGGTGATATATAATGGATATGCTTATATGATGAACTACTTATTTATGCTTATATGTATGTATAATGCGATATGGATGCATATGATGTGTATGATATGCTTATGATGTTATTTTAAGATGATATGAATGGATGCTATGTTCTTATGCCTTTATGATGCGATTCAATGGGTGAAATGTCCTTATATTTGTGGATGTAACGGTTTCTATGTGTGCTTCATGATAATGCACTCCAATGTCTAATAATGCCATGTGTATGAGGTGAAAATATTGTACATGATATGTGTAGACACCCAAAATTGTCCAATCTAATTAAATAAATATTTTATTTATTTAATTATCTAAGCCTAATTCTTCTATTAATTAAATAAATCTTTATTTATTTAATTAATTCATTTATCCTCTTCTAGCCTTATTTCTCATTTAAATAAATACATTTATTTACTTAAATTATCCCTTTCCTAAATTAAATAAATATTTTATTTATTTAATTATCCTACTTCTTCTATTAATTAAATAAATATTTATTTATTTAATCAATTCATTAGCTTTTTCTACACATGACACATGTCATTCATCTCTTAATTCATACACTACCTACCTCTTTCATTATTTTGGTATTTCTTTTACCTACCCTCTCAATCTTATCCCTCCATTTCATATGGGGTCTTCTATTTAAGAAGATGCCTCCTTCATTATCAAACCCTAATCATTCATGCTAATCATTCTATGCATTCTAATCAATCATCCTAATGACCTAATCTTGAAGACTTGGCTACACTACGATCCTACTTGCAACCACATTCCGTTCTTTGTTGAGCTCTTGTGCATATAAAAATCTGAGAGCAAATATATCAAGCAAGATCAATGGAGATAGGAAGAATGGAGATCAAAACCCTATTGGGCATGTGATGGTATAATCTTTGTGATTTCATTTGATTTGCATTGTCTTAGGTAATCTTCATATGTTATGGTGGATCTTTGTTGATTGTTAGGCTAGCGTTTGGTGGTTGAATTCATTTAGCCTTTCAATATTGTTATTATTGTTATCCATTTTCACCATACACATTTTGGCACGCCCGGTGGGACTCTTGTCCCTTTGCATTTAACCCTTTTGTTGCAGATTTTGCATTTTTGAGGTTGCAGATCGGACAATTTTTCGATGACATTTTAGGTATTTCTGCGTCTGTGAGTGGTCGGATCGTGTCTCTAAGTTTCAGGAGCGTCTGCAGAGGTGGGAATCGCGTCTATGTTTTCAACAAATTTTGTTTTGCAGGTCTCAGACAAGGGCGTCTGTGTTACATAATCACGTCTGCATTACTTATGATCGTGTCTGTGTCCGAGAAGGGCATCTGTGTGTTTTGGCCGCGTCTGTGCATCACAGAACCGCGTCTGTGTAATATAGACGCATCTGTGTCTGGTATAACAGTGTCTATGTTTTTACTGTTTCAGAATTTCAAACATTCTTTGATTTGGTTTTCGGATTTCGCACCTAGGGTTTCAGATCTGGTTTATTTTTGGACTAACCCTTGCAGATTTAGCTAACCAAATTTGTGTAGCTTATCTTGGAAGCAAGGAAAAAACGTTTTTGTTGAAGGCCCCTTTTTCACAAAGTCTTTTGGGTTTCTAAAATTTACCTAACTTGTGTGCTTGCAGGAAGGGGTGATCATTTGAAACAACCCAAACTACTAACAAATTTTGTTGCAGGTCCTTGGCTAGGGTTTTTGAGATTTTGTTGTGTGCCTTATTTTCATAGATTAGCAAACACTTCCATTGGTGCACTAAAATTGAATCATTGTCTTTTGTGTCTTGAGCAATAGGCTCTTTTTGTTTAATCCTTAGAGGGCCTGTCTTCCCGTGTGGTCATTAGGACTACTAGTGAGAAGAGAACGACCCAAGTGGTAGCGAGGAAAACCCACCTCTTCTGAACCACTATAATCAAATGTATTCATGGTGAAAACTATGGATAACGTGTGTTGATTAGTTCATACTGACACTATGTCTCCCCATAAACCCGTTTGATCAAATTTATTTGATCATTTGTAGGGCGTAACCCCTACCAGTTGGGAGCCTTCTATATTTACAGAGCTGAAAGTGCCGCATGTATGGCCACACGAGTGGATGCCCTTACTAGCACCTTTTGTTTTAGAAGCCCAAATCCTTCTAGTTGTTGGGGCAGGAGGTCGGACCTCTGGTAGCGGCCCACACACATACGGTTCTTAGTAGAGATACAAAGTTTGCCATGGGGAGTTTTCATGGGGACTGATGCTTGGCTGACCCGAGAAGTGAGTGCCGAGGGTGGAGCCAGTGAGGTCAAGCATCTAAGTATCCACTCTGAATAGCGTAGCCTCAGGGGTAAAACCCTATGTGGGATCAACAACTATTGTCTTGGCTAGCCATAAGAATTGTGCTTGTCTTATGTTAAACATTCAAACATTCAAGACCAAACAACTAAACATTGTGTCTTTTGTGTCTTCAAGTGTATGCAAAACAACTTTACATCAAACAACACACTTTTGGAGTCTAAACACTTGCAAACATTGAGTCCTCATTAACATTGTGTCCTCTTGTCACGAAAAAAAGTCAAACAGTCGGATTTAGTCACAACAAAATAACTTCACAGATTGGAAAAATTGCACGAAATTTATAGAAACGCGTCTGTGTCTGTTCTAACCGCGTCTGAGTCATCTAAGCATGTCTGTGAAGGGCAGAATAGTGTCTGTGTCTGTAACAGCATCTGTGTCAAATAGAGACATGTCTGTGTCTGGGAATCACGTCTGTGAAGTATACAGAAGCGTCTATGTCTAGAATTGAAAATTTTTACAGTCTGGCAAACAAGAGAAATCAGTTTCGGAATAATTGAGCTTCCTAGGTTGTTTCTTCAAGTTTCATCTAGCATTCAACCTGTCCTTGGGTCTCATACAGTCCATCATTGCTTCACATCTCATTTTACATTCATACTTGTCTAAACTTGAGTCAAAAGGTCACTTGCTTGTCCCCATCATACTTTGTCAACACACTACATACAACAACACTTTGCTAAGTGGTCCCTCATCAAGGTTTCTTACCTTTGGGTCTCATTTTGTCTTACTTAGAGTCAAGGTCAGCTCACCTCATCAAGAGAAACAATCATCTCTTTGGAAGTCACACCTACTCTACTACTTACATACTTGGTCTTACACTTTGGACATTGCAAGTACACCTCAAGATTCATTTACACTCCATACAACTCTTGGTCTTCCAAACTCTTTTCATTTTTCATATAGTCTCTCACATCTTGGTCAAACACCTAGTTCATGGTTGAAACCCATCTTCAAAAATCTAGGAGAAAAGCTAAAGAAGCTCAAGAGTCCGCAAACATGAGTTCTTATGAGTATGACAATGATTTATTTTTCAATCCTGAGCACACTACATTGCCTGACATGGATGTTTATAGACACATTCCAAATGTGGAAAACATAGACACTGCAAACAAAAATGCTACACACAATGACAATGTGGACAACTTTTCAATACAATCAACAGATGTAGAAGAATCCATAATGAATCCTCATTTCAATAGATTGGTTGAAGAGATAATGAAGAGGGATAGACAATACTTCTTACACATGATGGCACAAAGTGGAGCTAAAATACCTCATGATTTTGACATGTCTCAAATAATGGAACATAGACCTTTGCAACAACCTCACTCCAATATGGATCAAAGGAGACCTAATAGTGGAGGAAATAAAGGACCACACATGGTACCTGAATCACCATCAGCTTTGCTTCAAAAACCAGAAATCCCACATACACACGGTCAAACATATGATACTTACCTTCGAAGACCATTATGGAAGTCTTATGGAGAAAAATATGCTCAATCACATATCAATGCTAAGGATCAACCACCAAAGCAATGGGATATTCCAAGGCATGCTCAAAACTTGGACACAAGGAAACCTCATGTCAAATTTGGGGGCAACACAATAGAACATGACATGCCTATAGAATATGGTATACGCGCACAAAATAGATATGGGGTTCCTCAACATGAAGCTATACCAAGTGCTCCCTATATGCTGCATCAATATAGACCTCCTCCATATGAACATGTCTATGATCAATATCATCCATACATGCAACAAGCTCCTCCTCAAATTGGTGTCTCAAACATGGGGTATGCTACAAGAAATCGATCGCCACCTAAGAATAATTTGGAGCAACAAATCAGAGATTTACAAAAGAAAATGGAGGACATGAGTACACCAAAACCAACATACACTATGAGAGACATATGTCCTTATCCATTTGACAAGAGCATCCCAATGCCTCCATTTCCTGCACACTTTGTGACACCTAAATTTGATAAGTATAGAGGAAAAGGAGACCCCAAGGCACACATAAGACAATTTTTCATAGCTTGCATTGAGGTAGCGGCAGAAGAAACATATTTGATGAGGTTGTTCCCGCAAAGCTTAGGTGATCAAGCTATGGAATGGTTCTCTCAATTACCTCCTGGTATTAAGTCATGGGGTGACTTAGCAGAGGCATTTATTTAGCATTTCTCTTACAATATAGAAATAGATATCTCAGTCACTACTTTGTGTAATACTAAGCAAAAGGAGGGAGAATCTTTTGCGTCATTTTTACAAAGATGGAGAAACCTAGCTAGCAGATGCTCTTGCGAAATCTCACAGAAACAAATGGTAGAAATGTTCACTCAAAACGTTAACAAGGACATTGGCTATGATCTAAGGAAAGCTTGTTTGTCCACCTTCAAGGATGTTATTGAAAAGGGCTTAGCAACAGAAAAGGTCTTAATTGAGCAAGCAATCATTAAGATATTCAAGGAAAACAAAGATGACTTTAAAGGAAAAGACAAGCCAAGATTTTGGAATAAAAACAAGAACACAGTCAATGATGGTGTTGTTGATGCCAATACAGTGAGACCCAAGTTCATCTTTTCGGGATCAAGTTCTACAAACAATCAAGTGAATACTCAAACAACTTCTAGATCACAAAGGAAGTACACCCCATTGGGAATACCACTTGAATCAATATTCAAAAATCTTGTGCCAAACAAAGTGATCACAGTTCCAGATTTTCCTCCATATGAACCAAAGGTCAAACCAAATTGGTGGAATGATGATGAGTATTGTGAGTTTCATAAGAGCAAGGGTCACAAGACAGGTAATTGCCATCGACTGAAGAACATTGTGCAAGATCTCATTGATAGAGGTGATATTGAGATTGAGGGACACTCATCCAATCAAGAACATGAGATGTTTAAGCAACCATTCCCAAAGCATGACAAAGGAAAAGCCAAAGTCACAGATGATCAGGCCAACTATACTAGAGCACCTTACAATTATGACTCGACTATCAATCACATCTCGACGGACAATCATATCTCTACTATTACCATCAAGAACAAAAATCTTGAGAATCCTCCTCAGAGACCCAAGATTGTCCTAAGAGGTGTTGGATCTTCTTCCAAACATACCCCTGAATGTCATGTTACAACCCGTTGAGGTAAGATTACTTTGCCAGGTGCTTCCACTAAAAATGCCACTTCTTCATCAACCAAACCTGAGTATGACCTTGTAGAACAGTTAGGGAAGACACCCGCACTCATCTCCATCCTTGAGCTCCTACGTATATCCCCCGCTCATAAAGCTATTCTTGACAAAATCTTGAGAGATACTGCTGCTCCTACTGATCTGAATGTGGACCAGTTTCAAGAAATGGTGGGATACCTTTCCATTCCACATTCCCTTACATTCACAGAAGCCGATGACGCCTCCGTATGTCAGCCACATAATGCACCTTTACATGTTGAAGCCTTCATACACAAACATCGAATAAAGTGAGTCCTGATAGATGGAGGAGCAGGTCTAAACATTTGTACATTGAGCACCATTAAACAATTGGGATATTCTGATAAAGCTGTGAATTCAAAAAATCAAATCACCATCAAGGCATATGACGATGAAGAGCGCTCATCCAAGGGCACGGTCACATTACCTCTAAGAATTGGGCCAGTTACAAAGGATGTGGTTTGTCAAGTCCTAGATCTGGATCTCACATACAACATATTGCTAGGATGTCCTTGGATTCATGAAATGAGGCCAGTCCCATCGACATACCATCAATGCATTAAGTTTCCTCATAATGGAGTCGAGGTAACAGTTAACGGTGATCCTAATCCATTCATATATTGCAATAACTTGAGATCACATACGGAGACCATCATTCCCAGTAATCGTGAAGTTGTTCCTTCTTCGGCATACATTGACCCTGAGTCATTGAAACCTTCGACATCAAAACAAGGTGAACTTAAAGGCAAATTTCAAGACAAAGGCATGGGAGAATACACTCTAAATCAGACAATGTATTTACGACAAGTCATGAGCTCTCCAAAAGAATATGGAAGGCCACATCCTAACAAGCAAATATCCATCATGATACTCAAATGGGATCCTACTACCTTTCAAAGATGGGGTGAACTAGAAGAGGAAGATTTATATAGAATTCTCTATAAAGACATTGAAGAGGACACACAAGATCAGATCAATATACCCTGGGAGAAATATGGCAAAGGCTTCAAGATTCTACAAAAATTCGGGTATGATGGAAAAAGCCCTCTTGGGTTACGCAAAGAAGGCACTATGGAGCCCTTACAACCGGAATTGACTGTAAAAAGATAACGCTCAAAAGGACTTGGTTTTCTAACTTCCAAGATCCACACTAAAAGGATAGAAGAGGCATCACAAATCAAAGTTGCCAAAGTTCAACAAGAAGATTACTATTCCACAGATTCCAATGAATGGGAATGGGGTTCAGACAAATCCTCTAGCGACTATGAGCTCACCGAGACATTCAGAGAGCCAAATGAACCAATAAAAGAAGAGGAATTTTATAAAAAGTTCAGGGTGGGTCAAGAAATAACCCATAAAGATTCCGCACAGTCTTCGTCTCAAGGTCTTAGGTCGAAATCACATAGGATGAAGACACCTGTCCTGGAAGGTGCTACTAGTGATGACAATTTGGATTCGCTTGCGATCGAAACTGATGAGGAGAGTGCCATCGATGACCTCGATGATTGCCTCGATATACCTGAATATAACCACATCTTCACTCTTAGCCCCACAAACTCCGAAAACATTAAAGGCCTTCCCCTTGTTCACCACCAACTCATTGACTGGGATTATGAAGGACCAGCACAATTTGACACATTTCAAAATGACGAAGCTATTATTGACTATCTTGGCATACGAGATGATCTTCCCCCTGGGGACCACAAAGCAGGATACACCATAGAACTCAACAACATGGCATATTTTGGTGAGGGTGTCGGACCTTCTAGTCGCAAAAATATGAAAATAAGAACAAATCAAGGGTCTTATGGCGAAAACCACACTGTGGCGCTATCTGATCCCAAAAAAGTAAAAAGAAAGGATGTATCTAAGGGCGAAAACCTCTCTGAGGCACTCGAAGATGGAAGGCTCGACATTCTCCCAGCCTCGTATGAGGAAAAGTCATCCATGTTGGTAGAGGATACTATCAAGACAAACATTGGTACAGAAGAGGTTCCACACAACATATTCCTGGCTCAATCATTGACAGAGTCCGAAAGGTCAAAATTCATAAGCTTCTTAAAGGAATGACAAATCAACTTTGCATGGTCATATGCTGATATGCCTGGACTAGATCCGGATTTGGTAATGCATCATTTGACAGTCAAACCAGGGGCAAAGCCAGTAAAACAGAAATTAAGGAAAATGCATCCACAAGTGGCATTACTAGTCAAAGCAGAGTTGGAGAAATTATTGGATGTTGGATTCATACGCCCAATTGATTATCCTGAATGGATCTCCAATTTAGTACCTGTCAGTAAACCAGATCATAGCATCAGAATATGTACAGATTTTAGAGACATCAACAAAGCTTGTCCAAAGGATGACTTCCCATTACCAAATATCGACTTGATCGTTGATCTCACAGCAGGTCATGAAATGTTATCTTTAATGGATGGATTTTCTGGCTATAATCAAATCAGGATTGCTCCTGAGGATCAACACAAAACATCATTCACTTGTCCGTGGGGAACTTTCTATTGGAATGTCATGCTCTTTGGGCTAAAAAATGCAGGTGCTACATATCAAAGAGCAATGATCACTATCTTTCATGATCTCATGCACATAACCGTGGAAGATTATGTTGATGATCTCTTGGGTAAATCAATAGACAGAGATACACATTTGGACATACTTTCAGTCGTCTTTGATCGGTTGGAAAAATACAAAGTAAGATTAAACCCCAAGAAATGTGTCTTTGGAGTAACCTCTGGGAAGCTCCTAGGATTCATTGTGTCCAAAAGAGGAATCGAAGCTGATCTAGCAAAAGTCAAGTCTATCTTGGACATGCCGCCACCCAGAAATATTAGTCAACTTTGATCCTTACAAGGGAGACTCCAGTCTATACGAAGATTCATAGCACAACTTGCAGATAAGTGTAATCCTTTTCAGCACCTACTCTATAAAAATATCAAATTCAAATGGGATGATAACTATCAACAAGCTTTTCAGACGCTCAAAGATTATCTTTTGAATCCGCCAGTTTTGATGCCACCAGTTCCAGATCAGCCTTTGCTACTATACATATCAGCTACTCCAATAGCACTGGGGGCACTCCTAGCACAACAAATTGCTGACGGCAAGGAAAAAGCAGTATACTATATCAGTCGCACATTGGTGGGATATGAGCTAAACTACACACCAATCGAGCGTGCATGTCTCGCAGTGGTCTTTGCTTCGCAAAAATTATGACATTATATGCTCACTCACAAGACTAAGTTGATTGCAAGAATTGATCCATTAGAATACCTTCTCAACAAAGCTACACTTACTGGGCGACTGGCCAAGTGGGTAATGATCCTGAGTGAATTTGACATTGAGTATGTGGATAGAAAAGCAATAAAAGGACAAGCAATCGTGGATCAATTAGTAGATGCCCCCATGATAGATGATGTTCTTCTAAATTCAGAATTTCCAGATGAATCCATTTTAACAATATCACACGAAAGACCATGGCAACTATACTTTGACGGCTCATACACACAGCACAGGGCAGGAGCTGGTATTCTCTTTATAACTCCTCAAGGCAATTCTATACCAAAATCATACCGCTTATCATTTCCTTGCACTAACAATATAGCGGAATATGAGGCATTAACAACTGGATTACGAATTGCAGTTCAATGGAAGATCCAAGAACTTCGTGTTTTTGGGGATTCTCAACTTGTCATCCATCAAGCAACTGATGATTACCAAATGAAAGATGAAAAATTAATGCCTTACAAGCAACTGGTAGATGATTTGAAATGGCACTTTACAAAGATAGATTTTGAGCAGATACCAAGAGAGCAGAATCGTGCTGCAGATGCCATGGCTACAATCGCTTCACTAATTGACCTGCCTCAAAATGAAACCTGCTATGAGTTTCTGGTAGACAACCTGTTGGTTCCTTCATATGAGATCACTCCTACTGAAATGATATGCGTTGTCAGTCCCGAATCCCAGTTATATGGTTCCATATTCACATATGTTCGTGACAATATCTTACCTCCTGATCTATCAAACAACCAACGCCGCACTTTCATTCGCCAATCCTCTCGATGTCATTTTAGCTGATATCCTATACCGACGAGGTCTAGATGGAACTCTTCTTAGATGTTTAGAAAGTGATGAAGCTCAGATTGCGTTACGTGAAGTGCATGAAGGGATATGTGGTCCGCATGCTAGTGGTCCTACCTTGGCCAAGAAACTCATCAGGACTGGATATTATTGGCCCAATATGGAAAAAGACTCATATCAGTTTGTCAAGAAATGTAAGCAATGTCAAATTCATGGAGACCTCATACATGCACCAGCACAAGAACTACAACCACTGGCATCTCCTTGGCCCTTTTGTCAGTGGGGACTCGATCTCATAGGCAAGATTCACCCTCCTTCTTCCAATGGTCATAAATTCATTATCACAGCCACAGAGTATTTCACAAAGTGGATTGAGGTTGTGCCTCTCACACAAGTCACTAGGAAACAAATTGCTACTTTCATCCTTAACTATATCATTTGCCGATATGGTATTCCTAAATCCATTATTACTGATAACGGGTGTCCCTTCAAAAATCAGGATGTTCGTGAACTCTGTGACCGCTTCCATATTTCCCATCATTTCTCCACACCATATTACCCCCAAGGTAATGGCCAAGCTGAGGCGTCTAATAAAATAATTCTTAAAATCCTCAAAAAGACAGTCGACGACGCTGGCCGTAACTAGCATATCCAACTCAATCCTGCACTTTGGGCCTACCGCACAAGTGTCCGCACACCTACAGGGGCTACACCCTACTCACTTGTCTACGGTGCTGAAGCCATCTTGCCTATTGAGGTCGAGTTACCTTCTTTACGGGTCTCTTTGCAAAACATCATCAGTGATGAAGATTACAAGGTCTCTCGCTTACAAGAACTAGAACTGTTGGATGAACGGAGACAAATTGCTTTTAATCATCTCAAGGCTTAGCAACAACGAATGAGTCGCAGCTACAATCACAAAGTCAAGCCTCGCACATTTGAGGTAGGTGATTTGGTTCTTAGAGAAAATCCTAAAAATCAACAAGACAGAGAGAAGAGGGGCAAGTTTGAACCAAACTAGCTTCGTCCTTACATCATCACAGCAGTATATGGCTCTGGGGCATATCAGCTCTCAACTACA
Source organism: Cryptomeria japonica (assembly GCF_030272615.1). Lineage (NCBI taxonomy): Eukaryota > Viridiplantae > Streptophyta > Pinopsida > Cupressales > Cupressaceae > Cryptomeria > Cryptomeria japonica. The sequence continues at coordinate 620,754,512 of NC_081405.1, forward strand.
GAAGGTGAACCTTTGGAGGATCCTATCAATAGCATGCACCTTCATAGGTTCTACACATAGCTCTTCGGAATATCATAATTCAAAAATACAAAAAAATCAAAAAAATTTCAAAAATACAAAAAAAATCATAAAACATAAAAAATCGTTACTTGGTGAAAACCTGGCAAACAGGCGCCTTGTAACACAAAAAACATTGAAAAATTGAAAAAAGTAAAGAGAAATAATTTCATCCAACAGTGAAAACCACTTTGGTGGCACCCTGGGCAAGTACCATAGTGAGAACTAGGTCACCAGCGCCATGCGTAGAGACATTGCTCCTCCCTCCTTCAGGATTCACTTTCGTTCATAATAAACTTACCTATTCCCATCATGGCTTGTTATTGATCTACCCAAGATTGGTTAGCCATTCATAATAAACCTCCCTTTTTGCCCCCCTTTCCATTCATAATAAATCAGACCCTATCTGTGGCTAAGGCAAAATCCTACGTCTAGTGATGGGTGTGGAACTAAGAACATCACATGTTTTGAGGAGTATAGTTTGTTCCAGCTTTCTTCAGTCTATCTGCGCACAATCAGCAAGAAAGCAACATTTGCATCGCAGATCCGCCATAAAGTTTCATCTTCTCCATAATAAAGTATCAATGTCATGGATTCAGTCAGTTTTGGATGAGACACAGCAGCAACAATGGGCTTCAACAAAATCAAATCTTTCAACAGACTCAGACAACATATGGTTCAATGCTATCTATCCTTTTTGTGAAAGTGAACATTGTGACCACAATCAAATAAGACTTATACAAGTGACAAGAGACACTAAACTTGAGGACTACAGTGGATGTTGGTGTCGAGTCTTGGTTTTCTCTTGATTTTATCTTTTGGTGACATGTCTTTTAGCTTTTCCGGGATGTCTCTGACTAGAGAATCTATCTCCAGGATGTCTTTGACTAGAAAGGCGAGGATGGGGTATTGTCACCTATTTGTATTTGCTGTCTGTGGATTGTCTCTTAGTAATGCTATGACTTGTCCAAGGATATGAGGACACTATGAGTCTAGTGTGAACTGGGGATTCCTTGTTTGTGACTATCTTATCTCCATGCAAACAGGTACAATGACTTTCTGGGTCGAACATATGCCTCGATTGTCATAACCTACTTGCCATAATAAAGCTCAATGATGATAATGCACAAGAAGCTCTTTCACATTCATATCTTCTATCTTCCATCCCCCTTTCTTGATTTACTTCCATCATCCTTCTTGAGTCCGCATAGCCTGCTATCACATGACTGAGTATAATGACACACCAAAAACATTTGCATTTCCTATAGCTGCACCGGCATTACCACATATAAGCATTTCACACATGCATATAGATATCACAATTGCATCACATCCTACACACAACACTTGTTAGCACAATTTACATTTGCATTATCATATTCATCTGCATTACATACATTCACATTTGCGTCATGCATCACATATAAAACATAAAAGAACAAAAATATTGCATTGCGTCATATACAAATTTGCATCCATATCATAAGCATACATTCTAAGAACATCTCATCACATAGGTACACATGCATATAGCTGCCGCAAAAATGAATCATCTCTCATATATATAATCAAATGTGTCATGATACAATGATGTCAAAAGAATCATATGGCTACAAAATCACCCGCAGGTGTCTACAATACAAAAAAAAGGTACAAATACTGATACAAGGGAGCCCTCTATGGCTATGATGAACTCCCTCCCTCGGAGCCGCCTGGCCTCAACGGAATCTGAGCGCTAGACGGACCCGCTCTAGGATCCCCACCCTCTGCCTCTGCCTGTGGCTCTCCCTCTACGGGTGCCTGCTCCTGTACCTGTCCCTGTACCTGTCTCGGTACATGTCTAGGTCCCTGTCCCTGTCTCTGTCCCTGTGCCTATACTGGCACCTATCCCTGCACCTGTCCCTGTCTCTGTCCCTGTGCCCTAGGACCCTATGCTGCTGGTACCTACAGGGGCACTCCACCGTGACCCCTCACCACTTGGGCCTGTCCCTCCTGTCCACCCTCCCTCTGAGGTGCCACCCTCCTCTCCCCAACTACTCCCCTCCACCTCCGTCGGCCTCTGCCCCCATCGCCTCCACCATCATCATCGTCATCTCCTCCTACCTCTCCCTCCAGTAGCTCCCCTGGATCTGTCAGTCACGGGAATGGATGCTCTACCCAATATGCTGTATACTCTGCATCCATGCCTGCATCCTCAATCTCTGGCCACATATCCCAAGGTAGGGGCATCATCTCTGCCAGCTGTGTAACTGCCTGATCATATGACAACAATGGCCCGAACTGCGCCTGATCCCTCACTGTACGAGCATACATACCCGAGCCTCATGGCATCCTCTGGATCCTGCCATACTGCCTGCATACTCTGTCTACCAGCTACCTCTCCAATATATAGGGCATCCACCCAATTAGATATCTGCTCCTGAAGGTATAAGGTAGCTCCACTGCATCATCCTCCCACTCCTCACATCCCAGATATGGCCTCTAGATGACTACGTCAATGTCATCTATCACTCGCCTCCAATGCTCTAACCTGCGAATTTGAGGCTGCGAAGTGATCATGTCATATAAATGCACAAAGCTCCATCCGTGACCCCTACCTCTGAAATGTATCGGCCGTGTGATAGGCAGATGCTCATATGCCCAAACCTGTAGAAGTGTCACTCCACAGCCCAGTCCCACTGATCCATGGTAGACGAACTGGTGAAGCTCATAATATAGGTGGGCCAACACACATGGACCCCACGCATATCTAGTGTGCTGAGTCACCAATATCTCTAGTGCTCCTCCCCAGCCCACTGCCAACCCCCGTGTCGCCCTGTCCGGACATAGGAACCCACTGATAGCTCCTCCGATCACAGCTGGCAAAGATAATCCTGTCGCGGTCATGGTGTCCCATGCCACATGTCCTGCTCTCATCTCTAGGCCGGGATCCTGAAACACCCATCTCAAAGCCTCTCTGTCTCCATCGCGATCGTATGGAATCAACTCTCCATCAATCGATATCCACAGAATCCTGTAGACATCCTCAAGGGTGACTGTCATCTCACCCATCGGCAAATGAAATGTACATGTCTCTGAATGCCATCTCTCGGCCAGCGCAGTCAGCAAACCCATGTTTGCCCGAAACTCAGGCACATACAGCACGTGTCTCAATCCCATCTCCTCAATGGTAGCTCTGTCCTGAAATGACAACTCTGGTCGCAACCTCTGTGTGGATGGGAATCTCTCCCGTGACTCCAACATAGGCAAATACTCCTGCAGTCAAGCAAATCAATCATGTCAGTCAGGGTGGCATTCACTGTTCATCACAAAATGCTACTCGCTATCTAAATGCATATGGTTATCTATTCTAGTGACACTCACTGTTCATCACAAAGTGTTGCTTCTATCCTAGTAGTGCTCCCTGTTCATCACAAAGTACTACATGTGTGACACTCCCTGTTCATCACAAAGTGTTACTCACATTTTGCACTCCCTGTTCATCACAAAGTGCTGCTCACACTTTGGGTACTCCCTGTTCATCACAAAGTACTCTATCTTGGTGCTCCCTGTTCATCACAAAGTGCCTTGATCTATCCTAGTCTTCCTCGAGGACCTGCTTGAGTGTATCCTCTCAGTAGCTTATCCAATCGACAGTGTATGTTCATCACAGAACTGCCGATTTGACCTAGAAGACTAAAACCGTGCATTTTTTGACATATACGTGCTTGTAACTCACAAACGCGTTTCTATCTCACAAACGCGCCTATAGACTGCACAAGCACGCCTAAACAACACAGACGTGCCTGTTTGACATAAACGTGCCTAAATCATTCACAAACGCAACTTTGGCACACAAACGCCCCTTCAGGACATAGACGCGCCCGCATCAAGCACAAATGCGGTTCCAGACACAGACGTGCCTGGCATCGACACAGACGCGCCTGTTGGACATAGATGCGCCTGGCACCGACGCAGACGCGGTTGCACTTTTTTGCACTTTTTTTTTACCCTATTCCTAAGCGCATTTATTGCTAACTAGCATGCATTAATGACAAAATTGAATGCGTCAAAGTACGAGGAGGTTTGGTGGTACTTACCGGCTCTCCTGCCTCTGCTGGCCTCTGAAATCGTCGAACGCGATCGAATCTGTGTACAAAGGCCATCGCTGCTGACTGCTGCTGCTCTATTTCTTGCTCTGCACTATGATCTCGTGAAGGTGTAGATGACAATGAGGATGTCTTTTGCCCGTGGTCTATCTTATAGCCTACCCTAGCCCTCGCCTTCATTTCCTGAGTCAGTCTTCTTCATCCCGTGACTCTGTCACTTTATCCGGTCTATGCATTCTAGCCTTTCTTTCTTATCAAGAGATTGTCTGCAATCTTTTCAGACATTTTCATCCAATCTCTCGAGGGGGCATATTATTCCCATCTTGGGGCAACTCTGTATCAGTTCATCTTATCTTCTTTGAAACAACGCGACAAGCCGCATTGTCTCAAAGAGGGGCAAAATGTAGACACCCAAAATTGTCCAATCTAATTAAATAAATATTTTATTTATTTAATTATCTAAGCCTAATTCTTCTATTAATTAAATAAATCTTTATTTATTTAATTAATTCATTTATCCTCTTCTAGCCTTATTTCTCATTTAAATAAATACATTTATTTACTTAAATTATCCCTTTCCTAAATTAAATAAATATTTTATTTATTTAATTATCCTACTTCTTCTATTAATTAAATAAATATTTATTTATTTAATCAATTCATTAGCTTTTTCTACACATGACACATGTCATTCATCTCTTAATTCATACACTACCTACCTCTTTCATTATTTTGGTATTTCTTTTACCTACCCTCTCAATCTTATCCCTCCATTTCATATGGGGTCTTCTATTTAAGAAGATGCCTCCTTCATTATCAAACCCTAATCATTCATGCTAATCATTCTATGCATTCTAATCAATCATCCTAATGACCTAATCTTGAAGACTTGGCTACACTACGATCCTACTTGCAACCACATTCTGTTCTTTGTTGAGCTCTTGTGCATATAAAAATCTGAGAGCAAATATATCAAGCAAGATCAATGGAGATAGGAAGAATGGAGATCAAAACCCTATTGTGCATGTGATGGTATAATCTTTGTGATTTCATTTGATTTGCATTGTCTTAGGTAATCTTCATATGTTATGGTGGATCTTTGTTGATTGTTAGGCTAGGGTTTGGTGGTTGAATTCATTTAGCCTTTCAATATTGTTATTATTGTTATCCATTTTCACCATACACAATATGCATATGATGACAATGAAATGTGCTATGGTAACACTTATAATGAAAATATGCAAATGGATCTAAAATGACATGAGTTTAATTGATAATGCATGGATAATTAAATGAAATGGACTAATTATAGGAGATAAAAATGCTTAAAGAATGGACCTAAATGATATGAAAATTATGTGAAAACTAAATGACAATGATAATGAAACTAAATGATATGCAAACTAAATGATAATGAATGATATGGATCTAAATGATATGTAAACTAAATGATAATTAAGTATATGAATCTAAATGATATGTAAACTAAATGATAATTCTAATAAATCTAAATGATATTCAACTAAATGATAATGAATGATATGAATCTAAATGATACACAAATTAAATGATAATGATAATAAATCTAAATAATATGCAACTGAATGATAATGAATTATATGAATCTAAATGATATGCAAACTAAATGATAATGATAATGATATAGAAACTAATTAATCTAAGTGATATGATAATGATATTATTGTGTTTGGCCAATGTTCAATGTACTCAATCAGATTTATAATAATCCATGTGTTGGAAAGTCCATAGATGCAATCTAATAATGTAATCTCGACTAGAATGCAATCTTAAATAAATGCAAGCTGACAATGTCATCTTTAGAATATTTTTATTTTGCTTGTTGTCATCATTGAGCTTTTAAAATGTTGCAAGATAATACAAACACTGATGGTATATCAAACCATGATGACCTGAGTAATTCTTGCATGGATGTTGATATTGCAAGCTTTACATGCATCTAGATATGAAGATTGAAATGACCTGAGTATCACCTGCATAAAAACAAGCAAGAGCCAATTTTGTTCATAAGTGAATCCAAAATGTCTTCCTTTATCTTGTTGTCGATCATATTCTTAAACAAATCCAAAAATTGCTAGAAATCAACTCACAAACAACAAACAAAGAAGAGTTCAGATCTCCATCCTTGCTCCTCTAGTCGAATGGTATCCTTGAGTTGGTAGGAGATGTGACAACATAAATCAAAATACAACTGATTAAACAAGTATGCCAAAAAAATCACCCCTTTAGAAAAGTTTATCCAATCATTTTTTATTTGATTTGGTTTATTTGTTGTGAACGTTTTAATTTCGTGTTTTGTTGAAGTTGGATATGATCTGATATTCATTATTTTTTATGTTGATTTGCATTTTTTTTTTTGTTTGATCGTGTTGCTTTCTTATTTTGATGAGCTCAAAGTAGGATGATAGGAGATCAGGATTTTGCCCCCATTCATGAAGCATACCGGTTATTATGGATATATACATTGATCACCATGCCATGGTATAACATTGGATGTAAGGTTGTAGGGACAATCTAGGAGAGTAACTGAGCTAATTATATCCCAAGACTATACTTCATTACTAGGCTCTTTGTTGCAAACAAAATATTGATGGCTTAAGTTGGGTTAGATGAAGATGGATGTAATGGGGATGCAGATGCACGCAAGTGCAAATGCTTTGATAGATGGAGAGGTTGATCTAAGACAAGTACCATCTGTTTCCAGGTTTTCACCACTTGTGTTTATTGCATTTTTTGTTGATTATATATATATATATATATATATTATGTCACAAGGCACATGTTTGCCAGGTTTTCACCATAGTGACAATTTTTTTTTGCTTCTTTTTTTTTCTTCTCTTTTTTTTTCCTCTTTTTTTTTTCCTCTTTTTGTAAAATTGTTTATGCATAAAACCTCTTAAGATGCTAGGAATTGATAGGATCTTCAATAATTTCTCCTTCTAGAGTGGAGAGTTTATATGCCCCTGATCCGTAGGCAGCTAACACTATGAAGGGGCCTAACCAATTTTCTTCAAATTTCCCTTTCTTGACCTGATCTTGCTAATTGCAAGGGTTTTCCTATAGGACATGATCACCTACTTGGAATTCTCTGTGTTTGACTTTTTGGTTGTATCTCTTGGAAATTCTTTGTTGGTAGACCCTTATATGATCTAATGATTGTTTTCAGTGCTTATCTAGTAGCTCTAATTCTTGTAGTTTAGATACCTTGTTTTGTTCATCTAATACAAACCCCTTTAGTGATATCCTAGGAGAATGCAATTCAACCTCAATAAGTAGTACCACTTCTAACCCATAGATAAGGGTGTATACACCTAAAAATGGTCTTAAGATAATTAATTATTTAAGCAATTATTTATTTAGTCCCCCTTCCTAATTTAATTGAATTCATTAGCAATTTGATTAAATCCCTTTCATCTATTTATTAATAAATCTAAGGATTTATTTAATAGGTTTATCTCAATTTTCCCCTTGATTAATTAATCCAAATTAATTAATCCCTCCCCCCATTTAATTCATTCCTTCTAATCCCCTAACTAATTAAAACAAATCAATTTATCAGTTGTTGAAAGTTAATTAGCCTTTTCCTATTATTTAAATTACCCACATGCCTCCTAACTTATAACCACCTAACCTTGAGTTTAACTAACCCTATCCTAGCTTGCACATCCTAACCTCCTTATCCTAAACTCCTATTGTGTGGATATTCTCCCCTTCAGACACATGGTACTTTGGCCACATGTCTCCTCTCTTGGACACTTGCCCTCTTATGAGCAAGGTTCCTTAACACTTGTCACCACAACAATGATAAGTGCCCCTACCTCCAACCTCTTGTCCAACCTCCTCCAATTTCACCCTTGATATCTTCAGACTCAATATTGACCTTTGATTTCTGCCTCCTCACCCCTGGCCTTGGAAATCCTATAAATATCCCACATTTTGGAGCACAAAGGATCCCATCTCATATCAATTTAGGCATTGTTACTATAGGCATATCTATTGTAGTATATCATTTGAGAATTGTTATTTTATGCAATTATCTAGTTTCATTTGATCATTTTCTAGCATAATTGTTGAATCATGTAGCTTAATCAATCTCTTTTCTAGCTTAATTGCATCATCATCATAGCTTAATCATGCATATCATTATCTTAATTAAACTCTTGGATCAATCTAGTATAATCAATCTCATCTAGCTTGCATGTCATCATGATTTCAAATCCTTCATCTAGGTGTAGTCAAGTCACTGGGATTGCTTATCTAGATCTGAGAGCAAATCCATACTCACATCTCTTAGGAGGTGATAGGTCTCTTTATAATGGTTTATCTTTCATTTGATTTTAATTTTCTAACCAGGCTTGTAATGATCTGTTGAGTTTTTGTGTTGTAGCTACAGGTGCCCTACTTCACACACATGACATTTTGGTGCCCACCGTGGGGCTGAAGATCTAATTTCTTGGCCTCTATCATCATCAACTCTTCAATCTCATAGGTTTTTGGCCAGGTCTATTTCAGAATCTTGTATGAGTACCTTTGTAGTATCGTTTGTGCACTCATACAGGTATGTGAGAATACTCGTACGAATTTCTACTTCTGTGTTTTCAAAATAGATTACATTTGAAGGTTTTTATACTTCAATTTGGCTATTACTAATGCTAACCCTAGTTTGTTTGTGAGTTTTTTAGCAGCCTAACTAGTTTTTGCAGGATGATTATTGAAGATTTTGCTTGTCAAAGCTTCATTTCGTCAAAACAACATGACTACTAGCGCATCTATTTTGCAAGTTGCCTAAAGGAGAACTCAACCAAACTTTGTGTCCTCTTTAAGTTTTCTAGGCACACTTATTTTGCTAATGGTAAATGAACATCTTATTTTCTATGTTTGAGAAGTTGTCTAAAAGGTAGGAGAGTATGCTCTTGTCCATTTGGAAAATCAAAAATCCTAACCCTTGAAGAACTTCTATGTTTGAGATTTGATTACCTTTAGCAGGCCTATCAAAGTGGGAAAAAGTAATCTCCTTGTGAGAATGACCCAGGTGAGTACAACTAGACCTAAGCTTTCCAACTCATTCTAAAAAATAGGCCTCTCAAGATTAAAGTCAGGATGGGATTATTTGATTTTTCTCTTTTGAGATCTCTCATATTGTACATTCAGTAGGGCCTCGCAGTCTCAATCATGCTTGCATGACTACTGCTTATTTTGGTACCTTGTTGGGCTATAGGCCTCAATCATACTTGCATGAATGCAAAGGGTAATTTCAAATGAAAACCCTTACTACATACCCTAAAGTAGAAGCTACCTGATTCACCTCCGAAAGGGTGGTAATATTTGTGCAAGAGAGATAGTAACTCTCCCAAGACACTTGCCATATCGTGCCCCCATTAGGGTTTGGAGTTGGATAATACGATGTTGAGAATCCATTGTGTGATACTCAACGACCATATTCTGATTAGCTATTGGGTGTGTACCTAAGTCTGCAAGCAAAGGTTTTCTCTCTTAGCCAACTTCCTTAGGATTTAGTGTGTTGTGCTTGAGGTTATTTATCATATCATGTGTTTGTTGTGTCTTCATTCCTGAAACAAAAATCAGACATTTAAAAAAATGGAAAATATAAGCAAAACATCAAACTTAATTGATAAAAAATCTATCCAAATTAAAGTTTTTTCTGTTCTGTCCTCAGTCATATGAGCTTTCTAGTTTTTCATATGGAAAATCTAGTTTATTATCTAGTTCAGTGAGAATTGTCATACGAGTTAGTTTAGCAGAAGCCTTTTTGTTATCTTTTGTCATTTGGTTCTGTGTTAAGTGTCCTACAAGTTTATGCCTTTGTCATGCGATATTTCTAGTTTATCATACAAGTCTGTCTAAATTGTCATTTGGGATTGTCTAAACTGTAGTATGAATTTGTGTCTCTGTCAGTCTAGAGCTATCTTCTTGCATGTTTTTTTAAGATTTGTCATGTTTGCTTGATCAATTTACAGTGAGCATAAACACCTGATATCTATCATTGCATGCTTAGATTGTCTTCTTGGTTTGCTCGGTCAAGTTATCTTCTGTCAAATCAGATTCTAAAGGTAGACACCCCCAAGATTTTCAAGTATTTATCTTCAACAAGTTCAAGATCTAAACATCTCTAAGTTCATTATAACCCTCTTTGATAAACTGATCACACAAAACATAGTTTCTCATCAGGATCTATCATCCTCTATCATGAAACTACAACATTTAGTCGGGATAACCTTGTCCCACATCGTAGGATATATCATTCCTATTGGACTTGGTTTTATCAAAATCATCATCATTGCACTCCAAAATTGAAGATCGAAAAACTTACAAACTTTCAAACACTTGAATTATCTTTTCATGTCATATCACTCTATCATATCTACATTGGCATTTGATCACTTATCTAAACAACTTCTAGGCAACTGAATCCTTGAACAACATTCAACACACATGTATGCACATTTTATCTAGAACATAGAGACATAAGATCGCTAAAATGGAAATTGAAACATTTGAAACAACTGAAGATCAGAGAAACATGGAATACCAAAGCAAAATACAAGAATAAGACATAACAAGCCAACTATGTCAAAACCTCAAAAGGATTCAAATGCATCTCCGAAGAAAGGTGACTCTTTTATAGAACTCTTAAAGAGAACCCTAAAGGATTTTGCTAAGGAAGATCAAAATCATGCACCTATGTCTAGCAATAGCTCATTTCCCCATAAGAAAATTGACTCTCAAAAGGCATCTATTCATACACCTCTTGAAAGCTTGCAAGACCTTCCATAAAATCATCACCAAACAATACACGCAAGGATGAAGTTCCCCAAGGGATATCCATAAATGTCATCAAAACTATTTCAAAGGATCATATTCAAAACCCATCTCCTTTATATGTAAGCATTAATTCCTTGCAACATCCCCATAACACTCCCTTTCAAATTGAAGTTCTCATTCATAGAACGCTCATTAAATGTGTCCTAATAGATGGGGGATGTCATGCCCAAAATTTAGGGCAAAACACAACCAACAATTTTTTTTTGTAAAGACACTAAATTACTAACATGAAAAACACGGTAACTCATCTTTATCAAGTGGAACGATTAAATTTTACTTTTTTTATAAGGGTAATATTAATTTCTCTCAAAAGTATCCTTCATCTCAGTTGCGTTTAGTAGTTCATCATTAGATCTGTCTCTACTAAGTAGACATTAATAAAATTACTGGGTCCGATACCAATTGTTTAATAAAAATCAAGTTCCCGTCCTTCCATTAATACATCCTTCCTTAATGTTTTAATTTAAATGTGGACTACTAAATATATTAGTTTATTATCTCATCAAACTTCATCAATAGATGGATTAAATCAAAATTCTCTAAAAATAAATGACAAGGACATAAATAACCTCCAGTAATCATTAATTGCTTCCAGAAACTAAATGATTTAGTCCTAGCACTTAGATTAATAGTACCTCATTATTTTATTTATCATCTAATTGAAGTGTGGTTAAACTATTTTGACCACCGGTCGGTTAAATCCATAATGAAAAATTCTCCTATAAAATTTAGCATGGAGTTGCCTAGGTACAGGTGGCTAAATAATCTCATATAGGCGAATTAACGTATAATGTTATTGTAAGTTCTGAAGCAATCGATCCCCATAATAAACTTTCAATTTATAAACATCACAATTAATGTTTCCTATAATCAATTATAAAATATGAGTGTGTAAGTAAGAAAATTAATCTATGGATAGGTTAATATATTTATATAATTAACTATATATATATTGATATATATATATATATATATATAATTCATATATATAAATATATAAATATCTAAGTCTCTTCATTAGTTTAAAGAGAATATTTAAAAACATGGGTGTAATTATTATTTTCTAATTACCCTTACTAATACCAAGCTCCTACAACCTAATTAAATCTCTATACAAATGAACCCTACCCTCCACTCCATTTTACTACCAAATTATTTTATTTCCCTAACCCTAATTTCAGGCTAGGGCATAACTATAATATTTTATTTATATTATTTTTTTTTTTTTGTGTTGACGATGCTATGTGTGCATGTTTTGTTGCAAGGCCAAACGAGGAGCGGCGGTCATGGAAATCTTCTACGAAAGGAAGGAGGAGCGAAGGGGGGAAAAGTGAAGGAGGGAGCGGAGGGTGCCGGCGGCTCCACTCGAACTCCACCGGAAGCCCCAAAGGGGAGCACTGACCGCCCACTGTGGCTTCCCTTAGTGGTGGCCAACATGTAGTCCACTGTGGCGTGCCAAAGTGGTGGCCCGAGCCACCGCCGGCCCACTGTGTATACTCACAGTGGGTTCGGCTCCCCTTCTCAAAACCCTACAGTAAAAAACTTTTTTTTTTCTTTTTATATAAATTTTTTTTTAATATAATATAATATATATATATATATATGTATATGTATATTTATAATTATATGAATATATCTATTTAAATATATGAGTATATCTATTTATATAACATATATATATGTAGATATATTTATATATATAGTTATATTGCCTAATCAAATGTAGTTTAAATAAAATCATAAGTATATATTTTATACATTCATTGAATAAGGACAATTAGAGTTAACATTCCTATGTATTTGAAAAATATATATATATATATATATATATATATATTGTTTATATTTTTTTTTTTTACAAATATTTAGCTAATAGAATTTAATAGCTTAACCAACAGTTGTATAAATACGTTATTATTTGTAATAGATAGACCCTTTAACTTTGATTTACTTCTGCAACAAAAGTAAATAACATGATTAATTAACCTTTAAACATCAACTATAGAACTATGAATTTATTTAAATCAAATAACTAATTATTCCAGATTTCTTTTTCTGCAACTAAGTAAATTCCAGTAATCGATAAAATTAACAGCAACCTAATAAATCCAGAATTTATTAAATTAAATCCATAGAAGTAATTCTAACTACTTTAGGTTTTATTTCTGCAATTATATATATGATTTTATTTCCTGCATCTATATTTATCTGGAATCCTCAAACTTAAATCATGAAATTTGAAATTTAAACTGCAATTTTTATTTTATTTTAGTTATTTTTATCCACAACAACATGCAACCAACCATTAATCCCTTTCTTTATTTCCTAGATTTATTTCACATACATAAAAGGGTAAAATAAATTTAGTTGTTTTTCCCACATTTTTAATATACTCAACAATAATTGAATTCAGAAAACAAACTTTAGGAAACTATTCCAGAATTATTCTTTTCATCTTTTGCAATATAACAAATAACTATTACATTTCTAGGAAATTATTTTAAAAGACACTATAGTCATTTTACAAATGGGTCACTCAACTATTATAATGAGGACAAAATAGCAACATATTTCCAAATGGATTCTGCAACAATTAACTTCATCGAGTTTTCCACTCGTTCCTAATCTCTTTCTTCCAACAACCTGCAAATAAGATCAAAGATATGACCATGGAGTGCTCACCTCCTAGCCTAGGCTAACTGGTAGCCACCCCCGAGCTCGGAGAACTAAGCCCTAGACAGGTAAGAATCATGCAAACACAAAGATAGAATACACACAAACTTAAAACACACTCCCAAACCCGGGCAACACTGCACCACACATTGTTGTTGTCTTTTCAAGGGTGGTATTGGACCAAGTACCCTGAGGAGACTGCAAGTATGGCAAAACAAATAGCCACCTCATGGCAAACTAAAGCATATAGCCACCTCATGGCAAACCAAATACAATAAGTATAACAAAATCAACCCTTTATTCCTTATGCCCCCCAAGGCATTCATGTCTTATTTTCCCTCGTTATGACCCCCAATGCATAAACAAGCCACGCAGCAAGGGTCACATAAATTCCCTTGTGATTGCTCTCATAACGGGAGTCTCTCACTCGAGGGCTGTCACTTCTACCACCCACAAGATCCTCCTCTCTCCCAAGAGTAGGAGATCTTGATTACTCTCAAACACACATACAAAGTATAAAACAAAATACCAAATAAATTTCCAAGAGAACATGCACGAAAACAAATATTTTTCACAAATATTACTTAAAAACACATGCAATGAGACATCTATTATATGATGAATACGACCTACCTTAATCTGCCCAAAGGTAGGTTAGTTTTGTTGAGGATGAGCAGCCCAATTCCATGGTTCTTCCCTTTCAACCCTTAGCTAAAATTCTCCAGCCAAAGTTCCATCTCTTTCTTTACAAAATACTTTTGTCTCCAAAAATGGAGAGTGGGTGATTACCCTCAAATTTTCAAATTCTTGGTTAAGAAGCTCATTCTCCCAGTTCTCACAAGTTTCTAAAAACTAAAGAGGAATTTAAGTCAGAATGGGAAAGTGAACTCTCATTCCGAAAAGGAAAATTTACAACTAGGTTCAGTCTTCTAATTTCAATTTTCGCACAACTCAGAAAAGTCAAATTTTAGGGTGTCTAAAAGGTCACTTAGGAGTAGAAACTTGCCTAAAATTACCCCTAACCCTCAGGTATACCTTATGGGCTTTAGGAAACCCTATTAAACTACCCCTAGGTGTTCATTTAACCCATTTTAAACCCCTCTGAAGTTTATTTTCGTTTCAAACCTATGTTGACCACCCCAAAGATTCTTTACCTAAGGTATTTATGACATCACGTTACATTAATTGAAAAAGCTATAGTTGAACACTTTCCCACCAAGAGACAAAATAAAAAATTTAAACTTAAATCCACACATGTGTCAAGTGACACAAAGAAAACACGTTTAAAATTTAATACATGAAATCGTCTCTTGTGGATTTTACACAAATCAATTAAATAACACTTAACACACATGCAGCATATACTGTTACGAATAAAATACAACACAAATGGGGTGTTGTCTCTCCCAATAGACAACCCCTGGCTTACAAACATACATAGGTCTAGGTTTGGTTCTCCGTAACATTTCCATGGTCACATGGATAATTCCTGCGCAACTCAATTTACACATTAGTACTTCCAAATAATCTCATATGATATAAAATAGATGAATAATAATGCACTTCAAACACTCTGCATACAATGTACATTTATCAATCAATACATCTTTCATCCAAATAACTCCACATAACAATTATCGTAATTCACATAATTTTGATCCATACATTAAAACATGCATTCCTATTTCTATCATCATAGTAAATTCCTGCAAATCCAATAATGACATATCTCCTCTCAAATTTATCCTATTCTAGAATCATATAGAGTTCTATATCTATAAAGCATATAAATGAAGCATCAACATTCATCAGTGTTACCCAATCACAGAATTATATAGGTTCTACATCCAGATATAGCTGACATACGTTGAATCAAGATTATCCAATCAATGGATCTTTTAGGATTCCAAATTCATAACACATCAAAATTTACACCACTAGGTGCAATAACTCTATAACTTGGTTCAATTACTTTTCTCACCAATCTATCTGTCTAACATAGTCTACTCTATTGAATTATAAAGCATTTATTAATAGGGTCAAACATGGTCCACTAAGTTAATCAAAGCTTGGTTTGGGGAAGTCCTTACATCCTCCTCCCCTAGAGTTTGACTTACTCCTGGAAGTTGCATGAGTAGAATTACGAAGTAGGGACATAACATTCCCCACATTTTCTATGATTTACTTAGAATCGTAACTTGCCTACTAGAAGGATGAAATACCAAAATCAACTTATTATTGTAACTAACTTACTATCTTCACAAGGTTAAATTCTTAGTATTTTTATTACATTTCCCTTCGATCTTAGGTAGGTGTTTGCAAAGTTCTATCTTTCAATGACTTACATGATTGCACCCTCCAAATCATAATTCAAGGTTACACACATATAATTTTCTAGGAGTTCTACTTTGCCTAGGATTTGTTTAAAAGCATGTTTATCCTACTGTATTCTCGTCCATGCATGTTACTTAAGAAAATTGACGTCACACTTAACCACAATGAATCTACTTATCCTAGGTGCAAAATTCCTTCCAACTTTCTTAGGTGGCAAGGTAAAATCAAATTTAGGCTCTTCAAATTTGTCCTTATGTAGGGTGGTTTTCTACCACTAGGGGTTAAAATGTTTTTATATTTCTATACTCCAAGGTTTAATTTTTATAGGGCATTATTCGCTATTTCCAAACATTAAGGTACACAACAATTCCGTTCTAAGGGAGTGATGGAGTTCATTATTACTTATCTTAGATATCATCCACGCAATCATTTCCATACCCAAGCCAAGTTTACCAGTCGACAATCATTACTTTCACAATTCATTTGGTCTAGGTCACACTATTGTTATAAATTTTCTCTTTCAGATTACTCGCAATTAATTTTACTTAGGAGGATATTCCTTCCTTTATCTTAATTTGATAAAACACATTCTTTGTTAATTCTTGTGCCTAATTTCACTCCTTGCAGTATTGTCCCTTGACACGCTATCAATGGTTCTATGAACATGATAGATATTACACAAATCACATCACTAGGGCTAGTTATACCAACCATCAAAATGACCACTTGACACTTTTCAAAAATACAAGTTACTTTTGCCAAGTCCAATAAAAAGAAGAAAAAAAATGTTGGCAATTGAAAAATATTAAAACTAGAAACATGGCAAGTGCCATAGTTTATATAAAAAGAAACATAAATTTAGTGGTCCTCTCTTCATAAACAAAATAAATAAAAAGAAAGTTCTAGCCCGAGTGTCACAATATACTTTTCAAAGAAAATTAAAATTAATGTTGAATCAAACTTGAAACAAGATGACCATTCTAGCCATGCTATAGGGAGTAACCGCAGCACATCACCCAAGATCATGCATCCTGAGTGTGTTAGGAAGTGATTATTAGACTTTTGAGATTTTAGATTCTTTAAAATCCTCTATCGATTTATGAAATACATTCTTATACACGAGATCACATTCGGTTTTTTTTTTTTTTTTTTTTTAATAGATCATGTTCCATTTTAACCTTCATGTGCTTACTATTACCAGCAACACTTTCCGATATAATTCATTATCTATTTAGGGTTATTAACATCCTTAATTATATCTAACATGTGATTGCACTAACTCTACCATTCTCCATCCATTATTCTTTAACTTCTATTACTTATCATAATATGCTAAACCTTGATTCAATTTTATGTGGTAGTTCAAGTATCGACACTTTCATGTCTTATGCACACGGTTGATAGTTCAATACAATTTTGACACTTGTTTACTTAGAACCACTTAGGGTTGTATAATGTAATCATATAATTTTACTAGGGACATCATTTGTTTTCTTAGCACCTTATGTTAGCTTCTTATATTTTCACCTCTAACATTCACTTTCCTTCATTAGGTAGGAGCTTGTTGCCAAATTACTAACACTTATGGTTAAGAGCCATTGACATGGATTTATTGTCAAGTAAGGTCGATAATGGTTGACAACAATTTCTACCCACACATTTCAGGACATAATTCAAACAACTTGGAGAGTGAACTTATTCTCTCCTATTTCACTTATGCAATTATGAAATCAAGGGGGTGTGTACTTGAAAAGTGACCAACACTCCTTTTAATTAAAATTTAGTAAAGAGGGAAGTTGGCTTGTTCCATATTACTTATTTATATATACTGACTAGCTATTTCCGACATATCACAACTTACCATTTCTTTCAATCCACACAAAAAAATAAACACCTTATCGTCTTAGAATTTTGTTACCTAATTACGGTATAACCTAAGGGTGTCCAATAACTACCAATGTCTTAAGACCCATAATTTTCTGCACTCTCCCTTGGCTAACCACATAATTTGGCTCCTTATCTATGTTCTCATAAAATATTTTATATTACCAGCTAATTCTCATTAAAGATTTGGTATTATGTCACTTTTATACTATTTTTCCTTAAGCCATTTCCACCTACATGTTGTTTCATCCATACTTAATTTTTTTTACATACTTTCACATTTGAGTGCCAAAATTTGTAAAGTTTCTTCAATTGTGCTTAGTAGTTAAATTGTGACACATATTGTCTTGTACCTAGCGGCTAACCATGATTGGGTTGCACTTTCCTTCTTAGTTTTCTGAGCAACATCTAGTTACACATTTCTAGATTATAGGATCCTAATACTTTTACACTCCTTGCACTTCAATGGGGATTTTTTGTATGATTCCTAAATCAACTCTACTCTCTCTTCCATTATTTACTTTCTTCAAGATTATCTTCTCATAAAGGAACTAGTTGAGGTTTTACTTGCTTGTTCCCCAATTATATAACCATGGATGAACTTAGGGTTTATTGTAAATACATGTTTTTACCCAAGAAGTTCATGCCTCCTTTCTCCTTATTTAACTCACCTATAGTATTACTAGGGTTTTCTGATCAAGGGGATTGTCATACATCAGTTTAGTTCTCATCTACAGGATTATCCAACTCTAGCTCCACTATATTTCTACAATCATTATCTAACAATGCTCTTCATAAGAAATTTATCATGACCACTTTCTTAAGGTACCTAGTCAGCTGGATAGGTTAATGCTTTTATCTGAGATTTGCAAGAGTTCCTTTTAACTCTCCTTCATTGCTATCTCCAATGGTGGCCTTGATCTTTTAAACCTACATAGCTTAAAATTTTATTTTGAACTGTCTCGATTCTTATTTATCTTGTTTATGGTGCCTTCATCTTAGGTCTAACTATCTTGTTTGACTTGCCATGTCAAGTACATATCTCGATTGATGGCATCATGTTAGTTTACCATTTGAGATATTTTACTAAAGAATTAACTCCTCATTTTGATTTGACCAGGGAAATCATTGCGTTTAGGTTCAAATTGAATGGTAACCTCATATGTACTAAAGAACTAAATTCCATTAATAATACTGAAATTACTTCATATGAATAAATAGTTGAATATTTCGCAGCCTTTGGGGTTTTATTACGCCATACACCTTATGACTAATAATTTCAAATTTTAGGGCTTTTAGTGCCCCTTGGAACCCCCTAGCATTGATATATGTTGATCTATTGATTCACAAGATTTTTTTTTTTTTTTTCACTTATATTTCTCTTTGTTATTTCGCAAGTTTTCCACCTAGGTGTTATACTTCAAACCATAGTTTGTTTTCAACTAAGTTATGAATGCAGCCCATGTTCACTAGTGTATGAACCTAGGGCTCTGATACCAAAATGTCCTGCCTAAAATTTAGGGCAAAACACAACCAACAAATTTTTTTTTTAAAGACACTAAATTACTAACATGACAAACACGGTAACTCATCTTTATCAAGTGGAATGATTAATTTTTATTTATTTTTATAAGGGTAATATTAATTTCTCTCAAAAGTATCCTTCGTCTCAATTGCATTTATTAGTTCATCATTAGATCTGTCTCTACTAAGTAGACATTAATAAAATTACTAGGTCCGATACCAATTGTTTAATAAAAATCAAGTTCTCATCCTTCCGTTAATACATCCTTCCTTAATGTTTTAATTTAAATGCAGACTACTAAATATATTAGTTTATTATCTCATCAAACTTTGTCAATAGATGGATTAAATCAAAATTCTCTAAAAATAAATGACAAGGACATAAATAACCTCCAGTAATCATTAATTGCTTCCAGGAACTAAATGATTTAGTCCTAGCACTTAGATTAATAGTACCTCATTATTTTATTTATCATCTAATTGAAGTGTGGTTAAACTATTTTGACCACTGGTCGGTTAAATCCATAATGAAAAATTCTCCTATAAAATTTAGCATGGAGTTGCCTAGGTATAGGTGGCTAAATAATCTCATATAGGCGAATTAACGTATAATGTTATTGTAAGTTCTGAAACAATCGATCCCCATAATAAACTTTCAATTTATAAACATCACAATTATTGTTTCCTATAATCAATTATAAAATATGAGTGTATAAGTAAGAAAATTAATCTATGGATAGGTTAATATATTTATATAATTAACTATATATATATATATATATATATATATATATATATTTATATATATTTATATATATATATATATATATATTTATATATATATATATATATATATATATATCTAAGTCTCTTCATTAGTTTAAAGAGAATATTTAAAAATATGGGTGTAATTATTATTTTCTAATTAGCCTTACTAATACCAAGCTCATACAACCTAATTAAATCTCTATAAAAATGAACCCTACCCTCCACTCCATTTTACTACCAAATTATTTTATTGCCCTAACACTAAATTCGGGCTAGGGCATAACTATTAATATTTTATTTATATTATATTTTTTTTTTTGTGTTGACGATGCTATGTGTGCATGTTTTGTTGCAGGGCCGAACGAGGAGTGGCAGCCATGGAAATCCTCTGCGAAAGGAAGGAGGAGCGAAGGGGGGAAAAGTGAAGGAGGGAGAGGAGGGCACCGGCAGCTCCACCCGAATGCCACCGGAAGCCCCAAAGGGGAACCCCGACTGCCCATTGTGGCTTCCCATAGTGGCGGCCAACGTGTTGTCCACTGTGGGGCACCACAGTGGTGGCCCGAGCTGTCGTCGGCTCATTGTGTATACTCACAGTGGGTTCAGCTCCCCTTCCCCAAACCCTACAGTAAAAAACTTTTTTTTTCTTAAATTTTTTTTTTATATAATATAATATATATATGTGTATATGTATATATATACATATACATATACATATATATATATATATACATATATATACATATATATATATATGTATATTTATATTTATATGAATATATCTATTTAAATATATTAAATATATAAGTATATCTATTTATATAACATATATATATGCAGATATATTTATATATATAGTTATATTGCCTAATCAAATGTAGTTTAAATAAAATCATAAGTATATATTTTATACATTCATTGAACAAGGACAATTAGAGTTAACATTCCTATGTATTTTAAATATATATATATATATATATATTTTGTTTATATTTTTTTTTTTTACAAATATTTAGCTAACATAACTTAATATCTTAACCAACAGTTGTATAAATACGTTATTATTTGTAATAGATAGACCCTTTAACTTTGATTTACTTCTGCAACAAAAGTAAATAACATGATTAATTAACCTTTAAACATCAACTATAGAACTATGAATTTATTTAAATCAAATAACTAATTATTCTAGATTTCTTTTTCTCCAACTAAGTAAATTCCAGTAATTGATAAAATTAACAGCAACCTAATAAATCCAAAATTTATTAAATTAAATCCATAGAAGTAATTGTAACTACTTTAGGTTTTATTTCTACAATTATATATATGATTTTATTTCTTGCATCTATATTTATCTGGAATCCTTAAACTTAAATCATGAAATTTTAAATTTAAACTGTAATTTTTATTTATTTTTTTATTTTTTCATCCACAACAACATGCAACCAACCATTAATCCCTTTCTTTATTTCCTGGATTTATTTCACATACATAAAAGGGTAAAATAAATTTAGTTGCTTTCCAACATTTTTAATATACTCAACAATAATTGAATTCAGAAAACAAACTTTAGGAAACTGTTCTAGAATTATTCTTTTCATCTTTTGCAATATAACAAATAACTATTACATTTCTAGGAAATTATTTTAAAAGACACTATAGTCATTTTACAAAGGGGTCACTCAACTATTATAATGAGGACAAAATATAAACATATTTCCAAATGGATTCTGCAACAATTAACTTCATCGAGTTTTCCACTCGTTCCTAATCTCTTTCTTCCAACAACCTGCAAATAAGATCAAAGATATGACCATGGAGTGCTCACCTCCTAGCCTAGGCTAACTGGTAGCCACCCCCGAGCTTGGAGAACCAAGCCCTAGATAGGTAACAATCATGCAAACACAAAGATAGAATACACACAAACTCAAAACACACTCCCAAACCTGGGCTACACTACACCACACATTGGTGTTGTCTTTTCAAGGGTGGTAGTGGACCAAGTACCCTAAGGATACTGCAAGTATGGCAAAACAAATAGCCACCTCATGGCAAACTAAAGCATATAGCCACCTCATGGCAAACCAAATACAACAAGTATAACAAAATCAACCGTTTATTCCTTATACCCCCCAAGGCATTCATGCCTTATTTTCCCTCCTTATGCCCCCCAATGCATAAACAAGCCATGCAGCAAGGGTCACATAAATTCCCTTGTGATCGCTCTCATAATGAGAGTCTCTCACTCGAGGGTTGTCACTTCTACCACCCACAAGATCCTCCTCTCTCCCAAGAGTAGGAGATCTTGATTACTCCCAAACACACATACAAAGTATAAAACAAAATACCAAATAAATTTCCAAGAGAACATGCACAAAAACAAATCTTTTTCACAAACATTACTTACAAACACATGGAATAAGAAATCCATTATATGATGAATACGATCAACCTTAATCTGCCCAAGGGTAGGTTATTTTTGTTGAGGATGAGCAACCCAATTCCACGGTTCTTCCCTTTCAACCCTTAGCTAAAATTTTCCAACCAAAATTCCATCTCTTTCTTTACAAAATACTTTTGTCTCCAAAAATGGAGAGTGGGTGATTACCCTGAAATTTTCAAATTCTTTCTTAAGAAGCTCATTCTCCCAGTTCTCACAAGTTTCTAAAAACTAAAGAGGAAGGTAAGTCAGAATGGGATAGTGAACTCTCATTCCGAAAAGGAAAGTTTACAACTAGGTTCAATCTTCTAATTTCAATTTTCGCACAACTCAGAAAAGTCAAATTTTAGGGTGTCTAAAAGATCACTTAGGAGTAGAAACTTGCCTAAAATTACCCCTAACCCTTAGGTATACCTTATGGGCTTTAGGAAACCCTATTAAACTACCCCTAGGTGTTCATTTAACCCATTTTAAACCCCTCTGAAGTTTATATTCGGGTCAAACCTATGTTGACCACCCCAAAGATTCTTTACCTAAGGTATTTATGACATCACGTTACATTAATTGAAAAAGCTATAGTTGAACACTTTCCCACCAAGAGACATAATAAAAAATTTAAACTTAAATCCACACATGTGTCAAGTGACACAAAGAAAACACTTTTAAATTTTAATACATGAAATCGTCTCTTGTGGATTTTACACAAATCAATTAAATAACACTTAACACACATGCAACATATACTGTTATGAATAAAATACAACATAAATGGGGTCTTGTCTCTCCCAATAGTCAACCCCTGGCTTACGAACATACATAGGTCTAGGTTTGGTTCTCCGTAATATTTCCATGGTCACATGGATAATTCCTGCACAACTCGATTTACACATTAGTACTTCCAAATAATCTCATATAATATAAAACACATGAATAATAATGCACTTCAAACACTCTGCATATAATGTACATTTATCAATCAATACATCTTTCATCCAAATAACTCCACATAACAATTATCGTAATTCACATAATTTTGATCCATACATTAAAGCGTGTATTCCTATTTCTATCATCATAGTAAAGTCCTACAAATCCAATAATGACATATCTCCTGTCAAATTTATCCTATTCTAGAATCATATAGAGTTTTGTATCTATAAAGCATATAAATGAAGCATCAACATTCATCAGTGTTACCCAATCATAGAATTATATAAGTTCTACATCAAGACATTGCTGACATACGTTGAATCAAGATTATCCAATCAATGGATCTTTTAGGATTCCAAATTCATAGCACATCAAAATGTACACCAGCAGATGCAGTAACTCTATAACTTGGTTCAATTACTTTTCTCACAAATCTATCTGTCTAACACAGTCTATTCTATTGAATTATAAAGCATTTATTAATAGGGTCAAACATGATCCACTAAGTTAATCAAAGCTTGGTTTGGGGAAGGCCTTATAGGGGAGTTGTCTTAAACAATTTCTCATTGAGTCTTGTCAGTGCTCTAGTTTATTCAAAAGATGTAGTTGATCCCCCAAAAAAGATAACAATCAAAGCATATGATGAAAAAGAGCATTCCTCTAAAGCGATTGTGATATTACCCATTAGAGTGGGACCTTTGTAGAAAGACATATCATGCCAAGTTCTAGATTTAGAACTACCATGTATCATACTCTTGGGAAGACCATGGATACATGACATGCAATCTATTGCATCAACATATCATCAGTGCCTAAAATTTCCATATAATAGGCAAGAAATCATGATCTCAACAAACTAAAATCCATTGCAATGATGTAGTAATCTGAAACCGGCCCCAGAGGTTATTGTTCCACATAACAGAGAGATGTCATTCTGAAGAACACAATCCCTGGGAAAACCATTTTCCTCAATTTTGTCAAGTATGGAAAAGCAAATACAGCTAAGAGATCTAGGGAATGAAGAATATTCACTATCACAGATACCACTTTCTCCTAAGTCTTATGAAAAACCATCAAACTCTAAACAAGAATCCATTGTGAAAAATATTCCTACATTTGATGGAGCATTTATCAACATTGGGACATTATTAGAGGAATCAGAAAACAAAGATATGCTACAAACAAAGAAAAGAAAAGAAAGCATCTTAGAACCTATCCAACCTCATACTCAGCAGGCTATAGACAATTCAAGCTTAGGATATGGACAAATTATTCTACATGAGGATATGTCTTCTAAGAAAAAACAAGAGGTATATGAAAAACAAGAGAAAATTGCAATTGAAAGGGAAGAAGATGTATATATCGATTTCGTTCATGCGTATGCAAGGCAAATGTTAGGAACTAGCTTGCTTGAATCGGGATCACATTCATTTGACTTGGACTTAATCAAGGATGATAAGGAGATACTTGCGAGAGTTGATTTTGCTGAGAGTATCATTCTAGGCATTAAAATCCATATTTAAAGCTTTGACATCTTTAACATGACCCCTAATATCTTTGAAACAATTCAACCTAAAGATCCTTTACCCTTAATCCATTCTAAACCTAAGGGACATGGAAAATGAAAGACATACTACCATTGATACCTTTCCTAATGACCATGCCATATTCTTATATCTTAATGCAATTGACCCTTCAACAACTTTCAACAAGGATTTCGCTAACGTATCTTCAAGTCAAGTGGGTGCCAAATCTCCTAGTCACAAATGTGAAAATGAAGAAAACACTATCAGGTCTAATGCTAAAAAACAATTATTGGCAACATTAGACCATGAAAAATTAAAAAGAAAGGATACATCTAATGGTGAAAACCTCCTCGAGGCATCGAAAGATGGAAGATTTGACACCTTACCTGAATACTATCAAGAGAGGTCATCTATCCTGATAGAACCAATAGAGATAGTTACCATTGCACAATTGATCAACATCCAACAATCTCTCTATCAGAACACGAAGGGAAAAAATATTTGGAACTCTTCAAAAGGAGGCAAATCAAAAGATGGTCATATTAAGACATTTTAGGGTTAGATCCATATCTTATAATACATCACCTGAATATTAGTCTAGGAGCAAGATTCAATAATGGAACATAACATGGATCAGGAGAAGACATTTTATTCATCACACAACAAGGTCATACAATTCCAAAAGCGTACAAATTAAGCTTTCCATGCACCAACAATATAATAGAATATGAAACTTTGGTTACAGGAATCAAAATGTCTATAGAATGGAACATTGAACTTCAAGTCTTTGGAGACTCTAAGCTTGTCATCAATCAAATTAATGATGATTATCAAACAAAGGATGAAAATCTAATGCCTTATAAGAAGATGGTTGATGATGTCAAGAAATACTTTGTTGAAATAACTTTTCAGTAGATTCCAAGGAATGACAACAAAGAAACAAATGCCATGGCAATACTTTCTTCTCTAGTTCAGACATAGGAAAATCAAGAGCATTACGAATTCCTAGTGGAAGAGTTGTTTTACCCTGCACATAATTGTCCTGAATCCCAAACTATCTGTCACCTTGTTGGGCATTATTCCTCCCGCTATGTCCAAACTTACACATGCCTAAAAGATAATATTCTCCCACCTAACTTATTAAAGAACCAAAAGAGAAACTTTATGCGCCAATCCTCCCATTATAATCTCTTCACGGATACCCCTTTTAAATGAGGTTTGGACGATACTCTTTTAAGATGTCTCGAGAAAGAATAATTTGAGAAGGCTTTAAATGAAGTACATAATGACATTTGTGGCACTCATTTAAGTGGTCTTATCCTTTCAAAAACACTCATATGCTTGGGCTATTATTGGCCAACTATGGAACAAGATTCTTTTTAGATAGCTAAAACATGCAAACAGTGTCAGATCCATGGGAATTTAATTCACGTAACAGCACAAGAACTTCATGCTTTGGCAATATCTTGGCCTTTTTGCCAATGGGGTCTTGATCTAGTAGGGGAGATAAATTTTTCTTCATCCAATGGTCACAAATTCATCCTTGGAGCTACATAATATTTCACAAAATGGATTGAGACAGTACCTCTCATCAATATCACAGGAAAACAAATTGTTGCATTTATCTTGAACTATAACATCTATCGCTATGAAATACCCATGACCATTATCACTGATAATGGGTAACCATTCAAGAATCAAGATGTACAAGAGTTATGTAAAAAAATCAAGATCCAACATAGATTTTCCATACCCTACTATCCACAAGGGAATGGGCAAGTAGAAGTATCAAACAAAAATATTATGAAAATCCTCAAAAAGACAGTGAATGATGTTGGCAAAGATTGGCATATTCAATTGAACCCTGCTCTATGGGCCTTCCATACTAGTATCCGCACACCAAAATGTGCCACACCTTTCTCTCTTGTCTATGGATCAGAAACAATACTGCCAATAGAAGTAGAGATACCTTCTCTATGAGTATCATTAAAAGGTCTTATCCTCGATGAAGAACAAAGAGTATCCAGACTGCAAGAGCTAGAATTGCTCCATGAATGAAGACAAAATGTCTTTGATCATTTGAAGGTATATCAAAAAAGAATGTGTCAAATTTTTAATCACAAGGTCAAATCAAGAACATTTCAAGTTGGAGAACTAGTACTAAAAAAATTCCACGCAACTAGATAGATCGAGGAAAGAAGGAGAATCTTGAACCAAATTGGTTAGGTCCATTTGTGGTCACATCAGTATTTGGATCAGGAGCATATCAACTATCAACACAGGATGAGGATCAACTTGAAGAACCCATCAATAACATGCATCTGAATAAGTTTTATGTCTAAAAAAGTAGAAAAATACAAAAACAATGAAAAAGAAGAAAAATCCAGAAATAGTGAAAAAACAAAAAAATCCAAAAATAGTAAAAAAGAAGAAAAATAAAAAAAAGTGAAAAAGCTGAAAAATAAAAAACAATGGAAAATCAAAAAATATAAAAACAACAAAAATAATAAAAAATAAACAAAAAAAATCAAATTTAAAAAAAAGTGCAATAAAAATAGATGGTGAAAACCTAGCAAACAGGCGCTACCTATCAGCTAGCTCTTCCATCTATTAGTTCATGCATCCTTCTGCTTGCATTCATTTCCATCAACGTTGTTCATATCCATAATAAACCTTTATACATATGTAGGCATCGCATCTAATTTCTCACCATGGTTTGGATCATTGGGTATATCATAATGACTTTGTTTCCAGGCTTGGGGCAAAATCCTGCACCTAGCTTGGGGTAATATTTTTGATCTTTTTGAGCTTATCAAACAGGTAGAACAACAACTAGGCAACACTTGTGAAGCAAAAAATTGAGACACATCCAACATTGAATAGGAGATCAAATTATCCACCATCAAACTATCACATCTCAGTCTAAGCACATCACACACATATCACTGAATAGTATCTTTTGACTAATGATTTTTTTGAAATTTAATCAATGATTATACATCTTTTCTATCTTGATTTTTGCTATCATAATTTTTGAGTGACTCCATGATGTCTCTACCTAGAGAAGCAAGGAAGGAACAATATTATTTTCTTATCTACTATTTGTAAATTAATTGTTAATATGTGCAAATTTGTCTCAGGACACGATCATCAGATTATCATTGAAGACATTTACAATTTGCATATAGAAATTGTTAATATTGCCTGTTTTACGCAAGCAACACTCAGGTCATCTTGGTTCAATTATACCTCGATGCTTGTGCTAACTTGCAATATCAAAATCCAGGAAAGTAGTGCTCAGGTCATCATGGTTTAATTATACCATCGATGTTTGCACTCACTTCCCACATTTTAAAAAGCTCAATGATGGCAAAACACAATAACCCAGTGACTAGTCCAATCATGGCTTTGCATTTAAATTGCATTTCATTCTTGCATGGGATCACAAAAGCTCATTTTATCCAAGGCCAAATCTATCGTAGGAATCATCAATGTGTCATCATATGTGTATACACAATTAGAATGTTGACTCATCTCTCTCCAGATATTGTCGACCTAACAAAAGAACCCACATAAGCATATCTAAGTCTTCCCGCAACCTGATATCAACCAAATGTCAATTCTTTATCTAATCAACCTTATCAATTCTATCAATCCATCACATCTAATCTATTCTATCATGTGTTGTACAAGATCTATCTTTCCTGGAACCAGATGTTCTGATAAAGTCTTATATAAGATATATCGTTCCTAAAACTAGATGCTTTGATCATCTTGGTCTTATATAGGAGCTGTCATTCCTGAAACTAGAATAAATCTCAATCTTATCAATCAATCTCTGTCAATCATCACATCCAGAACAACATCATAGTTATCAAAGAACACACACTTTAATCAATCAAATCAAATCATTTCTAATCAAGAAATAAATTTCGCGACGATCCAAACACTCCAAAGGTCAATTATCTCAATTGATCTCCCCAAGGGGCATCTGTTAGGCCCAATATGGAAAGCTAATGTAATGAGAGGGAAGGGGTGAATCAGTACTCCAAAACTTTTCTTTGATAATAACCTTACTATTATGCATAAACAGAATAGTGTAGTAACATAAAATAAAACTAAAATCAACAGATAACAATCATACATGATTCACTCCATAACACATATATTTTGGTCATGCAAAAACTCTTGGTTAGAGAGAAAAACTACGGTGGGGATGGCACCCACAACTTCACTACTGCAATAATAAAGAATGCTCGGTTAGAGCTACATTTAGCTATTTTTGATAGCTTACCCTTTTAGGAGTATCAAGATCAGTTAGATCTACCTTACTAAAGGATTTTACAAGACTATATAGGTGTAGCACCTGGTTAAAGGATTTACAATTTATAGACTTGGTTAGAGTCTTTTACCCTATTAAAGGTTTCTCTTACAACTTCAAAATATTACAATAAAAACATTACAAATATCTGCAACTTTACATTAGAAATGCTAAAGCAGATTCTATGTGCTCTGAATAAGATTACCTAGCTTGTAGCATACCTCGGTAACCCATAATGAAAATTGGTAAACCCTTCTGTTTACTTTGTTTTTCGACTATTCACTGATAACCTTCTCAGTGACCTCTTTGTGTCTCTGTAATAGTCTTCCTTCATGCATACACACACACCTCATTATCTAACCCTAGAATCATGCTGTATAAATAGATCTCTTATAGTGGTGATCTAATTCATTGCTTCGATCTTATAAAAAGATTCTTTGAATGAATGAATAAACAAAATATCTCATTGGTTAGATTGACCTTGTAATCATACACAATCTCCTAATGCAATTTCCAATACAAAAATGGTTAGATGTGCCTCGATCTTGTAACACATTTTCATGTGCATGTCTAGGTTCAATGTATCTAGTAAAATGTTTCACTCAGTGAATATCAACTCGGTGAGTTAACTTTACCACTCATTAGCCATGAAACTTTACTTGGTAAACAACTTGGTGAATACTGCGTTCTGTGACTGCTTTCTTCTATAACCAACTAGACTATTCATACTAACTTCTCTGTGTGTACCGACTGCATGATTCGATAATACTAACCGACTAGAATATAGTATGACTTTGGATATGAAACTAATGGCAATTTGATAAGTAGTAACAATATCCCCTTTTGACATTAGTTGAGATGTTTGACAAAAACTACCTACAAAGTCATAACTCAAAAACTATATACTTGACAATATATACAATAGTCAAAAAATAATATATGCAGATATACTCCCCTTATCATTATTCTATACATAACTCTGAATTTTGCATGTTCAGTTTTGTTCTGTACTTGTGTGCTCTGAATGCTTTGTATATTTAGCTCGGTATACTCCCCTTGTATACAATACTCAAAATTGTGTTAACAAAACTGTATTACTCTCCAAATGTAGAATTACTCCCCCTTTGCTGGGCTTTCCTCTTTGTAGTATCATAATATTACTCCCCCTTTTTGACGAACATTAAAAACTTAATTTCCATCTGGAGGCGATAACTGATCAATGGAATAAATAAAGAATGTGCTTGAGTTGAGGGGACAACTTAGTAATGAATTTGACAAGTTTTACCTTGCCAACAACAATTGATTTTTGTACTTCCTCTATCATTTTTGTTGTAAGCTCTTTATCCTTGAGATTTCTTAAGTACTCAGATGCATCAACTCCAGATGTTTCAATTTGATTGAGGAGTTCATCCAACTGAATATGGATGGCTGCATCGGTTGACACTATTGCTGAGGGTAGCATTTCTGTGAGTAGTGTCCTAACCTTCTGAAGTACTTTATTCTTTTTCTGTATGGCCAGTTGGTTCTCCTATTTGGCCTTTGCTTTGCATAGTTCACCGAATTCAGTGAGTGCTTTCCCTTTCAATTTAGAAATGTCTACATTGGGAAACACGATCGGTTTAGATAAGTCAAATTTAAAACCATGCTTTCTCACCTTCTTTTCTTTTCCTTTGGTCTATGGCACTAAGACAAGTGCTTGTGAGGCTTGCTGACCCTCGGTAGGTTTCTCAGTAGACGCAACACTTTGGTCAGTTCCTGTAGCCATTGCAGTGTCTTTGGGTGGCTCAGTGCTATGGGTCTCAGTTGTAATAGCTGTAGTGCTTGTCTATGCTTGAGACGTCTGATCTTTGGTTGTATCACCTGCAACTTTAGATTTGTTACCTGTATCTCCTACAGCTTCAGATTTGTTGTCTTTGGTAGCTTTCTCAATGTCTTTGGGAGCTTCAGTTGAGACTGGTGGCTTCACCAGTGGATAAGGCTAAACTTCTTCTAAGACAGATTCACTAGAGATAAGTTTTGCATAAGTGGTGCCTTCAATCATTTCCTACTCCGGTGCTGCTTCATCCATTACATCTTCATCAATTTATATAGTGTCAACCAGGTCTGGACCTTGCTTAGTGACATCAACAATTTCAATTTGAGATTGTTCACAGACATCCTTTTGTTTGAAGATCTCTTGCCACTTGGCTTTAGTCTCATTTTCCACATCAATGTATAGCCCATTCATCAATTTTAAGGCTCTTTGTTTCACAAGAAATTTAGAACTGTATGTGGACAAATGCTCCTTGATTTCAGCTATGGACATGTCAGGTAATAGATGGAATAGACTTCTTTCTCTTATTTGTCTCTCTGAATCCATTGCATATTTCCATCTGTTATCAATATGTGAGTAGAGTTCACTCAGAAGTGACTTTGCTAGTTCTAATGGTGCTAACCGAAACTTCAGAACTGTACATATGATAGCTTCTTCAATCTGTCATTTCTCATCATTATTCCTAGTCTCATATTTAACATATCTGAATCCTACAAATCCACCATATTCTTTGAGATTGGCACTAAAAATTTCAACACTGTGAATGTTTACCTTTTTGCTTTTCACAATCTGGAATTTGTTTGCATCATCAGACTCTGTATCACTTGACTCTTTTGCCAAACTGAGTCTCTGAGTAGATTTCTTGTAAGTCTTGGTTACCTTTGGAATGGAAACAATCTTTTGTTTCTTACACAGTGATGTAGCTGATGTTCTAGTGTTGGGTCTCTTTGTTGGTGGAGTCGATAGGGCCTTTGTGATGTCTTGTTTCTTTCTTTTCAAAACTTTACCCTTTGGCAACTCTGTGCTCAATGTTAATGCAGCCTCTTGTGCTTCTGATTTCTCTTCAGTAATGGCAAGATTGCCTTTGATAGGTGTAGAGGAGGATTCTTCTCTGAATTTCTCAGATAAAGCCTTTATCATCTTTGTAGCTTTTCTTGTAGCCTTAGGTACTACAATGCTCATTTTGACTTTCTCCTTCACCTCTTCATAGGTTCCATACCTTAGTTTAGTTGCATGCCTTGGCAGTGATAAATAAGCATCAATTTGTTGTTGTGTAATATCATAATCAATCTCATAACCCATTGGTTGCAACGATTAAGTCCTCGGGTCAACAAAATTTACATAGCAATAATCAGTGTCAACTTCAAAACATATATTGTCCCTGTATTTTTTGACTAGCTGTGGTGGGATCTTGTACCTATTGTGCATTTTCTCTTGGAATTTGCTGAAGTAATCATCCATAATATCATTAAAGTTATCTCCTAACTTCTTGATGTAGTCATTGATCTGATGGGTGATAGGTTGGTGTAGCTCCCATACTACTTTACCAACTGAGGGAAAGAACTTCTCAAAATAGAAAAACATACATACAACTAGTGAACCAAACTTTGGTGTGTTTGTCAAGTTGTTCTTCTTTGGCTTCCTTATTGTGTTCAAGTTCTCAAACAAGTTCTTTAGTAGCACTTCACATAAGTCTACTTTCATTCCCTTCTTCATTATTTTGTAGGCCAGGTCCACTACAGCACATGATACACTATTTTCCCTTGCAGATTGGAAGAAACAGTAACCAATAACTCTGATTGCAAATTTTATTTCAGCATTAGTGACATTATTCAATTTCAGTCCTCAGTAATCAGATTCTACTCTAGTTAGACTGATTAGCTCCTTTTGTGATATCATTTTCTGTGTACAAGCATGATCGTAGACGGGATATCTGGTGATCAGGTGAATGACTTCCTTCGTGATCTTGAATGGTTCCTCTTGTAGCCACATGAAATCATCATGTACTCTACTCAATGCAAACTTAACCCACTGGGGTTTGAACACACGGGGATAGACTAGGGCTATAGTTAGTCCCTTGATTTTGATATGCTTAAATTTGCTATCTAGTTTTCCATCAGTGCATAGTTCATCATATGTGTCACTAATCTCTACATGACCAAGTTCCTCAACACGGCATTTGGTAAAGAATCTGACATCTTCCACTAACAAGACTCGATCCAAGATGAGTGAAAATGTAGTTTTATCATCCGGTTGTAAGGTAACTTTAGGAGTTAGAGAATACTTCAGCGAGGGCTTCTCCACATTTTGGACAACTACAGGGTCTTGGATCTTGGGAGCCATGGTAGATTTCGGGTAAGATTCAACAAGTTATCCTTAGGGTTTACAAATGACTGATGCTTCACACTCAGTACACAATAGCAATTTGACTAGATCCGAAACTAGCTTAACAGTGTGAATAGATTGATGTAAATACCTCAAAATTCGCTCTGAATGAAGTTTGATCACTTTGATTCACTCTGCTCTACTTCTCAAAAACTTGGGTGAATGAAAATGACCGTGAAAACACTTTTAAGTACTCAAAAATACCTCATCGAGCTCCATGCAAGTTAGGTCAAGATATTAAATGCACTTGGTTCACCTTTTATCAATTTACTCCTTTTTTTGTTTTCACCGAGTACCCAACTTTGCTTTATTAACCATCTTGATAGGTTTCCTGTATACACTAACTTGATAGGTTTCCTATATAGTATATAAACTGACTAATTATATCTTAACTATGCAGATTTTGAATTTTGTACATAGTAGAAATAGGAACTGTTATGATTTAATTTTTAGAGAATGCAATCCCTTCATACCTTTCCTTGACTAATTTGAAATAGGTGCACCTAACTCGGTAGGTAAGGTGCTTTCCTCATCAGACATAATTTCTTTCTTTTTCCAAATCATCTTGAATTTTTCTTTTATCTCTTCAGTGTCTCTTCTTAGTTGATCTCTGCAATCTCCAGCTAAATGTCTAGCTTTGTGACAATGAAAACATGTCATACCAGGATTTCTCCATGATCTCCGGTTGTTCATTCCAAATCTTATAAAACAGTTGGCACTTATATGTCCATATCTTCCACAACATTCACACCATATCCTTGTATTGTAATCCCATGGTACTACTGCATATTGTCAGTAAGGATCTGTGTGAGTTCAGTAACCTCCAGTGTTTGCTCTGTGTGGATACTTCATGTAGTTCTTTTTCTTAAACCAACACTTCTCGGTACTATGTCCATATCTATTGCAGTTTTTACAAAACCCTTTGAATTTTGCCTTCTGATGGTTGTTAACAGACTTTGTCCTACATTGATTAGGTATGTGACCATATTTATTGCAATTGTAACAATATCGATTGGACTTAGAGATATTCGATTGCTTACCTTTTCTGATTTGGCATATGTTGGTAGTATGACCTTGACTTCCACAGTAGTAGCAAATAAGCTTCTTCCTTTTGATGTTATTCCTTTTTCCAGCTTGTTTTGATTATTCTCCTCTCTCGGTAGTATGAATTCCTTTCTCGGTTGATTCTTTTCCTTAAGTATCTGAGTCCTCCATCTTTGTAGAGTCTTCTTGTATTCAGTTTCTCATCCAACATCTTTGATGCTTCATAACTTTTCTCCAATGATTCTTTGGATTTATTCTCAGTTTCAAGTTCACCAGTCAACCTTGATACTTCAAGTTTCAATGATTGATTTTCATCATTCTTCAGAATTGCTTCATGATGTGCATAACTTAGTTGATCTGTCATATTTTGTTGAATACCAGTTAACTTTATGATTTCATCATCCTTATCAAATACTAGAGCTTCAAGTTGTTGTTTCTCTCTTTGTAGATCTCTTGCTTTATCCGCAGTTATCCTTAATGCATCTAGATTTTCAGTCATCTGTGTATTGAAATGTTCATGTTCTCTTTTCATTTCTTTTAGTTGATCAGCCAATGCTTTGTTCTTTTCTTTCAACATTCCAATCATTTCTTCAGTCTCTTCAGATATACTATTCTTAGATGATGTCTTGATTTGTTCCACTAGCTCTTGAGGATCTTGCAAGTCATCAGATAATCTTCTCCTTACTTTCAGAGATTTTTGCATTTTCCTCTGCATGTCTACAATCACTTGATTTGCATTATCCATCTCTTCTTGAAGATGCACAATCCTCCAAGATTTTTTGTAGCCTTCCATTGCTAAGATCTTTCTCTTTAGGTAGTTAAACCCTTTTCCAAGATTCAAGCTCTGATATCAATTGTTAGGCCCAATATGGAAAGCTAATGTACTGAGAGGGGAGGGGTGAATCAGCACTCCAAAACTTTTCTTTGATAATAACCTTACTATTATGCATAAACAGAATAGTGTAGTAACATAAAATAAAACTAAAATCAACAGATAACAATCATACATGATTCACTCCATAACACATATATTTTGGTCATGCAGAAACTCTTGGTTTCAGAGAAAAACTATGGTGGGGATGGCACCCACAACTTCACTACTGCAATAATAAAGAATGCTCGGTTAGAGCTAGATTTAGCTATTTCTGATAGCTTACCATGTTAGGAGTATCAATATTAGTTAGATCTACCTTAATAAAGGATTTTACAACACTATATAAGTGTAGCACCTAGTTAAAGGATTTACAATTTATAGACTTGGTTAGAGCCTTTTACCCTGTTAAAGGTTTCTCTTACAACTTCAAAATATTACAATAAAAACATTTCAAATATCTGCAACTTTACATTTGAAATGCTAAAGCAAATTCTATATGCTCTGAATAAGATTACCTAGCTTGTAGCATACCTCGATAACCCATAATGAAACTTAGTGAACCCTTCTGTTTACTCTGTTCTTCGACTGTTCACTAATAACCTTCTCGGTGACCTCTCTGTGTCTCTATAACAGTCTTCCTCAATGCATACACACACACCTCATTATATAACCCTAGAATCATGTTGTATAAATAGATCTCTTACAGCAGTGATCTAATTCATTACTTCGATCTTATAAAAAGATTCTTCAAATGAATGACTAAACAAAATATTTCATTGGTTAGATTGACCTTGTAATCATACATAATCTCCTAATACAATTTCCAATGCAAAAATGGTTAGATGTGTCTCGATCTTGTAACACATTTTCATGTGCATGTCCTAGTTCAATGTATCTGGTAAAATGTTTCACTCAGTGAATATCAACTCGGTGAGTTAACTTTACCACTCGGTAGCCATAAAACTTTACTTGGTAAACAACTCGGTGAACACTGCATTCTGTGACTGCTTTCTTCTGTAACCAACTAGACTGTTCATACTAACTTTTCTGTGTGTACCGACTTCATGATTCCGTAATACTAACCGACTAGAATATAGTATGACTTTGGATATGAAACTAATGGCAATTTGATAAATAGTAACAACATCGTCATATCGCAATTTATCAATCAATGTCTGGGGCATCCTATCAAACCAATATCATCATCAAAATGAGATTATTCTTTGAATTAATGTGTCATCACACCTCACTTCAAAGAGGGGCAAAATGTATCCACGTAAAAATGGTCTGAAGATAATTAATTAAATAAGCAATTATTTAATTAGTCCCCCTTCCTAATTTAATTGAATTCATTAGCAATTTGATTAAATCCCTTTCATCTACTTATTAATAAATCTAAGGATTTATTTAATAAGTTCATTTCAATAGTCCCCTTGATTGATTAATCCAAATTAATTAATCCCTCCCCCCATTTAATTCATTCCTTCTAATCCCCTAATTAATTAAAATAAATCAATTTATGAGGTGTTGAAATTTAATTAGCCTTTTCCTATTATTTGTGATGCACTGCAAAACAGGACAGATGTTAGGAAACACAACACAAGAAGCAATTTAAATGTTAGTGTTAGTGTGAGACATAGAAAACTATCTTAAGATAGCATATCAAGAGAGATATTAAACATGTAATAGAAAGCATGAATATACAAAAGAGATACACTACACTCCTCCAAATGCCAACCAAGATGTTCATAGCTACTCCTCCCTTGTTCCTCTTCTCTCCAATTTCCACATGAGTGTAGCTCTCAGCTTTGCACTACTATGGAAGTCTTGTGGAGATTCAAGATTTAAAATGATTATGAGATTATACAAATACAAGCTTAATATGAGAGAAATGAGTTAATATAAGTTATGTTAATTTTAACCAAAATAAGAACAAAAGTAATTATCTTCCTAAATGTTGTCTCTTAAATTCACTATAACTTAGATGCATACAAGATTTTTGGATCTAGATTATCAAGGAATGGGCTCTATTTATAGGTAAAATAGGATAATGGATGGTTGAGATTGAGTAAGCTCAGCAAGGGTCAGGAATGAAAGGTTTATGATCCATGTGAGGGCTTTCAACCCAATCCCAACATGACAAATGTCATCATGAGATAGCTTGAGAGGAGAGGGAAGAAGCATTAAATGCTTGACATGACTTGAAGGTTAGTTTGGGAGGTAAGGTTAGGCTTGAGTTGAATGAATAAAGTCATTATCAAATGAATAATGCCTTTATCCAATGGATAAACTCTTGTGCAAGAGTTAGTGGGGATAACCATGGTCAAAGTAATGAATTCTTGAAGAGACCCATGAGTTAAATGGAGGTTGAATTAGAGGAAAAGCCTCTAACCATGTGGGCAAGTGAAATTAACCATAAATGGTTATGTAAGAGCCATTAATGGTCATGTAAGAGCCATTAGTGGTTTGGAAGACTTTAGGGGTTAACTTGTTGGAGACATAAAGCATTAAATGCTTTTCAAAGACTTTGGAGGCTTTGAAAAGTGACTTCAAGTTACTTAGGAATGTGACAATATTTAGGAAATGGATTAGGCTAATTAGGAATGGTTAGAAGAATTTAGAAAGTGGTTAGAAGAGTCTAGAAGGGGATTTCGGATTGCAAGTGAGTTTGGTGGGTGAGGGAAAATATGATTTTAATTAAAATAAAATTAATTTATTTCAATTGTGGTTACAACTTGTATTTGTAGGAGAATGGAAGTGGGGGGGTGGTTTAGGATTTAAATAAATATTTAATTATTTAGTTAAAAGAGGAAAGGGGGGTAAATTAAATAAATGTTCTTTATTTATTTAATTGATTTAGAGTGTGGCTTGATGAATTAATTTAAATAAATTGAACAATTTATTTAATTAATAAGAGACGAGGTTGAGGATGAATTAATTAAATATTAATTTAATTAACTAATGGCTAATGGTTAAACAATCAAATAAATAGTAAATATTCATTTAATTAAGTGGAAAGATTTATGTGACTACATTTGCCCCTCTTTGAGATGGTGCAGTTTATCATGTTATTTCAAAGAAAGAAAAATAGGTGTGAATAATCATGCCCCATAAATGTTAATTTAATGGGTGGTATGCCACCTTGAGAGATGGGCCGAAAAAATTTCAAAAAATCGGGTGATCTCTCAAAAAATAGAATGAGAAGTGGATGGAAAGTAGAATAGAAGAAATTAGCAACAATGGTGAAAGAATGGGAGAAAATAGGGGTAAAATGGCAAAACAACAAGCCAGTGAGTACCATTAGGTCATGCAAGAGATATAGTGCAAATGTGGTGTTTGTGCTTTTGATGGATACTGTACAATTGATCAAAAGTGGTTAGACAATCTGGTACAATCGATTAAATTACCCCGGTCGAGTCAAAGCATGACAATTGATGTCAGTTGTTCACTTGGATAGGATAAAGTCTATGTAAGTGAATCAAAGTGACATGTGCTGACTTAGACAATTGATGTAATTGCCTAATGGAATCAAGGTATCTAAAGAAAAATACTCATTGAGACTTAGACAATTGATGTAATTGTCCATGTTGATTGTGTTTGATTGGTTGATCAATTGATAGTGTTTGCGTGGCAGGTTGATTGTGGTGAATCATAGCAGCCCCATTGAGAATAGGTCATTTGTGATAAATGAATGTTTTATTCTAGGTTTGCCATAATCGATTACATGTTGAGACCCGAAGATAATTGATGAAAAAGTATATTTTGATAGTCTAGGTGTGCATGAGTCGATGTTCCTATGTAGATAGAGTAACTTGCTTGCTTGGGTTGATGGAAACCGATGAAGGGATTATGATGACCTAGATGGGGAGGGTGAGGGGGGGATTCAATGTTAGATAGAAGGTATGGAGAACCTAGGACTCATTCCTATGGAAGAAGATAAAGAAAAATAGAGTATCCATTGTCATTACTATGTATGAATGATATGCAACTATATAGATGTATGGATGGATATAATGCAACAAAATGCAATATATAAAGATGAGATGAAATGACATTCCATAGATTATTCATAGTGCTTTATTTTCATCATCGAGCATGGTAGTATTGTTCTTGGTCAAGGTAGTAGGAACCAAGTTGGAGCATTGTACCTATAAGAAAGCATTTAAGACAAGTAAAATAAAGTGACCCTTCATTTTGGTTCATGCGCAAATGGGTGAGGTATATGCTGTAGTCAGTAAGCCATAGTGATCTATGACTAGGTTTTGCATATGATCATGTAACTTAGTAAACTTCCCACATAGACACCATTAGTACATGCCCCAGAACTTCATTGGAACAATTCACAGATAGTAAACAATGGAAAAGATATCAGGAGCCATCCCCGCTACTCTAATCACTTGTGAATATCCCGAAGTAGCGTAGGAACTTGATATATATGAATAAGAAAAAGTTACCATGTCTTGGTTTTGTAACGAAGGATGCATCCTTGCTAAGACAGTTGTGTATATTTGTTTTAATTGATTCGTTGATTTGATAAGTGATCATCATTTAAGTAGATCAAAATATTTGTTTGGTGTCTATTGTGATGTGTATGTACAAAGGATTTTATGCGTTGCCATATTTTTGATGGATTTTTGATGTTTTATCATGTTTTTGGATTTTGTGAGTGTTTTTGAATGTTTTTGGTATTTTGTGATGTTTTACGAATGTTTTTTGTATTATCTATTTTTACGAATGTTTTTGGTACTGTTTCTAGCCAATGTTGAATGAAGAACTTAATGAATCACCAGTGATGTAGAATCAACTTCCATTAATAGGTTAAGAGTATTTCCCCTAGTTTAGATGCCACCATGAAAAGCAGGATGCAAGACGCATGAAGTACAAACCCTAATTGCAGATCAATAACAAGCCATGAATTAAATGATGGATGAATGGATGCAATGGATGTGACCGCAACAAGTCTGAAAGACAATGGATTCATAGCCTTTGCGAGTGGTGCCTGTTTGCCAGGTTTTCACCACCGTACTTACCCAAGGTGCCACCACAATGGTTTTCACCATTTGGATACATGATTTTTCTTTACTATTTTGATTTATTTGTATTTTCTTCAGGACATTTTTTTGAATGTTTTTGTGGTTTTTTAGATATGGGATGGAGCCTGATGCTCTGTATAGATTATGTATGAAAACATTTGAGGTGCATGTTGTTGATCGGATCTGCTAGTGGTTCTTCTTCTTAAGTTGCTAGCTGATATGCCCCAGACCTAAATACAATAGTGATAACATAGAAACCCAACCAGTTGGATTCAAATTTTCCCTAATGTTCTCTATGTGGTTGGTTATGCGGATTTTCTCTGAGAACAAGATCACCTACCTCAAATGTGTGAGGTTTAACTCAATGATTATAGCTTCTGCTCATTCACTGCTAATAGGCCTTGAGATGGTTGTATGTAGCTTGTCGCCTTTCTTCAAGTAGTTCCAAGTCTTGAAGATGTGAGACTCAGTATGCTTCATCATCTATCAGATTGTGCAAGGAAACCCATAGAGATGGTAGCTCAACCTCAATAGGAAGGATGGCTTCTGTGCAATAGACTGGTGAGTAGGGAGTTTCACATGTAGGGGTTCGAATACTGGTTTGATATACCCATAGTGTTGGATTTAATTGAATGTACCAATCATGGCCAACATCATTGACTATCTTCTTGAGGATTCTCAATGTGTTCTTGTTTGATGGTTTGACCTGACCATTTCCTTATGGGTAATAGGGGGTGGAAAAATGGTGTTGGATGTGAAACTTCTCACAAAGCTCACGAACATCTTCATTTTTGAAAGGAAACCTATTATTTGTGATGATGGACATGGGTATAGCATACCGACAAATGATGTAATTAAGGATGAATGAGGTGATCTATTTGTCGGTGAATTGGTTAAGTGGAATGGCTTCGATCCACTTTGTGAAGTATTCAGTGGCAGTAATGATAAATTTGTGGTCGTTGGATGAATATGCATGAATTTTACCCACAAAGTCAAGTCCGTATTGATAAAAGGGCCATGATGTTGTGGTTGGTTGCAATTCCTATGCTAGTGCATGTATCAGGTCTCCATGAACTTGACACTTGCATTTCTAGACAAAATAGTAGGAGTCTTTTTTCATGGATGGCCAATAGTATCCAATGCGCATGATCTTCTTTGCGAGTGAAGGACTGCTTGAGTGAGCCCCACAAATTCCTTCATGTACCTCCTCCAAGGCCTTTGTTGTCTCATCCTATTCTATACATCAAAGGAGAGTACCATCAAGACTTCATCGGTATAGGGTTTTGGCAATGATGGTGTATCAAGTAGTTTGGAGGATGAAGGTTTTATGTTGGTTAGTTGATTGGTTGGGGGGAAGGGTGTGATCATGGAGGTAAGTGAAGAACTCACCATACCATGGGGATTCAGAACCAACTAGGCGACATATCTTTTCAGTTTTGAGGCTATCATTAGAGGGGATCCAAAGCTATTGTACCAAGAACTCATAGAGTGTTCAATTTTGTGGAAGATCCATGAGAGATGTAATTGTAGTCATTGCATTAGTAGCTTGATTCTGATCTCTAAGTACTTGCTCAAAGGTGATAGTCATAAATGATTCTTTGTAACTATCCATTATCCTTTTATATGGCACTAGCTGAGAATCTCCATATAACTGTAGCTCTTTTAGATGCCATTTCATAGCCAATCTGAGTCCTGTGATCAATGCCTAATATTCTGCTATGTTATTGGTGCATGGAAAATTGAGCCTATATGACTTCAGGATGATGTCACCTTGAGATGTAATGAAAAGAATACTTGCCCCCGAGC
This sequence comes from Cryptomeria japonica, assembly GCF_030272615.1. Lineage (NCBI taxonomy): Eukaryota > Viridiplantae > Streptophyta > Pinopsida > Cupressales > Cupressaceae > Cryptomeria > Cryptomeria japonica. The sequence goes on from NC_081405.1 coordinate 620,796,891, forward strand.
CATGTCTAGTATATGACCCATCAAAATATAGCTTCCACGGTTGTGCTATTATGATCATGAAGATTTCTTCATTTGGAAAATTGGAAATAAGGATGATCACATGTAAGGGTTGCATCGGCCAACTGATCTGCAATAAACTACCCCATCATAACCTTGCGGTCCATGTACTCTGTTAGTCTCAAATTCTGATTCTCTCCTTTCCTCCCTGTAAGAATATTTGATAACTCTGTTTGCATATGAAGAGGGCACCAAGAAAATAGAATTCTAGAATAAAATATAACAAGGTTCTCAACAAAACCTTCTACACTTTGAACTTATCCAGAGCTCAGGTGCGTATACCCCTTGTGAAAACTTTCACACTTATAAATTGAGATCCACAGTAAACCAATGCTAAAAACCTATGGATTTCATCACCTTAATGGAACTAGAACATTAAAAGAAAAAATTGTGTTCATTTTTAGTATTGATCCTCAAGAAAAATAGAAAGAATTCCATAACAAGTATCAGTGCCTTATCTAGGCCATAGAGTCACCTAAATCAAGCAAAAGTTTTCAAAATTGAACATTCTCATACATTTCATCATCTCGGCTTTCATGAACCCCATACATGCATAACATATACATAGGTCCTGTCCCATTTAACTAAACCAGTTCATCAAATTCAAAGTAACAAATAGTTAATCTACTGACAGAAATATTTCATGCACATTTAATCCCTTTCTTGAAGAGAAAAGCCCAAAATATGTCTATAAGATTGCCTTACAATCCATGCTCATCTGAACAACCTTAAATTATCCAAATGAAACTAGCAAACTATTGAATGCACACTAGAAGACAAAGAAGATTTAGGCCTAAAACTTTGATCTGCATATTCATATTCATTCTTGAAAATGTTACATATTTCACAGTAACCTCTGAGAGAACTAGAAAAAACCTAGATATATTTTAAAAGAGTTTCTTAACAAATTCTTGTGATGATCTTTTCTTAAGTCCTAGTATCCATTTATAACAATATGGATGCATACAAACTTTGGGCATTCCTAAAAATAGTTTGTTACAACCGCAATTCCTTTTAACAAGAAGCTACATGTCACTTTCAATGCCAGCGGCCTTTTTAGTTTGTTGCTACACTCCAACATCTTCTAATTGTTCTAGGACTTCCTCTTCTTGCACCGCATACATTTTGGTCCACTCTTGGAACACGTCATCAGGAGGCCATGAGAAGCTAACAATCTTTTCTTTCAACTTAACTAACCTTTTCCAAGAATTTCTCATTTTCTTAACCTTTGATTCTGAGAAATCATAATGTGATTTTATGTTTTCTATTTCGTCAACTATCTTGACAAATAGAGATGTGTCATCTATATTGATGATTTTATTCAACCTTAGAGATGAGTTAGCTCCTAACTCATCAAGCCATACTTGTTTGTCCTTCAACTGATATAGACTAACAAAAATCCCAGGAAACAATTCAAGTTTATGCTCTGTATATTCCTTCCTATACAAATTGGCTTTTCTCTCTACACCAGCTCTTCCTTCTAATAGTCTGGTCATCCTTTTTGCTAACTCACTTGTGGATTTAATAGAGGCATTAGATCTTGCCTCATCATAATATGCACACATAAGTTCTAAATCCACTTCCCTAGGCATCCACTTCTCTTAAATTGGCTCCAAAGTAGCCTTGTCTTCATTCAACTCACTCAAAATATCCAAAGTTTTCTTCATGCTAGTGTGTACAATGGGGGCTTCTACTATATCAGCAAAACTCAAAATTGTGGCCTTTGCCTTTTCTTCATATTTATTTGCAAACAGGGCTTGAGCTTGTTTTAACTTTTACAAATTCATGTTGAATAGTCTCAGCTGGTTGAAAACCAAAGGTCATGGGAGAAGTGGAAATTCAACAATAGGACTAGTGGGTGGAGGTCTTGCTAGAGAAGATGCAATCATCAGAGTAGAGGATTCACCTCCTTGGTGTTGTCCTGCCAATTGACTATGTAGTCTAGCAATAATACTATTCATTTTGGCTACCTCCTTTTTGGCTTCATTATAAGCTTTTAGAATTGTTTCTAGTTTCACCTGGAGATCAGCTCTCTCCTTTGTTTCTTTCTCAGCCATTGCCACACTGAACTTTGCAGTTTCTAGAACTTTGCTGGCAGCTTCCACCACCCCTATATCCTAGACTCTCTCCACTATCATACCTCCTAGGAAACTAGATTCTGAGGTGTCCTTCCTTCTTCTAATCTCATACCTCTTTAAGGACCACATGACCAAAGCAACATTATCCTTGTTTAATATCACTCCTTCCATATGCTTGGTTTCTTTTCTTACTACTTCAAGTACCAAAGCATCTTCTATATCCCATTCAGGGAGGATTAGAACACCAACCTTTGACACCATTTCCCTTCCTTCTTCAGGAGTGATGACTTTAAATTCTTCCATCATTTCTTATTTCACCTCCTCCTCTACTAAAGTTGCATCTTTATGAGGCTACTCACTCTTCCCCTTTTCACACCTTTCCTTGAATTGCCATAGGTTTTGCTTCCAAACAAATTGCATGAAGGCCCCTATTGTCACAAAATTACTATCAACTAAGAACTCCTCATTGGCTTGCTTGACAAAAATGTCTAACTCTTTGCCTTTGAACTCATCTACCTTTAAGTTCATCTCAGCACTCGGCGGCTCTTTTGGCATCCCTTCTTGTGTTTCCTCATATGTGTAGGCAATCTCCCCGAGACTCCCTAACTGCAACAATTGTTTGGCCACTGCATGTTCATCTCCTGTATGGATAGGGGATTGGGATGGAGAATACAAAGGTTCACCTATTTGCATTTCTTTCCCCACCCTTTGCCTCTTAGGGGGGTCATGGATGTCAATGACATCTTCTATTGTTCTCTTCCCTCTTGAAGTAGACAGCTCACCTATTACTGGCATCAACACACTATATTTTGGCTTCTTATGCATTACATAATCACCTGGAGTGATGGCCTTAGCAAAAGCAACCTTACTTAGCACCAACCTAGCCTTGTTAGGATTATCTCTAATTATGGCTTCCCTCTTTTCCTTCAAAGTTTGAATTAGGTCTTCCAAATAAAGAATTAAGAATTAAATCTTTTCCTCAAAGGGATTAAAGCTCGAAAGAGGGTTGTAACTACTTTCAAATTGATGAATAAAATCAAGAGCCCTTTTGTATGCCACCCACTTTTCTTTCCTCAATTCCTTCTTATCCAAATTGAATTGATTTCATATCAGATCCTCAGGGAAATGGAATTGGTGTGGCCTACCTTTACATATTACTCTCTTCTTGAACATGCCATTGAAAAAATCCTCAGGGTCAGCAAACTTAGATATTGCAGTAGGCAACCTATATGGTTGAAAGAAGTCAACAAAATATTTCCAACCACCCTTGGTGATTACAAATTGATGAGCCATGATGACAGTTGGGAAAATGGCCCCTTTTCCCCTATTTGTTAGCTCTACCTCTTGCACACCCCCAATTTGCCTTAGGACCTCTGCAATTCCTATCTTCAATGGGACTTGATCGGGCAATAAATATGGAGTGCCTCTAAAGCCATAAACTCTGAAAACTATAGAAACAAGGTATAAGTATATGTCACCCCAATTGTGCACAATCTTGATACCTTCAACAAATTCCTTAGGCCTAAGGAATTCTAAAAGAGCTTTGGGGATCCTAGGGTTCTCTACGCATATGAGAATCCTAATCTTAGATGCAGAGCATCTGTTAAACTTTAGGTAGTTGGCATCCTCTCTATCCTAGGAAAAAATGGTGCTCCACAATAGTACATGAATCTATTCACAATCCTTTTCCTTAACTAGATCCAGTTCACTAGCAAAGTAATCAACACCTCTAAATAAAAACATATGCATGAGAAGGGAGTACCATCCAAAAGGTCTATCTGCCTTACCAATTTTTATCCCTATCAATCCTGCATGGATTGCATCAGTGAGATAAGGTGCATAATCAAATGTTTCAAAATTGATAGGTTTTATGTAATTTGATACCTCATTGAGCTTAAAAACCTTCCTAAATTCATCATCATTGATTTCAATTAAGGCTCTTCCATTCAAATTCTTGATACACAGCCACATGGTCATAATTGTGTGCAATCTGGGTTAACAAGTCTACATCCATGAAAACCCCAGGGACTATAAGCTTTCCCACATCTAATTCCCATACACTGTTCATCAGAGTAGAGGCATGTCTTTGACTAAAAACCACCTTAAAAAGTCCTAGACCTTATATCCCTATCTGTGGATCCCTCAACTAGTTGCCTTTCTCACACAAACCATCTCCAATTCTTAGATGGGGGGCCTTAGGTACCAGTTCTTTAATTTTGGCCATGACATTTATGGACATGGTCAGTTGTTCCAAGAAATCATCACATATGTTTCTATAATGATAATTCACCTTCCCTATCAAATCTCTTCTTGGTGCCATCCCAGAATCACAGTTATATTAATTAAAATTTTGAATAACCTCTAAGAAAATGAACATGCAATGATCCCAATTCAAGTAGTAATAGTTAGGTAACATGTAGAAACACACTGGTTGTTTGAAGAAATTCATTCTATGCACCGACTCCTCTACAGAACTCTTCAAAATGATGCCAACGTCCAATTCATGTGATGCTTAATATGCAATAGAGCAATGAATTAAAGCATTTAAAACCGTATGCTTCAGTAATCAACTCAGAATTGAATTCATAGTTGAATTCAAAAAATGGCTCCAATGGATCATAACATTCTCTAATTGTTTCACCTTTTGATGCTTCGTGAAGCTTAAAATCCTTGTATCTTTTCAATGCGAAGAAATGACATTCATCAGATCCCAAAAGACTTGCACATCTTTTACTTTACCCGGTCATTTTGCTCGGAAATGGGCCCTACCTTCCTTTTTCTATTTCGCGGAGCATAAACCTTACATATCTCTTCAATGTGAAACAACGCCTACCGTTAGATCTTCCACCATCTACTCGACCTTTACTCTACATGGTGTCTGCTTATCTTTTGACTAACCAAATAGAAGTTATTACCACTAAAGGTTTTTGCTGCTTTGAGAAGTTTAAAGACCTTGCATCTTTAGGCTGTGAAACAACGCCCATCATTGGATCACCTTTGAGACGTGCAGCCTTTAACACTCTTTAACCTTCAAAGTGGGCCCCATACACAGAGTCCACATGCCCTTTTATTTCAAGCAGATAACTCTAACATGTCAGCTGCCCATTCGTCCAAGAACTCTAGCGGACTCCACATTTTAACAGCCAGATGTTTTATTTTGGCCATGGATTTCAACACCATCACCACTTAATCAAAGAGCACCCTCCATGATCTACTTGGATCCACATGTCATACCGATAGATCATCATTTTCCCTAGCTGGACATCCAGCTATTCCGCCACATCATCTATCGTGCAACTGCCACTTCATTTTGCTACTTCGCGAAAGGTAAACCTCGCATTGGTTTTGGCTATGAACCAACGTGGGTCGTTAGATCTTGAGCCAGATGCTCAACTTTTAACCTCATTCTCTAACCCAGCCACCCGGGTCCACCATCTCTTTCATTGTTTCATGGACTTTAAACCTTTGGTAGCTTTTCTTCACGAACCAGCGTGAACTGTTAGATCAATTGGGAGATGTACCTTCTTTAATTTCCATGTCATCTTTTCACCGGGCCCACTACCTTTTCGCTGCTTCACAAAAGGTAAACCTCACACATCTTTCCTTTGCAAATTCTCGCAAACCACCCATTCAACCCTGAGTTGATCGGTCTTTAACTGCAAGGTCCGCTTAGGTTCTGGGGCCCACCAGCTTTTTGCCATTTCATGAAGCATAAAACCCTGACAACTTTTCCTTGCGAAGCAACGTGAACTGTTAGATCCTCCAAAAGGTGATCGCTTGTTAGCTCCTTTGTGACCACATTGCCCGGGTCGCCACCTTTTTTCTACTTCGTGAAAGGTAAACCTTGGGCTACTTTAGGCTGTGAATCCATGCACACCACCGGATCGGCTTCAAACTTGCATGGTTTTAATGGGGCCCAACAAAGAACTCAAAACTTAGGTAAATGGCACAAATAATTTAAAGTTAACAGAGACCTACCTAAGGAAAGTTGTAATGGGGTGGGGGGGGTGCTTCACGATGGACCAACCCTTCCACTTAAGTGGAAAAAGGTAACACAAAAATAGAATGGAAGGGCTCTCAGAACATAGGAAAGGTTAAATTTCAAAAATCCTAAACCCTTTTTGACCCAAAAACTTAGAAGCAACATGAAATGCCTAAGCACAACTTTGCAGACCTTAGCCAATTATGGAACAAAATAACCCAAGCTCAAAACAATGATAACATCAGCTCTGATTGGGCACAGTTGATTTCAAGATCAACACAAGAATACAAAAAACTCTAGAGAACAGACCAAAAAACAAGCCTAAAAGCAACCAACAAAAGAAAACCTAATTATATACAAACTAAAACCTACCGTGCATGGACTTAAGAGAAGTAATTCTTTAGGAATTGTCCATGCACTAGAAATTCCTGTACCTCACCATTCATTGTCTGCAAAAAATATGAATTTTTTTCATTCAAATCACAAACAACAAAAGGGCCTATCCATAACGACTCAAATATCTTATATTTTCATTTATCTTTCCCTCTTGCATTCCATTGAAGAACCATGTCACCAATTTGAAACTTCCTTAGTGTGGTTCTTTTATCAAACAAATACTTGGATTGCAACTGGATCTTCAAATTCCTTTTATGGGCCAAAGTCCTGATTTCCTCCATTTGCACCATTTGAATCATTCTATCTTCCATAGGTTCAGATAAATCCATATCCTCAACTTGCAGGAACTTGTATATAGGAACAAGATTTTTGACTGGCATCCTAGATTGCATGCCATAAACCAATTCAAAAGGTGACATACCAATTTCTTTCTTGATAGTAACCATATCTGCCTATAGGGCCAATTTGAATTTCTGGTCCCAAGACCTTTTTTCTCCTCAAGGATATTCTTAATAATATTCAAAAGGTTCTTATTGTTGGATTCAACTTGCCCATTACCCTGAGGATGATATGGTGAAGAATAAGATATAATTATTCCACGACTAGTGTAAAATTCTATGAACTCTTCTGATTTGAAGCTCATGGCATTATCCATTACCAGTTTCACAGGAACACCAAATCTAGTTATAACATTATCCATCTGGAAATCAATAACAACTTTACTAGTGGCTCTTCTAGTAGGTATAGCCTTAATCCACTTAGTGAAGTAATCAGTAGCCACCACGATCCACCTGTGACCTCTTCCTAATTTCTCAACTATTTTCCCAATAAAGTCAATGCCCCATTGGACAAAAGGGGCTTCCATTGTAACTGGGTTGAGGGGCAAGGCTCCCTCATATTTCAATTTGGAAGAAATTTTTTGGCATGGGTCACATCTTTGAACATGTTCGTGAGCATCTTTGAACAAAGTAGGCCAACAGTATCCAGCCCAGACTATCTTACCAGCTATAGTCTTGGCAGAGTAGTGACCTCCACACACTCCATCATGCATTTCAGTTAACATCCTTTTACCCTAGGATTGGTCTAAACACATCAACAATGCCCTATCTCTATTTTGCCAGTATAGGTCACCTTGAATAAAGACATACTTTTAAGATTTTAGTCTCAATATCCTTCTCTGGTTGTGAGTCATTCCTTCTGAATATGTTGCATCCCTTAAAAAATGTACTATCTTTGAGTACTAGGATGTGTCTCAATACTTGTGACTAGGATATTCTTAATTTCAACATTATTTACCTCAACATCAAGAAGGTTTGATTCAACCATCAGCTTAGCAATACCTAAACCTCTTACCAATTTAGTAATTTTAATCTCTAAATCAAACTCTTGAATTCTAGTTATCCATCTGCACCTTTTACCAGTGACCTCAGACTGAGATAGAATGTCCTTGACAACTGCATGTGGGACACAAACAGTTACTTATGCATTCACAAGATATGGCCTAGAAGCTTTTACAGCCTTAACCAAAGTATATGCTTATTTCTCCATGATTTCATATTTTAGCTCTGTAGCTTGTAGAGATTTACTATAAAAGGCTATAGGGCGTTCATGTCCTTCATTATCCTTTTGTGGAAGAATTGCAGCCACTGTATGATAAGAAGCAAAAGAAAATAGAGAAAAGGGCTTACTGTAATCAGGGGACTTCAACACTGGTGCCTCCTAGATAGCCCTTTTAATTTCACCAAAAGCCTTTGAAGCTTCTTCATCCCAGTAGAACTTTGTATCTTTCTTAAGCAATCTAACAATGGGCTTAACTATTTCTGCAAAATTGGCAATGAACCTTCTATTGGTATTTTGGTATCGTTTTGTCCTTGATGTCAATACCTACTAAATACACCTACTTTGGAGATCCAACAACATTCACTAGCAAACAGTAAACTATGCAACAGTTACTGGTATATGGTTCACCGGCAGGATATAATGTTCATCGGCACTTGGTAATGTCGAAGACATCATGTGGACACTTATTTGCATATTTTCTTTTACCGGCAAATAGGTCCAGGTTATCTTTTCCAGATCTGCATGGCACGCTATGGAGATGATTTATTATTGTTGTAAATGCATTAAGCCGACATGTTCGATAGATTATTGCATCGGATATTGTATTATTTGTAAAATGTTTTTATTGTAATATCTTATAGAGCCGACCTACTAAAATTGGTCTTAGGGTATGGTATAAATGTAAGATCTTATTTGTAAGATCAAGTGTGGAATGCGAAAAAAAAATGTGTGAAGATATATGCAAGATTAAGCAGAGGTATACACAAAGACATCATTCAAAGGTGAAGTTAGGTTTTTGCAGAAGCATATCAGCATTACACCGATACTGAATCCATCATATGAAGATGCTATTTTGTGCAGTACATTCTTAATTGGATTTAACCATCCAATTGTAGTCAGTGTGACTCCTATTTGTGATTGAGCAGTGAGCTCTAGGCTGTTGGCCTTTTTGCGTGTGCAAACCCATCTTTGCACACTGACTATCTGTAGTAGTATCATCTAATTGTGGGTAAGGCTTCCCAATGTGGTTTTTCCCCTTACAGGGTTTCCACGTACAAATGTTGGTGTCATGTGTTGTGGATGACATTGTGCTTATGTTTCATGCATTAATTCTTATCGGTATAGCAATTTTCTGTTAACACTGTTTACCAACATACTTAACTGATTTACCAGTATTAAGAATTAAGTTGGTTAATAAGTTTTTGGTTTGAATTCATTAGACAATTGATTCACCCCCCCCTCTCAGTTGTCTCCTGGACCTACTCCTTCTAACAAAATTTACCTTTCCCAAGAAAGACTTGATACCTTTGACACTTTTTGGCTTAGGTACATTTTTTATAGCTTCAATTCTTCCAGGGTCTATTCTAACCCCTTCCTTGGAGACAATATGCCCAAGTAGCTTTCCTTCAGTTATAGCAAAATGACACTTTTTTGGATTTAAGGACACACCAAATTCCAGACCTTTATTGAAATTTTTTTCCAAGTGCCCATAGTGGTCATCCACCTTTTTGGAGAAACATGTTAAGTCATCTTGGTACACAACCATGATAATGTTATTGAATTCCTTGAAAGCTACGTCCATTTCTCTCTGGAAAGTAGCTCCAACATTTTTTAAACCGAAAGGCATTCTTACATAAACATATGTTCCCCAAGGGGTGGTAAAAGCAGTCTTGAACTGTTCAGATTCCTTCACTAACACCTGGTTATATCCTAAGAACCCATCCATCATAGACAACAGGTCACAGCCAGTTACTCTCTGCAACATTGCTTCCATATTAGGAGAAGAATAATTATCTTTTAAAGAAGCAACATTTAAGTTCCTAAAATCAACACAGAGCCTTATGTCCCCATTCTTCTTTATAACTAGGACCAAATTAGACACCCATTATGAATGCCTTATAGGCTTAATGATCCCCCCTTCCCTCAACTTGGTTAACTCTTGTTGCATTTTAATTTCCGAAAGGGGGTTAATAGGTCTTTGTTTTTGTTGAAAAGGCTTAGCATCTGAAAGCAAAGGGACTTAATGTTGAAAAATATCTTGCTTGTATGCCTTCAAGTCCTCATAAGACCAAGCAAAAACATGCTTATATGTCTTCAATAAATTAATAAGGTTAATTCTGATGTAAGGAGATAATTTCTTTCCAATGTAGACCAACTTAGGGGATGATTCTGCCTCCAAGTTCACTTCCTCCAATTCATCTAATTTGGTGGTGGACTGCTGATGCAAATGGCTATCACTGTGACTGAACATACCTTCCAATTCTACTAATCCTTTGGGTATTTCATTAGTTTCCAACTGAACCATGTCATTTCCAAACACTGTTTCTCTATCTTCCACCACTTCTACCAATGCATTGCAATCAATTTTTTGTCCATCATAGTCATCAATGCATTTTATGAATTTGAGAATGTCTTCATCATCTACAAACACTTTCCAATTGTATACATTATCAGGAATAGCAGACCTAGCGTTTATCTCTACCTTGGTTACACTGGTTAGTGTTACATCATCATTCTTTAATGCGACATTTGCTAAGAAATCAGCCATGATGTTCTTTGATCTTTCTATCCAGCTAATAGAGAAAGCACAAAAATGTTCAATCACATCCCAAACAACATGTTTATACCTTTTCAGATGATCATTCTTAGATGTATACTTAGGCCTTATCTCAGAGACAACCAACTCTGAATCCCCAAACACTCTTAACAACTGAATTTCATGCCTTTTAGCAATTTCAAGCCCCAATAACATGGCTTCATATTCAACAGTGTTATTTGTACACTAGAAGGCTAGCAAAAAAGAGTATTTGAAAGTTATACCTGATGGAGACACAAAAAGAACTCCTACTCCAGATCCTTCTTTAGAACAAGCTCCATCAAAGTACATGTACCATTGACCTTATTGTTGAGATTCTAATTCAGTCACAATAGAATCAATATTTTTTAACTGAGGTAAAATTGGTTGGATTCTAAAATTATCAAGATCTACATCAATCATGCAGTTTGACATACTAGGGTCTATTTTCTCAATTGCCCTAGGGGCACATGGTTCTCTATACAATTTAACCTGGCTTCCATTATTTTGGATTGTAGCATATGATAGATCTAGCTTTACATTTCCACCTACTGTTGCATCCCATTGTCTGGATAGTAGCATGCCATAATGAGGTTTTGTAATCAGTTACTATGACATCCATCTTATATGTTGCTTCAGGAAATGCTGCTATTTTTACCTCAACATCTTTCATTGTACCTATTACGGGAACTTCTCTGTTATCCATAGCATAACACTTGCAATACACAGTACTTACTGATAGTCCCAATTCCTTCATGACACCATATGGCATCACATCTATAGTAGCACCATAATCTATCATGCAATTCTTAATCAATCTATTATTCACCAACAAAGCTACATAGAAAGGATCAACCTGTGAAGGCTCCTGTGTAATAGTTGTTCCCACATATACTTCTAGAGTTTGCAACTCATGATCCTTTTCACCCTTCATTGCACCTGAAGGAAAAGTTGTACTGCTGTAAGATATTTTAGAAAATAAAGATAGAGGAGCTTCTCTATGTTCTTTTATTTTTAGTAATTCTACTAATGGAACTGTAACCTTCATCTAGGTTAGAGCCTGAGTCATATCAAAACTGGAATTATTAATTAACTCAGTATTAATTTTAGCTTTCTCTACCTTAGGCTGACTTGCCTTCTTCACTATAGCAGTCCCTTGTATATCACCAGTAGTATTATTATCCACACTCTTGGCTACATCTTTAGATTGGTCATTCTTGGCTTGACTATCCTAAAGCAAGGTGCCATTACTTGATGTCTTCTTTTGAGATATTTATTTTATGAACATTGAACTAGGTTCACCCTGATCTCCATCCTTTTTACTACTTCTCAACTTGTAATTATGCTTGGCTTTGGCTAGGGCAGCCTTAGTAAGATTTCTTACCTCTTCATCACTAGGTCTTCAAAGATGAACTTCTTCATCTTCATTGGTTACCACATTCAAAGTAGGATGCCAATTAAGTGTCAACTGTCCTTGGTAACACTTATTATTATTTAGCACATCAAACTCACTAGATTCACTTTGTGAGGACTCATCATCACTTTCAATAACCATTTCAAACATGTTAACATCAAGCTCACCCTCTTTTCTCATAGATTTTTCAAGGGCTTGAGCTACAACACACTGATGAGGAGAATGTGATCCAACACAAGCTATGCACCAAGGAGTATTTTCCATGTTATGAACATTTCCTCCTTTCAAAGGATCTGGGGTATCTTGGCTTTGAGTGTTTTTTGGCTTATCATTTTGAGGTTTCCCATCCTTCCAAGTAGTGTTGTAAGGCATCTCATGCAATATAGGAATTCTATCTTGCCAATTTTAATAAGGTTTTTCATTTTTACTTACCTTAGCAGTAAGATCTTTCATGACAGTCATTAACTTCTCTATTTTGTCATCCTCCTTAGCAACTTTATTTGGCTATTGTTTTGACTCTTCCCACAATATTCCATTAGTTCTCCTCCCTACTTTTCTAGATGCTTTCCTATTACTCTCCACATTAATGGAAATCCTAAAAGAATCTCTCAGACTATGTGGTTTTTTATCCCTCAAGATGTAAGCCATTTTTGAATCAAAATCATTACAATAAGTGTTCAGACAGATATTATCATCTAGCCTCATTACTTGGTAAAGCCTATGCATTGCTTTCTGAAATCTATGACAATGTCATTATTAGACTTTCTAATATTATTGAACTCATTGAGCATGAAGCTCACATTTGTTTTATCACCATATTGTTCCTGGAAGCAATTCTTAAAATCCTCCCAAGAACTAATGTTGTTCACACATAGACCTCTATGCCAATCCCTTGCATCATCTACCAAAGATTGGACAAATAGTTTCATGATGACATCTTCATCTATAATTTCATAATCATTTATCAAGTCACTGAATGATTTTAAATTATCTTCTGCACTGATTGCATTATTACCAGCAAATTTATGAAGCCTGTCTCTTAATTCAATAGGAACATGGTTAGGATACCCTAGGATTCCATCAAAAAAGAGTTGTCTATATAATTCCAAGTTAATGGGTCTTCTTTGGAACTGATTAGCATTAGAGTTGTTACCCATATTCATTCTCACATTGGAACATTGAGTTGGAGGGATTTGGCTACCTTGATTAGTAATAGGGACTTGATTAGCTAGAGGAATGCTTACAGGTAAAGCTGACTAAATCTTTACTAGAGGGAGTGAAACAAGCTAAGGTAAAGGTTTACTTAAGTCTATTGAAGGAAACATTATAGGAGGAGCCTTTAGATAATTAATTTTTTATTTAACCTCTTTATTGGCTGCTTCTAATTTAGCTTTCTCTAATTCTCTTTGTAGGTCTTCTTTTTCCTTTCTCATTCTTTCTATTTCTTTCTCATGTGCAAACAACATGTGAAAAACTTCTATTGTAGTTTTACACCCAGACCCATCTTCCATACATTTCTTTTTTCCTTTGTCAACAATATTCTTAATAGGTTGTGGGTCACTAAGGACCTCCCTACTGGGTTCTATAACAGATTTATATGCAGGATTAATTTTGGAAACTAGATTTTCTCTGATGACTGGTCCTTCATCCTCACTCTTAGCTTCTTCTCGGGTGAATAATTCAAGATCAACAATATGTCTTAAAAGCCTATACCTCTCAATCAACTTAGCTTTCACTTCCTTTTCTTTATTTGCTTCCTTTTGTGCCCTTAGGGAGATTAAGTGATTGACTCTTCTATTGATGGCTTCAATTTCTTGGGAGACCTTATCTTCATCAAGGAACATTTCTTCAAAATATGACACATTGACTTGGTTGATATCAATTAAACTAATATTTCCATCTACTATTCTAGGTACAGAATTCATTTTCATATTAGAGCTATTTCTATCCTTCCCTAAGATACTAGTGCGAGAAATCTTTTGGTTCAAAACTGGGACATCCTCAATATTACCAAACAAACCAAAATGGAAACACAAAATGTCCTACTCAGATTCACGGTGGAAGAATTTGAATTGGCATATATGGGTCTATTAGATAACTTACCCATATGAATTCTCTTTTGTACCCATGCTGCACTAGATGGCTCATGTTCAACTGATCTTTTCTGGCCTCTCTATGTCTGTTCAGGTAATCCGTCTTGTAATCTCTCTTGAGGATGCTTCCTCATAAATGAGCTCATGTTTCTTCCTCTCTACATTATATTTGTTTCTCTTAAAAGAATTATACTTATTCAATGACACTGGTTATAATTGTCAGAGTCGCCACCCATAAGAAATATGGGAAAATAAGAAAACAAGTTTTGACAAATCACTTGAACAGAATTAGATAATAAGAAGATTTGCAGAGAGAGAGAGAGAGATGGCACAAATGAAAGATAACATAATCTACCACAAACACATAGAGATTCAAACAAACTTCTGAGTTAAAACAAGCACCAATCTCTAACATAGATATACACTATGACTCTCCCCAACAGATTTGCCACTTTGGTTGGTCTCAAATTCTGATTCTCTCCTTTCCTCCCTATAAGAATATTTGATAACTTTGTTTGCATATGAAGAGGGCACCAAGAAAATAGAATTCCAGAACAACATATAACAAGGTTCTCAACAAAACCTTCTACACTTCGAATTTATCCAAAGCTCAGGTGGGTATACCCCTTGTGAAAACTTTCACACTTTTAAATTGAGATCCACAGTAAACCAATGCTAAAAACCTATGGATTTCATCACCTCAATGGAACTAGAACATTAAAAGAAAAACTTGTGTTCATTTTCAGTATTGATCCTCAAGAAAAATAGAAAGAATTCCATAACAAGTATCAGTGCCTTATCCAGGCCACACAGTCACCTAAATCAAGCAAAAGTTTTCAAAACTAAACATTCTCATACATTTCATCATCTTGGCTTTCATGAACCCCATACATGCCTAACATATACATAGGTCTTGTCCCATTTAACTATAACAGTTCATCAGATTCAAAGCAACAAATAGTTAATCTACTAACATAAATATTTAATCCCTCTCCTGAAAAGAAAAGCCCGGAATATGTCTAGAAGATTTCCTTATAGTCCATGCTCATTTGAACAACCTTAAATTATCCAAATGAAACCAACAAACTAATGAATGCACACCAAAAGACAAAGAAGATTTAGGCCTAAAACTTTGATTTGTATATTCATATTCATTCTTGAAAATGTTACATAATTCAGTGTAACCTCTGAGAGAACTAGAAAAAACCTAGATATATTTCAACAGAATTTCTTTACAAATTCTTATGATGATATTTTCTTAAGTCTTGGTATCCATTTATAACAATATGGATGCATACAAGCTTTGGACATTCCTAAAAATAATTTTTTACAACCATAATTTCTTTCAACAAGAAGCTACACATCACTTTCAATCCCAGCGGCCTTTTCCGTTTGTTCATCCACTTCAACATCTTCTAACTATTCTGGGAATTCCTCTTCTTGCACCACATACTTTTTGGTCCACTCTTGGAACACGTCATCAATAGGCCATGAGAAGCTAACAATCTTTTCTTTCAACTTAACTAACCTTTTCCAATAATTTCTCACTTTCTTAACCTCTGATTCCAAAAAAACGTAATGTGATTTTATCTTTTCTATTTCCTCAACTGTCTTGACAAATAGAGATGTGTTATCTGTATTGATGATTTTATTCACCCTTGGAGATGAGTTAGCTCCTAACTCATCAAGCCATACTTGTTTTTCCTTCAACTAATCTGGACTAACAAAACCCCCAGGAAACAATTCAAATTTATGCTCAGTATATTCCTTTTTTTACAAATTGGCTTTTCTCTCTACACCAACTCTTCCTTCTGATAGACTGGTCATGTTTTTTGCTAGTTCACTTGTGGATTTAATAGTGGCATTAGATCTTGCCTCAGCATAAGATGCACACTTAAGTTCTAAATCCACTTCCCTTGGCATCCACTTCTCTAAAACTGGCTCCAAAGTAGCCTTGTCTTCATTCAACTCACTCAAAATATCAAAAATTGTCTTCATGTTAGTGTGCACAATGGGGGCTTCTACTGTACTAGCAAAACTCAAAATTGTGGCCTTTACCTTTTCATCATAATTATTTGCAAATAAGGCTTGATCCTATTTTAACTTTTCTAATTCATGCTAAATAGTCTCAGCTAGTTGAAAACCAGAGGTCATGGGAGAAGGGGGAAATTCAACAATAGGACTGGTGGGTGGAGGTCTTGCTAGAGAAGATGCAATCATCAGAGTAGAGGATTCACCTAATGAATACTAAAAGGTGGGGGTAGATTAGTATGCCAAAAATCTTTGCACTTAAACACTTTGCAAGACTGATAGTAAACTGGTAAAACAATTTAGCAAACAAACTGATTAACAAACATGCAAACCAAATAGCTAATAATGCATTCACCCACAGAAGCACAAACACCATAACATGAGATTTTGACGTGGAAACCCAAATGGTAAAAACCACGGTGAGATGGAACTCACAAGTAACTATCTGCAAAATAGAAACCAGACCGGTCAAGGTCTTACAATGTTCTTTACCAGAATAGATCCTATTAGGAATCTCAATCTCTGTTAGGAGATAAGTTTGATTAAAGACTACCTTGCTAGAGGATTTTAGATCCATAGATGTGAACCACCTTGTTAGAGGATTTACAAGAGGCTTTTAGGCCTACCCGGTTAAGGGCTACAGACTTCTCGAAGATGTGTGTAATCAACAAGTGAGTGATCTAGTAAATAGCACAGATTGCTTGGTTAGATCCTTGATAGCTCGATCTTAATGCATTACAACATTACTTCAGTCTTCTACACATTCATACTCTCTCTAACTCTTTAGTTACCTTGAACCCTAGCAACAAAATCAACCTCAACAACAACAGCCTTAGAATCCTAGACATGATGTCCTTATAAAGGAATCTGATTTCATGTAGGTCCAATAGGATTACAATACAATTTCCTAGGTTCAATGCATCTGGACATATCTGGTAACATGACACAAAAAGCACTGCTAGAGAGTCGTCACTGTCAAATGATTGGTGGATGGTAACTCATCACAAAGTATTACCAATTCATACAAAATACCGGTTGCCGATTTGTCAAAATGAAGACTAGTAAAAATGTGTTATACTGCTTTAATCCCTCGTACCGCTTGGTATCCACAAACCGCTTGGGGTCGACATGCTGCTTCAGACCAGTAAACACCTTCTGCAAAACATCAATAGTCTAAAGACTATAATACAACATATCGGTTCGAACAAATATCGGTTGTGCTCTAACTCACACATATGAAGAGGATCTTAATGCAAGTGTGTGTCCATCAATGACAATCACAACATGAACATCAAAAATGCCAACATCACCTCCTTGGTGTTGTCTTGCCAATTGACCCTGTAGTCTAGAAATAATACTATTGTAGCATAGTAAAATTGCGACACTTGCAATTTCGACTGCATTTGGGTCTTCACGATGGCGGTGAAACGTTGAACCTGAATGGAGACCCCGAAACCTATTTACGACATCAAAAACTGCATCTTTCTGCACCTTAGCCTAATCCTCCTTGCACCCTGCTATCCTGGGAGGTGGGACCATGGCGCCCAGCACCCTGGTCCCTGGCCCTATTTTGGGCCCGGTCTCTTATTGGGCATCGGGTCTTCAAGTTTGCAATTTGGAAAATAATGTTCCTAGATCGGCCTAAGGTCGGAAAAATTAGTCTCCTAACCCTAATTGACAAGTATATAAACTACATTTCCCCTCCCATTTGGAGAGGGGTGAGAAACATATGTGTGCAAGAGGCAGAAGCAATAGACAAACATTCAAGCATTCAAGCATTCCTTCAAGCAATTGAGCATTCTAGGTCTCCATTCAAGGCTAGGTGTTGCATTCAAGACAAGGATTCAACCATTGAAGAGGAGATCACCTACAACATACAACATACAACATCATTACACCTTCGCATGTAAGAATACAAACATTCTTACAACAAGGTATCAATACTTGATTACATTACAAACACTTACATTTACAGCATTCTCATTTCTTGGTTAATTCCAAAACCAGGGTTTGACCTGAAGGCAAACCCCTAATCCCTAACCCCCCAATCGTCCTCTCTTTTTTGTGTGTAGGTTGTAGGTACGCGGCTGTAATTGAAGATCTGGAATCCTTGTGCAGAGACGAACATATCCCCCTTTGTTTCATAGATTTTTCAGAGGACTGTGTGCACTCCGGGCACCATCGTCCCATCAGCTTTCGCTCAAACTTGTAGGACAGCATCGTCTCGACATTTTACTACTAATTTTAGGTCCACAACTTCATCCCATGTCCCTATCTCCATCTACAAGCGAATCTTTCTTGCTTTCACATACAGTCCTAGTTCAATCCTTCTATCTACATTCTTTACAAAAGATGGTATCCTTGCTATCTCAACCCTTGAAACTCATTTAGAATTCAATCTTGCATTGTGTGGGATTTGATCTTGTGAGTTTCAACCCCTCTTTCGAATGTAAATTCTCTCCTAAGTGAAAACCGTCAATCCTAGTGACCTCCTTTCTCTCTCCTTGGAGTTGGGGAACACCTAGGGTTCGATTTTTCACTTTACATTTTGGTGAACCTGATGTGAAACATCCTAATTCTGATTTTTTATGGTTAGATCTGAAAAATTTGCTTCCTTAATTACATTTCCATGTTTGATCTTTTGCAAATTTTAGAGGTTAATTGCATAAAAACCCTAAATTTTCTTTTTAGTAATTGAGCTTGTGAAATGTTTAATTGTTAATGCTTGTTTCAGATCTACCCTTCTATTGTAAATTGTCAATTCATATTTGTGCTTTAATTCTGAAAATTAAGTGGTTAAGTGTCAAAACCCTAATTTTTAAAACCATCTTGGTTCAACCTTTGACCAATGATTTCACTGATCAAAACACCTCCAAATTGGCTGTAACTTTGGATTCCGCAACAAAATCGTAATATCTCTCATCCCTGAAAATTTTGAAAAAAGTTACAAGGACCATGTGCACCCCGAGCACCATCATCCCCGACATTTTTTCCAAAATTTCAGGAGCTAGATCTTACTATATTTTTCTGCTAGAATCCAAAATCTTGGCTGATTTCATCAATTCTAACACTTTCAAAATTAAAGTCAAAGTTGGTCTAGTGATTGCTTGGATTAAGGCTTCTAATCATTCAAAAATTGTTGAAATTGAAATTTTGTGTTAAAATTGTGTTTCTTACTGTCCTAAATCTGAAAAGTGTGTTGGCATTCATTCAAAGTTTTAGTACTTTATTCAAATTTTTGCAGTTTGTGACTTTTGAAATTAAATGTTTAATTGCAACAACTTTGATTTCCGCTTTCAAAATTGAATTTTTCATGAAATTGAGTCAACTTTTAAATTTCAAAGCTTGCATTGCTTTTAGTATTCCCTCTAAAATCATATAATTCAAAATTTCAGTTTCCCTCTCTTTTTCAAAATTCAAATTTTGCATTTTTCAACAATCTTGGTAGGGTTCAATTTTGAGATTGCAACTTTAATATGGCCTATCTACAGATCGTAAAATCACTCAATTTTTTCAGATTAGCTTTAAAATCATCATAACTTTCATCCTTGAAAATTTCAAAAAAAGTTGCGAGGACCATGTGCACTCTGTTCGCCACGGTCCCCGACATTTTTTCCGAAATTTCGGGAGATTGTCATGATTGCATTTAACAGCTTAAATCTAGGAGATTGGCTAGTTTTATTGAAATTTGCTACCTCTAAATTTGAAAATAAATTCAAAATTCAAGATTTCAATTTTCAAGATAACAATTAAAATTAAGTGCTACCCCCTTGGCCCTAATTTTCAATTGTGCCTACCTTTCTTGGAAATTGTGTTTCCCTCTTCTTTCACAAAGTTCAAATTGGATAATCATTATCTCATTGTTCAATTTTACCAACTTTATTTTCAAAATTCAAAATCTTCTCTCTCTCTCTAGTGCATGAGTTTTACAACAATAAACCCTACTTACACTATTCCCGTTAGACAAAGCCTTAGAATTAAGTCTTTCTAAGGTTTAATTACCGAGGAGATGGAACCTAATTTGAATGGCCTTTTTAATGAGGACATGGGTAATTCCTCTAATCCTCTTAATGATGAAGAAGCTCTCCATGAGGTTACTGTAGAACAACTTCAAAATTGGATAACCAATTTGATGATTTTCAGCAATGGATGTCTCAAGAATACCCCGATAGTGAAGCTCTTCCATTAATTGAGGGTCTAAAACGTATGGTTCAAAGTGATAAGAATGGAATTGATATTTTGTATAGTATTGTACACATCGTGGATTTAAATGTGATGCCTATGAAGAGTTGTGTCGAAACTTTAGGTTATGCACAACCTCCTACTCAAGTCAATCATTCTATTCCTTTGACAACTTCTATTGCTAGTATACCTACTTTTACATCAAACATAATGACTACTTCAATAAAAAACATTTCACCTATGATCACCAGTCATGGGGGCAATCCTTCTTCTTCAATCAACTCTCTTCCTTCATTCAATCCAACTTCTTCATTCATTCCTTCAATGAGTGTCCCTATTACATCTCCACAAATGAACATGACGCAAGGGGGCAATTCATTTAACCATTCCATTCCTCCTTGTAGTGTTCCTTCTTTCCAATCATCTCCTATGACTAACCATCATAGTGTCCCACCACCTTACTCTCAATCAATACCTTCTTTCAATAATATAATACCTCCATCATGATCTAACATGTCTAATATGAGCTCTTCGACTGAAGTGACCATTAACAATCTTGCACAAACTGTCTCTTCTTTACAACAACAAATTGCCTCTATGAATCAATCTAAGTTTAGTGTGCCTAGATTTGATGTTGCGAACCCACTTTCTCTTGACATTATTCAAGCTATCCCTCCTAAGCATGTTGAAATCCCAGAATTGGAGCTTTATAATGGTAAAGGTGATCCTCTAACACATGTTAAGACCTTTCAAACAATATGTACCAATTTTGCTCATGACCAAAGGTTGCTTGCAAAACTATTTACTAGAACATTAAGAGATAAGGCTCTACAATGGTATTGCTCATTGCCTTCCTATTCTATTACTTCTTTCCAACAACTTGCAAATGCTTTTATTCAACAATTTCAAAACAATATAGGTCTTAAAGTTACTCTGATTGATTTAATACATTGTAAACAAGGTGTTAAAGAAAAAGTGACTAATTTCATTGGTAGATATAAGCATTTGTGTGCTCAAATTTCTTTTCCAGTTCCTGACAATGATATTCAAAGAATCTTTATTTCTAATTTACAAAAAGATATTAGAGAAAAACTTTTGTTTTCTAAGTTTACTTCTTTCCAACAGTTGTGTGCAACTCTTCACAATTATGAACTGACTGTGAGTCAAATGGAACAAGCAAATCCTATGGCTCCGAGTCATAAGGGTGATAGTAGTCAACAACCATTTGGGAAGTTTAAACTGAACAGAGGGTTCATCAAGTTCAATGAAAACATCACCAACAACAATGTGAATGCAGCATCAGGTGTGCCTCCTATTTCTAAGTTTTTCAAGAAAGAAAGAGAGTTTACTCCTTTGAATGAATCATTGCATAGTATTATGAATAAGTTATTGGAATGAAATGTGCTTACTCTCCCTCCTATAAAGCAAATAGATCCTGCAAAGATGAATTCACCCTATTTTGATAACAAATCTTTTTGTCAATTTCATCGTCAACTTGGGCATGATACTGAAAAATGTTTTGCTTTAAAGGGTAAAATTCAAGATTTGATTGATAATAATACTATCTCTATTTCAGGTGTGAATGATAAAGGCAACACATCTGTAGCTCTTCCTAACCAAAATCTTAAGATTTTTACTGATCCATTACCTTCTCATACCTCTAATGTGATTCAGACTAACTATTCCTCTTTCTCACCTGATGGTCTTGTGTCTATGACTCCGAATGTGGTTAACTTTGTAGAGCAGCAGAAAATCCCTAAAGAGCCTTCCATCACATTTTATTCTAGTGAAACTATTAGGGCACCTAATGGTCCTTTATATATAGTTGCAAAAGTCAAGAATACGCCTTGTCGTGGAGTTCTTATTGATCCTTCTTGCATGGTTAATGTCATTACTGAAGAATTTATTTTTACTTTGCAATTGAATCAAGTGATCTATGACAAAACAAATGTGGTTGTGAAACTATTTGATGCATTTTCTTCTCCTGCAATTGGTTCTATTACATTACCTATTGAGGTCCATAACAAATCCCTTGATGTGAGCTTTGCTATTATTCCATCATCCGAACAATTTCGTGTGAAGCTAGGCTATCCTTGGCTATCTTCCATGAAAACTATTGCTTCTCCTATTCACAAGTGTTTGAAATTTCCCCATAATGGTGAAGTTGTTACTATCAATCATAGTCTCTTTAAACCAGCTGAAAGAACTTCTAGCATTCCTATTGATTATTTTTGGCCTAAACAATTTCAATCTCTTCCACCGCGAAGTGATCATCTTTTCAAATCTTATCAAAAGTGGAAAAAAGATATGATCCTATCTCTAAGTGAACCTAGAACACCCAAACTTGATATTCCTATCATTATTGAGAAGGAAGTTCTTCCTTTGAAAGATAAAACTAATGTCTTTCCTCAAGAAGATTCCCAACCCATCCCTATGGATGTGACTATGTCTATGTCTAATAAACTTTCTAAAGGTAGACCTATACCTCCTCGTCATGATGGACTTGGTCTCCTTCCTAAACTAGATATTCCTCCTTTATATGGAGCAATTCCTCCTCCTTCCTCTTATAGAGAGAAGAGACCTTCCTCTCCTCCTATCATCCAACCTAAGAGACCACAACCTAAACACCCAAGTGTTAAGGATGAGAACATTCCTCCTCCTCAATCTTCTCAACTTCCTACTAAGACTAGATGAAATCGTTCTGTGCGTGAACGCCGATGAAAGTGTCATCTTAGAGCTCGTGTAGCTACTTCTCAAACTTTGCAATCCCCAAAGACACCTTCAGCTAGTATTATTCCATTTTCTCCTTAGCCGAAAATTGAGTCAAAATCTCCTAAACATAAGATGCATGATGGTTTTGATCCTGTGTGAGTTAAAGATCCTATTTTTATAAATCTTGATGATGATATAGATGAAAATGTTATTCATGATGAAAATGTTACTCCTCTTGCTTTTGATAGTGAATATGAATATGTTGATGTTGATAACCATTTATCAAATGAATTTTCTAAAGCACTTATCCTAGCTCCTAGACAAGAACAACGTGGCTTGGAACATGAACATAGCCCTTGTTTGGATCTTGTGATAGCTCCATCTGCTGTGTTGGATGTTCCTCCTCTAGCGTGTTTCCTGCCTTCCCAAAATATTGATCAGCAAGATTAGGGGGTGGATGATGTGTTAGACTAGTTTCATTAGCATAGAAGACTCTCTCCTCCTCTCTTGATCTCTTTTGTTACTTCTTCTATGTGTTATTCCCATTCTTCTATTTATTGTCCTTAGTGTTGTCTACTTGAGGACGATGCAAAGCATTGAGATCTCTTTTGGTCTCTCTCATGTTGACTCAAAAGACACATGTGTTCCCTTCTTCTAGGTGACCTTCCTTGATTGGGGAATGAAGAACAATTATGCATACATACATATGATATACATGAATTATCATATAGCATACTGACCCCAAGGAAAGCGAAGTCACCTCATGCTTTGTGTTTTGTGTCTATTATCCTTGGCTTTATCTCACACTTGGGGGCTAAATCTTTGTGATAACGTGCTCCTTTACCTTCTCATTTCTTATGTGTATCACTACCTTAAAGAAATCACCCCCGATGAGGCGTGTGCAATCACTTTAATGTAGGGGTCATACACTCTGTTCATATCTCTTCTAGATTCTTGAAAATTTCTTGGCGAACTTAGCTTTGCCTTGAAATTTTTTGGTATTTTTCTTGCATGACTCATAGTGAGGGAACCTTACTACTGACAGTCATGGTTCTCCCTCATGATCTTCCCTTTTACTTTGTTAATCGAAGTCGTAAGATCCTTAGTCCACTGGGGGTTTGGTGTATCTTGCCTCCTTGATGTGTTGAAAGTCTTTCAATGTTGTTTCCTTGTACTTTACCGAAAGTATGGGCGTATGCTTATACTCCCGCTAAAGTGGGGGCTAAATGTAGCATCGTAAAATTGTGACACTTGCAATTTTGACTGTATTTGGCTCTTCACGATGGTGGTGCAATGTTGAACCTGAATGGAGACGCCGAAACCTATTTACGACATCAAAAACTGCATCTTTCTGCACCTTGGCCTGATCCTCCTTGCACCCTACTGTCTCGGGAGGTGGGACCATGGCGCCCAACACCTTGGTCCTTCAGGACCATGGCACCTAGTGCCCTGGTCCCTCAAGACCATGGCGCCCAGCGCCCTGGCCCCTGGCCCTATTTTGGGCCCGGTCTCTTGTTGGGCATCGGGTCTTCATGTTTGTAATTTGGAAAATAATGTTCCTAGCTCGGCCTAAGGTCAAAAAAATTAGTCTCCTAACCCTAATTGACAAGTATATAAACTACATTTCCCCTCCCATTTGGAGAGGGGTGAGGAACACATGTGTGCAAGAGGCGGAAGCGATAGACAAACATTGAAGCATTCAAGCATTCAAGCATTCCTTCAAGCAATTGAGCATTCTAGGTCTCCATTCAAGGCTAGGTGTTGCATTCAAGACAAGGATTCAACCATTGAAGAGGATATCACCTACAACATACAACATACAACATCATTACACCTTCGCATGTAAGAATACAAACATTCTTACAACAAGGTATCAATACTTGATTACATTACAAACACTTACATTTACAGCATTCTCATTTCTTGGTTAATTCCAAAACTGGGGTTTGACTTGAAGGAAAACCCCTAATCCCTAACCCCCCAATCATCCTCTCTTTTATGTGTGTAGGTTGCAGGTACGCAGTTGTAATTGAAGATCTGGAATCCTTGTGCAGAGACGAACAGATCCCCCTTCGTTTCGTGGACTTTTTGGAGGACCGTGTGCACTCAGGGCACCATCGTCCTATCAAATTTCACTCAAACTTGTAGGATAGCATCATCTCGACATTTTACTACTAATTTTAGGTCCGTAGCTTCAGCTCGTGTCCCTATCTCTGTCTACAAGAGAATCTTTCTTACTTTCACATACACTCCTAGTTCAATCCTTCTATCTACATTCTTTACAAAAGAGGGTATCCTTGTTATCTCAACCCTTGAAACTCATTTAGAATTCAATCTTGTATTGTGTGGGATTGGATCTTGTGAGTTTCAACCCCTCTTTTGAATGTAAAGTCTCTCCTAAGTGAAAACCGTCAATCCTAGTGACCTCCTTTCTCTCTCCTTGGAGTGGGGGAACACCTAGGGTTCGATTTTCAACTTTACAACTATCCCTATTGGCTACCTCTTGTTTGGCTTCATTATAAGCTTTTAGAATTGTTTCTAGTTTCACTTGTAGATCAACTCTCTCCTTTGCTTCTTTCTCGGCCACCGCCACACTGAACTTTGTAGTTTCTAGAACTATGCTGACAACTTCCACCATCCTTGTATCCTAGACTCTCTCCACTATCATACCTCCTAGGAAATTGGATTCTAAGGTGTCCTTTCTTCTACTCTCATCCCTCTTTAAGGATCACATGACCAAAGCATCATTATCCTTATTGAATATCACTGCTTCCATAGGCTTGGTTTCTTTTCTGACTGCTTCAAGTACCAAAGCATCTGCTATATCCCATTCAGGGAGGATTAGAGCACCAGCCTTTGACACCATTTCCCTTCTTGCTTCAGGAGCAATGGCTTTAAATTCTGCCATCATTTCTTATTTCACCTCCTCCTCTACTAAAGTTGCATCTTTGTGAGGCTTCTCACTCTTCCTCTTTTTAGACCTTGCCTTGAATTGCTCTATATTTTGCTTCCAAACAAATTGCATGAAGGCCGCTATTGTGACAAAATTACTATCAGCCAGGAACTCCTCACTAGCTTGCTTGAAAACAAGGTCTAACTCTTTTCCTTTGAACTCATCTATAGTTAAGTTCATCTCAGCACTTGGTGGCTCTTCTAGCATCCCTTCTTGTGTTTCCTCATATGTGTAGGCAATCTCCCCGAGACTCCCTACTTACAACAATTGTTTGGCCACTGCCTACTCATCTCCTATATGGATAGGGGATTAGGATGGAGAATACAAAGGTTCACTTGTTTTCATTTCTTTCCCCACCCTTTGCCTCTTAGGGGAGTCACGGATGTCAATGACATCTTCTATTGTTCTCTTCCCTCTTGAAGTAGAGGGCCCACTTGTTACTGGCATCAACACACTATATTTTAGCTTATTGTGCATTACATAATTACCTAGAGGGATGGCCTTAGAAAAAAAAAACTTACTTGGCACCAACGTAGCCTTGTCAGGATTATCTCTAATTATAGCTTCCCTCTTTTCCTTCAAAGTTTGCATTAGGTCTTCCAAATAAAGAATTAAGAATTTAATCTTTTCTTCAAAGGGAATAAAGCTAGAAAGATGGTCATAACTACTATCAAATTGATTAATAAAATCAAGAGCAATTTTGTATGCCACCCACTTTTCTTTCTTCAATTCCTGCTCATCCAAATTGAATTCATTTCTAATCATATCCTTAGGGAAATGGAATTTGTGTGGCCTACCTTTACATACTGCTCTCTTCTTGAACATGCCATTGAAAAAATCCTCATGGTCAGCAAACTTGGATACTACAGTAGACAACCTATATGGTTGAAAGAAGTCATCAAAGTATTTCCAACCACCCTTGGTGATTACAAATTGATGAGCCACTATGAAAGTTGGGAAAATGGTTCCTTTTCACCTATTTGTTAGCTCTGCCTCTTGCACACACCCAATTTGCCTTAGGACCTCTGCAATTCCTATCTTCAATGGGACTTGATAGGGAAATAAATATGGAGTTCCTCTAAAGCCATTAACTGTGAAAACTATAGAAATAGGGTATAAGTATATGTCACCCCAATTGTGCACAATCTTGATACCTTCAGCAAATTCCTTAGGCCTAAGGAATTCTAAAAGAGCTTTGGGGATCCTAGGATTTTTTGA
Source organism: Cryptomeria japonica (assembly GCF_030272615.1). Lineage (NCBI taxonomy): Eukaryota > Viridiplantae > Streptophyta > Pinopsida > Cupressales > Cupressaceae > Cryptomeria > Cryptomeria japonica. The sequence goes on from NC_081405.1 coordinate 620,824,142, forward strand.
GCATAAGAGAATCCTAATCTTAGATTCAAAGCATTTGTCAAACTTTAGGTAGCTAGCATCCTCTCTATCCCAGGACAAAATGGTGCTCCACAATTGTACATGCATCTCTTCACCATCCTTTTCCTTAACTAGATCCATTTCACTAGAAAAGTAATCAACACCTTTAAATAAAAACATATGGATGAGAAGGGAGTACCATCCAAAAGGTTTGTCTACATTACCAGTTTTTATCCCTATCAGTCTTGCATGGATTTCATCAGTGAGATAAGATGCATAATAAAATGTTACTGCCAGAGAGGGGTTCAGAATCTGTGCTATCATTAGCATATAATGGGTTGGCATAGTGGTTTTAGCATCTTCCACAAAAATTTGATAGAGTGACGAATAAATCCCTTTAGCCCTCAGGGTAAACAAATTCAGAGAGAAGGGTTCCATGGTACTAGGGCCTACAGCAGTTAGTCCTCCTATTCTGACAAAAAACTCCTTTAAAGGACCACTCCTAAGGTGATCTCTCTACACATTGTAGACTTGGGCCAACATTTCAAAATTGATAGGCTCTAAGTAATTTTATACCTCACTGAGCTTAAACACCTTCCTAAATTCATCATAATTGATTTCAATAAAGGCTCTTCCATTCAAATTCCTGATATACTTAGCCACAGGGTCATAATTGTGGGAAATCTAGGTTAACAAGTCTACATCTATGAAAACCCCAAGGACTATGAGATTTCCCATGTCTAATTCACATACACTATTCATCAGAGCGGAGGCATATCTTTGACTAAAACCCACCTTAAAAAGTTCTAGACTTGATATCCCTATCTGTAGATCCCTGAACTAGTTGCCTTTGTCATACAAACCATCTCCAATTCTTAGACGAGGGGCCTTACATACTAATTCTTTAATTTTGGCCACGACATTTGTGGACATGTTCTATAGTTCAAAGAAATCATCACATATGTTTCTATCCTGATAATTCACCTTCCCTGTGAAATCCCTTCTTGGTGCCATCCCAAAATCACAGTTATATTAATTAAAATTTTGACTGAACTCTAAGAAAGCGAACATGCAATAATCCCAATTCAAGTAGTAATAGTCAAGAAGTATGCAGAAACTCACTGGTTGTTTGAAGAAATTCTATTTGTGCACTGACTCCTCTGTAGAACTCTTTGAAATGATGCCAACTGTGAGATTTTGCCAAGATCTAGAGGCAATGGAAAGCACAAAATAGATGATAGAAATAAACTGTATTCTATCCAGATGAAAATACTGATCAACTGGATCATCAAGCAATACATACAATGAATATGAGCCTTCTTATATATGCAAGGCTATATGGATATGTGAGCACACAAACATGACATGTGGCTTAGTAAGAAATAAGGGTAGGTAGGAAATAGGTGTGGGTAGGTAGGAGAAACAATATGATATTCCACATGAGGTGGATCACCCACTGAATGTGGAGTGTAACAATAAGATCACACCATAAAAGGTGAAAATTCTCCTACACACACTATCCCAATGTGGCACAAACACCCAAGTGTCTCATACCCAAACTAATATGAAATGTATGTACCTAAGTAAACTTAAGTAAGGTGTAATAATATCCAAGATAAATAATTATTTACACCAACACCCCCCCTTGAGTGCAACTTAGGGGAATGCACTTAATTCTACAATGCAACTAAGCAATGCAAGATGGGTCCTGGCTATGAGGCCATGTTAGGCACCCATGTACAAATGCAAATGCATGCAAAACAATGCAAGGAAATCTCTCACAAAGCGGGGAAAGAGAGAAAAACCCAATGGGAAAAAACCCTCCCCCAAAAGAGAGATGAAAACTAGATACAAAGAACTCTCATAGAAGTATGTGAAGGACAAATCCCCATGTGAGGAAAAAGTCCCCCCCATATGAGAGAAGAAGAAGAGAGACTAGGAAGCCCCCCCTCAATCTGGAATCTGCACCAATGATAGAAGCTCAAAGATGAATGAAGAAACTGCTCCATGAACATCGAACAACATTCCTGCCCTTAGGAAGAAACAAAACCAAAGGTGTATCCAAAAAGTCTCCCCAACCATGAAGGGAAGATGAAGCAAAAATAATCATGATGAAAGTAATCTCTAAAAACTGCTCAAGTGTCCCCATGTCGATGCTAAAAGGTACCCCCTCCAAAGGTGGTAAACTATGCCACACTGCTGAAAAAGACACTCCAAGATCTAGTGGAGATGAATGTAGAACAATATCCAAAGACTCATATGTCTCCTCAAAAGATAAAGAGACCTCCTCCAAGTGTTGTACAAAAGTATCCACAATCATGTCAACCTCTAAAGATTGATCATGTAGAGAATGAACAAGAGGGTCAGAGTGATCCCTTGCAACAATAAAAGAAGGATCATCTTCATCAAAGAGAAGATGAATGTCATCAATGGTGTCTCCCAAATCTGCAATGTAGGACTCCACAAACAAACCTGCAATGTCTGTCAAGTAGGCATCCCAATCAACTGAAGTTGAAAGACATGAAATATCCTGCTACATTGAATCATAAGAAGGCAAAATTTTTGCACTAGCTGCATCATCAGGTGCAATAGGTGGTGTTATATCAATAGAAGGAGATGAAATGCAAGGCTCAAGAATGAGTTCACATGTGATAATCCCCAACTTTAAATGCCCAAAGTTCTCCTCAAAATATGAATCATCAACATAGGAAGAACCAACCTTATCAATAGGACCAAAATTTGAAAAAGAGTACAATTCAGATGCATGATCAACCACCCCAGTCACAATGATAGCTCCACTCTCCAAGTCTCTAATGATAACTGAATCAGGTGTGAACTCCACAGTTTTCCTAGTTGCCCCATGTGTGGTTTGATAGATGGAAAGAAGATTATTTGTCAAGTGGGGTACACACAACACATCATTGAAGGAGTTATCCCCAATGGCAATAGATCCTTTCCCAATCACATCCATGTATGTATGATTGCCCATCAAAATCTGTGGCATGTGGCAAGGCTTAAATGTATAAAACATAGACTACAAATATGCCATATGATGAGAAGCCCCTGAATCTAGAAGCCATCTCCCTGAATCATGACTTCTAGTAGCACAAAGAGCTTGTCCCTTTCCTTTATCTATCCCAAAAGAGTGATCCTTTCCTTTATCCTTGGAAGAAGAACTTGATGTAGACATTCTAGAAGGTAGGTTGATTCTATTCTTCTCAAGAAGATTCTTCAACTCATCAATATCCTTCTTATAACAATAATGTTCATCATGTCCTGACTTCTTGCAATATCCACAAAAAAGATTGTCCTTATATGATTTCCTCTTAGGTGAGAATGGTGAATCATCTTGTTGTGGAGAGGAAGATTGTGCTCCATCTTGTTGGGGTTTAGACTTAGGTTGGTTTTGATTCTTGCCTTTTCCTTGATTACTTTGATTCCCTTTGTTAGCCACCAAAGCTTGTGACTTTGAAGATTTGAGAATCCCCATCATGGTCAACTTAGATTGCTCAAGTATCAACATCTCCATGAATGAATCAAATGAGGGATACATGTATGAGGAACCTTGAGCTAACCTATGGGTGTGAAAGCTAGATATAAAGGCTACATACTTTGAAGGAAGCTTGTCCAACAAGTTATAAACTAATTGAGCATCCTTTTTGTCAATTCCACGATCCTTTAGCTTTGCTCTTAGCTCAGTTGCTTTTGTGACATAATCTTGGATTGTATCAAAATCCTTGGGATCCAAAGTTGTGAGTTCACTATCAAACTTGTAGCCCTTAATCTCATCAACTTGACCATACAATTTCTTAAAAATTTCCCAAGCCTCTTTAATTGTTGTAAACTTATCAATTTGAAAAATGAGGTCATCTGATACATACTTTCTAAGAGTTCCAAGTGTCATAGCATTCTTAGTAAGCCATTCAATTTGAGCATTAGGATTAGCCTTAGGATCAAGTGGTGCTGTAATAGTTTCATTTACATAATGAATGAGTCCTTTTTCCATTAGTTTACTCCATGCCTTAATTTTCCATGATGCATAATTATGAGGAGTTAAAAGTGGAAATTTAGGAGAACCCATAGCACCAAAATGACAAAACACAAGATAGAGAGAGGCACAATCACACAAGACACCCCCCCAAAATACTCAATCAAGAAATCCCCCCAAAATGGTGATTTTGGCACTTTATACTTAGTGCGTATACAATGGGCCACTTGCAAAATAAGGTAAAGTGGAATTCTAATTTCAATTTACAACATCTCAAAAATGAGATCTAAGAGACTTCAACAAATACTACTAGTGATCTAAACTAAGATCCAAGCAAAATGCAAGTACCATATATGCCAAAAATGGCAAAATATTGAAAGTACAATTTCTACTTAAAATCACTACAAACAGATGGCAGATTATGAAAGTAGATGAAAAAATATGCACTTTCAAAAAAAATGGCACTTGAAAAAGAGTCCATATGAGCCCAAATGAAGCCTCCAAAGTTGTAAAAATTAGGATTTTGTGCTTTTCAATAAACCTATATCTGGAAATCAAAAAATTATGCACCACTGTATAGATCATGAAACTCTACCCCAAAAAAAAAAAAATTGCTTGAAAAAGCAATTCCGGATGAGTGAGATATCGCTATTTGAAAAATGCCTGCAACATTATAATTTCTAGAAAAATTTTGTTGGAGCATCAAACTTCAAATGCCTCTAGATTTGACCTCCGAAGTCCGATTTGGATGAAACAAAAGGAAAAACTAACTTTCTTGGTCCTCCTCAATCGAATGGTAACCTCATATTTGACCCATCAAGCTTCAATAATAACCTACAACAAAAAGCTCCAAAATACACAACCCCAAATAGCATCAAATTTCTCTCAATTAGCAAACCAATGACACTCTAATGGCTCTGATACCATGTGAGATTTTGCCAAGATCTAGAGGCAATGGAAAGCAAAAATAAGAGAAAATAAAATAGATGATAGAAATAAACTATATTCTATCAAGATGAAAATACTGATCAACTGGATCATCAAGCGATACATACAATGAATATGAGTCTGCTTATATAGGCAAGGCTATATAGATATGTGAGCACACAAGCATGACATGTGGCTCAGTAAGAAACAAGGGTAGGTAGGAAATAGGTGTGGGTAGGTAGGAGAAATAATATAATATTCCACATTAGGTGGATCACCCACTGAATATGGAGTGTAACAACAATGTCACACCATAAAAGGTGGAAATTATCCTACACACACTATCCCAATGTGGCACAAACACCCAAGTGTCTCATACCCAAACTACTATGAAGTGCATGTACCTAAGTAAATTTAAGTAAGGTGTAATAATATCCAAGATAAATAATTATTTACACCAACACCAACGTCTAATTGATGTGAAGCTTAATACGGAAACAAAGCAATGAATTGAAGCATTTAAAACAACATGCTTTGGAAATCAACTCAGAATTGAATTTGTAGCCGAATTCGAAAACTGGTTCCAAGAGATCATAACATTCTCTAAGTGTTTCGCCTTTCACTGCTTCACAAAGCTTAAAATCCTCGCATCTTTTCATTGTGAAGCATGGACATTCAATGGATCCTGAAAGACTTGCATGTCTTTTACTTTACCTAGTCATTTTTCTCAGAAACGGGCCCTACCTTCCTTTCGCTGTTTCATGGAGCATAAACCTTATGTATCTCTTCCATGCAAAACAATGCCAACCATTAAATCTTCCACCATTTGCTTGACCTTTAATCTACATGATGACCGCTTATCTTTTCACTAACTGCATGGAAGTTATTACCGCTAAAGGTTTTCATTGCTTCATGAAGTTTAAAGACCCTACATCTTCGAGCTGCAAAACAACGCCCATCGTTGGATCACCTTTGAGACATGTGGCCTTTAACACTCTTTGACCATCAAAGTGGGTCCTCTGCATGGAGTCCACATGCCCTTTTATTTCTAGCAGATAACTCTGACATGTCAGTAGCCCATTCGTCGAACTCTATCGAGCTCCACATTTTAATGGCCAAGTGTTTTATTTTGGCCATGGATTTCAACACCATCGTTGCTCAATCAAAGAGGGTCATCCACGATCTACTTGGAGCTACATGTCATACCGACAAATCATCATTTTCTCTAGCTAGACATCCAGCTGTTCCGCCAGATCATTTATTATGCAATAGCCATTTCATTTTACTACTTCATGAAAGGTAAACCCTGCATTGCTTTTGGATGCGAACCAATGTGAGCCATTAGATCTTGAGCCAGATGCTCAACTTTTAATCTCATTCTTTAACCCAGCCGCTCGTGTCCACCATTTCTTTTGCTGTTTCATGGACTTTAAACCTTTGGTAGCTTTTCTTCATGAACCAATGCAAACTGTTAGATCAACTGGGAGATGCACCTTCTTTAATTTCCATTTCAGCTTTTCACTGAGCCCACTACCTTTTCGCTGCTTTGCAAAAGGTAAACCTCACACATCTTTCCTTTGCAAATTCACGCAAACCACCCGATCAACCCTAAGTTGATTGGTCATTAACCACAGGGTCCACTTACCTTCTGGGGCTCACCAGCTTTTCATCATTTTGCAAACCATAAAACCTCGATAGCTTTTCCTCGCGAACCGTTAGATCCTCTGAAAGGTGACTGCCTGTTAGCTCCTTTAAGACCATATTACCCAGGCCCACCACCTTTTCGCTACTTCATGAAAGGTAAACCTTGGGCTACTTTAGGTTGTGAATCCACGCACACCACCGGATCAGCTTCGAACTTGCATGGTTTTTATGGGACCTGACAAAGAACTCAAAACTTAGGAAAAGGGTGCAAATTATTAAAAAGTTAATAGAGACCCACCTAAGGAAAATTGTAAAGGGGGGGGGAGGCCTTCACAATGGACCAACTCTTTGACTTAAGTGGAAAAAGGTAACACAAAAATAGAATGCAAGGGCTCTTAGGACATAGGAAAGGTTAAATTTCAAAAACCCTAAACGCTTTTTGACCCAAAAACTTAGAAGCAACATGAAATGCCTAAGCACAACTTTGCAAACCTTAGCCAACTATGGAACAAAACCACCCAAGCTCAAAATAGTGATAACATACTCAATGTCAAATTCACTCAGAATCATAACCCATTTGGCCAAGCAGCCTGTCAATTATGCCTTGCTGAGTAGGTATTTGAGTGGATTGATTTTAGCAATGAGTTGTACCTTGTGTGTCAACATGTAGTGCCTCAATTTGGTGGCTGCTAAGATAAATGCTAGGCAAGCTCACTCAATAGGTGTGTAATTGAGATCATATCCTATCAATGTGTGAGAGATATAGTATATAGCACACTATTCTCCTTCTACATTGTGTTGTACCAGTAGTACTCCTAATACCATATTTGTAGCTGAAATATATAGCAATAGAGGTCTACTTGGATCTGGTGGGATCAACAACGGTGTATTCATAAGGTAATCTTTAAGAATTTAGAATTGTTGCTCACACTTTATATCCCATTGAAAGTGGATATTCTTATGTAATAGATGTGTGAAGGGATGACACTTATCAGCCAATTGCGCAATGAATCTACAAATTGATTGTAGTCACCCTTTGAGTGTTCTTAACTAACTGATGTTTTTTGGAGGTGGCATGTCCATGATTTCTTTGACTTTTGTCGGATCTACTTCAATGTCTTTTCTTGAGGCAATGTATCCAAGGAGCTTCTTGGAGGTCACTCTGAAGACACATTTCTTTGGATTAAGATGAAAATGATATTGCTCTAATCTATTGAAGATTTGACCCAGTATTTCAAGATGACCTTCTCTTGTTAATGATTTAGCTAGTAAATCATCAGTAAAATCTTCCATTATAGTGGGCCTTAGGTCATGAAAGATGGTAGTCATAGCTCTTTGATAGGCTTCCCCTGCATATTTTAGACCAAATGGCATCATGTTCCAAAAGTTGGTTCCCCATAAGCATGTGAAAGTAGTTTTATGTTGATCTTCTAAAGAAATCTTGATCTGGTTGTACCCTGAAAAGCCATCCATAAGAGAAAGCATTGCATGGCCCGTTGTGAGATCGCCAATCATGTCAATGTTGGGTAAGGGGAATTCATCCTTAGGGCATTCCTTGTTCAAATATTTGAAGTCTGTACAAATACGGATGCCCCCATTAGGCATGCTGATAGCTACAATGTTGGAGATTGAATCGGCATAATCTATTGGTCAAATGAAACCAACATCTAAGAGCTTTGTGATTTCTTCCTTAACAAACACAGTAATCTGTGGGCACATCTTTTTGATATTTTATTTTACTAGTTTAGCTCCTTCTGCCATGTTGAGGTGATGCATGACCAAATCAGGATCTAAGCCAGGCATGTCTGCATAAGACCGTGTGAACTTGATTTGATGCTTCTAGAAGAATTCCACAAATTTTGGTTGTTACTCTGGAGTTACTAGAGATGCCAAATGTATTGGGTGAGGAGTCTCAGGGGTCCCCACATTTAATTATTTTGTTTCTTTTATTAGGATCGCCGATCTCTCCTGATTTTTAATAGAGGGGAGGATGTCAAAACTTCCATCAGAAGATCCATGTTTTATTGTGATGTTTTTGTAGCTAAAAGGTTTGCCATCTGCCCCAAAGTATGTTGCGCTATTATGTTTGATGGAAAATCCAACTTTGTGATCAAGACATGGAGGATTTGGCTACTTCTAGTTAATTAGTTTTGGGTGGATGATGGGCATGACCTCATCGAGTAAGTTAAGTTCAGAGGAGGCATCAGTGAGGGTGAATATAGATGAGTGAAGTTCATCAATGGTACTCTCCTTGTCAAGTTCTGGTGTTGAATTTCATGTAGGGCTTGTGGAAGGTGTTTCTTTCTCATGAACACATAAAGTTTTTGTAGACACTTAAAAATAATTATTTTAATTATTTTTAATTCCTCGCATAATAAATTAATTAATTATGTTAATTCAAATTCCTCTCAATATTAATTAAATATAATTAATATTGTCACTATAGCATATAATTGATTTATTTAATAAATCAATCCCTTTCTTTATTCTTCTAAAAAAATAAAATCCTCACAAATCTTCCTCTTAGCTAATTAATTCAATTAATTAGTTAACCTACATGATTCCTACAAATCATCTTCTTAAATCATTCTTCTAGAAACTCCTTAAACTCACTTAACATTATTCTTCTAATTTTTTATTCCCTCCACTCATTCTCTCTCCTAGTCAAATTCTCCTACAAATATTAATCCCACCTAACATTTCCTCTAATCCCCCTCCTAATGAGTCGTTAATGGTTAATCATCAAGATTAGTCACAAAGTCAACTCTTTGTCCTTTTCATCCAGCCACTAGCTTTAAATGCTCTTTTCCTAGGTGAACGTAAGATTTTTGAAATCACACATTCCTCTAGGCATTCCTTCTCCCAAGGAATTTTTAATTTCTTTTCATTCCTCCAATCCCCATGATATCATTTTTTGGAGAATTTTTAATTCCTCCAATGCATCTTATGGAGTGTGGAGATACGAAATGCCTTTAAGGCAAATTTCTTGGTCTCCACACCCTCTCTTGGACCTTGTGTGAGCTCACAAGTAAATCTTATCCCTTCATCTCAAATTCATCCTAGCCATTTGTTTTCCTCTCCTCTTCCTATAGTTGCCAAAACAGAACATCTTGAAATCCAGTAAGTTTATGCTACCCTTTTGAGCCCATAAAATTATTTTGGCAACTTGATCATCTCATCTTTATCATTTTTCAAATCCATTCCATTTGTGCACAACGTTAGAGAGTCATCCACATCCAAAAATCAAAGGAGCATATCAAGTGGAGCATTATCAAGGGGTACCTTCACTTCATCAAACTCATTCTGAAGGAGAAGGTAAATAGCAAGGTGAAATGGTCTTTTAATGATATTTTTGCATTCTGCATATTTATTTCGTTATGTTTTGATCATTTGACCTTCAAATCTATTTTCCCTCTTCATTTTGGGACGCTCGGTGGGACCCACGTCCCTAAGAACTAATATTTTTTTTAAGGTTTTTGTGAGTTATGAGATGCAGGTTCTAGAATAGCACGACTGCAAAAAAAAAAATCTTTTTTTGGTAGGTTCCAGAATAGCAGCTCTGTGTTTCTGCGCAACAACTTCTTTTTTGTTTCTGTTGCGTTTTTGTTTCTGTTCTTTTTTTGTTTCTATTTCAGTTTCAGCACGATAGCTATGCGATTAGTGCGAACATTTTTGTGGGAATTTGAATTTCTATTATCCGATCTGTTATTTGCTCTGTTATCTGCTGTGTTTAATTATAATCTATGTGAAAGTAGGAAAGTATGCTCTTGTCTATATAGACAATTAGAAATCTAGACCTTTCACTTTTCTATTCTGTTTAGCGTGACTGTATGCTCTGACTGCAGGAAAGTGTGAAAATAGGAGAGTATGCTCTTGTCTATCTAGACAATCAGAAATCCGGACCTTTGACACTTTTCTATCTATTTAGTGCTACTGTATGCTCTATTAATCTGTTTGAAATTTTTAGGCGCTAACTCTAGTCTGCATTCGTTTTTTTTTTTCATTTCTTGTTATCTGCTTTGTTTAAAGATAATCTGTCTGACCGCAGGAAAGTGTGAAAGTAGGAGATTATGCTCTTGTCTATTTAGGCAATCAGAAATCCGGACCTTTGACATTTTATTTTATTTTATTAAATTTAGGGTTTCTGCTCTGTTAAATCTAGGGTTTCTATCTGCTCTGTTAAATATAAGGTGTTTTTTTTTTTTTTTAAATTATGTTTTTTTGCCATATCTTTTTTATCTTGACTCTATTTTCCTCCAAACTCCATCAAATTCTCCGCATTGCCATTTTCCACATTTTCTTCCTTGGGGGTCTTATCCCAAAAATCCACTTTTTGAAGCCTAAATCTCATAGTTCTCTATTTTTAGGGTTTGCCATAACTTCTTCCCCTTTTATCCAATCACCTCCAAATTTTTTCCATATTATCCATCTCCAACTTTTGCTTCTTTGTCCCTCTTTGACAAATTTTTCCATTCCTTCATCTCTCCTCCAAAATCCTCATTTTTTGCTTGCTTGTCCCTTGGAAAGTGGCAAAAAACCTAGTCAAACCTCATTTACCCATCAAAGTTTTCTTCAAATCCACATTTGTCATTAGTAAAAAAGTTTTTATTTATGTTTTTCTACTTATTCCCAAAAAATCAAAAAAATTAATATTTTGTCATTTTGTTGTCTTTTGCAGGACACTTGTTGAAGACTCCATTTTTCAAACTACTAATCAAGTTGTTTTGCAGGACACTTGTTGAAGACTCCATTTTTCAAAACTACTAATCAAGTTGTTTTGTAGGTTGCCTAACTGATTCAACCAAATCTTATGCATTTATTTAAACTAGGCACCTAGATATTAATTAAAATGGAATGAACCATTGTCTTATGTGTCTTTAAGAAAAGCGTAAAGGTAGGAAAGTATGCTCTCGTCTTACTAGACGATCAGAAATCTAGACCCTCTAACCCTTTCTTGTTTGATTGTGTGTTTACCTCTAGCGGGCCTGCCCTCCCAACGTGCTCTTTGAGAAGGTAAGAGGGGAACAACCCAAGTGAGAACACCTGGACATGGGGTTCCCAACTCACTATAATAAATAGGCCATTGACTATGAAAGGGTTAATGGTTGGGGCTATATGAGAGTTCACTCTCATATTGGGTTCTTAGTAAGATCCTAGAGATCTCAATCACGCTTGCGTGACTACTAAGTTCTTGGTGCTTCGTTGGGCTATAGGCCTCAATTGCGCTTGCGCAACTTCGAAGGGTAGCTCCTAACGGGAAGACTTACTAAACACCTTGTTCATAGTGGCCAAAAACCTTCTAGTCATTGGTGTAGGAGGTCGGACCTCTGAAGTGGCCCATATTCTTACAGCCCTTAATAGAGACACAAAGTTTTCCATGAGGAGTTTTCATGGGAATTGATGCTTGGCTACCCCGAGAAGTGAGTGTTGTGGAGGGGAGCCAATGGAATCAAGCATCTAAGTGTCCACTATGGGTAAGCATAGATGGAAAATCAACTAGGATTCAATGACTATTGTCCTTGCCAACCTTAAGAATGTTGTATATGAGTATGAGTGTCTTTGATATAATAAGCATTTGATCACTGTGTTTTCTTTGTTTGATATATACTTTCCAAGAGTAAACTAAAAACACATTACTATCCCCAAACATTTTGCAAAAACATTTGTCAAGACACAAACAATTGTCAAAGTCATTACCCACACAAAGTCCAAAATTACGTCAAAACTCTGTCCATCCCATTTTTCATAAGCCCAAGAGAGAAGCTAAGAGTTTATCCTCTACATCAACATTCAAGTTTGTCCTTTAAAACACCTATTATTGTCTAAATCAGGGTAGTCATATCCCTTCGTACAATTTGCCATTCGAATCAGTTCTTCATGTTCATACCAAAGACAACCTAGTCATCAAATTTCTTCTAAACCATCACTACTATACCTCCTCCATCAATCATCCTCAAATTTCCTAAGTCCTTTCATCAAAAATTTCTTAAGTCCTTTCATCACAAATATCGTGTATGGTCGCAACTCGATCCCAAAAGAAAAAGATGGCTGAACAACAATATGGCACGTTAGACATTGATGTCCTATATGAAGATCCCACACAAGATCATACACAAAGTGTGCAACCTAGCGATCAAGATCAAAGTCAAAATCTTGGTATGGTTAACAAAGATGAACTTTGTCCGGAAGTGCAAACTTTCCTAGCGGATTCTTATAAGCAAGAGATGATGGAAAAGTTTATTAAACACAATCCTACTGCACTTCTAAAAACTCTCCTTGAACATGGAGCTCAACTTCTACCTAAATTTAATAGATTCACTCTCACCTAACAACCACAAGGAGACCTTGCTCCCACACAAAGTGTTTCACCTACTATTCAAACTCAATCAATTGCAGCCCCATCAATCATCCAGGCTCAATCAATGCCACCTGCTGTACCTCCCACCATGGTCTCCATCCCACTTTCTTCCTCCTTACCATCCATACCACTATCAAATCCAATCTCATCCATTCTCCAACAAAATTCTATGCCACCTCCTTCTATTCAACCACATATTTCTATTCCACCAACTTCCCTTCCTCCCAACAATGTCATAAATTTTATCTGAGCCATATTCAATCCCATCACAACCATTTGTGGACCACAACCAACTATCACTCAAACCCTAGTGACATCAGTCATCACATCCCACATTTCCACCTCCTCATCATATCAATATATTGGTGGTGGTGCACCTTCTTTGGTTCATCCAATTCTTGGGGCAAATACAATTCATCAATATCAAAGTCCACAACAAGACCTCATCAAGGAAATTCAAGACATGAAGAATATCATCAAGGACAGGACTAATAAAAGGAAAACTTACTCATTCAAAGAGTTTTTCTCTTGTCCTTACGACCTGTCTATATCAGTTGCACCATATCCCCCAGGATTTGAGATCCCTAAATTCACCAAGTATGAAGACAAAGGAGATCCCCGCGACCATATCCGAGGATTCCACATCTTATGCCAAGAAGTCTCATATAGTGACCTTTATCTTTGCAAACTCTTTCCCAAGAGTCTCATGGGAGACGCCTTGGCATGGTTCTCATCTTTACCATGAGGTTCCATTGTCTCTTTTCCAGACTTGGTAGAAACATTTGTGGCCCAACATGCATACAACATGGGTAATGATGTATCTATGATGGACTTATGTAATACAAAACAAAGGCCCGGAGAAACCTTCGCCAATTTCCTACAAAGATGGCAACATCTTATCAAGAAATTCCAGTGGGACATGCCAAAACAACATCAAATTGAGCTATTCTAAAAGAACTTGGTGCCTGAACTTTCAAGATCTTTAATATCTCAATGTATCAAATCCTTCCAAAAATTGACAGATAAAGGCCTCACCCTCGAACATGTCTTGTTGGAGGAAGGAACCTTGAAACATTACCAAAAATCAACACAAAGTTCTTCCTCTTATTATAATGACAAGCCAAAATTATGGTCCAAAAACAAAAATGTGGTTAATGATGGTATAATTGATGCAAAGTGGGTCCAAACCATGGCCGCTCGCCCAAAATCCACCACCAACAATCATCAATTCAATAACCAAAATCAATCCCCAAAACCTCACAACAATGTCTCAATCCAGGGACGATCACCCCGATCGAATAACAAGACTCCAAGAGATTTCACTCCTTTGGTTGAGCTTATTGAAGTGGTGTTTCAAAAACTTGTCCAAGCAAGTGTAGTGGTTTTTCCAATCACTCGCCCATTTGACCCCAATCAACCTAAACCAAGATGGTATAATGAAAATGAGTATTGTGAATACCATCGTATCAAGGGACATGATACATGAAAGTGTATGAAACTGAAGATCTACATACAAGATCTCATTGATAGAGGTGAGATTGAAGTAGCAAATGCAAAACCTGGTAATAACAATGACAAACTCAAAATGTAGTAGGAACCCTTCCCGAAGCATGATAAAGGAAAAGGCTCATCATCTAACGCAATGGGTTATGACTATGCTAATCACGTAACTGGTTTTGATTATTTGGTAGGTCGCATTGAGCCTATAGACAATAATGTCAATGTCATAACCATCCAAGGAGTTAATCCTTCTTCTTCCCAAAGCAGACCGAATCCTACTCGGATAGTCATTCAAGGCACCTTGCCTTCCACATCCCACTTCCAGAATGACTACAATGCAACTACATGCTAAAGAAGAGTCACCATCCAAGGATTTCCTCCCCCACCAAACCCCCCACCCCTATTTTCCACCCACCGATATGACCTCCTTGATCAACTTGGGAAGATAGCCACGTAGATCTCCATTTTGGAACTTCTCAAAACCTCCCTGGTCCATAAAGAAATTTTGGAACAAGCCATTCTCCAATTATGCGTTCTAGATAACATCAATGCCACCCAATTCCAAGCCCTCATTGGAAACCTTTCTACCCAACAACACATTGTATTTAACTCCAAAGATGCTCCCACAGATGAAGACCATAACAAACCTTTGCACATCGAAGCTCTTATCCACAAGCACAAGGTCAAACGTATCCTAATAGATGGTGGATCCAAGCTTAATCTGTGTACATACAAATTAATAAAACAATTGAGACTTTATGAGAATCTGATAGACACATCAGGAAGGATCAGAATAAAGGCATATGATGATGCAAAAAGAATTTCAAAGGGCGTGGTCACCTTACCTTTTCAAGTGGGCCCCATTACAATTGAAACCCCTTGCCAAGTACTAGATCTTGACCTCCCCTACAACATTCTCCTCGGGAGGCCATGGATTCATTCCTTGCAGGCCGTACCCTTGACCTATCACCAATGCATCAAATTCCCCTATAACAGAAGAGAGATCGCTATCAAAGGTGATCCCCAACCTTTTCAATATTGCAAACTATTAGAGGGGAAGCATCTGTATCATTGCCCACTAAATAGACCCTCGCCAATGCCTCCATCTAACACATCAAATGTTGCCTCCACATCATCCCAAAAAGATAATCAAATCAAGATCTTGGACAATGGCTATGGAGAATACAAATTGGAGGACATCTTATTAATAGGCAACCTCCCTCTCTCTCCTAAGTCATTTGGCAAACCAAAAGAGATAAAAAAGGACCCAAAACCAGTCATGCAATGCCAAAACACCACCTTCCAGCAATGGGGCCCACTTAATAATGCGAGCCTCGAAGCAGTTATCTCTTCATGACTATATCGAGAAGAAGATAAATATCCAACAAGAATATCCAAAGAAATGTACCCAAAAGCATCTGCCATAGTTGAAAAAATGGGTTACAAAGGACATGGCCTGGGACTAGAGGAGAAAGGAAGAAAAACACCCATAAATCCAATCTCCTACATATACAATAGAGGCTTGGAGTACACCCTAGTGCCTAAGATTACTATCGCTGGTGCCCCTTCTAGTCCTTCTTCGGATATTGAAAGCGCCGACGAAGAGGAATTCCATGAAATGCCTTATGAATATGAGAAAGATATCTTCTTGGACGCTTACATCAATACCATCACCCCCGTAACCCCTCCCACTTCACATGAGCTACATCTTGTCCATCTTGAACTCATTGACAGGGGCCAACAAGACAAACCCACTTTAGATATCTACACCGACAATAATGCTCTCATTGCTCTCCTAATAGTGCAAAATATGGAGGATTGTAGCAGAATCGAGGGTATTCAACTACACAAAAATGGATACTTTGGTAGTCATGTCAATGCCCTTGGCCACAAAAAAGATAATAAAAGAAAAAGATATGATTCCCTAGGTGAAAACCTCCCTGAGGTGCCTTTGGATGAAAAAGAAATAAAAACAAAGGGTGTATCTGAAAGTGAAAACCTAGAAAAGGCACTTGATGATGAGGGATTTTACCTCCCTACCATTGGTTACCTTCCACAGGACAAATCAAATTTGTTGATAGAAGAAACAAACAACATCAACATGGGCACCGAGGTCATTCCAAAGAATGTGCTCATTGCCAAATCCTTCACAGAAATCAAGAAACAAGACTTCATCAACTTCCTTATAGAGGTAAAAATCAATTTTGCATGGTCCTACTCTGATATGCCAGGGTTGGACCTTGCCTTGGTGGTTCACAATCTTGCCGTCCACCCATATGCAAAACCTGTAAAACAAAAATTGTGCAAAATGCACCCACATATTGCACTCCTGGTCAAGGTGGAGCTCCAAAAGTTGTTAGACATAGAATTTATCAAACCAATAGATTTTGCTGAATGGGTCTCCAACATTGTACCTGTTAGCAAACCTGCTGGGGGCATTCGCATCTACACAGATTTCCGAGATCTAAATATAGCTTGTCCTAAAGATGATTTCTCACTCCCCAATATAGACATGATTGTGGACCTTACAATAGGACATGAAATGTTATCGCTAATGGATGGGTTTTCTGGGTACAACCAAATCAGGATAGTAGATGAGGATCAACATAAAACCGCATTCACAACACCATGGGATACCTTCTGTTACCGAGTCATGCCTTTTGGCCTTAAAAATGTTGGAGCTACGTATCAACGAGCAATGACAACAATTTTTCATGACCTCTTGCACAAAATTATGGAGGACTATGTGGATGATCTGCGAGGAAAATCCAAGACAAGACAAGAACACATCCCCATTCTAAAATAGATCTTTGAAAGATTGGAAAAATACAAGCTGTGCCTAAATCCCAAAAAGTGTGTGTTTGGCATCACATCGAGAAAACTACTAGGATTCATTATTTTCTGTAGAGGCATTGAGGTTGATCCCGCAAAGGTAAAAGCTATTATGGAAATCCCTCTGCCAAAAACTCTCAGACAACTACGCAGTCTCCAGGGAAAACTCCAATCTGTCAGGCGTTTCATTTCAGAGCTAGCAGACAAGTGCCATCCATTTGTACACCTATTGCATAAAGACACAAAATTTAAATGGGATTGCCTATGTTAAAAGGCTTTTGAGAAATTAAAAGAATATCTAGCATCACCTCCTATATTGATGCCTCTTGCTCCTAGAAAACCCCTTATTTTGTATATATGTGCTACTGCAGTGGCATTGGGGGCATTATTGGTGCAAATAGATGATCAAGGGAAGGAACATGCCATTTACTACATCAGGAAGATGTTGGTAGGATATGAACTCAATTACACCCCCATTGGAAGAGCATGTTTGCCATTAGTGTTCAACACACAGAAACTACGACACTATATGCTAAATAATAAGATGAAATTAATTGCTAAAATTGATCCACTTAAATATCTCTTGTCCAAAACTGCTTTCACTAGCAGAACTGCCAAATCGGTCATGCTCTTAAGAGAGTTTGACATTGAATATGTGGACAGAAAGACAATCAAGGGACAAGTCATTGCAGATCAGTTGGCTGAAGCTCCACTTCCAAGCAACCATCCTCTTCTCACACTCAAAATGGATCGAGGGTAGGAATATTATTGGTCACACCTCAAGGAGATGGCATCCCCAAATCATACAAGATAGCCTTTGCATGTACCAATAACATAGTAGAATATGAGGCCCTCATCATAGGTTTATGCTTGGCTATCCACTAGAAAATAAAGGAATTACAAGTCTATGGTGATTCCCAACTCCTCATAAAACAAGTCAATGATGAATACCTTACAAAAGATGACAAACTCCTTCCCTACCGTACCATGGTTGAATATCTTAAGCAACATTTCATGGCAATCAAGTTTAAACAAATCCCACGAACAAACAAAAGGGCTGCAGATGTAATGGCCACCATTGGCTCCCTCCTTCAAGTGCCAGCACATAGTCATAAGTGTGAGTTCTTAGTCGAGCAATTGTTTATACCAGCATATGACCTACCAGAGTCTTAAATGGTGTGTGTTCTCGTTGGTCTCGAGTCCCCTTGGTACCAAGAAACCTTCACTTTCCTCAAAGACAACACCATTCCTCCACACCTCACCAAAACCCAACAGCAAACCTTCATATGCCGATGTGCCCATTACACCATCCTTGTAGACACCTTGTTTAGAAGGCATTTTGATGGTTCCCTCCTAAGGTGTTTATGTAAACAAGAAGCAAAATGGGCATTACATGAAGTACATGAGGGTATCTATGGGGCACACTCAAGTGGACTCACATTGGCTAAAAAAATTTTGAGAACAGGATACTATTGGCCTAAAATGCAAGAAGATGCATACAATTATGTGAAGAAATGCATCCCTTGCCAGAAACATGGCAACAAGATTCATGCACCGTCACAAGAATTGCAGCCATTCATTATACCATGGCCCTTCTCGCAGTGGGGGCTTGATCTCATTGGGAAAATCCACCCTTCATCTTCCAATGAACATAAATTCATTATCACCTCCACCGAATACTTCACCAAGTGGGTAGAGGATATCCCTCTTAGTTTCACCACCGACAAGCAAATATCCAGATTCATCCTGAACTACCTAATCTACCGATATGGCATCCCAAAAGTTATCATCACAGATAATGGTAAACAATTTAAGAACTAGGATGTCAAAGAACTTTGCCAAAAATTCAACATCCAAAACCACTTCTCCACTCCATATTACCCCCAAGGCAATGGCCAAGCTGAAGCTTCTAATAAAACCCTAATAAAAATCCTCAAATAAATAGTCAATGAAGTACACCATGATTGACACCTCCAAATCCATCCTGCATTGTGGGCCTACCACACCTCCATCCGCACCCCCACAGGTGCCACTCCTTTTTCCCTAGTATTTGGTTTCTAAGTCATCCTTCCCCTTGAGATCGAGATCCCCTCTCTAAGGGTATCACTGCAAAACATCCCACCAGAGGAAGAATACAAAATTGCCCACTTAGAAGAGCTAGAATTGTTAGATGAAAGGCACCTCAAGGCCTTGAATCATCTCTGGGTATATCAAAACTGTCTACACATGAGTTATCATAAAAAAGTCAAAACCTGAGAATTCCAAGTTGGTGATCTTGTCCTCATGGAAAATCAGAAAAATCTACAAGAAAGAGAAAAGAAAGGCAAGTTCGAGCCTAATTGGCTTGGACCATATGTAATCATAGTGAAATATGGATCAGGAGCTTATCAGTTGGCTACTCCTGAAGGCGATCCTTTGGATGATCCAATGAATATCATGCACCTCAAAAGATTTTATGCTTAGTCCTCAAAAAGTCTTAAATTGTCAAAAAAAAAATCAAGAAATTTTTTTTAAAAAAAAATGAGATAAAGATCTTGAAAAAATCGTCACTTTGGTGAAAACCTGGCAAATAGGCACCTTACGACACAAAAAATAAAAAAATCAGAAAAAAAAAAAGAAAAACCATTTTGTCCATTAGTGAAAACCACTTGGTGGCGCTATGGACAAGTACCTTGGTGAAAACCTATGTGTAGATGCCAAGGTAAATAACCGGATACACTGTCTATCATGTCGATACTACAAATCATCTACCATCCAGCCCACCCATGTGCAATATTCCTTCTTTTCTGCCTCCCAATAAAACATGCATATGATGATGAAATCTTCACATGAGTCATGAACAAGGAATGTCTCATTGAAACTGAGATTTTATGCCTCTGTGTGTAGGCTTCAAGAAGTCTTGAGAAACAATCCCAAGTCCATCCTAGTTCTACTCTTGGCAAGAGGTATCATGTGGTCACAAGGAAGAGACTTGTTATATTTTGTTAGATCTTTTCATATAGGCTTGCATCTTTGCCCTACGATTGCCACTATTTACAACTACCTAAGTTTTTCCATATCCAGGTATGTTATCATAGGTGCATACTGGAGCATATTTCATAGTATGACATGTTTTGGATCCTTCTTGTATAAATCAGCAACCTGGTACTAGTGTTTATCAACACTTACTTTCTCATGTACAAGAGGTATCGGTGTGTTTGAGGGTTTCCTTGCACGAACCCACAACTCTATATTAGTGTTTCTTAACACTTGCATTGTTGTGTGCAAGAAATTCCCGTTTGTCTACAGAGTCAGTCCACGCCCTTGGTTTCTCATGGCATCCTGATTTCTATAATCAATGGTGCAAGTCACTCAGGGAAACATCAAACTAGGTTGGCTCTCCACATTTGTTGTGCACAAAATCTCACCATCATTCCATCAAATCCTAAACTCAATAATCCCACAAAGTTCTCAATTGCCCCCATTTTCCTCCGCGGTCTTGTATCTCATATTCTTCTTTCCAAATGCCTCATGACTACTTCATATTTGTTCCTCATCTATCCCTTCCACCTTAATTTTTCTTCCTCTATTTTTTTTTTCCTCACATAATCAATTCTGATTCTGATTCATGTATTATACAGGATGTATCCTTCCTGAAACTAGACACTCTGATCATGTTTTATACAGGATGAATCCTACCTGAAACTAGACATTGTGATCATTCATGTCTTATACTGGATGAATCCTTCCTGAAACCAGATGTTGTGATCTGATCAAGTCTTATACAGGATAAATCCTTCCTGAAACCAGACATTGTGATCAGTCATGTCTTATACATGATGTATCCATCCTAAAACTAGACACTTCGATCATGTCTTATATAGGATGAATCCTTCCTGAAACCAAACATTGTGATCTGATCATATCTTATATAGGATGAATCCTTCCCGAAACCAGACGTTATGATCAATCATGTCTTATACAAGATGTATCCTTCCTGAAACCAGACACTCCGATCATGTCTTATATAGGATGAATCCTTCCTGAAACCAGATGTTGTGATCAGTCATGTCTTATATAGGATGTATCCTTCCTGAAACCAAACACTCAGATCATGTCTTATACAGGATGAATCCTTCCTGAAACTAGACACTTTGATCATCTTTGTCATATACAGGATGAATTCTTCCTGAAACCAGACTGAATCTAGATCTTATCAATCGAATCAAATCAAATCTATCGGGATATCAATTTCACAAAACTTGAAAGATCAAATACCTCAACTGATCTCCTTAGGAGGCATCACCATACCATAATCTATCAATCAAGAGTTAGGGCATCCTATCAAACCAATATCAACATCAAAACAAGATTATTCTTTCAATCAATGTCTCATCACACCTCGCTTCAAAGAGGGGAAAAATGTAGACACTTATAAATAATTATTTTAATTAATTTTAATTCCTCGCATAATTAATTAATTAATTATGTTATTTCAAATTCCTCTCAATATTTATTAAATATAATTAATATTGTCACTATAGCATATGATTGATTTATTTAATAAATCAATCCCTTTCTTTATTCTTCTAAAAAAATCAAATCCTCACAAATCTTCCTCTTAGCTAATTAATTTCAATTAATTAGTTAACCTACGTGATTCCTACCAATCATCTTCTTAATTCATTCTTCTAGAAACTCCCTAAACTCATTTAACATTATTCTTCTAATTTTTTATTCCCCCCACTCATTCTCTCTCCTAGTCAAATTCTCCTACAAATATTAATCCCACCTAACATTTCCTCTAATCCCCGTCCTAATGAGTCATTGATGGTTAATCATCATGATTAGTCACAAAGTCAACTCTTTATCCTTTTCATCTAGCCACTAGCTTTAAATGTTTTTTTCCTAGGTGAATGTAAGATTTTTGAAATCACACATTCCTCTAGGCATCCCCTCTCCCAAGGAATTTTTAATTCCTTTTTATTCCTCCAATCCCCATGATATCCTTTTTTGGAGAATTTTTAAGTCCTCCAATGCATCTTGTGGAGTGTGGAGATACAAAATGCCTTAAAGGCATATTTCTTGGTCTCCACACCCTCTCTTGGACCTTGTGTGAGCTCACAAGTAAATCTTAACCCTTCATCTCAAATTCATCCTAGCCATTCATTTTCCTCTCCTCTTCCTATAAATTAGGGCTCCATCCCTTCATTCAAAACATCTTGAAATCCAGTAAGGTTATGCTGCCCTTTTGAGCCTAGGAAATCATCTTGGAAACTTGATCATCTCGTCCTTATCATTTTTCAAATCCATTCCATTTGTGCACAACATTGGAGAGTCATCCACATCCAGCAATCAAAGGAGCACATCAAGTGGAGCATTATCTAGGGGCACCTTCACTTCATCAAGCTCAATCCGAAGGAGAAGGTAAAATAACAAGGTAAAATGGTCTTTTAATGATATTTTAGCAGTATGCATGTTTATTTCTTTATGTTTTGATCATTTGACCTTCAAATCTATTTTCCCCTCTTCAATTTTAACACAGGCCTCTCCATAAAATGGGATACCTTTACGAGGTGGTGGAGGTGATGTGTCTTCCTCGTCTGAAGTATTTAGATTCACTGTATTAAATTTCCACTCATGTGATTCAATCTCTGAATCTAGTGCAGGAGCACCTCATGATGAAAATAATAAGAGAAATAAAGGCTAAAGGACACACATGATAATTTTACCTTTCAATCTATGTAATAGGGTACTCTTTTTTGTTTAATGTTTGATTTGTTTGTAATAAACCCCACCTTGTTACCAAATGACATGGATTTGAGAAATTGATAAGCCACCATGGGCATACAGGCCTAGGGGTTTTTGTTTGAGTATTTTTCTAGGTATTTATGTATTTGAGATGTCTAAGGAAGGCTTAGGACATGTTGAAGAACCTCTAGGTAGGGGGATTTAACATATGTCAAAAGTTGCTCAAATTTGACAACTTTGTTGACAACTTTTAATGACAAATTTTGGTTGCAAATAGAAACTTCCTTCCAACGATCAGCTTGGTTCAAAAGGTGGTTGATAACAATTCAATAAGGTATAAATTTTTATCCCCAATAATCATTGGGAAGAGAGAATGACTTTGTAAACTTTTTGCATCATTGAAGTAATATATTTTTGAGAATTTCCTGCAATTCTGTTATTCTACATGGTGTACCATACTGTATGATCATTTTGGAATTAGAAAAGTAGTGGGATGTGTTATTGTGGCCAATTACCTTTTACGTGCATCAAGTTTGAGGTCCTAATTCACCAAGACATGGATGAAATCAGCAAATTTCTGGAAGTGTTCCAAATTTGACAGTTTTCTCGAGGGTTTTGCAAAGAAATGGCCTTACCTTGCTGATCCTTCATTGGTGGTTAATGAATTTGGAGGGGATGAAAGTAGGGCCAATGTATTTTAATATTTTAAAGGCCCTTCATATGTTAGAACCACTTGGAGGTGAGTTTTTGATGCATTAAGGTGGGCAACTCCATCTGGCCATCATGCAAATGTAAGCAAACAGGTCTCACACCAAGGGTTACAGGTCTGATCATGGTGTAAGACTTAGGAATCAGTGTATTCGAAATGGATTAAGAGTATTCCTTGAGTTTTTTTAGTGAGTTAAGGTTTGTGTGTACACACTCCTTTGTAAAATAGGCCTAATTGGGCTATACCGATCTCCTAACCAAAGTAGGGTTTGGATTCTTGTGTTCCCTACTGGTAAGAACCCTTAGGATATGTTTAGTAACTCCAAAAAGGGTATCCAAATCTAGGATTTTTTGTATGGTTATTTTGAGAAATAATGAGTTGTGGAAAACCGGTTTGGTAGGGCTACTACATTTTGTAGGCCTTGTTGCAACAGTTACCCAAACTGGTAGAGGGAACCTGAAATCAATGACTGAAGGAGGTCTCTCTAACCTAGGGGACTTCAAATAGAACCTTAAATAGCCATTTTTGCATTGGATAAGGGATGAAACCATTGTTTACCGTAGAGACCTTGTACCGATAGTCTTTTGTTTCAAAAAAGGGGATGTGGGACTTGTCAAATTGATATTTCTTAACCTCTGGGAGTGTTGTGTGATTTTTGGGGTCCTTGGTGTGTTCTTGGATCAGGGGAACCTATACTATACCTATATTGGGACTCTACATCAGATTGGTATCAGAGCATAGGAGTAGTCCTTTTGGGAAGAAGAATAGTACATGTTAGCAGAAGAATCAAAGGGTGAGGCTAAAAGAATGCCTCCAAAGGTGACAAATGTGGAACTTTCCAAGATGGTGCAAGAGAACAAAGAAGAGAATGATTGGATTAGGAAGTTGATTGAGAACTTGGAAGGTAGGCTAGAGAGAGGACCTGATGGCTCGGAGGAAGTGGGAGAAGAAAAGGAGAACCCACAAGGGCAGGAAGAAGAGGAAGTTCATGTAGAGAATAGGTACCCGGTCAAAGCCTTGAAGTTTGTGGAGAGGAGAACCATGGACTAAAAATGAAACCTTCCTATTTTTAGTGGGAAGATGGATGTTGACGGAGTGATGGACTGGATAGAGTCCTTAAACATCTTCTTTGAATGTGAAGACATTGCTAACAACCAAAAGATGAAGACTGTCGGGTCAAAAATGCTGGGAGCAGCCTTGACACGATGGAATTTTGTGCAAGGAGAAAGAGTGAAAGAGGGAAGAGGAATGATCACCTCTTGGAAGAAGATGATTAGAGAGATTGAGGGAGTATATGTACCTAAGGACTATGAAGTCCAATTACACAAGAGAAAGGAAAATTTTAGATAGAAAGAGATGGATGTGTGTTCCTATACTAAAGAATTTCAGAAATTGAGTATAATGTCTAAGAAGGTTGAAGATGAAATTGAAAGTGGCAAGATATCTAAATGGCCTAAGGTGGAACATACAAGAAGATTTGAACCTCTTGTGCCCTGACACTGTTCATAGATGCTATCAATTAGCATTAAAGGTAGAGGAGAAGCTCAAAAGAAGACAAGTGTAGAGCAGTAGAGGAAGGGGTAAGAAACCAAGAGGAAGGAGAAAATTCAGAGGAAGACAATCAAATTTTAAATTTCAAGGGGAGAGCAGTGAAGACTCCTCAAGGAATGACAACAACAACAAAGGAAACTTCAGAGGTAGAAGGCCAAATTTTAGAGGAAAATCCTCAAGAAGAGGAGCAGGACCAATAAAATATTTTAACTGCAACCAAGAGGGACACATTGCCAACAAATGCTCGAAAAAGATGGGGTCTAGTTCCCAAGGAGAAAAGAGAAACAATCTAACCCAGGAATAAGATTACCAAAGTAGTAGTAAACCTAATTCATATGGTTATCTAGAGACCGGATAGGCACTAATGTTGAGAAGAACCCTCTTGAAGGTACCAACACCTATGGAGCCACCTCAGAAGAAGACTATCTTCTGCTCCACTTGCCAATCAGGAGGAAAGGTATGTAAAGTTCTGGTTGACTCAGGGTCTACTAAGAATTTTGTTTTAGTAGAAATGGTAGAGAAGTTGAAATTGAGGAGGATACCCCATCTATACCCCTATAAGGTGTCTTGGCTCACAAAAGGGCAACAAACTCTTGTAGAAGAGAAGTCATGGGTAGAATTCCAGATAGGAGCAAATAAAGATAATACTTTGTTTGATGTTGTTAACATGGATTCTTGTCACCTCTTGTTTGGAAGACCATGGCAGTATGACCTCAAAGCACACCATTATGTCTTTAGGAATACCTATTCCATCACAAAGAATGTCAAGGTCATAGAGCTACTACCCCTGACTAAAAACAATGAAGAGCAGAAAGAAACTAAGTCCAAAGTGATGATAATGGAGGGAAAACCATTCCTAAAGGAGATAAAGATTGAAGAAGGAATATGATTTGCATTGCTTCCAATACCAGCCTCAAAGGGGGAGCCTACTACAGATGATAGGGCAGAAGGCAAGGAAAAGGATCTCAGTCTGGAAGTGAAAGAGATCATTGGCAGATACCAAGGAATTTGCTCCCAGTAAGAGAGATTAGTCACTGTATTGACTTGATCCCAAAGGCCACATTACCTAACAAGGCTACATACAAACTTATGCCACAAAAAAATGAGGAAATGGCAAGGCACATTCAGGAGTTTCTATATTCTAACCTAATTGGAAATAGCCCTAACCCATGTGCAGTACCGACAGTTTTGGCACCCTAAAAGGATGGAACATGGAGGATTTGTACTAACTCAATAGCTATCAACAAGATCACCATAAGGTATAGATTTCCAATGCCTAGGATACAGGATTTTCTTGAATATTTAGGGGTTGCAAAATATTTTTCTAAAATTCATTGAAAGAGTGGATACCACCAAATTAGAACTAGGCTTGATGATGAGTGGAAAAAATCCTTCAAGACAAATGAAGAGTTATATGAGTGGAAGGTTATGCCATTCGGCTTGTCTAATGCCCCAAGTACATTAATGAGACTCATGAGTGAGGTTTTGAAAGAATTTACAGGGAAGTTTGTAAAAGTGTATTTGGATGACATCCTAGTATATAGCAGGACAAAGGAAGAACACTTTTGGCATCTAGACATGGTTTTGAAAAACTTGAGTGAAGAAGAATTGATGATCAATATGGAAAAGTGTTTTCTCATGCAGGAAGAGCTCATCTACCTAGGATTTGTGATCTCCAAAGGTCACTTGAGGGTGGATCAAGATAAGGTAAATGCAATTCTTTCTTGGCCTACTCTTAAGACTATTGGTGAAGTTAGAAGTTTCCATGGAATAGCCACATTTTATAGAAATTTCATAAGAGGTGTCAATCAGATATGTGCTCCAATGTTGGAAACCATAAAAGGTGGTCAAAAGTGTAGGTTTTCTTGGACAAAGGAGGTGGATGAGACATTTTAAACTCTCAAGAAAAAGGCAACTCAACAACCAATACTTGCTTTACCTGATTTTAACAAAGTGTTTTAGATTGAATGTGATGCTAGTCATGTGGCCATAGGAGTAGTCATAAGCCAAGAAGGCAGACCTATAGCATTATTTAGTGAAAAAATCAATGAGGCAAAGAGAAAATATTATTTTTATGACCTAGAAATGTATGCACTAGTTTAGGCATTGAAAAAATGGAGACACTATCTACTACCAAAATAATTTGTTGTCTATATTGACAACCAAGCCTTGAGTTTCATTAATAGCCAAGAAAAGCCAAGCCATAGGCATATGAAGTGGGTAGAATCCCTACAAGACTATACCTTTTCCATAAAAAACAAGAAAGGAGTAGCCAACAAACTCGCTGATGCACTGAGTAGGAGAGTGCTAACTGTCATGCTCTGTGATGTGCATGATACCGGTAGTTGCAACACAAAACACTCAATAGATCATTACAAGCATGGTTAGCAAATAAGAAGAAAATAAGAGATGAACCATGAAAAAGCAACCTATCGCCTCCTAAGAGATGCGAGTATGGATTTGCTCTCAGATTTGGATAAGCAATCCCAGTGACTTGACTACACCTAGATGAAGGATTTGAAATGATAATGATGTGCAAAGATGAGATTGATTATGCTAGATTGATCCAAGAGACTAATTAAGCTAATGATATGCATGATTAAGCTATGATGATGATGATGCAATTAAGATAGAAAAGAGATTGATTAAGCTACATGATTCAAAAATTATGCTAGAAAATGATCAAATTAAACTAAATCTAAGATGCAATTGCCTATAATAACAATGCTCAATTATATGCTAAAAGATATATGACTATAGTAACAATGCATAAGATTAAATGAGATGGGATCCTTATTCCTCAAAAATGGGGGATATTTATAGGATTTCCAAGGTTAGGGGTGAGGTGGCAGGAACTAACAATCAAGATTGAGTCTGAAGATATCAAGGGTGAAATTGGAGGAGGTTGGAGAAGAGGCTAGAGGAAGAGACACTTTTCATCTCTATGGTAACAAGTGTCAAGGAGATTTGCTCATAAAAGGGAAAGTGTCCAAGAGAGGAGACATGTGGCCAAAGTGCCATGTATCTCAAGAAGAAAATATCCACACCATAGGAGCTTAGGATAAGGAGGTTAGAATGTACAAGATAGGATAGGGTTAGTTAAACCCAAGGTTAGGTGGAATGGGTTAGGCAAGAGCGATGATTAGGTTAGGTGGTTAGAATTTAGGAGGCATGTGATTAATTTGAATTTAAAAATTCAAATAATAAGAAAAGAGTGCTTAATTCTCAACAACTCATACATTAATTTGTTTTAATTAATTATAGGTTTAGAGGAATTGAATTTAAATGGGGAGGGATTAATTAATTTGAATTAATTAATCAAAGGGACAATTGAAATGAACCTATTAAATAAATCCTTAGATTTATTAATAAGTAGATGAAAGGGAGGATTTAGTCAAATTGCTAATGAATTTAATTAAATTAGGGAGGGGGATTAATTAAATAACTACTTATTTAATTAATTATCTTCTGACCATTTTTAGGTGTATACATTTTGCCCCTCTTTGAAGTGAGGTGTGATGACGCGTTGATTCAAAGAATAATATTATTTTAATGATGATATTGGTTCGATA
This sequence comes from Cryptomeria japonica, assembly GCF_030272615.1. NCBI lineage: Eukaryota > Viridiplantae > Streptophyta > Pinopsida > Cupressales > Cupressaceae > Cryptomeria > Cryptomeria japonica. The sequence goes on from NC_081405.1 coordinate 620,852,950, forward strand.
GGATGCCCCAGCTATTGATTGATAAAATGTGGTACGATGATGCTCCCTCAGGAGATCAATTGAGATAATTGACCTTTGGAGTTTTGTGATTGAAATTGGTATCCTGATTAGAAGTGATTTGATTTCTGCAACTGTGGTTGATGAAAATGCGAGTTCTATGATTAGCTTGATTGATTAGATTGATAAGATCAAGATTCAGTCTAGTTTCAAGAATGACACCTCCTTTATAAGACAAATATGATCAAAGTTTTTGGTTTCAGGAATGATATACCCTATATAAGACATGATCAGAAGGTCTGGTTTCAAGAAAGATACATCCTGTATAAGACATGATAGGATTGATTTAGATGTGATTGATTGATAGAATTGATAAAGTTGATTGAGTATAGAACTGATAGTTTGTTTATATCAAGTTGCAGGAAGATTTGGATATACTGATGTTGGTTCTGTTGAGGGCAAAGTATAAGATTTTCACTAGGTTGACAATATCTAGAGAGAGATGAGTCATCATTTTAATTGCGTATACACTTATGATGATACCTTGATGATTCATGTGATATACCATGCAAGAATGAAATGCAAGCTAAATGAAAATGCCAATACAAATGAAATGCAAAGCTACGACCAGACTAGTCATTGGGTTATTGTGCTTTGTCATCATTGAGATTTTTAAAATAGGGGATGTGAGTGCAAACATCAATGGTATAATTAAACCATGATGACCTTAGCACAAATTTCTTGGATTTTGATATGGTAAGTTAGCACAAGCATCGAGGTATAGTTGAACCAAGATGACCTGAGTGTTGCTTGTGTAAACAGGTAGTATTAATCATTTCAATATGTAAATCGAAAATGTCTTCATTGATACTTCGATGATCATGTCTCGAGACAAATTTGCACATATTAATGATTAATTTATAGAAAATGGACAAGAAAAATATAATGTTTCTTCCTTGTTCCTCTAGTTAGAGACATCTCAGAGTCACTCAAAAATCATGATAGCAAAAATCAAGATAGAAAAATTGAACATTCATGTTAAAATCATTATCCAAAAGATATTATCAGGTGTTTAGACTGACTTTGTGATAGTTTGATGTTTGATAATTTGGTCTCATGTTCAATGTTGGATGTGTCTCAGTGTTCGCTTGATAAGAGTTGTCTAACTATTGTTCTTCCAATTTAATTAAGCTCAAAATGATCAAAAATTTTGCCCCCAGCTAGGTACAGGGTTTTACTCCAATCCTAGAAATAAATTCATTATGATATACCCAATGATCCAAACCATTGCAAGAAGCCACTCGAGATGCCTACGTATGTACAAAGCTTTATTATGAATATGAACAATGTTGAATGAATGCAAGTGGAAGGATGCATGAACTAATAGATGGAAGAGCTAGCAGATAGATAGCGTCTATTTACTAGGTTTTCACCATTTGCTTTTATTGCACTTTTTCTCATATTTGATTTTTTTATTTTTCTTCTTTTTCACTTATTTTTGGATTTTCTTTCTTTTTCACTATTTTTTATTTTTCTTTCTTTTTCATTGTTTTTCATTTTTCTTGTTTTTTCACAATTTTTGATTTTTCTGCTTTTTCACTATTTTTGGATTTTTCTGCTTTTTCACTGTTTTTGGATTATTTTGCTTTTTCAGACATAAAATTTCTTTAGATGCATGCTATTGATGGCTTCATCGAGCTGATCTCTATCCTGTGTTGATAGTTGATATGCTCCTGACACAAATACTATTGTGACCACAAACGGACTTGACCAGTTTGGTTCGAACTTTCCTTTCTTTTCTCGATCTTCCTAGTTGCATGGATTTTCCTTTAGTACTAGTCCCCCAATGTGAAAGACTCATGATTTGACCCTATGATTATAACTCCAACACATTCTTTGTTGAATTACCTTTAAATGATCAAATGCATTTTGTCTTCATTCATGGATTAATTCTAACTCTTGTAATCTAGATACTCTTTGTTCTTCATCTTGGATGAGACCTTTTAATGATACTCATAGAGAAGGTATTTCTACTTCTATTGGTAGTATTGCTTCTGATCAATAAACATGAAAGAAAGGTGTGGTACTTGTTGGTGTGTGAATACTAGTACAGTAGACCCATAGAGCAGGGTTCAATTGAATATGCCAATCTCTGCCAACATCATTCACTATCTTATTGAGGATTTTCAAAATAGTTTTGTTTGATGCTTCTACCTACCAATTCCCTTGTGGATAATAGGGTGTGGAGAATCTGTGTTGGATCTTGAATTTCTCACATACTTCTTGTACATCTTGATTCTTGAACAGTCGCCCATTATCAGTGATAATGGTCATGGGTATTCCATAGTGATGGATGATGTAGTTCAAGATAAATGCAACAATTTTTTTTCCTATGATATTTGTGAGAGGTACTGCCTCAATCCATTTTGTGAAATATTCTATAGCTACACGAATGAATTTGTGACTGTTAGATGAAGAAGGATTTATCTTTCCTACTAAATCAGGACCCCATTGACAAAAAGGCCAAGATATTGCTGAAGCATGAAGTTCTTTTGTTGGTGCATGAATCAAATTCTCATGGATTTGACATTGTTTTCATGTTCTAGCTATCTAAACAAAATCTCGCTCCATAGTTAGCCAATATACCCCAAGCATATGAGTTGTTTTGAAAGGGTAAGACCACTTGAATGAGTGCCACAAATGCCATTATTAACTTCTTATAAGGCCTTCTCAGATTCTTCTTGTTCGAGACATCTTAAAAGAGTACTATCTAGACCTCATTTAAATAGGGTATCCACGACAAGAGTATAATGGGAGGATTGGTGAATAAAGTTTTTTTTTTTTTTTTTTGATAAGTCGGGAGGGAGGATATTATCTTTCAGGTATGTGTAAGTTTGGCCATAACAGGAGGAATCATGCATAACAAGGTGACATATATTTTGGGAATCGGGACAATTATGAGCAGGGTAAAACAACTCTTCCACTAGGAATTCATAACACTGTTGATTTTCATGTGTCTTAAGTAGAGAAGCAAGTCTCGCCATGGCATCTACTGCTTTGTTGTCATTCCTTGGAATCTGCTGAAAATTTATTTCTACAATGTATTTCTTGATATCATCAACCATCTTTTTATAAGGCATTAAGTTTTCATCCTTTGTTTGATAATCATCATTAATTTTATTGATGACGAGATGAGAGTCTCCAAAGACTTGAAGTTGTGTAATATTCCATTCTATAGCCATTTTGATACTTGTAACCAAAGCTTCATATTCTGCTATATTGTTGGTGCATGGAAATTTTAATTTGTATGATTTTGGAATTGTATGACCTTGTGGTATGATGAATAAAATACATGCTCCTTATGCATGATGTGTATATGAACCATAAAAGTATAATTTCCATGTTTTTGTTGTGATTGTTAAGATATCATCATCAAAAAACTCAATATGTAAAGGATGATTATCTTGAAGTGGTGCCTAAGCTAGTTGGTCTGCAATGACTTCCCCCTTGATAGCATTTCTTTCTACATACTCAATATCAAACTCACTCAGGATCTTGATCCATTTTGCTAATCATCCTATTAATGTTTCCTTGCTGAGTAAATACTTCAGAGGATCAATTTTAGCTATCAACTTGATGGAGTGAGATAGTATATAGTCTTAATTTTTGAGAAGCAAAAACTACCACCAAACATGCTTTTTCTGTTGGTGAATAGTTGAGCTCGTATCCAACTAATGTTCTACTAATGTAGTAGATGGCTCGTTATTTTTCTTCATTATCCTATTGTGCAAGAAGAACTCCTAATGATACTTCAGTGATCGATACATAGAGTAATAACTGCTTCCTTGGAATTGGTGACATTAGTATAGGTGTTTGCATGAGATATGCCTTGGTCTTGTTGAATGCTTCCTCACATTGATGGTCCCACTTGAAATAAACATTTTTATGCAATAGATGAGTAAATGGTTGAGATTTATCTGCCAGTTTAGTAACAAATATTCTTGGGAGATGCCATTTCCATGATTGCTTTTACCTTAGCTGGATCTACTTTGATACCTCTAGTTGAAACAATGTATTCCAATAGCTTTCTTGGAGTGACACCAAATGCACATTTCTTAGGATTTAGCCATAGCTTGTACTATTGTAACTGGTCAAAGATCTTTTCCAATATCTTTATATGTTCTTCTCTATTGTATGATTTGGCCAAGATGTCATCCACATAGTCTTCCATGAATGTATGCATCATTTCATGGAATATCATTGTCATAGCTCTCTGACATGTAGCAACCACGTTCTTTAGTCCAAAAGGCATGGCATTCCAACAGAAAGTACCCCATGGACATGTGAAAGTTATCTTTTCTTGGTCTTCAGGTGCTATTTTAATCTGATTGTATCTGGAGAAACCATCCATTAAAGAAAACATGAAGTGTCCAATAGTTAAATCTACAATGATGTCAATGTTAGGCAAAGGAAAGTCATCCTGTGGACATGCATTATTAAAATATCTTTGAAGTCTATGCATGTTCTAATGCTTTTATCTAGTTTTGAAACAGGAACGGTGTTGGATACCCATTAAGGATAAGCTACAATTTTGATGTATCCGACTTCCAATAATTTCTTTAGTTTTTCTTTGACTAGGAGAGAGATATGCGGATGCACTTTCCTTAACTTTTGTTTGACTAGTTTGGCTCCTGGATTGACATTTAAGTGATGCATAATAAGTTCTGGATCTAACCTAAACATGTCTGCATATGACTAGGAAAAATTGATTTGCCTTTGTTTGAAAAAATTCATATATTGTTGTATTTCTTCTTCTAACAGAGAAGTTGTTGAATGTAGGATCTTTGGTTGCTCTATTGTCCCAATGTTAACTGCCTCTATTGGTTCAATCAAAATTGATGACCTTTATTGATAGTGCTCAGGTAATGTGTCAAATCTTCCATCTTCTGGCACCTTGAGGAGGTTTTCACCATTAGATGCATCCTATCTTTTTAATTTTTCTGGATCTAATGTTGCCAAGAAATGGTTTTCAGCCTTAGACCTAATATTGTTTTTTTTATTTTCCTTTTTGCAACTAGGAGATTTGGCACCCACTTGACTACAAGATGCGTTGCTGAAATTTCTGGTGAAAGTTGTTGCGGGTTTGATTGTGTTAGAATATACAGATATGGCATGGTCATTTGGAAAGGTATGAATGGCAGTATGTCCTTCATTTTCCCAATCAATAAGTTCAGGGTGGATTAGAGGTAAGGGGTCCTTGGGATGGGATGTATCGAGGGTATCAAGGGTCATGATAGATGTATCAAAGTTTTCAATATGTTTTTCTATGTCTAGAATGGTACTCTCATCAAAATGACCTCACATAAGAAGGTCTTGATTGTCCTCGGTTAAGTCCAAGTCAGCCGAATGTGATTCTAATTCAAGTGAACTAGTTCCTAACATTTGTCTTGTATACATGTGAACTACATCGACTTCAACATCTTCTTCGAAGAAATTTTATTTGGCTGATTCTTCAAAGTGATAGGAATCCCACTCCCATTCATTAGAATCTGTATCACTTGTAGCTTGCAATATACAGATTTATTCATATAGTGTTTTATTTGTTTCTTTAGCTTTTGTTTCTATATCTTTTCTTCTTTCATATTGAACCTCTTCAGGACTGAGATTGAGTTATGTCATCTTTTCTATGAGCTCTCCTTGATTAGTACTAGGTTGATGCTTGTTTTGATTGAGATTTAAGGTTGCTTGAGAGGTGATTTTAGTTTGTTTTTCCTATTGATTTGAGGCTTGCTTCTTTTCCCATTTCATGTTTGCTTGTGCTTGTTTTTTATCTGATGTTTCTTCTCTTTCAATTGCTAGTTGTTCTTGTCTTTTTTCATATTCCTCTTGTTGTTGGCTAGAAGATGTGTCTTCTAGTAAAGTAACTTGTCCATATCCTAAGCCTGTTTTGTCAATAGCCTACTGAGTATGAGATACCTTCTTTTCTTTTTCCTATGGGACTTGTTCTAGTGTATCCCATTTTTCTGAGAATGTTAAATCCCTATCCATACTTTTCTATAGGTATGCGGACATTGTTGATCTTTTGTTGAAATTATTCATCCTTGTATAGACACTATAGTATATCTTTGTCTTTTGTTTCCTCTGATAAGGTCCCAGCACTAACAAATGCTCCATCAAATATCAAAATATGTTTCATCATTGGTTGTTGTTTAGAGTTTGATGGTTTTCCAAAGGATTTAGGAGAAATTGGTATTTGTAATATTGAATATTCTCCATTCCCTTGATCTCTTAGCTGCATTTGTTTTTCCATACTTGATAAAATAGAGGCAAATGATTGTTCCTTGGATTGTGTGTTTGAAGATGATGCCTCCCTGTTATGAGCAATAATGACTTCTTGAGCTGGTTTAAGATTACTACAATACTGAAATGGATTTGAATCTGCTGAGATCGTGATTTCCTGCCCATTGTAAGGAAACTTTAAGTATTGATGATATGTTGATGTAACAACTTGTATGTCATGTATCTAGGGTCTTCCCAAGAGTATGTTATATGATAGGTCCAAGTCTAGAAACTAGCATGCTGTGTCTTTCTGTAAAGGTCCCACTATGATGGGTAACATCACAATTCGTTTAGAGGAACGTTCTTCTTCATCATAGGCTTTAATGGTGATCATTTTTTGGGTATCAATTGCATCTTCTAAATAACCTAGAGCATGGAGAAAACTCAAAGAGAAAATGTTTAAGAAAGATCCTCCATATATTAGGACACGTTTAACTCATATCTTTTGAATGATGACTTCGATATGCAAGGGAGCATTATGGAGTTGTTGCAAGGACATGTCATCTTCTTTAGTGAATGATAAGAAGTGAGGGGTTCTGAGGTGTCCTACCATGGTTTGGAATTGATCGATATCAAGATCTTTAGCCACTATTGTATCTACTAATGCTAGTTCAATGATTTCTTTGAGTGCAGGTGAAAGATTTAAAATTTCTAAGTTGGATATTTGTGCAGATTTTTTCTGCAATTGATCCACTAGATTTTATTGTTTTGTAGTAGATGGCGTGTTTGTTGTAAGACCCAGATAAACAACTTTAGCTTTGCTTCTTGTGATAGCATGACCAGGTTTTTGATTTTTCTTTTGTTTGCGAGAAGTGTCTTTAGTGCTAACCCAAGGGGTTCACTAATGTTTGTAAATTGCCTTCGAAAGAAATTTTTGATAGTTTCTTTTTGGTGATGGCTGTTTTGCTGAGCCACTACTGAGTGAGTGGATAAATTAAAAACTAGTTGTTTTGGTTTCACATTGTTGTTATCCACTATTCCATCATTGACAACATTATGATTTCTATTCCAAAACTTTGCCTTATCATTGTGGTTGTTGTTAGTGTTGTTGTTGTTGGGAGGATGGACTCCTTTGTATATTTTCAGCCCACCTTTTTTTATCATGGCTTCCTCCATTCTGATTCCATTATAAACCGTCTTTCCAAAACTTTGATTTCCTTCCATTTTTAAATAATAACTCATTTTATCATTTAGGTCATCGATGAATATGTCCATTTTTTAATACTCTGGTACTGTACGAGGATATCGTGAAGCTAATTGTCTCCATCCCTATAAAAATATCATGAAAGGTTCTCGACTCTTTTGTTTGGCATTAAATAAGTCTAGCATTGTTACTTCATGTTTTATGTTGTAAGAGTATTGTGAAACAAACTTATCCATCAATTCTAAGAATGATCTGATTCTAGGTAGAAGTTTGGAGAACCATTTCATAGCTAGTCCAGTTAAGCTTTTCAGAAATAATCTCATTAAGTAGGTATCCTCATGTGCAAACTCCATACTCATTGTGCAAAATTATTGTATATGATCTTGAGAGTCAATGCTTCTATCATATTTTTTATATCTTGAAGTTTCACAACCTATAGGAAATGGTATCATGTTCAGATTTATGTCGAATGGATAAGGACAGATTTCTTGAAGTGAGTATCTTCTAACATTTCCTCTATGCATATCTTCAATTTGTGTTTGCAGTGTTTGTATTTGTTGTGTGAGAGTTGTGATAGGATTATAAACATGATTTTTTCTTGCATAACCATTATTTTGCATTCTAGGAGAGTTAGGATCTCTTCTTATATCATCTCTAGTCCTTCTTGTATCTTCATTGGATTGAAATTTATTTAGAATTTCTATGTCATCTCTTTTGGGAATGTAAGTTTCTTCATTGGTTCTGGTGTTACTAGGAATTGACATGTCATTCATTTTGAGACCAAAAATATCCTCATATTGTTCACTATTAGGAGGAAGGTCACTTTTCTTTTGTGTCAATTTGTTCACATCAAAATCTTGAGGAAGTGTAGCACCATATTTTGCTAACATTAGGAAATATTTTTCTTTTTCTCCCTCCAATAATTTCTGTATAAATTATCAAATTGAGGATCTTTTTTGGTGTCTCTAATATTTTTTTCTATTATATCTCCTTCAACTTTTATTTCGTCTTCATGTTCCATGGTTCTACACTCTTTAGTTATTTCCAATGTTTTGATTTCCATCTCTGCAATTTTTCATCTCTTAGCTCTAGTTAGAATGGGCATACACGTGTGTTAGATATTGTGCTAGGATTTGATTGTCCAAAAGTTGTTTTGATAAGTGATCAATTGTCAATGTAAATGTGATAGAGTGATATGACATGAAAAAATGATTCAAGTGTTTAAAAGTTTGCAAGTTTTTCGATCTTCAGTTTTAGAGTGCAATGATGATGATTTGATAAAAACCAAGTTGAATAGGAATGATATATCCTACGATATGGGATAATATTATTTTGACCAATCGTTGTAGTTTCATGATAGAGGATGATAGATCCTAATGAGAAACTATGTTTGAGTGATCAGTTTACCAAAGAGGGTGATAATGCACTTTGAGATGTTTAGATCTTGAACTTGTTGAATGTGAGTACTTGAAAATCTTGAGGTGTTTAGCTTTGGAATCTAATTTGACAAATGATAACTTGACCAAGCGAACAAAGGAGACAATATAAGAAGAGAATGTCAGATAACAAGTGTTTATGCTCATTGTAAATTGATTGAGGAAATATGACAGACCTGAAAAAGATATGCAAGAAGACAACACTGGACCAACAGAGACAAAATTTGTATGACAGTTTAAGAATCCTCAGACAACAATACATTCAAACCCATATGACAAATCAGAAATCTCATATGACAAAGCACAAGATCATATGGCAATTTTGACTGGGCAAAAGGATAAATGAGAGGCCTCGTACGACAAAAATTGTTGATCAAAATGAGAAAATAGATGATTCATACGATAAAACATATTGAGAGAAATGATAAACCAAAGAACTCATATGACAAAACTTTCTAAACCATACGATAAACAAGAAGGCTCGTATGACTGAAGATGGAACAGAGGTAAAAAATGTTGTTTGGACATATGTTTTATCATTGATTTTTAATGTTTTTCTTACGTTTTCTAGTTTTAAATGCTCAATTTTCTTGTTTCAGACATGAATACACAGAAAACATGTGATATTATAAGTGACCTCAAGCACAATATGCTACCTAAGGAAGTTGGCTAAGAGAGAAAACCTTTTCTTGCAAGCTTAGGTACTGACCCAATAGCTAATCAGAATAGGACCACTAAGTCTCACACAATAAATTCTCAACACCGTATTATCCGACTCCAAACACTAATGGGGGCACAATATGGCAAGTGTCTTGGGAGAGTTACTCTCTCTCTTGCACAAATATTATCACCCTTTTGGAGGTGAATCAGGTAGCTTCTAATTTAACTGAAACTAATAAGGGATCCATTCGGTGCGTCAGGGTATAAAACTAATTAAGAGGTCTCCCAACCTTGAAAAACCAAGGTTTGATATACTAGAAGGTAGGGAGGAGAGCTATTCTCGAGCAATACCGTTAACTTTATTTTCATCAAATCACATTTATTTTATAGTGGGTTGAATTACCTAGCGTTAGCCATTCCCACTTAGGTCATTTCCCTCTCACCGGCCTTAATGGCTAAGAGTTATTAGCTTCTCAAGAGGGCAGACCCGCTAAAGAAATGCACTAATGAAAGCAAAGGATGAGTCTAGCTTTTTGATCACCTAAGAAAGGTGAGAGCATACTTGCCTATCACCAAAACACATGAAATATGATTGTTCATTTCCATTAGCAAAAATAAGTGTGCCAAGAAAGCTTAAAGAAGACATGAAATTTGGTTGAATCCTCCTAAGCAAACTACAAAATAAATGCACTAGTAGTCATGATGTGTTATGTTGAAACGAAGCTTTGACAAGCATAATCTTCGACAATCATCCTATAAAAACAAGTTAGGCTACCAAAAAAATCACAAATAGAACAGGGTTAGCATTAGTAATAATCAAATTCAAGTATGAAAACCCTAAAATGCAAACTGCATTCAAAACACAGAAGCAAAATTTTGTATGACACAATTTAGTTGACCGTACGAGTATCTTTCCAGGACCGTAAGAGTGCAAAATGGATCTTGTAGGACAATTCAGTCTCCTTAAAAGATCATACGAGTTAGGAAGAATTATAGTATCAGTGCATAAAGGAGCTTGTACAAGATTGAAAAGGGGTAGTACAAAATTCTGATTCAGACGCAGACAGAAATGAAGATTTGATGATGCTTGAGTGGCAAAAAATGAGATTTCAGGCCCCACAGTGGGTGCCAAAATGTGATGCTCTATGACATACGTGATACTTGCAGCTGCAACACAAAACACTCAATAGATCATTACAAGCATGGCTAGAAAATAATAAGCAAAAGAAAGATAAAACCATGACAAAGCGACCTATCATCTCCTAAGACATGCGAGTATGGATTTGCTCTAAGATTTGGATAACCAATCCTAGTGACTTGACTACACCTAGACAAGGGATTTTAAATGTCAATGATGTCCAAAGATGAGATTCATTATGCTAGATTGATCCAAGAGACTAATTAAGCTAGTGATATGCATGATTGAGCTATGATGATGATGCAATTAAGCTAGAAAAGAGATTGATTAGACTACATGATTCAGCAATTATGCTAGAAAATGATAAAATTAAAATAAATCTAAGATGAAATTGCCTATAATAACAATGCTCAAATGATATGCTAAGAGATCTATGACTATAGTAACTATGCATAAGATGAAATGAGATGGAATCGTTATTGCTCCAAAATGGGGGATATTTATAGGATTCCCAAGGCTAGGGGTGAGGTGGCAAGAATCAATGGTCAAGATTGATTCTGAAGATATCAAGGGTGAAATTGGAGGAGGTTGGAGAAAGAGATGCTTGTCATCTCTGTGGTGACAAGAGTCAAGGAGCTTTTCTCATAAAAGGGAAGGTGTCCAAGAGAGGAGACATGTGGCCAAAGTGCCATGCGTCTGAAGAAGAAAATATCCACACCATAGGAGGTTAGGATAAGGAGGTTAGAATGTGCAAGATAGGATAGGGTTAGTTAAACCCAACATTAGGTGGAATGGGTTAGGTTTGAGGGATGGTTAGGCTAGGTGGTTAGAATATAGGTGGCATGTGGGTAATTTGAATTTAAAAATTCAAATAATAGGAAAAGACTAATTAATTCTTAACAACTCATAGATTGATTTGTTTTAATTAATTAGAGGATTAGAAGAATTGAATTTAAATGGGGAGGGATTAATTAATTTGAATTATTTAATCAAAGGGACAACTGAAATGAACCTATTAAATAAATCCTTATATTTATTAATAAGTAGATGAAAGGGAGGATTTAATCAAATTTCTAATGAATTTAATTAAATTTGGGAGGGGGATTAATTAATAATTGCTTGTTTAATTAATTATCTTTGGACCATTTTTAGGTGTATACACTAAGCATATCTTAAATCCAATTAGAAAGCATTAGGATTGATGCAATGAAAGATATGTATGTTGCAGATGGGGTCTTTAATGAGATTTACAAGGCATGTACGAAATTTGGTGAAAGGTATCATGTGGAATTTTTTGATTTTCTTATCCAAGATGGACTTCTTTTCAAAGGTTAGAAAATGTGCATACCAAAGTACTCAATGAGGATGAATATCATCAAGGAAAAGCATAGTGGACCTATGGCGGGTCATTTTTGTTTGGACAAGACACTTGAATTGGTAAGAAGCCACTACTTTTGGCCCAAATTGCAAGTTGATGTAAGAAAGTTTTTAGATACATGCACCATCTGTAAAGGGAAGAAGTACCAATGCTGGTCTCTATCAACCCTTTGGGAAAGTGTGTCAATGGACTTTGTAATGGGTTTACCTAGGACCCAAAAGGGGTTTGATAGTGTATTTATGATAGTGGATAGGTTTAGTAAAATGGCACATTTATTACCATGTAAGTCCACTATTGATGAATCTTATATAGCATATTTTTTTTTTAGAGAAGTAGCAAGGATTCATGGACTTCCATTGAACATAGCGTCTAACATGGATGTCAAATTTGTTGGCCATTTTTGGAGAACTCTATGGACGAAACTTGGCACCAATCTATCCTTCCCATCAGCCTATCATCCACAAATGGATGGGAAGATAGAAGTAGTAAACTGGTCATTAGGGAATTTGTTAAGATGTCTTACAAGGAAGCATGGTGAAAAATGGGATTCAATCTTACCTCAGGTTAATTTTGCCTACAATGACACTATAAACAAAAGCACAAGGAAGTCACAATTTCAGATTATGTATGGGTTACATCCAAGAGGGGTATTGGAGCTAAGAGAACTACCCCATATGGATCCAATAAGTGCAGATAGTGAGAGCTTTGCTAAAGCCATAAAGGAAGTTCATGAGTAGGTCAAAATACAACTTCAAAAGTCACCAGAAAAATAAAGAGAACATGTAGATCAAAAAAGGAGAGAGGTACAATTTTAGGTTGGAGATTTGGTTTGGGCAAATTTGGAGAAGGAAAGGTTACCCAAGGGCAAACACACTAAGCTCGTGCAAAGGAAAGTAGGACCATGTCAAATCTTGAAGAAGTTTGGCACCAATGCTCATGAAATTCAATTATCATCAGACCTTGGCATATCTCCCATTTTTAATGTTTGTGATCTAACTCCTTTTAAAGGTGACTCTAATGTAGGTAACTTGCAACAAGTTCTAGAAGAAGAAGTAGATATAGATTTTCCTAAACATGAGCCACCTAAACTTGAAAAAGTGTTGGACACCAAGATTTTAAAGAAGACCAGTAAAAATGAGTACGAACAATAATTGGTCAAATGGAAAGGAAAACTAGACTCTGAAGCCATTTTGTTGAGTGAAGATCATATCAAGGAGCATGGCACTACATTACATGACCTCTTCTCAAGTGGACTTGAGATTCATTCACCCCAGGAGTATGTTTCAGGAGCACATCATTAATAATATAATAAGAGCAACAAAGGCTAAAGTAAACACATGATAATGTGACATTTCAATCTATGTAATAGGGTAGTCTTGCTTGTTTGATGTTTGATTTGTTTCTAATAAACCCCACCTTGTTACCCAATGACATGAATTTGGCAAATTGATAAGCCACCATGGACATATGGGCCTCAGGGTATTTGGTTGAGTATATTTCTATGTTTTTATGTGTTGGAGATGTCTTAGGAAGGTTTAAGACATGTTGGAGATGTCTTAGGAAGGTTTAAGACATGTTGGAGATGTCTTAGGAAGGTTTAACATATGTCAAAAGTTGCTCAAACTTGACAACTTTGTTGACAACTTTCAATGAAAACTTTTAATGACAACTTTTGGTTGCAAATAGCAACTTCCTTCCAACGGTCACGTCAGTTCAAAAGGTGGTTGATAACCATTGAGAAAGGTATAAAATATCATCCCCAATCATAATTTGGAAGAGATAATGACTTTGTAAACTTTGGCATCATTGAAGTAATATATTTCTGAGAATTTCCTACAATCTCATTATTCTACATGGTGTACCATACTATACGATCATTTTGGAATTAAGAGACTAGTGGTATGTGTTAGAGTGGAAAATCACCTTTTAGGTGCATCAATTCTAAGGTCCTAATTCACCAAGACATGGAAGAAATCGGCAAATTTTTGGAAGTGTTCCAAATTTGACAGTTTTGTCTTGGGTTTTGCAAAGAAATGGCCTTACCTTGCCGATCCTTCATTGGTGGTTCATGGCTTTGGAGGGGATGAAATTATGGGAAATGTATTTTAGGATTTTAAAGGCCTTTTTTATGTTAGGACTAGTTGGAGACAAGGGTTTGATGCATTAAGTTGGGTAACTCCATGTGGCCACCATGCAAATGTAAGCAAACGGGTCTCACATCAGGGGTTAAAGGTCTGATCATGGCCTAAGACATAGGAATTGGTGTATTTTCAATGGCTTAAGAGTATTCCTTGAGTTTGTTTGGTGAGTTAAGGTATGTTTCTACACACTCCTTTGTAAAATAGGCCTAGTTGGGCTATAGCGATCTCCTAACCAGAGTAGAGTTTGGATTCTTGTGTTCCCTATTGGTAAGAACACTTAGGATATGTTTTGTAACTCCCAAAAGGGTATCCAAATCTAGAATTTTTTGTTTGGTCTTTTGGAGAAATAAAGAGTTAAGTCTGGAAAACCAATCTGAAAGGGCTACTAGGTTTTGTAGGTCTTGTTGTAGCAGTTACCCAAACCGGTAGAAGGAACCCAAACTCAATTATTGAAGGAGGTCTCCCTAACCTAGGGGAATTCAAATCAAACCTTAAATAACCATGGTTGCACTGGAGAAGGGACCAAACCATTGTTGACCTTAGAGACCTTGTACCAGTCAATGAAAGAGACCTTGTAATGATAGTCTTTTGTTTGGAAGAGAAGGATGTGGGATTTGTCAAACTGACATTCCTAACCCTTGGGAGTGTTGTGTGATTGCTAGAGTCCTTAGTGTGTTATTGGATTAGGGGAACCTATCCTATACCTATATCAAGACTCTGCATTAGAATCTCTCTAACATCCTATTAATGTACGCGTCTGGGGCATCTTTTGTATTGAAGAGTGTATTTGTCATGGGTGTGTATACTTTTATAGGTGGGATTGCTGGTCCTACTAGTAGGATTATAGAAGTTGTTGATGCTATTGGTGCTACTGATAGGATTATAAGAGTCATTGACGTTGTTAGTGTTGTTGCTGCTATTCTTAGTTTGGTAGGTGCGGCTAGTAAAACTGATATGTGTACCAGTGTTGTTTTTGCAGTTAGTGCTACTAACACTACTAATTGAATTATTAGTATTGTTGATGCTGCTGTTGTGGTTGGTGTTGTTGATTTGATAATCAGTTTTTTTAGTTTTATTATTATGGATGACTTCATCATCTGTTGCATTGGTTTTATCACTAATGTCAATATTTATCTTTCTGGAGGTCTACATTATTGATCTGGTACTCTAGTTATATTAGTTTATTGATGAACCGACACATTGTGGTCCTAGTATGGATATTGGCTTATGCATAGCTATCGGTATATTTTTCACCGGCAGCTCAGGAAGTTGATGATGACTTGTTATCATCTAGAGATCATTTGGTTTTGTCGAAGACATGGATTGGATGTTTACATTTGACATTTTGCATATTGGTTTGATCGGGTTCACATATTTGCCTTAATCGGTAGATAGGTCCAAGTTAAGAACCAACATAGGAAAACATGTTCTAGATCAGCACGACACGATTTGGAAATGGTTGGATAATGTGTAAATTTATTAAGGCAAACATATTTTATTGCACCAAGACTTATTTTGTGATTGATTTAAATGTAATATCTTTTGGGAGCTGACTTGATGATTAGGTCTTAGGTTTTGTATATATAATTGTAAGATCTTATTTGAAAGAAGTGTGTCAATATGTGCCTATATTGAAGATCATTGTAAAAAGCGAACATAAGAAGATCCTTGTGCAAATCATGCAGATACCATCTAAAGGTTGATGGAAGGTTGTTAAAGGTTATGAAGGTGTTTGGTCCTCATGCACATAGCTTAAATCGGAATTGAATTCAGTATCAAAGATGCTAAATTGAAGTAGTACATAGATTATTGGATTTAACCATCCAACTATGTAGTCAGTGTGACTCCTAATTTTGTGATTAACCAGTGAGCTCTAGGAGGTTGGTGCTTCTGCATGTGCAGACCCCATTATTGTAATCACTTACTTGAGCTGGTTTAAGATTACTACAATACTGAAATGGATTTGAATCTGCTGAGATCATGATTTCCTACCCATTGTAAGGAAACTTTAAGTATTGATGATATGTTGATGTAACAACTTGTATGTCATGTATCAAGAGTGTTCCCAAGAGTATGTTATATGATAAGTCCAAGTCTAGAAATTGGCATTCTATGTCTTTCTGTAAAGGTCCCACTCTGATGGGTAACATCATAATTCCTTTAGAGGAATGTTCTTCTTCATCATAGGATTTAATGGTGATCTTTTTTTTGGGGATCAACTACATCTTCTAAATAACCTAGAGCACGAACAAGACTCGAAGAGAAAATGTTTAAGCCAGATCCTCCATATATTAGGACACGTTTAACTTGCATCTTATGAATGATGAATTCACTATGCAAGGGAGCATTATGGGGATGTTGCAAGGACATGTCGTCTTCTTTAGTGAATGATAAGCGGTGAGGGGTTGTGAGCCATCCTACCATAGTTTGGAATTGATTGATATCAAGATCTTTAGACAATATTGTATCTACTAATGCTCATTCAATAATTTCTTTGTGTCCAGGTGAAAGATTTAAAATTTCTACGTTGGATATTTGTACGGTTTTTTTCTGTAATTGATTCACTAGATTGTATTGTTTTGTAGTAGATGGCGTGTTTGTTGTAAGACCTGGAAAAACAACTTTAGCTTTCCTTCTTGTGATAACATGACCAGGTTTTTGATTTTGCTTTTCTTTAACTACAATCACATTTACCATATTATCATATGTATGAGCATAGTTTACCTTCGCTTTACCCTTACCATTATTCATTGTTGATGATTCACCTTTCTCATAGTTTGGAAGTGGAGTTTTAAAAGTTGTGTGAGATTCATTTGTTGTATTTCCATCCACAGTTATTACTCCATTATCAATCAAAACTTGGACGACATGTTTCAACCGCTAACAATTATCTATGTGATGTCCCTTGTTTTGATGGAAATCACAATAATGGTTATCATTCCACTAAGGTGGTTTTCCTTGAGGTCCGTAGTTCCTTTCTTTTGGAAAAGTAATCAATTTGTTTGCAAGAAGTGTCTTTAGTGCTGACCCAAGGGGTTCACTAATGTTTGTAAATTGCCTTCGAAATAAATTTTTGATAGTTTCTTTTTGGTGATGGTTGTTTTGCTGAGCCGCTGCTGAGTGAGTGAATAAATTAAAAACTAGTTGTTCTAGTTTCACATCTTTGTTATCCACTATTCCATCACTGACGACATTACAATTTCTATTCCAAAACTTTGCCTTATCATTGTGGTTTTTGTTAGTGTTGTTGTTGTTGGGAGGATGGACTCCTTTGTATATTTTCAGCCCACCTTTCTTTATCATGGCTTCCTCCATTCTGATTCCATTATCAAACATCTTTCCAAAACTTTGATTTCCTTCCATTTTTAAATAATAACTCATTTGATCATTTAGGTCATTGATGAATATGTCCATTTTTTCATACTCTGGCACTATACGTGGATATCGTGAAGCTAAACATCTGCATCACTATAAAAATATCATGAAAGGTTCTCCACTCTTTTGTTTGGCATTACATAGGTCTAGCATTGTTACTTCATGTTTTATGTTGTAAGAGTATTGTGAAACAAACTTATCCACCAATTCTAAGAATGATCTGATTCTAGGTAGAAGTTTGAAGAACCATTCCATAGCTAGTCTAGTTTAGCTTTTTGGAAATAATCTCATTAAGCAAGTATCCTCATGTGCAAACTCCATACTCATTGTGAAAAATTATTGTATATGATCTTGAGGGTCAATGCTTCCATCATATTTTTCATATCTCAAAGCTTCACAACCTATAGGAAATGGTATCATGTTTAGATTTATGTCGAATGGATAAGGACAAATTTCTTTAAGTGAGTATCTTCTAACATTTCCTCTATGCATATCTTGAATTTGTGTTTGCAGTGTTTGTATTTCTTGTGTGAGAGTTGTGATAGGATTATAAACATGATTTGTTCTTGTATAACCAGTATTTTGTATTCTAGGAGGATCGGGATCTCTTCTTATATCATCTCTAGTCCTTCTTGTATCTTCATTCGAATGAAATTTATTTAGAATTTCTACGTCATCTCTTTTGGGAATGTAAGTTTCTTCATTGGTTCTGAGGTTACTAGGAATTGACGTTTCATTCATTTTGAGACCAAAAATATCCTCATATTGTTCGCTATTAGGAGGAAGCTCACTTTTCTTTTGTGTCAATTTGTTCACATCAAAATCTTGAGGAAGTGTAGCACCATATTTTGCTAACATTAGGAAATATTTTTCTTTTTCTCCCTCCAATAATTTTTGTATAAATTATCAAATTGAGGATCTTTTTTGATGTCTCTGATATTTTTTTCTATTATATCTCCTTCAACTTGTATTTCATCTTCATGTTCCATGGTTCTATGCTCTTTAGTTATTTCCAATGTTTCGATTTCCATCTCTGTGATTTTTCATCACTTAGCTATAGTTAGAATGGGCATACACGTGTGTTAGATATTGTGCTAGGGTTCGGTTGTACAAAAGTTGTTTTGATAAGTTATCAATTGTCATGTAAATGTGATAGAGCGATATGACACGAAAAAATGATTCAAGTGTTTAAAAGTTTGCAAGTTTTTCGATCTTCAGTTTTGGAGTGCAATGATGATGATTTGATAAAAACCAAGTCAAATAGGAATGATATATCCTACGATGTGGGATACTATTATTCTAACCAAGCATTGCAGTTTTGTGATAGAGGATGATAGATCCTGATGAGAAACTATGTTTGAGTGATCAGTTTACCAAAGAGGGTGATAATGTACTTTTAGATGTTTAGATCTTGAACTTGTTGAATGGGAGTACTTGAAAATCTTGAGGTGTTTAGCTTTGGAATCAGATTTGAAAAATGATAAGTTGACCAAGCAAACAAAGGAGACAATCTAAGAATAGAATGTCAGATAACAAGTGTTTATGCTCATTGTAAATTGATTGAGCAAATATGACAAACCTAAAAAAGATGCACAAGAAGACAACTCTGGACCAACAAAGACAAAATTCATATGATAGTTTAAGCAGCGTCAGACGACAATACATTCAGACCCATATGACAAATCAGAAATCTCATATGACAAAGCACAAGATCATATAGAAATTCCCATGGGGCAAAAGGATAAACCAAAGGCCTCGTACGACAAAACTTGTTGATCAAAATGATAAAACAAATGACTCATACGACAAAACATAGAGAGAAAAATGATAAAGCAAAGAAATCATATGAAAAAACTTTCTAAACCATATGATAAACAAGAAGGCTCATATGACAAAACACAGGCTCATACGACTCGAGACAAAACAGAGGTAAAAAATGTTGTTTGGACATATTTTTTATCATTTATTTTTTATGTTTTTCTTATGTTTTCTAGTTTTACATGTTCAATTTTCTTGTTTCAGGGATGAATACACAGAAAATATGCGATATTATAAGTGACCTCAAGCACAATATGCTACCTAAGGAAGTTGGCTAAGAGAGAAAACCTTTGCTTGCAAGATTAGGTACACACCCAATAGCTAATCAGAATACGACTGCTAAGTCTCACACAATGGATTCTCAATGCCGTAGTATCCAACTCCAAATGCTTATGGGTGCACGTTATGGCAAGTGTCTTGGGAGAGTTACTATCTCTCTTGCACAAAGATTATCACCCTTTCGGAGGTGAATCAGGTAGCTTCTAATTTAACCGAAACTAATAAGGGGTCCATTCGGTGTGTTGAGGTATAAAATCAATTAAGAGGTCTCCCAACCTTGAAAAACCAAGGTCTGATATACCCAAAGGTAGGGAGAAGAGCTATTCTTGAGCACTACTAGTGACTTGATTTTCATCAAATCACATTTATTTTATAGTGGGTTGAGTTACTTGGCATTAGCCATTCCCACTTAGGTCATTTCCCTCTCACTGGCCTTAATAGCTAAGAGTTATTAGCTCGTCGGGAGGGCAAGCCTACTAAAGAAATGCACTAATGAAAGCAAAGGATGAGTCTAGCTTTCTGATCACCTAAGAAAGGTGAGAGCATACTTGCCTATCATCAAAACACTTAAAACATGATTATTCATTTCCATTAGCAAAATTAAGTGTGCCTAGAAAGCTTAAAGAAGACATGAAATTTGGTTGAATCCTCCTAAGCAACCTACAAAATAAATGCATTAGTAGTCATGATGTGTTTTGTTGAAATGAAGCTTTGACAAGCATAATCTTCGACAATCGTCCTGCAAAAACTAGTTAGGCTGCCAAAAAAATCACAATCAGACCAAGGTTAGCATTAGTAATAATCAAATTGAAGTATGAAAACCCTAAAATGCAAATTGCATTCAAAGCACAGAAGCAAAATTTTGTATGACACAATTTACCTTACTGTACGAGTATCTTTCCAGGACCGCACAAGTGCAAAATGGAGCTTGTAGGACAATTTAGTCTCCTTAAAAGCTCATATAGTCAGGAAGAATTATCGTATCAGTGCATAAAGGAGCTCGTATGAGACTGAAAAGTGGCTTGTACAAAATTTTGATTCAGATGAAGCCAGAAATGAAGATTTGATGATGCTTGAGAGGCCAAAAATGAGATTTTCGGCCCCACGGTGGGTTCCAAAATGTCATTCTTTGTGATGTGTGTGATACTTGCAGCTGCAACACAAAACACTTAATAGATCATTACAAGCATGGTTAGCAAATAATAAGAAAAAGAAAGGTAAAACCATGACAAAGTGACCTATCATCTCCTAAGAGATGCGAGTATGGATTTGCTCTCTGATCTGGATAACCAATCCCAGTGACTTGACTACACCTAGACAAGGGATTTGAAATGACAATGATGTCCAAAGATGAGATTTATTATGCTAGATTGATCCAAGAGACTAATTAAGCTAGTGATATGCATGATTGAGCTATGATGATGATGCTATTAAGATAGAAAAGAGATTGATTAAGCTACATGATTCAACAATTATGCTAGAAAATGATCAAATTAAACTAAATCTAAGATGAAATTGCCTATAATAACAATGCTCAAATGATATGCTAAGAGATATATGACTATAGTAACAATGCATAAGATGAAATGAGATGGGATTGTTATTGCTCCAAAATGGGGGATATTTATAGGATTTCCAAGGCTAGGGGTGAGGTGGCAGGAATCAATGGTCAAGATTGATTCTGAAGATATCAAGGGTGAAATTGGAGGAGGTTGGAGAAGAGGTTGGAGAAAGAGATGCTTGTCACCTCTGTGGTGACAAGTGTCAAGGACCTTTTCTCATAAAAGGGAAAGTGTCCAAGAGAGGAGACATGTGGCCAAAGTGCCATGTGTCTCAAGAAGAAAATATCCATACCATAGGAGGTTAGGATAAGGAGGTTAGAATGTGCAAGATAGGATAGGGTTAGTTAAACCCAACATTAGGTGGAATGGGTTAGGTTAGAGGGATGGTTAGGTTAGGTGGTTAGAATTTAGGAGGCATGTGGGTAATTTGAATTTAAAAATTCAAATAGTAGAAAAAGACTAATTAATTCTTAACAACTCATAGATTGATTCGTTTTAATTAATTAGAGGATTAGAAGAATTGAATTTAAATGGGGAGGGATTAATTAAGTTGAATTATTTAATCAAAGGGACAATTGAAATGAACCTATTAAATAAATCCTTATATTTATTAATAAGTAGATGAAAGGGAGGATTTAATCAAATTGCTAATGAATTTAATTAAATTGGGGAGGGGGTTTAACTAATAATTGCTTATTTAATTAATTATCTTTGGACCATTTTTAGGTGTATACACTAAGCATATGTTAAATCCAATTAGAAAGCATTAGGATTGATGAAATGAAAGATATGTATGTTGCGGATGAGGACTTTAAGGAGATTTATGAGGCATGTACTAAAAGGTATCATGTGGAATTTTCTGATTTTCTATTCCAAGCTGGACTTCTTTTCAAAGGTGAGAAAATGTGCATACCAAAGTTCTCAATGAGGATGAATATCATCAAGGAAAAGCATAGTGGACCTATGGCGGGTCATTTTTGTTTAGACAAGACACTTGAATTGGTAAGAAGGCACTACTTTTGGCCGAAATTGTAGGTTGATGTAAGAAAGCTTTTAGATACATGCACCATTTGTAAAAAGAAGAAGTACCAATGCTCGTCTCTATCAACCCTTACGCATTCCCTCAAGACTTTGTGAAAGTGTTTCAATGGAATTTGTAATGGGTTTACCTAGGAAACAAAAGGGGTTTGATAGTGTATTTAGGATAGTGATAGGTTTAGTAAAATGGCACATTTATTGCCATTTAAGTTAACTATTGATGCATCTTATATAGCAGATTTATTTTTTAGAGAAGTAGCAAGGATTCATGGACTTCCATTGAACATAGTGTCTAACAGGGATGTCAAATTTGTTGGCCATTTTTGGAGAACTCTATGGATGAAACTTGGCACCAATCTATCCTTCTCATCAACCTATCATCGACAAATGGATGGGAAGATAGAAGTAGTAAACTGGTCATTGGGGAATTTGTTAAGATGTCTTACAAGGAAGCATGGTGAAAAGTGGGTTTCAATATTACCTCAGGTTGATTTTACCTACAATGACACTATAAATAGAAGCACAGGGAAGTCACTATTTCAGATTTTGTATAGGTTACATCCAAGAGGGGTATTGGAGTTAAGAAAACTACCCCATACGGATCCCATAAGTGCATATCATGAGAGCCTTGCTGAAGCCATAAAGGAAGTTCATGAGTAGGTCAAAATACAACTTCAAAAGTCACTAGAAAAATAAAGAGAACATGCAGATAAAAAAAGGAGAGAGGTACAATTTTAGGTTGGAGATTTGGTTTGGGCAAATTTTGAGAAGGAAAGGTTACCCAGGGGCAAACACACTAAGCTCATGCAAGGGAAAGTAGGACCATGTCAAATCTTGAGGAAGTTGGGCACTAATGCTTATGAAATTCAATTACCATCAAACCTTGGCATATCTCCTATTTTTAATGTTTGTGATCTAACTCCTTTTAAAGGTGACTCTAATGCAGGTAACTCGTAACAAGTCCTAGAAGAAGAAGTAGATATAGATTTTCCCAAACATGAGCCACCTAAACTTGAAAAAGTGTTGGACACCAAGATTGTAAAGAAGACCAGGAACAATGAGTACAAACAATAATTGGTAAAATGGAAAGGAAAACCAAACTCTAAAGTCATTTGGTTGAATTAATATCATATCAAGGAGCATGGCACTACATTACATGACCTCTTCTCAAGTGGACTTGAGATTCATTCACCCCAGGAGTGTGGTCCAGGAGCACCTCATTAATAATATAATAAGAGAAACAAAGGCTAAGGTAAACACATGATAATGTGACATTTCAATCTATGTAATAGGGTAGTCTTGTTTGTTTGATGTTTGATTTGTTTGTAATAAACCCCACCTTGTTGCCCAATGACATGGATTTGGCAAATTGATAAGCCACCATGGACATATGGGCCTCGGGGTATTTGGTTGAGTATATTTCTATGTTTTTATGTGTTGGAGATGTCTTAGGAAGGTTTAAGACATGTTGAAGCACCTCTAGGTAGGCGGATTTAACATATGTCAAAAGTTGCTCAAACTTGACAACTTTTAATGACAACTTTTAGTGACAACTTTTGGTTGCAAATATAAACTTCCTTCCAATGGTCACCTTGGTTCAAAAGGTGGTTTATAACCATTGAGGAGGGTATAAAATATCATCCCCAATCATCATTGGGAAGAGAGAATGACTTTGTAAACTTTTGGCATCATTGAAGTAATATATTTCATTATTCTACATGGTGTACCGTACTGTACGATCATTTTGGAATTAAGAGACTAGTGGTATGTGTTAGAGTGGCCAATCACCTTTCAGGTGCATCAAGTCTGAGATCCTAATTAACCAAGACAAGGAACAAAGCGGCAAATTTTTGGAAGTGTTCCAAATTTGATAGTTTTGTCTTGGGTTTTGCAAAGAAATGGCCTTACCTTGCCGATCCTTCATTGGTGGTTCATGGCTTTGGAGGGGATGCAATTGTGGCCAATGTATTTTAGTATTTTAAAGGCCTTTTGTAGGTTAGGACTAGTTGGAGGCAAGGGTTTGATGCATTAAGTTGGGTAACTCCATGTGGCCACCATGCAAATGTAAGCAAACAGGTCTCACATCAGGGGTTAAAGGTCTGATCATGGCCTAAGACTTAGGAATTGGTGTATTTTGAATGGATTAAGAGTATTCCTTTAGTTTTTTTTGTGATTTAAGGTATGTTTCTACACACTCCGTTGTAAAATAAGCCGAGTTGGGCTATACCAATCTCCTAACCAGAGTAGAGTTTGGATTTTTGTGTTCCCTACTGGTAAGAAACCTTAGGGTATGTTTTGTAACTACAAAAAGGGTATCCAAATCTAGGATTTTTTATCTAGTCTTTTGGAGAAATAAAGAGTTAAGTGTGGAAAACCAATCTGAAAGGGCTACTAGGTTTTGTAGGCCTTGTTGTAGCAGTTACTTAAACCAGTAGAGGGAACCCAAACTCAATGATTGAAGGAGGTCTCCCTAACCTAGGGGACTTCAAATAAAACCTTAAATAACCATTGTTGCATTGGAGAAGGGACCAAACCATTGTTGACCTTAGAAACCTTGTACTAGTCAATGAAAGAGACCTTGTACTGATAGTCTTTTTTTTGGAAGAAAAGGATGTGGGACTTGTCAAACTGACATTCCTTAACCCTTGGGAGTGTTGTGTGATTGCTAGAGTCCCTGGTGTGTTATTGGATTAGGGGAACCTATCCTATACCTATATCGGGACTCTACATTAGAATCACTCTCTAACATCCTATTAATGTACCAGTCTGGGGTGTCTTTTGTATTGAAGAATGTATTTTTCATGGGTGTATGCACTTTTATAGGTGGGATTGTTAGTCCTGCTGCTAGGATTATAGAAGTTGTTGATGTTGTTGGTGCTACTGATAGGATTATAAGAGTCATTGATGTTGCTGCTGTTGTTGCTTCTATTCTTAGTTTGGCAGGTGCGGCTGGTACAACTAATGTGTGTATCAGTGTTGTTTTTTCAGTTAGTGCTACTGACGTTGCTAATGGAATTATCTGTATTGTTGATGTTGGTGGTGTGGTTGGTCCTGCTAATTTGATGATCCATTTTGTTGGTGTTGTTATTATGGATGACTTCATCATCTATTGCATTGGTTTTATCACTAATGTCAACATTTATCTTTCTAGAGGTCTACATTGTCTATTTGGCACTCTAGTTATATTAGTTTATTGATGAACCGACACATTGTGGTCCCGATATGGATATTGGCTTATGCATAGTTACCGGTATATGTTTCACTGGCAGCTCAGGAAGTTGATGATGACTTGTTATCATTTGGAGATCATTTGGTTTTGTCGAAGACATGGATTGGATGTTTGCATTTGACGTTTTGCATATTGGTATGATCGAGTTCACATATTTGCCTTAACCGGTAAATAGGTCCAGGTTAAGTACCAACATAGGAAAACATGTTCTAGATCAGCATGACATTATTTGGAAATGGTTGGATAATGTGTAAATTTATTAAGGCCGATATATTTTATTGCACCAAGAATTATTTTGTAATTGATTTAAATGTAATATCTTTTGGGAGACAACCTAATGATTAAGTCTTAGGTTTTGTATATATAATTGTAAGATCTTATTTGGAAGAAGTGTGTCAATATGTGCCTATATTGAAGATCATTGTGAAAAGTGAACATAAGCATGTGTAAATCATGTAGATACCATCTAAAGGTTGATGGATGGTTGTTAAAGGTTATGAAGGTGTTTGGTCCTCATGCACAGAGCTTAAATCGGTACTAAATTCGGTATCAAAGATGCTAAATTGAAGTAGTACATAGATTATTGGATTTAACCATCCAACTATGTAGTTAGTGTGACTCCTAATTTTGTGATTGACCAATGAGCTCTAGGAGGTTGGTGTTTCTGCATGTGCATACCCCATTATTGTAATCACTTACTATCCGTAGTAGTATCATATGATTGTTGGTAAGGTTTCCCATCGTGGTTTTTCCCCTTACCAGGTTTCCACGTCAAAATCTTTGTGTCATGTGTTGTGGATGATTGTTTCTCTTTCTATTTCATGCATTAAGTTGTACCAGTAATACTATAACTGTTAAAATGTTTTACCAGCATTGAGTTTTAAGTTAGAATAATTTGTTTTGGGTTACAATTTATTAACAACTGATTCACCCCCCACCTCTCAGTTGTCCTTCTCAGTTCCTAACAGCAACAGATGGTGTGGTTGGTGCCACAAATATAACCAAGGATGGCCTCCTTGGAGTAATTGTTTGATACATGGAGTTGTTGGGCTTACCTTTGAATCCAAGCTTAGGAAGAGACTCCTTTTGAAAACCTAATCCACTATTATCATTGGGATTCAACTTAGGATACAAGGGCTTGTGTTGTCCTTATTTACAATGTCCCAAATCACTTTGACCATCATAGCCCATTATTTGCATGATAGTGAGGCCTTTCCCATTTTATCAGAAGGAATCTTGGCCTGTAGGATTTCTATGGTGATAGGGTCTTTGTAGATCTATTCTGCTAGGTCCTCATCTCTATTTTCTTCTTTCTACCTTTTACCAGGGATGAACTACACCAAAGTGCATGCTGGCTTGGCTAGTGGTGGTTGAAGCAACTTTTTAGGTAATTTCCCAACACAAAAGAGTTGGCTTAGATTATATTCCCTAGGACCTTCCTCTACCATTTTCATTTTCAACTTCTCTTGCTTTGGTATAGGGGTGATTGAGCCAGAAAGAGAGGCTAGACTAACATATGATGTGGAAGGGATAACTTCTCTCTTGTTAGGAACGATGATCTCTGGATGATGGTTAATATTATTACAATATGCAAATGGATTTGCATCACCAAGGATTGTGATTTGTACACCATTATGGGGAAACTTGATACAGTGATTATAGGTAGACAAAATGACTTATATGACATATATCCAAGGTCTTCCTAACAACAAATTATATGGTAGAGGAAGGTGCAGAGCTTTGCAGATGATATGATTTACCACTTGACTTACCCTGATAGGTAATACAACATCTCCTTTGGAAGAATGCTCCACATCATCATAGGCCTTAATGGTTATCTTTTTGCTAGGGCCCACTAATTCTACCACATATCCTAATGCTCTGACCAACTGCAAGGTGTATATATTCACGCCGACTCCATTATCATTAAAGACTAGCTTGATTCTATGTTGGTTTACAAATCGTTCAATGTGAAGGGATGCATTAAGTGTTTGTTGGAACGAAGCATTGTCACTTTCAGAAAAAGTGAGGCATGGTGATGACTTGAGACTGCCAGCCATGGTTTGGAATTGATCTGTGTTGAGGTTGGCAGGGACTAGCACTTCTTGGAGAGCTTGATCCAAGATTGTTTTGTATGAAGGGGATAAGTGCAAAAGCTCTAATATGATTATGATTGTAGGCATTTTATCCAATTGTTCCACAAGATTATATTGCTTGGGCAAGGGTGTCATTCCTTATGGTTCTACTTGAATGGTAATTTTTCTACAACGTGTAACAATATTACATGCAAGAATTGGATATTTGATGGTGAGGGTTGCAACTTGTTCGTCAGCATCATAGAGTTGATTCTGTTGGTATTATGGATGTGTTGCATTAGTTTTGTCATTGATGTCAACACTTATCCTTGTAGAGATATACATTGTTGATTTGGCACTATAGTTATATTGGTTTATTGTTTAACTAACACATTGTTTTCATCGACAAGGTTAGTGACTTATGCACAGTCACCGATATATGCTCACCAATAGGTTATATGGTTCACCAACAGGTTATATGGTTCACCAACATAGATGATGACTTGTTATCATCTGGAGATCACTTGATTATGTCAATAACATGGTTTGGATAATTATTTTTTGTGTTTTGGTTATTGGTCTAATTGGGTTGAAATATTTGTTGTTACCAAGAAATTGGTCTAGGTTATGGACCTGTATTCATCGTTATCTATTCCAGATCAGCACGACATGTTATGGAGATAATTTATTGATTGGATAATTTTTTAATTGCATTGAGTTGACATGTTGTATCACATAAAGACTTATTTGTAATTGATTTAATTGTAATATTCTTAGTGAGACAACCTACACATTTGGTCTTAGGTTGTGTATATATAAGATCTCATTTATGAGATAAAAATATGATATGGTTATGGTATGGTATTGTAACATGGTATGTGTGAATATTGATGATCATATGAGAATACCATAGATAAGGTTGAAGGAAGGTTTGAAGGTGTTTTATCAAAGCTTAATCGGTACTAAATCCAACATTGGAGATGCTATTTTGAGCAATACATTATTCTAGGATTTAACCATCCTACTATAGTCATTGCGACTCCAATTTGAGTAGTGTTCTCTAGGCAGTTGGCCTTTCTACATGTACAGACCCCATTTGTATACACATACTATCTGCAGTAGTATCATCTGATTGTGGGTAAGGTTTCCCACCATAGTTTTTCCCCTTACAGGGTTTCCACATCAAAAATGTTTGTGTTATGTGTTATGGATGTTGTTTCTCTTTCTGGTTCATGCATTAAGTTTCACCTGTATCGATATTAACTGCTAATCTGTCAACTAACATTAAGTTTGGTTTATTGGTATTAAGTATTAAGTTGGATTAAGTTATAATTGGGATGAAATTCATTGACAAATTATTCAAGCCCCGCTCTTAGTTATCATTCTAGTTCCTAACAATTGGTATCACAACTAAGTCCTCTTTTTGCAGAAGCTTGACAGCTTGAGGAGATCCTATGGTTACGAACATTTTGAGGAAGCATAGCCCTAAACTTGATGGAAATAATTATGGTATATGGAAGATCAGAATGGAGACATATCTAAATTGCATTGGAAGAGATATATGGGATGTTACAAAGAATGGCTATGTTGGTCCTACTCTGAATCAACCTAATCCACCAACTTTCTGTAAGGATTAGGAAAATGATTGCAAAGCAATAGAAGCACTTTTGAGCGCATTATCAGATAAGTAAATCATGGGATTATCAGACTAATATACTACTAAAGCTATTTGGGATAAATTGTAGACATTGAATGAAGGAGATACCACTGTCAAAATTACAAAATTGGAATGTTACCGGGCCAGGTATGAAAATTTGAAAATGGAAGAAGATAAAAGAATTTCTGCTTTTATGGAAAGAGTTAATGAAATTGTTTTAGGAATATAATGTTGTGGAGCATCCTTAAGTGAAGATAAAATTGTTTCTAAAGTTTTAAGAGCTTTTCCACCATCTTAAAAAATCAAAGTAACTACTATTAATCAGTTGAGAACAAGGCCTAACACATCAGTATCTAGAGATACCTTGGTTAGAAAACTATCAGTATTTGAGCTTGAGGAATTTGATCCTATTGCTATAGTTAAGAAAGATTTAGCTTTCAGAACATCATCATCTATAGCATCATCATCATCATCTGACAAATCTGATTGGAAAGTACTTTATGCTAAAGAACTTGAAGATATCAAGAGGGAAAATGAAGAACAGAAAGAACTTGAAGCACTATTTGCAAGGAAAATGCCTAAAGGTCTAGTTGGAAGTAAGTATGAAGGTAAAAAGCCATTCAAATGTTTTAATTGCAATAAAGTTTGTCACATAGAATCTAGATGTTGTGAGGCCTCACCTCGACTCAGTTTGGCATTCAGTGGATTTTATATTTTAGACTACTATGGATACTTTGTTTTGATGCATTTTGAGACTTAGAACTTATAGGAGTTCAGGATATTGGGTAACATTGCTATGAATTGATGTTTTACTTACATGCTTTATGAGATAGAACACTACATGATTATTAGATAGAATGATATTGCAATGATAGATGTCGTTAATGAATTTGCAGGACTTTACTTTGAATATAGAACTATGATGTATGTTTAGTTTATGTGAATTGGGATGAAAAATTGTTTATGTGAATTTGCTTGACAAAAGATGTATTCAATCTGTGCAGATAAAAATTGTATGCAAGTAATGATGTGCATTGTTGTATTATTGAATTATATTTTATATGAATATTTGGGAGTACTAATGTGTAAATTGAGATGCGCAGGAAATTTACCATGTGACCATGGAAAATTATGGAGAATCAAACCTAGACTTATGTATGTTCGTAAAGCCAGGGTTTGTCTATTTGGAGAGACAACACTCCGTTTGTGTTGTATTTTAATTTGTATCAGTATATGTGGCATGAGTGTTAGGTGTTATTTAAAATTTATTGTGTAAAAACCTCAAGAGACAATTTCATGTTTATTTTCCCAAAAGTATTTTATTAGTGTCACTTGACACATGTGTGGATTTAAATTTAAATATTTTATCTTGTCTCTTGATGGGAAAGTGTTAATTATTATTAATTTTAAATAAAATAATGTGTTGTCAAAAAGATATTTTGAGAATATAATATTTGGAGTGGTCAACTTATGTTTGACCCGAAAATAAACTTCAGAGGGGTTTAAAATGGGTTAAATGAACACCTAGGGGTAGTTTATTAGGGTTTCCTGAAGCCCATAAGGTATACCTAGGGGTTAGGGGTAATTTTAGGCAAGTTTCTACTTTATAATGATCTTTTTAACGCTTTAAAAATTGGTTTTTTTGGGTTGAGCGAAAATGGAAAATTGAAGCGAAATCAAATCAAGATTTTCCCTCTTGGAAGGAAAGTCTTTTTGGCATTTTTGCTTTCTTCCTTCTTTTTGTTGATTTTTTTTTAGAATCCTGTGAGAACTCAGAGAGTGAGCTTCTTAAGGAAGATTTTTGGGGATAGCTGGTTAATCACCCACTCTCCATTTTTGGAGACAAAAGAAAATTTGGAAGAAAAATAATGTTATGGGATATAAAGAAATTGATTAAGAAAAAAATAAAGAATTGTGGATTGGGCAGCTCTTCTTCAGATATCATTATAACCTTTGGGCAGAATAAGGTTGGTTTCATTTTTACTTCTAATGTCTAGTTTTGTTTATTTCTGAAAGTTGTTGAATAAGAAAATCTGTATCCTTGAAAATGAATGTTTGAAAATCTTTTGGTTTTGTTTTTTTGTGAATAAATGTGTTTTGGGAGTTTTTCTCAAGATCTCTTTCTCTTGGGAGAGAAGAGGATCTTGAGGGTGGTAGCAGTGACAGCCCTCGAGTGAGAGACTCTCTTTTGAGAGCGATCACAAGGGATCTTTGTGTGACCCTTGCTGCATGGCCTGTTTGTGCAATGGGGGTCATAAGGAGGGTTATAAGGCTAGAATGCCTTTGGGGGGCATAAGGATTATGGGGTTGAGATTCTTGATATTTTATTTGTGCCATGAGGTGGCTTCTTGTTATATTATACTTGCAGATTCTCCTCAGGGTATTTGGTCCACTACCACCCTTTGAAAATATTCACCACCAGAGTGTGGTGCTGTGAAAGCCAGGTTGGGAATGTGTCTGGAATATTTGTGTGCATTGCTTCTATGTGTTTGCCTGATTGTTACCCGTCTAGGAATTGGTTCTCCGAGCTCGGGGGGTGGCTACCTGTTAGCCTAGGCTGGGAGGTGAGCACTCCGTGGTCAGTTTTGTGTTTTTTTTTATTATGCAGGAAATTCAGAGGAAAGAGGATAGGATTCATGGAAGATATTCAGAAGATTGTTTTTGAAGATATTTGAAATTCAGTTGCAGATGTTGATTTAAAGTTGTTGTAAATAAATGCCTTATTCAAGAGAAAGAAGAAGCAAGTTGTAATTTTGTAATAATAGACTTGAAGACTTATTGTTGTGACTGTTCAGAAAAAACATTCTGTAAATTTGGTAGTAGATCTTAGAGATGTTTTAAAGAAAGAAAAGCTGGTTATTTCTACTTCTGGTTTTTAAAAAAAAAAGAAGGTTAAATTGTGTTGCATGTAAAAAGCTTCTTGTATTATGGAAAGAGATAAAAGATTTGTTCTCCGATTAGACTTTAATTATATTTCACTTTTGGCAAATAAAAGATTTTTGTTGTTGAAAGATTTCTATGTAATTTTAACAAGAAATAGATTTATGAAATATTAGATTTGTGGAGAAAAATCAATGAAAGATTTCCTTTTAATTTAGGAAAATATTTTGTAATCCTTTAAAAGTATTCAATATTGTATTTTGGGATTAGCATTGTTTTAAAAGCTCAATGATTTTATATAAACAAATATATATACTTTTAATTCTGAATTAACTTCATATTCTTTCCCTTTACTATATTAGTTTAATTGTAGCAAGTAAAATTCTTTTTAAAAAAAATATATATATATAAATGTTATATTGAATTTAGGTTTATCTTCTTATCTTTGTTATTTTAATTTGTAATTGCCAATATATATATATATATATATATATATATATATAAATATTTATATATATATATATATATATATATATTTATATATTTATATGTTTTATTTTTAAAAAAAAAAAAATTAAAAAAAAAAATTAAAACGAAGTTTAGGGGTCCCCGCGGGCTCCTCTGTGCATACGCACAGTGGACGACCGCGCGGCGCCCACTGTGTGCATGCACAGTGGAGCCACTTGCGGCTCCCACTATGTGGGCACACAGTGGACGGCCGTGGCCGCCACTGTGTGGCCAAACAGTGGTGCCGCCAGCGGCGCCCACTGTGTGGGCACACAGTGGAGCCGCGGCGCCCACTGTGCGCTCACACAGTGGCGCGCACGCGGCCGGACCTGTTTTGCTCCTCCGTGACCTGCATTAAAATATAGATGGAAATCATGGTCGTCAAGGGCTTCGGCCGGCCATGAAGTTTAACAGTAAAAAAAAAATATAATAATATATAGGGTTTAAAACCCTAACCGAGTGGAGGTTAGGGCAGGTTAATGTTAATTAAAATAATAATTAAAATATTTACTAGTTTAGTTAAATATACATATATATATGTTTCCATAAATACATATGGAAATTATATATATGTATATAAATGTATGAATTTGAGCATTTTTGTATAAGTAATTAAATTTTAAATATATAATTATATGCATAATCAATTATGTATATATGTATATATTTATTTAATCCTGATTTTAATTTTGGTTGAATTATAAAGAGAAATATAAAAGAATTAAAAAGGCTATATAGTCATAATGGAGGATAAATTAAAATATCTCTCCTAATACTCTTAGTATGATTAATTTAATAAAACTATTAATTAAATATCTTTTGAAGATAAAATTTAAACCAGTAGGTTATTCCGCGATTAGAATATAACTGATTGTCGATGCTTCGTTCATTTCAGAATGAGCTCGAATTTATTAACGAAATTTTCTTAACGCATGTCGCAAGAGTGTGCTTGTTAATTAAATTAGTATCTTTTAAAAAAAAAAAAATTTGTTCCATTTTTGCCCTAAATTTTGGGCATGACATTTTGGTATCAGAGCAAGGTTTCCACACTAGGAGCCTTACTCACTTACGTTTCGCCTTAGAATATTTTTTAATTATTTTGTTAATGGAATTCTGAATTTAAATAAATTTAATTCCAAAAGAAATAAATTAATTGTTTTGTCTTATTTTCCTCTTAGGATGCCTCCGTTGACGCGACAAGCTCGCAAGCGCGGACGGGGTCCTAGACGTGAGCGCCTAGCTCGCGATGAGGAAGAGAGGGAGGCTTCGGTTCCAGAGGAGAACCCAGGAGCACCTCCTGAACAGCCAAATGAACCTAACCGTGACCTTCTAGCAGCCATTCAGAATCTTATTGGCATTGTTCAGGAAAGGATTCCAGTAGAGAATCCTCCGGTTAGGAGTCATGACTCTGGGAGTCATAGATCTGTTGATAGAGAACGAAGCAGGAGCCCAGCTCCGATTCGTGTAGAGAGCTAGGGTGGTAATGAGCCAGAGTCAGTGCATATGCCAGGACCACCTCTTGCGGTGGAACCAGTCTATTTTGAGAGAGGTCGTCGAGATCCAGGGGATCTCATCAGGGAGGTCATGCGCCTCCAACCACCATCCTTCGGAGGTTCTACAGATGGAGTAGAGGCCGAGGCATGGCTTCTGAGTCTTGAGAGGTTCTTTGCGTTGCGTTCTTATGAGAGCAACTTGAAAGCACGTGTTGCAGTTCATCTTCTGAGAGGGACAGCCTCCACCTGGTGGAGACAGGAAGAGTACAAATGCGGATTAGTTCCTGATACACTCACTTGGGAGATATTCACCGAGAGGTTCCATGAGAGGTACCTATCAGAGCACTTCAGGCAGCGTCGTATAGACGAATTTCATGATCTCCAACAAAAAGGCTTGTCAGTAACCCAGTATGAGAGTAAATTCTTTGAGTTGTTGCCCTATGTAGATTATCTTAAGGATGAGAAACTTCTTGTAAACCGCTTCATCAGGGGATTGAACGCCGGGATAGCCGGGCCTGTTAGGATGTTCGCTCCAGAGAGCCTTCGGGTTGCTGTAGAGAAGGCACTGATTGCCGAGGAAATTCAGGTTAGACCACAGGACAATAGGGATCGGTATCAGAATCGAAATCCCGCACCGCAGACTTATGGATTCCAGAAACCACATTGGAAGGGGAACAACCGAAATTCTCAAGGGTTTTCCAAACCCCCTCCTCCAACACAGACACCACAGAACCAGAAATAGAAGCCTCCACAGTATCAGCAGGGCTCCAAGCCCAAGTAGTGGGAGACTCAGGGACAGAAACGTGATCAGAGAGCACAGGGGCAGTACACACAGCCGGCGGGGACTTAGCAGTCCTCTAGGGGTGGGTACAGCGGATCCAGTAGGACAAGAGGTCAGGGATTTTCTAGGCCTCAGGGTGCCCAGTTCCAGGCACGGGGTGCTTGCTTTACTTGCGGAGCCATGGGGCACTTGGCGAGGGATTTCCCTCAGGGACAGGTAGCAGGGAGTCAGCGGATGGCCGCTTCAGAGCCGACAGTTGGTGATATGGGCAGGTCCCATAGAGTATTCGCAGCGGTTGACAACCGCCAGGCCGATCATCAGGCCACGGTTATCGAATCTTCAGGTATAATCAGAGGTAACAATGTATCTATTTTATTTGATTCAGGAGCTACTGACTCCTTTATATCTCCATTGGTTGTGGAGCGTTGCGGGCTAGTGGCAACTAGGCAGGGTGTCAGTTGGGAAGTGGAATTAGCTTCAGGGGCTAGAGTGTCAGTGGAATCAGAGGTTAGGGCATGTTAGTTGCAGATTGGCAAGACCACCACTGTAGTAGACCTTAGAGTGACTCCACTTGGATCTTATGGAATCGTACTTGGCATGGATTGACTTTATGCCCACAGAGCCAAGATGGATTGCCGCCTGAAAAAGATCGAGTGTGAGGATGATCATGGTTCGCCCATAGTTATCACCGGGATTCAGAGGCCCGTGTCTCTTCGTATGATCTCCGCAATGCAGCTCAAGCGGAGCATGCGGAAGGGATGCCAGCTTTTTGCTATCACTATCAGTGACAGAGGAGAAGAGGAGGAAAAAGAAACATCGCTCGATGACCATCCTATCCTTCAGGGATATTCAGATGTATTTCCTTCAGAGTTACCGGGAATGCCTCCCCGCAGAGAGATTGATTTTCATATAGACCTAGTACCAGGAGCCGAGCCAGTTTCCAGAGCACCTTATAGAATGACCACAAATGAGCTTAATGAACTTAAAATTCAGCTTGAGGAACTTCTTGAGAAGGGTCATATCCGTCCTAGCGTATCCCCGTGGGGTGCACCAGTTATCTTCGTTAAGAAGAAGGATGGATCTCTCCAATTGTGTGTGGATTATCGGCAGCTAAATAAAGTAACCATCAAGAACCGATATCCTTTGCCTAGAATTGATGATTTATTTGACCAGCTTCAGGGTGCCAAAGTCTTTTCCAAAATAGATCTGAAGTCAGGATACCATCAGTTGAGAATAGTGGAAAGTGATATCCACAAGACCGCATTTCGCACTAGATATGGTCACTATGAGTTTACCGTAGTCCCCTTTGGACTTACAAATGCCCCAGCAGTTTTTATGAGTCTCATGAATGGGGTGTTTCGTACCTTTTTGGACCGTTTTGTTATTGTGTTCCTCGATGATATATTGATATATTCTCGGGATGAGAAGGAGCATGAGGAGCACCTGAAACAGGTATTGCAATGTTTGCGAGATAACCAGTTGTTTGGCAGCCTATCGAAGTGTGCTTTCTTTCGATCTGAGGTCAAGTACCTTGGACACGTTATTTCTGGTGATGGGATCTCAGTTGACCCATCAAAGATTAGGGCTATTATGGATTGGCCAGCGCCTACCAGTGTGATAGAGGTCAGGATTTTTATGGGTTTAGCAGGATATTACCGACGTTTTGTCGAAGGTTTCTCCAGAGTCGCACACCCTATTACCTCTCTTCAGCGTAAAGGGAAGAAATTTTGAGTGGACAGAGAAGTGCGAGAAGGCCTTTCAGGAACTCAAGAAGGCACTTACTAGCGCTCCTATCCTTGTTGTACCAGATCCTTCAGCTGATTTCATGGTTTGTACCGATGCTTCCTTAAAGGGTTTAGGGGCAGTTCTTATGCAAGGTGGTAGGGCCATAGCTTTCGAGTCTAGGAAACTTAAGACTCATGAACTTAATTATCCCACTCACGACCTTGAGCTCGCAGCAGTAGTGCATGCACTTGTGAGGTGGAGACACTTCCTTTTAGGACATCACTTTGAGTTGCATTCAGATCATCAGAGTCTTCAGTACATCTTCACTCAGCCAAACCTTAATGCGCGTCAGAGGAGATGGATGGAGTTTTTGTGCGAATATGATTTTGACGTTCACTACATCAAGGGAAAGGAAAATGTAGTTGCAGATGCCTTGAGTAGGAGACGTCATGAGGTTTACACCATATCCATGGGCACAGACTTGAGGGACCGTATACTTCGGCACTTGTCAGAGGATGGATGGTATGCAGAGGTTTGTCAGGTGTTACGTTCTCAGGTTACTCTAGAAGGGAAATATGTGGATTATTCTTTGGAGTCCGATGGACTATTACGCCACAGAGGGCGCATTTATGTACCTTCCTCCAGAGGGTTGCGAGAGTTCATTGTCTCGGAAGCTCATAGAGCTCCTTATGCTGCGCATCCCGGGGTTAAGAAGTTGCATGCAGACTTGAGGTAGTTGTATCATTGGCCGGGAATGCGGCAGCTCATTGCTGAGATAGTAGCTCGGTGTCTCGAGTGTCAGAGGGTAAAGGCGGAGCACCGCCATCCAGGTGGGTTGCTTCAGTCTCATGCTATACTAGAATGGAAGTGGGA
This sequence comes from Cryptomeria japonica, assembly GCF_030272615.1. Taxonomy (NCBI): domain Eukaryota; kingdom Viridiplantae; phylum Streptophyta; class Pinopsida; order Cupressales; family Cupressaceae; genus Cryptomeria; species Cryptomeria japonica. The sequence continues at coordinate 620,890,475 of NC_081405.1, forward strand.
TACTATATCCATGGATTTCATCATTGGTCTCCCTATGTCTTCTCGTCGCCATGATGCTATCTTGGTGACAGTTGACAAGCTGACCAAGGTAGCTCACTTTTCACCAGTTCGTACTACATTCACAGCTCCAGCAGTAGCACAGGTGTTCTTGCGAGACATTGTTAGGCTTCATGGCGTACCCCGCAAGATTATCTCTGACAGGGATTCTCTTTTTACTTCTACCTTTTGGAAGTCATTACAGGCAGCTATGGGCACTAAGCTCAATTTCAGTACAGCCTATCACCCGGAGACCGATGGTCAGACAGAGAGAGTCAATCAGGTGTTAGAGGATATGCTTCATATGTACGTCATGGATCATCAGACCCGGTGGGAGGAGTATCTTCCCTTAGTGGAGTTTGCCTATAACAATGGGCATCACACTTCTTTGGGGATGCCACCCTACCAGGCATTATACGGCAGGCCTTGTAGGACGCCCTTGAGCTGGGATCGCATAGAGGATAGAGTTGCTATTGGTCCTGAGTTAGTTCGAGATATGGAACAGCAGGTGGATTTGATTAGGCAGCATCTCAGAGAGGCTCAGGATAGACAGAAGAAGTATGCCGATGCAAAGAGGATTGACCGTAGTTACTTGGTTGGAGACAGAGTTTTCTTGAGAGTGCGACCGCATAAGAGTCCGATCCATTACGGAAAGGGTTCTAAGCTCGCACCTCGCTTTGTAGGACCTTTTGAGATTCTGGAGAGGATAGGCCCAGTTGCCTACCGTTTAGCTTTGCCACCTAGCCTGTCACGCATCCACGATGTGTTTCATGTTTCAGTTTTGAGAAAATATAGCTATGATGAGTCTCACCTTTTAGATTGGGATGCCTTGCAGGTGGAGTCGGACGGGCAGCTAGCTTTGGAGCCCATTCGCATTTTGGCACGTCGGACATTGGCCCTTCGAGGTCGAGAGCTGGACCAGGTTAGGGTCCAGTGGGATTGTTATGATGAGGTTACGGCTTCATGGGAGGACGCAGCACGTATGAGATCAGAGTACCCTCACCTCTTTGATGAACTCCAGGAGGAAGTTCATGCCTAGAGGGGGAGGATGTGAGGCCTCACCTCGACTCAGTTTGGCATTCAGTGGATTTTATATTTTAGACTACTATGGATACTTTGTTTTGATGCATTTTGAGACTTAGAACTTATAGGATTTCAGGATATTGGGTAACATTGCTATGAATTGATGTTTTACTTACATGCTTTATGAGATAGAACACTACATGATTATTAGATAGAATGATATTGCAATGATAGATGTCGTTAATGAATTTGCAGGACTTTACTTTGAATATAGAACTATGATGTATGTTTAGTTTATGTGAATTGGGATGAAAAATTGTTTATGTGAATTTGCTTGACAAAAGATGTATTCAATCTGTGCAGATAAAAATTGTATGCAAGTAATGATGTGCATTGTTGTATTATTGAATTATATTTTATATGAATATTTGGGAGTACTAATGTGTAAATTGAGATGCGCAGGAAATTTACCATGTGACCATGGAAAATTACGGAGAATCAAACCTAGACTTATGTATGTTCGTAAAGCTAGGGTTTGTCTATTTGGAGAGACAACACTCCGTTTGTGTTGTATTTTAATTTGTATCAGTATATGTGGCATGAGTGTTAGGTGTTATTTAAAATTTATTGTGTAAAAACCTCAAGAGACAATTTTATGTTTATTTTCGCAAAAGTATTTTATTAATGTCACTTGACACATGTGTGGATTTAAATTTAAATATTTTATCTTGTCTCTTGATGGGAAAGTGTTAATTATTATTAATTTTAAATAAAATAATGTGTTGTCAAAAAGATATTTTGAGAATATAATATTTGGAGTGGTCAACTTATGTTTGACCCGAAAATAAACTTCAGAGGGGTTTAAAATGGGTTAAATGAACACCTAGGGGTAGTTTATTAGGGTTTCCTGAAGCCCATAAGGTATACCTAGGGGTTAGGGGTAATTTTAGGCAAGTTTCTACTTTATAATGATCTTTTTAACGCTTTAAAAATTGGTTTTTTTGGGTTGAGCGAAAATGGAAAATTGAAGTGAAATCAAATCAAGATTTTCCCTCTTGGAAGGAAAGTCTTTTTGGCATTTTTGCTTTCTTCCTTCTTTTTGTTGATTTTTTTTTAGAATCCTGTGAGAACTCAGAGAGTGAGCTTCTTAAGGAAGATTTTTGGGGATAGCTGGTTAATCACCCACTCTCCATTTTTGGAGACAAAAGAAAATTTGGAAGAAAAATAATGTTATGGGATATAAAGAAATTGATTAAGAAAAAAATAAAGAATTGTGGATTGGGCAGCTCTTCTTCAGATATCATTATAACCTTTGGGCAGAATAAGGTTGGTTTCATTTTTACTTCTAATGTCTAGTTTTGTTTATTTCTGAAAGTTGTTGAATAAGAAAATCTGTATCCTTGAAAATGAATGTTTGAAAATCTTTTGGTTTTGTTTTTTTGTGAATAAATGTGTTTTGGGAGTTTTTCTCAAGATCTCTTTCTCTTGGGAGAGAAGAGGATCTTGAGGGTGGTAGCAGTGACAGCCCTCGAGTGAGAGACTCTCTTTTGAGAGCGATCACAAGGGATCTTTGTGTGACCCTTGCTGCATGGCCTGTTTGTGCAATGGGGGTCATAAGGAGGGTTATAAGGCTAGAATGCCTTTGGGGGGCATAAGGATTATGGGGTTGAGATTCTTGATATTTTATTTGTGCCATGAGGTGGCTTCTTGTTATATTATACTTGCAGATTCTCCTCAGGGTATTTGGTCCACTACCACCCTTTGAAAATATTCACCACCAGAGTGTGGTGCTGTGAAAGCCAGGTTGGGAATGTGTCTGGAATATCTGTGTGCATTGCTTCTATGTGTTTGCCTGATTGTTACCCATCTAGGAATTGGTTCTCCAAGCTCGGGGGGTGGCTACCAGTTAGCCTAGGCTGGGAGGTGAGCACTCCGTGGTCAGTTTTGTGTTTTTTTTTATTATGCAGGAAATTCAGAGGAAAGAGGATAGGATTCATGGAAGATATTCAGAAGATTGTTTTTGAAGATATTTGAAATTCAGTTGCAGATGTTGATTTAAAGTTGTTGTAAATAAATGCCTTATTCAAGAGAAAGGAGAAGGAAGTTGTAATTTTGTAATAATAGACTTGAAGACTTATTGTTGTGACTGTTCAGAGAAAACATTCTGTAAATTTGGTAGTAGATCTTAGAGATGTTTTAAAGAAAGAAAAGCTGGTTATTTCTACTTCTGGTTTTTAAAAAAAAAAGAAGGTTAAATTGTGTTGCATGTAAAAAGCTTCTTGTATTATGGAAAGAGATAAAAGATTTGTTCTCCGATTAGACTTTAATTATATTTCACTTTTGGCAAATAAAAGATTTTTGTTGTTGAAAGATTTCTATGTAATTTTAACAAGAAATAGATTTATGAAATATTAGATTTGTGGAGAAAAATCAATGAAAGATTTCCTTTTAATTTAGGAAAATATTTTGTAATCCTTTAAAAGTATTCAATATTGTATTTTGGGATTAGCATTGTTTTAAAAGCTCAATGATTTTATATAAACAAATATATATACTTTTAATTCTGAATTAACTTCATATTCTTTCCCTTTACTATATTAGTTTAATTGTAGCAAGTAAAATTCTTTTTAAAAAAAATATATATATATAAATGTTATATTGAATTTAGGTTTATCTTCTTATCTTTGTTATTTTAATTTGTAATTGCCAATATATATATATATATATATATATATATATATAAATATTTATATATATATATATATATTTATATATTTATATGTTTTATTTTTTAAAAAAAAAATTTTTTTTAAAAAATTAAAACGAAGTTTAGGGGTCCCCGCGGGCTCCTCTGTGCATACGCACAGTGGACGACCGCGTGGCGCCCACTATGTGCATGCACAGTGGAGCCGCTTGCGGCTCCCACTGTGTGGGCACACAGTGGACGGCCGCAGCCGCCACTGTGTGGCCACACAGTGGTGCCGCCAGCGGCGCCCACTGTGTGGGCACACAGTGGAGCCGCGGCGCCCACTGTGCGCTCACACAGTGGCGCGCATGCAGTCGGACCTGTTTTGTTCCTCCGTGACCTGCATTAAAATATACATGGAAATCATGGTCGTCAAGGGCTTCGGCCGGCCATGAAGTTTAAGAGTAAAAAAAAAATATAATAATATATAGGGTTTAAAACCCTAACCGAGTGGAGGTTAGGGCAGGTTAATGTTAATTAAAATAATAATTAAAATATTTACCAGTTTAGTTAAATATACATATATATATGTTTCCATAAATACATATGGAAATTATATATATGTATATAAATGTATGAATTTGAGCATTTTTGTATAAGTAATTAAATTTTAAATATATAATTATATGCATAATCAATTATGTATATATGTATATATTTATTTAATCCTGATTTTAATTTTGGTTGAATTATAAAGAGAAATATAAAAGAATTAAAAAGGCTATATAGTCATAATGGAGGATAAATTAAAATATCTCTCCTAATACTCTTAGTATGATTAATTTAATAAAACTATTAATTAAATATCTTTTGGAGATAAAATTTAAACCAGTAGGTTATTCCGCGATTAGAATATAACTGATTGTCGATGCTTCGTTCGTTTCAGAATGAGCTCGAATTTATGAACGAAATTTTCTTAACGCATGTCGCAAGAGTGTGCTTGTTAATTAAATTAGTATCTTTTAAAAAAAAAAAAAATTGTTCCGTTTTTGCCCTAAATTTTGGGCATGACAGATGTCCTGATAGACATGCAAGATTGAAAGAGGAAGCTAAACGAACATATAATCCTAACCCTAAATATCAAAGATAAAAATTTAAGAAGAATAGAGATAAATCATGTTACTATGTTGATGAAGGAGTTACAAATGATTTTGAGGATGAACCAAAAGACAATGGATGGGAATTTGTTGCAATAAAAGAAGACCAACCAACACCTACTATCCCACTGGTAGAATAGGCCCTAGCAGCTAAAATTGGAGAAAATGATGAATGGATCATTGATAGTGGATGTTCACATAATATTATTGGTGATAAAAGTAAATTCTTATCTTTTTAGGAATATAATTGAGGTGTAGTAAGATTTGGTGATGATAAAGCTTGTTTGATCAAAGGAAAAGGAACTAAATCTTTGGATGGTAAGCACAACACTGACAATGCTTATTATGTTGAAGGTTTGAAGCATAATCTTTTGAGTGTTGGGCAATTAGTTGAAAATGGATTTCAGTTATAATTCAAGAATGGTAAATGAAAAATCATGAATAGAACTGGATTGGAGATTGCAACTGGTAATCAGAATAAAGGTAATATCTTTCATCTGAATAATAGTGATAAGACATGTTTGATTGTACATATTGATGAAATTTGGTTATGACATAAGAGACTCTGTCATATCAATTTTGATTGCATTGTAAAGATTAGTTCAACTAAGGCAGTAAGAGATTTACCTAAGATTATAAAACCTCATAATCCAGTATGTAAGGAATGTCAAATGGGAAAGCAAGTTAGAACAACCTTTAAGACTATTTTTGAGAAATCCAATAATGTTCTTGATTTAATCCATATTGACTTGTGTTCTCTGACAAGATCAAGAAGTCTATAGGGAGATAGATATTTTATGCTAATTATTGATGATTATTCTAGAATGTGTTGGGTTACTTTTCTTGGGGAGAAATCAAAAGCTTTTGGAAAATTCAAGTTATATAAGGCAATGGTAGAGAATGAAACTAGTAAGAATATCAAATATTTGTGATCTGATCAAGGAAGATAATTTACATTTAAAAAATTTAATACATTCTATGAAGTGAATGGAATTAAAAGACAACTATCAATGACCTGGACACCTCAGCAAAATGGAATTGTGGAAAGGAAAAATGGAACTATTCTAGAAGCAGCTAGAAGCATGATATTAGAAGCAAATCTACCTCTTGTGTACTGGAAAGAAGCAGTAAACACAACTATTTATACTTTCAATGGAGTTCACATCAAAGGTGAAACAAGTAAGACCCCTTATGAACTATGCTTTGGTAAAACTCCTACTCTTAAATACTTCAAAATTTTTGGAAGCAAATGCTATATTAGGACAGATGAGTATGTTGGTAAATTTGATCCTAGAAGTGATGAAGGAATATTTCTTGGTTATTCATCTAAAACTAAGACATATAGATGTTTTACTAAAAGATTACAAAAGATCATTGAAAGTGCTAATGTGAAGATAAATGAACACTTTAGAGGAAATTCAAGGTCTGTAGATTCTGAACTGATAGTTGAGATGATCATAAATGAGCCAATATAGAGTGCACTGGTACAGAATGTGGATCTAGTCACACCGGCATCATCAGAGAGTTCCACAGTGACTGAAGAATAATAGCATGTGAATAAACCCAGGTATGTAAGACTTAATCACTTAGAAAATTAGATAATTGGGAATAAGTATCAAAGTGTTATAAAAAGTGGAAGACTTGAAAATGAAGAGGTATGCTTAATTTCTCAAATTGAACCAGCATATTTTATTGAAGCATGTCAAGATGAACATTGGATAAAAGTAATGGAAGATGAATTAAAACAAATTGAAAAGAACAATACATGGACATTAATTCCTCGGCATAAAGACAAAAAATGTAACTAGAACTAAATGGGTATTCAAAAATAAACTTAATGAAGATGGTGAGGTAATCAAGAACAAAGCAAGATTAGTTTATAAAGGTTATTCACATAAGGAAGGAATTGATTATAATGAAACCTTTGCACCAATAGCTAGAATTAAGGTAGTTTGATTATTTCTTCCATGTGTAGCTCATAAGAACTATAAAGATATCAGATGGATGTAAAATGTGCATTTCTGAATGGTGATCTTGAAGAGGAAGTTTATATTGAACAACCTGATGGATTTTCATTGAAAAATGCAAAAGATATGGTTTGTAGATTAACGAAAGCTTTGTATGGATTGAAACAAGCTCCTAGAGCTTGGTATTCTAGATTGGACAAATATCTTTTGAATCTTGGTTACACTAAAGGTAATGCTAACAACAACTTATATTACAAAGTGACTAATGATGGCATCTTGGTTATTGAAGTTTTTAATGATGATATCATTTTTGGAGAAGAAGATGGATTGTGTAAGGACTTTGCTAACAATATGCATGAAGAATTTGAAATGTCTATGATTGAGGAGGTAAAATTCTTTTTAGGATTGCAGATTTCACAAACTAATAAAGGTATATTCATATGTCAAACAAAACACTTGAAGGAACTATTGAAGAAATTTGGTATGGAAAACTCTAAACCGATAAGTACTCCTATGACTACAACTGATAAATTGACATTGAAGGATGATTTAGCTCCTATTAATACAACAAGATACAAATATGATTGGAGGTTTACTATATTTGACATAAACTAGACCCGTTATGATGAATGCAGTATGTATTGTTTCAATATTTCAGAGTAATCCTAAAGAAAGTCATGAATCAACAGTAAAAAGGATTTTCCAGTATCTGCAAGGTACAACAAATCTTGGTTTATGGTATCCTAAAGATGAAAATTTTCATATATGTGCATACACAGATGCAAATTGGGTAAGAGATGTAGATGATAGAGTACCATTGGCGGTGCATTCTTTCTTGGTAGTAGATTGATTTCATGGATAAGCAAGAAGCAAAGTTGTACATCATTATCATTAGTAGAATCAGAATATGTTGCAGCAACAACTAATTGTACTCAGGTATTATGGATTAAGGAAATGTTGAAGGAAATAAAGGTAAAATGCAAAGAACCTATAATCATTTATTGTAACAATTCAGCAGTAATTGATATATCATAGAATCTGATATTTCACTTTAAGACTAAACATGTTTCTATCAAATATAATTTTCTGAAAGAGAATGTTGAAGCAAAAGAGGTAAGATTGGTTTATGTGAATACTAAAGAGAAGATTGCAGATATCTTTACAAAGCCTTTGCTTAAGGAAACCTTTGAATATCTTAGAGAGTAGCTAGGAGTAATAACCTCACCAACAGAGACTTAGATGATTAAATATTGGCATCAAACCAGCAGAAACTAACAGAGAAATCTTTTTTCGGCTTTGATGGAGGAGAGCTACTTCTCAAGGGTAGTAGTTGGTTGTGTAGACACTCAAAATTGTCATGTCTAATTAAAAAAATATTTTATTTATTTAATTATCTAAGCCTAATTCTTCTATTAATTAAATAAATCCTTATTTATTTAATTAATTCATTTATCCTCTTCTAGCCTTATTTCTCATTTAAATAAATACATTTATTTATTTAAATTATCCCTTTCCTAAATTAAATAAATATTTTTATTTATTTAATTATCTTATTCTTCTATTAATTAAATAAATCTTTATTTATTTAATTAATTCATTATCTTTTTCTACACATGACACATGTCATTCATCTCTTAATTCATACACTACCTACCTTTTTCATTATTTTATTATTTCCTTTACCTACCCTCTAATCCTAGCCGACCTCTCTTTTTACACCTCTCAATCTTAACCCTCCATTTCTTATTGTGTCTTCTATATAAGGAGATGCTTCCTTCATTGTCAAACCCTAATGACTAATGACTAATCTTGAAGACTTGGCTACACTACAATCCTACTTGCAACCACATTCCGTTCTTTGTTGAGCTCTTGTGCATACAAAAATCTGAGAGCAAATATATCAAGCAAGATCAATGGAGATAGGAAGAATGGAGATCAAAACCCTATTGGATATGTGATGGTATAATCTTTGTGATTTTGAGTTATTTGCATTGTCTTAGGTAATCTTCATATGTTATGGTGGATCTTTGTTCATTGTTAGGCTAGGGTTTAGTGGTTGAATTCATTTAGCCTTTAAATATTGTTATTATTGTATCCATTTTCACCATATACATTTTGGTACGACTGGTGGGACTCTTGTCCCTTTGCATTTAACATTTTTGTTGCAGATTTTGCATTTTTGAAGTTGCAGATCGGACAATTTTCGATGACATTTTAGGTTTTTCCGCGTCTATGAGCGTTCGGATCGCGTTTTTGTGTTTCAGAAGCGTCTGCAATATTGTGAATCGTGTCTGTGTTTTTGTCAGAATTTATTTTGCAGGTTTTTGGAGCTGCGTCTGTGAATTGAAAACGCGTCTGTGTCGAATCTTCCCGCGTCTGTGTTCGGAAAAATGTCTGCGTTCTGTGAGCGTGTCTGTGCATCACAGAACCGCGTCTGTGTCATACAAACGCGTTTGTGTCTGGTATAACTGCGTCTGTGCTTTCTGTTTTGCAATTTTCAAATTTTTCTTTGATTCGGGTTTTTGGATTTTATGCTTAGGGTTTCAGATCTGGTTTATTTTCAGCTAACCCTTGCAGATCTAGCTAACTAAGTTTATGCAGCTTGCTTTGGAGGCAAAAAACGTTTTTGTTGAAGGCCCCTTTTTCACAAAGTCTTTTGGGTTTTCTAAAATTTACCTAACTTGTGTTCTTGCAGGAAGGGGTTATCATTTGAAACAACCCAAACTACTAACAATTTTGTTGCAAGGCCTTTGCTAGGGTTTTGTAATTTTGTTGTGTGCCTTGTTTTCATAGATTAGCAAACACTTCCATTGGTGCACTAAAATTGAATCATTGTCTTTTGTGTCTTGAGAAATAGGCTCTTTTTGTTTAAATCTTTAGAGGGCCTGTCTTCCCCTGTGGTCATTAGGACTACTAGTGAGAAGAGAACGACCCAAGTGGTAGCGAGGAAAACCCACCTCATCCAAACCACTATAATCAAATGTATTCATGGTGAAAACTATGAATAACGTGTGCTGATTAGTTCATACCGACACTATGTCTCCCCATAAACCTGTTTGATCAAATTTATTTGATCATTTGTAGGGCGTAACCCCTACCGGCTGGGAGCCTTCTGTATTTATAGAGCTGAAAGTGCCGCATGTATGGCCACATGAGCGGATGCCCTTACTAGCACCTTTTTGTTTTAGAAGCCCAAATCCTTCTAGTTGTTGAGGTAGGAGGTCGGACCTCTGGTAGCGGCCCACACACATACGGTTCTTAGTAGAGATACAAAGTTCGCCATGGGGAGTTTTCATGGGGACTGATGCTTGGCTGACCCGAGAAGTGAGTGCCGAGGGTGGAGCCAGTGAGGTCAAGCATCTAAGTATCCGCTCTGAATAGCGTAGCCTCAGGGGTAAAACCCTATGTGGGATCAACAACTATTGTCTTGGCCAGCCCTAAGATTTGTGCTTGTCTTATTCTAAACACTCAAACATTCAAGACTAAACAACAAAACATTGTGTCTTTTGTGTCTTCAAGTGTATGCAAAACTTTTTACATCAAACAACACACTTTTGGAGTCTAGACAGTTTGCAAACATTTAGTCATCAACATTGTGTCCTCTTGTCACGAAAAATAGTCAAACAGTCGGATTTGGTCACAACAAAACAATTTCACAGATTGAAAAAATTGCATGAAGTTTATAGAAATGCGTCTGTGTCTGTTTTAACCGTGTCTGCATAATCTAAGCGCGTCTGTGAAGGGAAGAATAGTGTCTGTGTTTTTATCAATGTCTGTGTCCAATAGAGAAGCGTCTGTGTCTGGGAATCGCGTCTGTAAAGCATACAGAGGCATCTGTGTCAGGAATTGAAAACTTTAACAGTCCAGCAAACAAAGAAAATTAGTTTCAGAATACTTGAGCTTCCTAGGTTGTCTCTTCAGGTTTCATCTAGCATTCAACCTGTCCTAAGGTCTCATACAGTCCATCATTTCTTTACATCTCATTTTACATTCACAATTGTCTAAACTTGAGTCAAAAGGTCACTTGCTTGTCCTCACTATACTCTTTCAACACACTACATACAACTACACTTTGCTAAGTGGTCCCTCATCAAGGTTTCTTACCTTTGGGTCTCATTTAGTCTTACTTAGAGTCAAGGTCAACTTACCACATCAAGAGAAACTATCCTCTCTTTGGAAGTCACACCTACTCTACTACATACATACTTGGTCTTACACTTTGGACATTGCAAGTACACTTCAGACTCATTTACATTCCATACAACTCTTGGTCTTCCATACTCTTTTCACTTTTCATCTAGTCTCTCACATCTTTGTCAAACACCTAGTTCATGGTTGAAACCCGCCTTCAAAAATCTAGGAGAATAGCTAAAGAAGCTCAAGAGTCCGCAAACATGAGTTCTTATGAGTATGACAATGATTTATTCTACAATCCTGAGCACACTACATTACCAGACATGAATGTTTATAGAAACAATTCAAATGTGGAAAGCGCAAATACTATAAACAACAATGCTACACACAATGACAATGTTGACAACTCTTCAATACTATCAGCGGACATAGAAGAATCCATAATGAATCCTCATTTCAATAGATTGGTTGAAGAGATAATGAGGAAAGATCGTCAGTACTTTTTACACATGATGGCACAAAGTGGAGCTAAAATACCGCATGATTTTGACTTATCTCAACTTATGGAAAGTCGACCCTCACAACAAACTCAACCCAACATGGATCAAAGGAGACCAAATAGTGGAGGAAATAGAGGACCGAATAATATGATGCTTGAGTCACCATCAGTTTTGCTTCAAAAACCAGCAATCCCACATACACAAGCTCAAATGTATGATACTTACACTCAAAGACCATCATGGAGGCCTTATGCAGACAAATATGCACAATTACATGCTCAAGGTATGGATCAATCAAAACAAGTGGATACTCAAAGACATCCTCAAAATTTTGACACAAGGAGACCTCATGTCAAAATTGGGGGCAACACAATGGAAAATGAAATGCCTATTGAGTATGGTATATATGCACAAAACAGATATGGGGTCCCTCAACATGAAGTTATGCCAAGTGCTCCATATATGCCGCAACAATATAGACCTCCATATGGACATGTCTACGATCAGTATCATCCATACATGCAACAAGCTCCTCCTCAAATGGGTGTTTCAAACATGGGGTATGCTACAAGAAATCAATCTCCTCCCAAGAATAATTTGGAACAACAAATTAGAGATCTACAAAAGAAGATGGAGGACATGAGTACATCAAAAACAACATACACTATGAGAGATATATGTCCTTATCCCTTTGATAAGAGCATTCCAATGCCCCCATTTCCTGCACACTTTGTGACGCCAAAATTTGACAAATATAGAGGGAGAGGAGACCCCAAGGCACACATAAGACAATTCTTCACAGCCTGCATTGAGGTAGCGGCAGAAGAAACATACTTGATGAGGTTGTTTCCACAAAGCTTAGGCGATCCAGCTATGGAATGGTTTTCTCAATTACCTCCCGGTATTAAGTCATGGGGTGACTTGGCAGAGGCATTCATTCAACATTTCTCCTACAACATAGAAACAGATGTCTCAGTTACTACCTTGTGCAATACTAAACAAAAGGAAGGAGAATCTTTTGCAACATTTTTACAAAGATGGAGAAATTTAGCTAGCAGATGCTCTTGCGAAATTCCACAGAAACAAATGGTAGAAATGTTCACTCAAAACGTTAATAAGGCTATTGGCTATGATCTCAGGAAAGCTTGTTTGTCTACATTCAAGGATGTTATTGAAAAGGGCCTAGCAACAGAAAGAGTCTTAATTGAACAAGGAGTCATTAAGATATTCAAAGAAAACAAAGATGACTTTAAAGGAAAAGACAAGCCAAGATTTTGGAATAAGAACAAGAATACAGTTAATGATGGTGTTGTTGATGCCAATACGATGCGACCCAAATTCATCTTTTCGGGATCAAGTTCTACAAACAATCAAGTGAATACTCAAACAACTTCTAGACCACAAAGGAAGTACACTCCATTGGGAGAACCACTTGAATCAGTATTCAAAAAGCTTGTGGCAAACAAAGTGATCACAGTTCTAGATTTTCCTCCATATGAACCAAAGGTCAAACCAAATTGGTGGAATGATGATGAGTATTGTGAGTTTCATAAGAGCAAGGGTCACAAGACAGGTAATTGCCATCGATTGAAGAACATTGTGCAAGATCTCATTGATAGAGGCAACATTGAGATTGAGGGACATTCATCTAATCAAGAACATGAGGTGTTTAAGGAACCATTCACAAAACATGACAAAGGAAAAGGCAAAGTCACAGATGATCAAGCCAATTACACTAGAGCACCTTACAATTATGATTCTACTATCAATCACATCTCAATGGACAATCATATCTCTACTATTACTATCAAGAACAAAAATCCTGAGAATCCTTCTCAGAGACCCAAGATTGTCCTAAAAGGTGTGGGATCTTCTTCTGAGCATACCTCTGAATGTCATGTTACAACTCGTCGAGGTAAAATCACGTTGCCAGGTGCCTCCACTAAGAATACCAATCCTTAATCAACCAAGCCTGAGTACGACCTTGTAGAACAGTTAGGGAAGACACCCACGCTCATCTCTATTCTTGAGCTCTTACGCATATCCCCCGCTCATAAAGCTATCCTTGACAAAATCTTGAGAGACACTACCGTTCCTACTGATCTAAACATGGACCAGTTTCAAGCCATGGTGGGATACCTTTCCATTCCACATTCCCTTACGTTCACAGAAGCTGATGACGCCTCCATAAGTCAGCCACATAATGCACCTTTACACGTTGAAGCCTTCATTCACAAACATCGAATAAAGCAAGTCGTGATAGATGGAGGAGCAGGTCTAAACATTTGTACATTGAGCACCATTAAACAATTGGGATATTCTGACAAGGCTGTGAATTCTACAAACCAAATTACCATCAAGGCATATGATGATGAAGAGCGCTCATCCAAGGGCACAATCACCTTACCTCTAAGAATTGGGCTAGTCACAAAGGATGTGGTTTGTCAAGTCCTAGACCTTGATCTCACATACAACATATTACTAGGACGTCCTTGGATTCATGAGATGAACGCAGTACCATCTACATATCATCGATGTATCAAGTTTCCACACAATGGAGTTGAAGTGACCATCAAAGCGGATCCAAATCCATTCATATATTGCAACAATCTGTGACCTCGATCAAAAATAACAATCCCAGTCAATCAAGAAGCTATTCCTTCATCGGCATATGTGGATCCAAAATCCTTGAAAGCTTCTACAACCAAACAAGCAAAGATCAAGGAAAAATTCAAGTTTAAAGACATGGGATGTGGTGAGTATATCTTTCATGTTGATCAACTCCCACTATCTGCTAAGGTATTCAGTCAACAAGAACAATCTACAAACAATTTACAAGGAATTGGGTGTGAACCACCTAGTGTTGTGTCTACTAAGTCTGAATGCAAATCTCCTCTAGTGGTGCAAGCATCTCTTGATATCAATAGTCCTAAGAGTGGTTCCAACAAAGAATCTATTGAGCATATCACCAACCCTCTTGAGAACTCACATAGCCTTACCATATCATCCACTCATTCCATTTCCACTCCACTTCCAAACTTGGATCAACAAGAATTACAAAAGCCCTTACTCATTGGGGATAAAAAATCAAGCTTTGAAAAGAAAAAACTAAAAGTCAAAAATAAAGAAAAGTCCTTTAGTCCAAATCAAAATCAAAAGCTATTGGACTCTACAAAAATCAAATTCAAGGATAAAAATCCTATGAAAGAAAAAGAGAAAGAGTTGATCTCCCCTAATATCAAAATAACTGGGGGCAAAAGTTCTAAAATTTCAAGTCAAAAAGCATACTTGTTGATCCTAAGTCTCCATCATGCTATCCTACTTTCACTTCTTTTCGCAATCATAAGCCTTCATAACTCATCCACTTGTTCCACACATCCTTTTCCTTCTGGTGATACATCATGGACCTTTAATGGAGCTTCCTCAAAGGACTTTGCTATCAGTGATGCCCAAACTTCTTTAGGTGACACGCATATGGGCTTGTGTAGTCCACACACTAGTAATTCTATCTCAGTTCCTTTATCAAGGAAGACAGTCACTCAAGCTACACATCATTCAGTCAAGGAACGATGCAGTTACAATCACAAAGTCAAGCCTCACGCATTTGAGGTAGGTGACTTAGTACTCAGAGAGAACCCCAAGAATCAGCAAGACAGAGATAAGAAGGGCAAGTTCGAACCAAACTGGCTTGGTCCTTACATCATCACAGCGGTATATGGATCTGGGGCATATCAGCTCTCAACTACAGAAGGTGAACCCTTGGAGGATCCTATCAACAGCATGCACCTTCGCAGGTTCTACACATAAGCTCTTCGGAACATCCTAATTCAAAAATACAAAAAAAAATTATAAAACAAAAAAATCGTCACTTGGTGAAAACCTGGCAAGCAGGCGCCTTGTGACAACAAAAAAATTGAAAAATCGAAAAAAAAAAGTAAAGAGAAATAATTTCGTCCAATGGCAAAAACCACTTCGGTGGTGCCCTGGGCAAGTACCATGGTGAAAACTGGGTCACCAGCGCCATGCATAGAGACTTTTCTCCTCCCACCTTCAGGATTCTCTTTCATCCTTTCACTTTGCACACACTCACATCCTATTCATTCATAATAAACTTACCCATTCCCATCATGGCTTGTTATTGATCTACCCAAGATTGGTTAGCCATTCATAATAAACCTCCCTTTCCATTCATAATAAATCAGATCCTATCTGTGGCTAAGGCAAAATCCTACGTCTAGTGATGGGTGTGGAATTGAGAACATCACATGTTTTGAGGAGTACAGTTTCTTCCAGCTTCCTTCAGTCTATCTGCGCACAATCCACAATAAAGCAGCATTTGCATCATAGATCCGCAATAAAATTCCATCTTCTCCGCAATAAAGTATCAGTTTCATGGATTCAGTCAGTTTCAAATGAGACACAGCAGCAACAATGAGCTTCAACAAAATCAAATCTTTCAACAGACTCAGACAACATTATGGTTCAGTGCTATCTATCCTTTCTGTGAAAGTGAACATTGTGACCACAATCAAATAAGACTTATATAGGTGACAAAAGACACTAAACTTGAGGACTACAGTGGATGTTGGTGTCGAGTCTTGGTTTTCTTTTGATTTTATCTTTTGGTGACATGTCTTTTAGCTTTTCCAGGATGTCTCTGACTAGAGATTCTATCTCCAGGATGTCTTTGACTAGAAAGGCGAGGATGGGGTATCGTCACCTATTTGCATTTGCTGTCTGTGGATTGTCTTTTAGTAATGCTATGACTTGTCCAAGGATATGAGGACACTGTGAGTCTAGTATGAACTGGGGCATTCCTTGTTTGTGACTATCTTACCTCCATGCAAACGGGTACAATGACTTTCTGGGTCAAACATATGCCTCGATTTTCATAACCTACTTGCCATAATAAAGCTCAATGATGATAATGCACAAGAAGCTCTTTCACGTTCATATCTTCTGTCTTCCATCCCCCTTTCTTGATTGACTTCCATTTTCCTTCTCGAGTCCGCGTAGCCCGCTATCACATGACTGAGTATAATGACACACCAAAAACATTTGCATTTCATATAGTTACACCTACATCACCACATATAAGCATTTCATACATACATATAGATATCACAATTGCATCACATCCTGCACACAACACTTGTTAGCACAATTTACATTTGCATTATCATATTCATTTGCATTACATACATTCACATTTGCATCATGCATCACATATACAACATAAAAGAACAAAAATATATTGCATTGCATCATATAAGCATCCATATCATAAAACATGTATCACATAAGAACATTTCATCACATAAGGTACACATGCATATAGCTACCGCAAAAATGATGAATCATCTCTCATATATAATCAAATGTGTCATGATACAATGATGTCAAAAGAATCATATGGCTACAAAATCACCCGTAGGTGTCTACAATACAAAAATGGTACATATACTGATACAAAGGGGAGCCCTCTATGGCTATGATGAACTCCCTCCCTCAGAGCCGCCTGGCCTCAACGGACGCTGAGCTATAGATGGACCCGCTCCAGGATCCCCCTGCCTGTCTGGTGGTGGTGGAGGACCCATAACCCCACCACTAGATGCCTGCCTCCTCCGACTCCCTCCCGTAGCCATCGCTGTCCGTGATGGTCTATGGAAGCTCCTCGCCCGCTGATCCGCTGGCACTGCACCATAGTACAGGTCTCTCCAGTAGCCAATCTCCTCACCGGCTCGCAGCACATATGTGTAGCCTACTCCTGCGTCCTCTGTCGCCTGCCTCCCTGCCCTCAGAGCTGTCTCAGCCTCAGTATATCATTGAATGGCCTGATCCTGAGGCGATCCCTCTCCCGCTCCAACTCTTGGATCTCATCTGCCTGGCCCTGGCAGATCTCTCTCAGCTCTAACAGCTCATCCTCCTCAAGATCTCCACCCTCAGCCTCTGCCTGTGGCTCTCCCTCTACAGGTGCCTATATCTATGCCTCCCCCTGTACCTGTCTAGGTGCCTGAACCGATGCCTGTCTCTGTACATGTCTGGGTGCCTTCACCTATCTCTGTACCTGTGCCTGTACTAGCACCTGTCTCTGCACCTGTCCCTGCCTCTGTCCCTGTGTTGCTGTTACCTGCAGGGGCAATCCACCTCACCCCCTCACTACCTGGGCTGGTCCCTCCTGTCCTCCCTCCCTCCGAGGTGCCACTCTCCTCTCTCCCACTACTCCCCTCCACCTCCGTCGGCCCCTACCTCCATCCCCTCCATCATCATCATCATCATCCCCTCCAACCTCCCCCTCCAGCAGCTCTCCCGGATCTGTCAATCGCAGAAATGGATGCTTTGCCCAATATGCAGCGTACTCTGCATCCATACCTGCATCCTCAACCTCTGGCCACATATCCCAGGGTAATGGCATCATCTCTATCAGCTTTGTGATGGCTTGATCATATGATAATAATGGCTCGAACTGTGCCTGATCCCTGACTATACGGGCATACATACCCGAGCCTCGCGGCATCCTCTGGATCCGGCCGAACTGTCTGCCTACCCTGTCAACCAGCTATCTCTCCAAAATGTAGGGCGTCCACCCAATCAGATATCTACTCCTGAATGTATATGGCAGCTCCACTGCGTCATCCTCCCACTCCTCGCACCCCAGGTACGGCCTCCAGATGACTGTGTCAATATCATCTATAACACGCCTCCAGTGCTCTAGCTGGCCAATCCGAGGCTGTGACGTAATCATATCATAGAGGTGTACAAAGCTCCGTCCATGCCCTCTACCTCTGAAGTGAATCGGTCGTGTGATAGGAAGGTGCTCATATGCCCACACCTGTAGGAGTGTCACTCCACAGCCCAGTCCCACTGATCTGTGATAAACGAACTGATGCAGCTCATAGTATAAATGTGCCAAGACACATGGCCCCCATGCATATCTGGTGTGCTCAGTCACCAATGTCTCCAGTGCTCCTCCCCAGCCCACTGCCAACCCCCGTGTCGCCCTGTCCAGACACAGCAAACCACTGATAACTCCTCCAATCACAGCTGGCAAAGCTAGTCCTGTCACAGTCATGGTATCCCATGCCACGTGCCCTGCTCTCATCTCTAGCCTGGGATCCTGGAACACCCATCTCAGCGCCTCCCTATCTCCGTCACGATCGTATGGGATCAACTCTCCATCGATCGGTATCCGCAGAATCTGGTATACATCCTCGAGGGTCACTGTCATCTCCCCCATCGGTAAATGGAATGTGCAAGTCTCGGAGTGCCATCTCTCTGCCAACGCAGTCAGCAAACCCATGTTTGTCCGAAACTTAGGCACATATAGTACATGTCTGAGGCCCATCTCCTCAATCGTAGCTCTGTCCTGAAACGACAACTCTGGTCGCAGTCTCTGTGTAGACGGGAATCTCTCCCGTGACTCCAACATAGGCAGATACTCCTACAGTCAAATAATCAATCATGTCAGTTATCGTGGCATTCACTGTTTATCACAAAATGCTACTTGCTATCTAAATGCATATGGTTATCTATCCTAGTGACACTCACTGTTCATCACAAAGTGTTGCTATCTATCCTAGTAGTGCTCCCTGTTCATCACAAAGTACTACGTGTGTGACATTCCCTGTTCATCACAAAGTGTTACTCACATTCGCACTCCCTGTTCATCACAAAGTGCTGCCTATCCTGGTACTCCCTATTCATCACAAAGTGCCTTCATCTATCCTAGTCTTCCTAGAGGACCTGTTTGAGTGTATCCTCTCAGCAACTTATCCAATCGACAGCGTATGTTCATCACAGAACTGCCGATTTGACCTAGAAGACTAAAACCATGCATTTTGACACATAAACGCGCTTTAAACTCATAAACGTGCTTCTAGACTGCACAAACATGCTTCTGCGACATAGATGCGCTTTCTGAACACAAACGTGCTCACATTATGCACAAACGCCCCTATGTAACCTAAATGCAACTTCATGACACAAACGCCTCTACAATACCTAAACGCGCCCACAATCAACGCAAACACGGTCCCAGGCATAGACGCGCCTAGAACCGACACAGACGCGCCTGTTGGACACGGACGCACTTGGCACTGACACAGACGCGATTGCGCGTTTTTGCATCTTTTGTACCCTATTCCTAAGTGCATTTATTGCTACCTACTGAGCATTAATGACAAAAATTGAAATGCATGAAAGTACGAGGAGGTTTCATGGTACTTACCGGCTCTCCTGCCTCTGCTGGCCTCTAAAATCGGCGAACGCGGTCGAATCTGTGAACGAAGGCCATCGCTGCTGACTGTTGCTGGTCTTTTCTCGCTCTGCACTATGATCTTGTAAGGGTGTGGATGACAATGAGGATGTCTTTTTGCCTGTGGTCTATCTTATAGCCTACCCTAGCCCTCACCTTCATTTCCCGAGTCAGTATTCTTCATTTCCCAAGTTAGTATTCTTCATCCTGTGACTTTGTCACTTTATCCGGTCTATCCATTCTAGCCTTTCTTTCTTATCGAGAGATTGTCTGCAATCTTTTCAGACATTTTCATCCAATCTCTCAAGGGGGCATATCATTCCCATCCTGGGGCAACTCTGTATCAATTCATCTTATCTTCTTTGAAACAACGCGACAAGCTGCATTGTCTCAAAGAGGGGCAAAATGTAGACACTCAAAATTGTCATGTCTAATTAAAAAAATATTTTATTTATTTAATTATCTAAGCCTAATTCTTCTATTAATTAAATAAATCCTTATTTATTTAATTAATTCATTTATCCTCTTCTAGCCTTATTTCTCATTTAAATAAATACATTTATTTATTTAAATTATCCCTTTCCTAAATTAAATAAATATTTTTATTTATTTAATTATCTTATTCTTCTATTAATTAAATAAATCTTTATTTATTTAATTAATTCATTATCTTTTTCTACACATGACACATGTCATTCATCTCTTAATTCATACACTACCTACCTTTTTCATTATTTTATTATTTCCTTTACCTACCCTCTAATCCTAGCCGACCTCTCTTTTTACACCTCTCAATCTTAACCCTCCATTTCTTATTGTGTCTTCTATATAAGGAGATGCTTCCTTCATTGTCAAACCCTAATGACTAATGACTAATCTTGAAGACTTGGCTACACTACGATCCTACTTGCAACCACATTCCGTTCTTTGTTGAGCTCTTGTGCATACAAAAATCTGAGAGCAAATATATCAAGCAAGATCAATGGAGATAGGAAGAATGGAGATCAAAACCCTATTGGATATGTGATGGTATAATCTTTGTGATTTTGAGTTATTTGCATTGTCTTAGGTAATCTTCATATGTTATGGTGGATCTTTGTTCATTGTTAGGCTAGGGTTTAGTGGTTGAATTCATTTAGCCTTTCAATATTGTTATTATTGTATCCATTTTCGCCATATACAGGTTGTATGTTCTGGTATTTATTCTTAACTGCTTTTGCATTTGATGTCAAAGGGGAAGAGATATCTATGGAAAAAAATTATTCTTTGGGAGAGATATTATTCATTGGGGGTGCTCTTTGTATTTTGGTTTTGATTTCTAGTAATGATCTATTCTAGAGATTGTTGGTTTTTGGTTTTTGGCATTCTGTTTTGGCACCTAGATGTTTCTCCATCTAGTGTTGTCATCAATTCCAAAGGGGGAGATTGTTGGTATTATGGATGTGTTTCATTAGTTTTGTCATTGATGTCAACACTTATCCTTCTCGAGATCTACATTATTTATTTGGCACTATGGTTATATTGGTTTACTATTGAACTGACACATTGTGTTCACCAGTAAGGTTAGTGAATTATGCACAATCAACGGTATATGCTCGCCAATAGGTTATATGGTTCACCAACATAGATGATGACATGTTACCATATGGAGATCACTTGATTATGTCAAAGACATGGTTTGGATACTTGGTTTTGGTGTTTTTCTTATTGGTCTAATCGGGTTGACATATTTTTTGTTACCAACAGATTGGTCTAGGTTATGGACCGACATGTGTTATCTATTCTAGATCAACACGACACATTATGAAGATGATTTATTGATTGGATATTGTTGTAATTACATTAAGTTGACATGTTTTATCGCATCAAGACTATTGGTATTTTGGTATGGTTTTGTCATTGATGTCAACACCTACTAAAACACTAGCACTTTGGAGATCCAACAGCATTCACCGACAAGCAAGTAACTATTGCACTGTTACTGGTATATGGTTCACCGATAGGATATAATGATCACCAACACTTGGAATGATATGGAAGACACCTGGTAATGTCGAAGACATCGTGTGAACACTTTATTTTGAAGAATTAATCATTGGTATATTCATATCTGCATATTTGCTTTTACGGGCAAATAGGTCCAGGGTTACCTAGGGTTACACTGGTAGGTTTATCTTTTCCATATCAACATGGCATGCTATGGAGATGACTAATTATTGTTGTAAATGCATTAAGCCAACATGTTTAATCAATTATTGTATCGGGTACTGTAGCATCCTAAAATTGTGACACTTGCAATTTTGACTGCATTTGGGTCTTCACGATGGCGATGCAACACGGAACCTGAATGGAGACCCCAAAACTTGTCCACAACATCAAAAAACTGCATTTTTCCAGCACCGTGCCTGATCCCTCCTTGCACCCTGCTGTCCCGGGAGGTGGGACCAGAGCGCCCAGTGCCCTGATCCTTCAGGACTAGGGCGCCCAGCACCCTGGTCCCCTAGGACCATGGCGCCTAGCGCCCTGGTCCCTGGCCCTATTTTGGGCCCGGTCTCCTATGAGGCTTCGGGTCTTTAAGTTTACAAATTGGAAAATACTCTTTCCTGGTCGGCCCAAGGTCAAAAAAATCAGTCTATCAGCCTAATTGACAAGTATATAAACTACATTTTCCTCTCCCATTTGGGGTAGAGGAAAAAAGGAGAAAGGACATATGTGTACAAGACGTGGAAACTCTATTCAAACATTCAAGCATTCAAGCATTCAAGCATTCCTTCAAGCAATTGAGCATTCTAAGTCTCCATTCAAGGCTAAGTGTTGCATTCAAGACAAGGATTCAACCATTGAAGAGGAGATCACATACTACAACATACAACATACAACATACAAAAACATCTATACCTTCGCATATAAGGATACAAACATCCTTACAACAAGGTATTAGTACTTGTTTTACATTACATTTACAGCATTTCTCATTTCTTGGTTAATTCCAAAATCGGGGTTTGACCTAAGGGCAAACCCCTAATCCCTAACCCCCCAATCATCTTCACTTTTCTGTGTGTAGGTTGCAGGTACGCGGCTGAAATTGAAGATCTGGAATCCTTGTGCAGAGACGAACAGATCCCCCTTCATTTCACGGATTTTTTGGAGGACCGTGTGCACGCCGGGCGCCATCGTCCTGTCAACTTTTGCTCAAATTTGTAGAACAGCACCGTCTTGACATTTTACTGCTAATTCTAGGTCCACAGCTTCATATCATATCCCTATCTCAGTTTATAAGCAAATTTTTCTCACTTTCTATGCATTCCTAGCTTAATCATTCTATCCACATTCTTTACAAAAGAGGGTATCCTTGCTATCACAACCCTTGAAACTCATATAGAATCCAATCTTACATTGCACGGGATTGGATCTTGTGGGTTTCAACCCCTCTTTTGAATGTAAAGTCCCTCCTAAGTGAAAACCATCAACCCTAGTGAATCTCCCTTCTCTCTCCTTGGAGTTGGGGAGGGGAGAACAACTAGGGTTTGATTTTTCCGCTTTACATTTTGGTGAACCCAACGTGAACATCCTCATTCTGATTATTCATGGTTAGATCTAAAAATTTTGCTTTCCTAATTACATTTCCATGTTTGATCTTTTGCAAAATTTTAGAGGTTAATTGCATAAAAACCTTAAATTTTCTTTTTAAGTAATTAAACTTGTGAAATGTTTAATTGTTAATGCTTGTTTCAGATCTGCCCTTCTATTACAAATTATCAATTCATATTTGTGCTTTAATTTTGAAAATTAAGTGGTTAAGTGTCAAAACCCTATTTTTTGAAACCCTCTTGATTTAACCTTTGTTCGACAATTTCACTGATCAAAACATCTCCAAATCAGCTGTAACTTTGGATTCCGCAATAAAATCATAATATCTTTCATCCCTAAAAATTTGGAAAAAAGTTGTGAGGACCGTGTGCACTCCAAGTGCCATCATCCCCGACATTTTTTTTGAAATTTTGGGAGCTAGATCTTACTGTATTTTTCTGCTAAAATCCAGAATTTTGGCTGATTTTATCAATTTTAACACCTTCAAAATTACAATCAAAGTTGGTCTAGGGATTGCTTGGATTGAGGCTTCTAATCATTCAAAAATTGTTGAAATTGAAATTTGTGTTGTGTTTCTTACAGTCCTAAATCTGAAAAGTGTGTTATCATTCATTCGAAATTTCAGTGATTTATTCAAATTTTTGCAATTTGTGACTTTTGAAATCAAGTGCTTAATTACAACAACTTTGATTTCCGCTTTCAAAATTGAATTTTGTGTGAAATTGAGTCAATTTTCAAATTTCAAAACTTGCATTGCTTTTGGTATTCCCTCTAAAATCATAAAATTCAAAATTTCAGTTTCCCTCTCTTTTTCAAAATTCAAATTTTGCATTTTTCGACAATCTTGGTAGGGTTCAATTTTGAGATTGCAACTTTAATTTGGCCTATCTACAGATCGTAAAATCACTCAATTTTTTCAGGTTAGCTGTAAAATCATCATAACTTTCATCCCTGCAAATTTCAAAAAAAGTTGCGAGGACCGTGTGCACCCCGAGCGCCACGGTCCCGAACATTTTTTCCAAAATTTCGAGAGATTGTCCTTATTGTATTTAACAGCTTAAATCTAGAAGATTGGCTGGTTTTACTGAAATTTGCTACCTCTAAAATTCAAAATCTTCTCTCTTTCTTTAGTGCATGAGTTTTACAACAATAAGTCCTACTTACACTATTCCCGTTAGACGAAGCCTTAGAATTAAGTCCTTCCAAGGTTTAATTATTGAGGAGATGGAACCTAATTTGAATGGCCTTTTTAACAAGGACATGGGTAATTCCTCTAATCCTCTTAATGATGAAGAAGCTCTCCAGGAGGTTTCTGTAGAACAACTTTCAAAATTGGATAACCAATTTGATGATTTTCGACAATGGATGTCTCAAGAATACCCTGATAGTCAAGCTCTTCCTTTAATTGAGGGTCTAAAACGTATGCTTCAAAGTGATAAGAATGGAATTGATATTTTGCGTGGTATTGTACACATTGTGGATTCAAATGTGATGCCTATGAAGAGTTGTGCTGAAACTTTGGGTTATACACAACCTCCTATTCAAGTTAATCATTTTATTCCTTTGACGACTTCTATTGCTAGTATACCTACTTTTACATCAAACATAATGACTACTTCAATACAAGACATTCCTCCTATGATCACTAGTCATGGGGGCAATCCCTCTTCTTCAATCAACCCTCTTCCTTCATTCAATCCGACTTCTTCATTCATTCCTCCAATAAGTGTTCCTATTATATCACCACAAATGAACATGACACAAGGGGGCAATTCGTTTTCCATTCCTCCTTGTAGTGTTCCTCCTGTCCAATCATCTCCTATGACTAACTATCATAGTGTCCCACCACCTTACTCTCTACCTTCTTTCAATAACATAACACCTCCATCACAATCTAACATGTCTAATATGAACTCTTCGACTGAAGCGACCATTAACAATCTTGCACAAACTGTCTCTTCTTTACAGCAACAAATTGCCTCTATGAATCAATCTAAGTTCAGTGTGCCCACATTTGATGTTGCGAGCCCACTTTCTCTTGACATTGTTTGAG
Organism: Cryptomeria japonica; assembly: GCF_030272615.1. NCBI lineage: Eukaryota > Viridiplantae > Streptophyta > Pinopsida > Cupressales > Cupressaceae > Cryptomeria > Cryptomeria japonica. The sequence continues at coordinate 620,915,876 of NC_081405.1, forward strand.
CTATTCCACCTAAACATGTTGAAATTCCGCATTTGGAGCTTTATAATGGTAAGGGTGATCCTCTAACACATGTTAAGACCTTTCAAACAATATGTACTGATTTTGCTTATGACCAAAGGTTGCTTGCAAAACTGTTTACTAGAACATTAAGAGACAAAGCCCTACAATGGTATTGCTCATTGCCTTCCTATTCTATTTCTTCTTTCGAACAACTTGCAAATGCTTTCATTCAACAATTTCAAAACAATATAAGTCCTAAAGTTACTTTGATTGATTTAATGCATTGTAAATAAGGTGTTAAAGAAAAAGTGACTGATTTCATTGGTAGATATAAGCATTTGTATGCTCAAATTGCTTTTCCAGTGCCTGACAATGATATTCAAAGAATCTTCATTTCTAATTTACAAAAAGATATTCGAGATAAACTTCTATTTTCTGAGTTTACTTCTTTCCAACAGTTGTGCGCAACTCTTCACCATTATCAACTAACTGTGAGTCAAATGGAACAATCACATCCTATGGCTTCGAGTGATAAGGGTGATAGTAGTCAACAACCATTTGGGAAGTTTAAACTGAACAGAGAGTCCATTAAATTCAATGAACACATCATCAACAACAATGTGAATGCAGCATCAGGTGTGCCTCCTATTTCTAAGTTTTTCAAGAAAGAAAGAAAGTTTACTCCTTTGAATGAATCATTGCATAGTATTATGAATAAGTTATTGGAACAAAATGTGCTTACTCTTCCTCCTATAAGGCAAATAGATCCTGCAAAGATTAATTCACCCTATTTTGATAACAAATCTTTTTGTCAATTTCATCGTCAACCTGGGCATGATACTGAAAAATGTTTTGCGTTAAAGGGTAAAATTCAAGATTTGATTGATAATAATACTATCTCTGTTTCTGGAGTGAATGATAAAGGCAACACATCTGTAGCTCCTCCTAACCAAAATCTTCAGATTTTTACTGATCCATTACCTTCTCATACCTCTAATGTGATTGATACTAATGATTCCACTGTCTCACCTGATGATCTTGTGTCCATGACTCTGAATGTGATTAACTTTGTGGAGCAGCAGAAAATCCCTAAAGAACTTTCCATCACCTTTGATTCTAGCAAAACTATCAGGGCACCTGATGGTCCTTTATATATAGTTGCAAAAGTCAAAAATACACCTTGCTGTGGAGTGCTTATTGATCCTTCTTGCATGGTTAATGTCATTACTGAAGAATTTCTTTTTACTTTGCAATTGAATCAAGTGATCTATGACGAAACAAATGTGGTTGTGAAACTATTTGATGCATTTTCTTCTCTTGCAATTGGTTCTATTACATTACCTATTGAGGTCCATAACAAATCCCTTGAGGTGGACTTTGCTATTATTCCATCATCCGAACAATTTCGTGTGAAGCTAGGCTATCCTTGGCTATCTTCCATGAAAGCTATTGCTTCTCCTATTCACAAGTGTTTGAAATTTCCCCATAATGGTGAAGTTGTTACTGTCAATCATAGTCTCTTTAAACCAGCTGAAAGGACTTCTAGTGTTCCTATTGATTATTTTTGGCCTAAACAATTCCAATCTCTTCCTCTGAGAAGTGATCATCTTTTCAAATCTTATCAAAAGTGGAAAAAAGATATGATCCTATCTCTAAGTGAACCTAGAACACCCAAACTTGACATTCCTATCATTCTTGAGAAGGAAGTTCTTCCTTTGAAAGATAAAACTAATGTCTTTCCTCAAGAAGATTCCCAACCCATCCCTATGGATGTGACTATGCCTATATCTAATAAACTTCCTAAAAGTAGACCAATCCCTCCTCGTCATGATGGACTTGGTCTCCTTCCTAAACCTTGTATTCCTCCCTTATATGGAGCAGTTCCTCCTCCTTCCTCTTATGGAGAGAAGAGACCTTCCTCTTCTCCTATTGTTCAGCCTAAGAGACCACAACCTAAAGACCCAAGTGATAAGGATGAGAAAATTCCTCCTCCTCAATCTTCTCAACTTCCTACTAAGACTAGATGAAATCGTTCTGCACGTGAACACCAGCGAAAGTGTCGTCTTAGAGCTCAAACTTTGCAATCCCCAAAAACACCTTCAACTAGTATTATTCCATTTTCTCCTCAGCCGGAAATTGAGCCAAAATCTCCTAAACATAAGATGCATGATGGCCTTGATCCTATGCGAGTTAAAGATCCTATTTTTATAAATCTTGATGATGATATAGATGAAAATGTTACTTCTCTTGCTTCTGATAGTGAATATGAACTTGTTGATGTTGATAACCATTTATCTAACGAATTTTCTAAAGCACTTATCCTAGCTCCTAGACAAGAACAATGTGGCTTGGAACATGAACATAGTCCTTGTTTGGATCTTGTGATAGCTCCATCTACTGTGTTGGATGTTCCTCCTCTAGCGTGTTTCCTACCTTCCCGAAACGTTGATCAGCAAGATCGAGGGGTAGATGACGTGCTAGACTAGTTCATTAGCATAGCAGATTCTCTCCTCCTCTCTTTTGTTACCTCTTCTATATGTTATTCTCATTCTTCTATTTGTTGTCCTTAGTGTTGTCTACTTGAGGACGATGCAAAACATTGAGATCTCTTTTGGTCTCTCTCATGTTGACTCAAAAGACACATGTGTTCCCTTCTTCTAGGTGACCTTCCTTGATTGGGGAATGAAGAACAATTATGCATACATACATATGATATACATGAATTATCATACAGCATACTGACCCCGAGGAAAGCGAAGTCACCTTGTGCTTTGTGTTTTGTGTCTATTATCCTTGGGCTTATCTCACACTTGGGGGCTAAATCCTTGTGATAACGTGCTCCTTTCTCATTTATTATATGTATCACTACCTTAAAGCAATCACCCCTGGTGAGGCGTGTGCGATCGCTCTAACGTAGGGGGCATACATCCCGTTCATATCTTTTCAAGATACTTGAAAATTTCTTGACAAATTTAGCTTTGTCTTGAAAATTTTTGATATCTTTCTTGCATGACTCATAGTGAGGGAACCTTACTACTGACAGTCATGGTTCTCCCTCATGATCTTCCCTTTTACTTTGTCAATCGAAGTCATAAGATCCTTAGTCCACTGGGGGCTTGGTGTATCTTGCCTCCTTGACGTGGTGAAAGTTTTTCAATGTTGTTTCCTTGTACTTTACCGGAAGTATGAGCATACGCTTATACTCCCGCTAAAGTGGGGGCTAAATGTAGCATCCTAAAATTGTGACACTTGTAATTTTGACTGCATTTGGGTCTTCACAATGGCGATGCAACATGAAACCTGAATGGAGACCCCGAAACTTGTCCACAACATCAAAAACTGCATTTTTCCAGCACCCTGCCTGATCCCTCCTTGTACCCTGCTGTCCCGGGAGGTGGGACCAGAGCGCCCAGCGCCCTGGTCCTTCAGGACTAGGGCGCCCAACACCCTGGTCCCCCATGACCATGGCGCCCAACGCCCTGGTCCCCCTGGACCATGGCGCCCAGCGCCCTAGTCCCTGGCCCTATTTTGGGCCCGGTCTCCTATGAGGCTTCGGGTCTTTAAGTTTGCAAATTGGAAAATACTCTTTCCTGGTCGGCCCAAGGTCGGAAAAATCAGTCTATCAGCCCTAATTGAAAAGTATATAAACTACATTTTCCTCTCCCATTTGGGGTAGAGGAAAAAAGGAGAAAGGACATATGTGTACAAGACGTGGAAACTCTATTCAAACATTCAAGCATTCAAGCATTCAAGCATTCCTTCAAGCAATTGAGCATTCTAAGTCTCCATTCAAGGCTAAGTGTTGCATTCAAGACAAGGATTCAACCATTGAAGAGGAGATCACATACTACATCATACAACATACAACATACAACAACATCTATACCTTCACATATAAGGATACAAACATCCTTACAACAAGGTATTAGTACTTGTTTTACATTACATTTATAGCATTTCTCATTTGTTGGTTAATTCCAAAACCAGGGTTTGACCTAAGGGAAAACCCCTAATCCCTAACCCCCCAATTGTCTTCGCTTTTCTATGTGTAGGTTGCAGGTACGCGGCTGAAATTGAAGATCTGGAATCCTTGTGCAGAGACGAACAGATCCCCCTTCATTTCGCAGATTTTTCGGAGGACCGTGTGCACGCCGGGCGCCATCATCCCGTCAACTTTTTCTCAAATTTGTAGAACAGCACCGTCTCGACATTTTACTACTAATTCCAGGTCCGCAGCTTCATATCATATCCCTATCTCAGCTTATAAGCGAATTTTTCTCACTTTCTATGCATTCCTAGCTTAATCATTCTATCCACATTCTTTACAAAAGAGGGTATCCTTGCTATCACAACCCTTGAAACTCATATAGAATCCAATCTTACATTGCGCAGGATTGGATCTTGTGGGTTTCAACCCCTCTTTTGAATGTAAAGTCCCTCCTAAGTGAAAACCATCAACCCTAGTGAATCTCCCTTCTCTCTCCTTGGAGTTGGGGAGGGGAGAACAACTAGGGTTCGATTTTTCCGCTTTACAGGTACTATAGCATTTGTAAAATGTTTTTATTGTAATATCTTGTAGAGCTGACCTACTAAAATTGGTCTTAGGTTATGGTATAAATGTAAGATCTTATTTGTAAGATCATATGTGGAATGCGAAAAAGAATTGTGTGAAGGTATATGCGAGATTAAGCAGAGCTATACACGAAGACATCATTTGAAGGTGAAGCTAGGTTTTTGTGAAAGCATATCAACATTACACTGGTACTGAATCTAGCATATGAAGATGCTATCTTGAGTAGTACATTCTTATTGGATTTAACCATCCAACTGTAGTCAGTGTGACTCCCTTTTTGTGATTGAGCAGTGAGCTCTAGGTTGTTGGCCTCTCTGCATGTGCAGACCCCATTTATTTACACTTAATATCTATAGTAGTATCATCTGATTATGGGTAAGGTTTCCCACCATGGTTTTTCTCCTTATAGGGTTTCCACATACAAATATTGGTATTATGTGTTGTGGATGACTTTGTGTTTATGTTTCATGCATTAATCTTTACCGGTATAGAAATTAACTATTAACACTGTCTACCGACATACTTCACTGGTTTACTAGTTTTAAGCATTAAGTTGATTAAGGTGTTTTTGATTTGAATTTATTAGACAACTAATTCACCCCCCCCTCTCAGTTGTCTCCAGGACTTAACACTTGGTATCAGAGCTTAGTTCTCTTTTTGCAAAAGTTTAACAACTTGAGGAGATACAATGTCTACTAATTATTTTAGGAAGGACAATCCTAAACTTGATGGAACCAACTATGGGATATGGAAGATCAGAATGGAGACACATCTAAATTGCATTGGTAAAGACATTTGGGAAGTTAAAAAGAAAGGTTATACTACTACTATAGTTGGTAAGCCCGGTCCAACTACCTTAGCTAAAGATGAGGAGAATGATTGCAAAGCAAGAGAAGCACTTTTGAGCACATTATTAGATCAACAAATCATGGGATTATAAGATAGGTCTACTGCTAAAGCTATTTGGGATCATTTGGAAACACTAAATGAAGGAATTTCCACAACCAAAATTGCAAAACTTGAGAGCTTCCAAGTTAGGTATGAACATCTGAAAATGGAAGAAGATGAAAGGATATCTGCTTTTATGGAAAGAGTAAATGAAATTGTTTTGGGTATTAAATGTTGTGGAGAAACCTTAAATGAGGATGAAATTGTTTCAAAAGTTCTAAGAGGATTTCCACCGGCATATAAAATGAAGGTTATTGCTATAAATGAGTTGAGAACAATGCTTAATACATCAGTAACTAGGGATAAATTGATTGGAAACCTTTTAGCTTTTGAAATTGAGGAATTTGGTCCTGTTGCTATGATAAAGATAGATTTGGCCTTTAAAGCATCAACATCATCTACTCCATCATTTGATAAACTAGATTGGAAAGCCTTTTATGCAAGAGAACTTGAAGAAACTAGGAATGAGAATGAAGAGCTTGAAGAAATTGAAGCACTATTTGCAAGGAAAATGCCTAAAGGTCTAGTTGGAAGTAAGTATGAAGGTAAAGCACACTTTAAATGTTTTAACTGCAATAAGATTGGTCATATGGCTTTGAGATGCCCTGATAGACATGCTAGACTAAGAGAAGAAGCTAGAAGAACATACAAGCCTAATCCCGAATATTAGAGATACATATTTAAGAAGAACAAAGACAAACCTTGTTACATTGTTGATGAAGGTGTGACTGATGATTCTGATGAGGATCCAGCAGACAATGGATGGCTTTTTGTTGCTATAACAGAAGATCAACCGACACCTACTGCTCAACCGGTACAACAAGCCTAGAAACTAAATTTGAATTAAAGGATGAATGGATAATTGACTCAGGATGCTCACATCATATGACAGGAGACAAAGGTAAATTCTTGAACTTTCAAGAATACAATGGAGGTTTAGTAAGATTTGGAGATGACAAAGCCTGTTCAATCAAAGGTAAGGGTACAATATCTCTTGATGGTAAGCATAACACTAACAATGTCTACTATGTTGAAGGATTAAATCATAATCTTTTAAGTGTTGGTCAATTGGTTGAGAAAGGATTTCAGTTACAATGGAAAAATGGAAAATGCAAAATCATGAACAAAACTGGTTTAGAAATTGCAACCAGTAATCAGACCAGAGGTAATATCTTTCATTTGAATAATAGTGACAAGACATGCTTGATTACACATATAGATGAAAGTTGGTTATGGCATAAGAGACTCTGTCATGTAAAATTTGATTGCATGGTAAAGATCAGTACTTCTAAGGCAGTTAGAGATCTACCTAAAATTGTCAAACCTCAGAATACAATTTGTAAGGAATTTCAATTTGGAAAACAAGTTAGAGCTAGTTTCAAAAGTATTCTAGAAAAATCCAATAATGCTCTTGATTTGATTCACACTGATTTATGTGGTCTAGCTAGAACGAAAAGCTTACAAGGTGATAGATATTTCATGCTAATTATTGATGATTATTCTAGAATGTGTTGGGTTACTTTTCTCAGAGAAAAATCAGAAGCACTTGGAAAGTTCAAACTGTTCAAAGCAATGGTTGAAAATGAAACCAGTAAGAAAATCAAATGTTTAAGATCAGATCAAGGAGGATAATTCACATCTAAGGACTTTAATACATTCTATGAAGTGAATGGAATCAGAAGATAGATATCAACACCTTGAACACCACAAAAGAATGGAGTTGTTGAAAGGAAAAATAGAACTATCTTGGATGCAGCAAGAAGTATGTTATTTGAAGAAAATTTACCACATGTGTATTGGAGAGAAGCAGTCAGCACAGTGGTCTATACATTCAACAAAGTTCACATCAAAGGTGAAATCGGTAAGACCCCTCATGAACTATGGTTTGGAAATACTCCCACTCTTAAGTATTTCAGAATTTTGGGAAGTAAATGTTATATTAGAAGAGAAGAGTATATTGGAAAATTTGATCCTAGAAGTGATGAAGGAATATTTCTTGGTTACTCATCTAAGAGCAAGGCATATAGATAATTTAACAAGAGATTGCAAAAAATTATTGAGAGTACAAATGTAAAAATTGATGAACAATTCAAAGGAACTCCAAGGTATATAGACTTTGAACCGGCAATAGAAATTGTGAGAAATGAACCTACACTAAATCCACTAGTACAAAACGAAGATCGAGTTACCCCGGTACCATCTAAGGATTCCAAAATAATTGAAGAACAATAGAGAACTAAGACACCTCGGTATGCAAGATTGAATCATTCTGAAGATCAGATAATTGGAAATAAATTTAAAGGAGTTATGACAAGAGGAAGATTGGAAAATGAAGAGGTATGTCTTATTTCTCAAATTGAACCATCATCTATTAATGAGGCATGTGAAGATAAATTTTGGATTAAAGCTATGGAAGAAGAATGAGAACAAATTGAGAAAAATAATACTTGGACATTAGTTCCCTGACCTAGAGATAAAAATGTAATTACAACCAAATGGGTATTTAGAAACAAACTTAATGAAGATAGTAAGGTTGTTAGAAATAAAGCAAGACTAGTGTGTAAGGGATATTCTCAGAAAGAAGGAGTTGACTACAATGAAACCTTTGCATTGGTAGCTAGAATTGAGGCAATTAGATTATTCTTGGCTTTTGCAGCTCACAAGAACTACAAAGTTTATCAAATGGATATTAAATGTGCATTCTTGAATGGAGATCTTGAAGAGGAAGTCTATATTGAACAACCTGATGGATTTTCTTTGACAGATGACAATGATATGGTTTGTAGGTTAAGAAAAGCTCTGTATGGACTAAAACAAGCCCCAAGAGCTTGGTATGCAAGTTTGGAAAAGTATCTTTTAAAGATTGGTTTTACTAAAGGAAATGCAAACAAAAATTTATATTACAAAATAACTAATGATGATATCTTGATTATAGAAGTATTCATTGATGATATAATATTTGGAGGAGAAGATGGATTATGTAAGGAATTTTCTATTAAAATGTAGCAAGAATTTGAAATGTCTATGATTGGAGAAATAAAATTCTTTTTAGGATTGCAGATTTCACAGACTGACAAAGGTATATTCTTGAGTCAATCCAAGTACTTGAAAGAGTTACTAAAGAAATTTGGGATGGAGAACTCTAAACTGGTAATCACACCTATGACTACAAATGACAAATTATCTCAAAGGGATGAATCTACACCTGTTAATCCAACTAGATACAAATCTATGATAGGAGGTTTACTGTATTTGACACAAACTAGACTTGATATTATGAATGCAGTATGTATTGTTTCTAGATTTCAAAGTAATCCTAGAGAAAATCATGAATTAGCAGTAAAAAGGATTTTCCGGTACTTACAAGGCACTGCAAATCTTGGATTATGGTATCCTAGAGATGAAAATTTTGATCTATGTGCATACACAGCTGCAAATTGGGAAGGAGATGTGGATGATAGAAAAATCACCACTAGCGGAGCATTCTTTCTTAGAAAGAGATTAGTTTCTTGGTTGAGTAAGAAACAAAGTTGTACATCTTTATCAACAACAGAATCAGAATATGTTGTAGCAGCAACTAACTGAACACAGGTACTATGGCTTAAGAAAATGTTGAAAGACATAAAGGTAAAATGCAAGGAACCCATTACTATATATTGTGATAACACTGCAACAATTGATATATCGAAGAATCTGGTATTACATTCTAAAACAAAACATGTATCTATCAAACTGAATTTTCTAAGGGAAAAAGTTGAAGAAAAAGAGATAAAACTGGTTTATGTGAATACTAAAGAACAACTTGCAAATATTTTCACAAAACCTTTGCCTAAGGAGACTTTTGAATATCTCAGAGATCAGCTTGGAGTCATACCACCACTAGTAGAGACTTAGACAGTTGATGATTGTCATCAACTGACAGAATTTATAGAGAAATCTTTTACTCCAGTCTTTGATGAGGAAGCTACTTCTTAGGGGGAGTAGTTGGTATATTGAATTGATTGGTTTTTTGTATATGAACTTGATTTTATTATTATAACTTTGGCATTTGATGTCAAAGGGGGAGAGATATCTATGAAAAAACACATTATCCTTTTAAGGAGAGATTGGTATTGAAAAACTTTGGATAACACATGTTGCTCCTAGGGGGAGAGATTGTTGTTTAGGAGAGATTGTTGGTTGTTGGTATTTGGCATTTCTATTTTTGACACTTTGATGGTTTTTCCATCTTGTGTTGCCATCAATGCCAAAGGGGGAGATTGTTGGTATTTTTGTATGGTTTTGTCATTGATGTCAAAACCTACTAAAACACTAGCACTTTGGAGATCCAGCAACATTCACTGGAAAGCAAGTAACTATTGCACAGTTACTAGTATATGGTTCATCGATAGGATATAATGATCACCAGAACTTGGAATGTTATGGAAGACACCTGGTAATGTCGAAGACATCATGTGGACACTTTGTTTTGAAGAATTAATCATTGGTATATTCATATCTGCATATTTGCTTTTACCAGCAAATCAGGGTTACACCGGCAGGTTTGTCTTTTCCAAATCAGCATGGCACTATAGAGATGACTAATTATTGTTGTAAATGCATTAAGCTGACATGTTTAATCAGTTATTGCATCAAATACTATATTGTTTGTAAAATATTTTTATTGTAATATCTTGTAGAGGTGACCTACTAAAATTGGTCTCAGGTTATGTATAAATGTAAGATCTTATATGTAAGATCGTATGTGGAATGCGAAAAAGAATTGTGTGAAGGTATATGTGAGATTTAGCAGAGCTATACACAAAGACATCATTTGAAGGTGAAGCTAGGTTTTTGTGAAAGCATATCAGCATTACACTGGTACTGAATCCAGCATATGAAGATGCTATCTTGAGAAGTACATTCTTATTGGATTTAACCATCCAACTATAGTCAGTGTGACTCCCTTTTTGTGATTGAGCAGTGAGCTCTAGGCTATTGGCCTTTCTGCATGTGCAGACCCCACTTATGTACACTTACTATCTGTAATAGTATCATCTGATTATGGGTAAGGTTTCCCATCATGGTTTTTCCCCTTACAGGGTTTCCACGTACAAATATTGGTGTTATGTGTTGTGGATGACTTTGTGTTTATGTTTCATGCATTAATCTTTACCGGTATAGCAATTAACTGTTAACACTGTCTATCGGCACACTTAACTGGTTTACTGGTATTAAACATTAAGCTGATTAAGTTGTGTAGTCACATAAATCTATCTAGTTTAATTAGATGAATATTTGCTATTTATTTGATTAAAAATACACTAAGCCATCAGTTAATTAAATTAATATTTAATTAATTCATCTTCAAATATTCTCCTATTAATTAAATAAATTATTCAATTTATTTTAATTAGTTCATTATACCAAATTCACAATCAATTAAATGAATAAATCATATTTATTTCATTTAATCCCCTATTCCTCTTTTAAATAAATTAAATAAAACATTTATTTAAATCATTTATCCCCCCACTTGCATTTTTCTACAAATGCAACTTGCACCCATTTATTGAAATAAATGAATTTTTATTTTAATAAAATCCTATTTTCCTTCACCCACCAAATCCACTTGCAAACCTAAACCCCTTCTAGATTCTTCTAACCCCTTCCTAATTAACCTAATCCATCCCCTAATTATTGTCACATTCCTAAGCAACTTTAAGTCACTTCTCAAAGACTCTGAAGTCTTTGAAAAGCATTAAATGCTTTGCGTGTTCAACAATTTAACCTCCAAAGTCTTCCCAACCACTTATGGCTCTTACATGACCATTAATGGCTCTTACATAACCATTTATGGTTATTTCAACTTGCACTCATGTGTCTCCTCAAGCATTTATTGCTTTGACCATGGTTATCCCTTTTTCCTTTGCACAAGAGTTTATCCATTGGATAAAATTTTTATTCCTTGAATAAAGAATTTATTCACTCAACCCAACCTTGACCCTAACCCCCAAGTTAACTCCTAGGTCATGTCAAGTATTTGATGCTTATTCCCTCTCCTCTCAACCTATCTCACATTGACACTTGTCATCTTGGGATTGGGTTGAAAGCCTTCACATGGATTGAATTTCATACAATCCTGACCCTTGTTGAGATTACTCAATCTCAACCATCCATTGCTCCATTTTACCTATAAATAGAGCTCACATTCCTCATTTTCAAATCCTCAAGCATTTAGCATTTTTAGCCATAATCTTGAAAACTTGTATGAATTTCATCTATAGTGAATTTTAGAGAGCATTCAACATAAATCACTAATATATTGTTATCTTTGACTAAAATAAATCTTAGTTCTTTTTCATAATATGTTTAATTAGTTTGTTTTACACTTGCATAGCATAAGCTTGAGATCATCTACAATCTTGAATCTCCATAAGCATCCATAGTGCAAAAAGCTACTGAGAGCTACACTATTTTGGAACTTGGAGAGGAGAGGAACAAAGGAGAAGGAGCTAAGAACATGTTAAGAGGCATTTGGAGATGCCTTCTTATATTTGTGTCATTTGTTAAATATGTTAGCATGATCTTAGTATCTCTTTTGATATGCCTACTTAGATTAGTTCTTGGTTGAATAACACTAACGATTTCTTGTGTGTTTTTGTGTATTATACGACTACAGGTTCCAATCTAACCTTTGGGTATTTTTGTAGAGCATCAAGTTGTTTTTGGTTTGAATTTATTAGACAACCGATTCACCCCCCCCTCTCAGTTGTCTCTGGGAACTAACAAAGACTTATTTGTAATTGATTTAATTATTATATTCTTAGCTAGTTGACCTACACATTTGGTCTTAGGTTTTGTATATATGTAAGATCTCATTTCTGAGATAAACATATGATATGGTTATGGTATGGTATTGTAACATGGTATGTGCAAATATTGAAGATCATATGAGTAGACCATAGAGAAGGTACAAGGAATGTTTGAAGGTGTTTTATCAGAGCTTAACCACTACTAAATCTAGCATTGGAGATACTATTTTGAGTAGTACATTATTATAGGATGTAACGATCCTACTGTAGTCATTGTGACTCCCATTTGAGTAGTCTTCTCTAGGCAGTTGGCCTTTCTACACGTGCAGACCCCATTTGTATACACATACTATCTGTAGTACTATCATCTGATTGTGGGTAAGGTTTCCCACCGTGGTTTTTCCCCTTACAGGGTTTCCATGTCAAAAATATCTCTATTATGTCTTGTGGATGTTGTTTCTCTTTCTGTTTCACGCATTAAGTTTTACCGGTATTGATATTAACTGCTAATCAATCAACCGACATTAAGCTTGGTTTACTAGTATTAAGTATTAAGTTGTATTTAGTTATAATTGGGATGAAATTCATTAACATCTAATTCATCACCCCTTTTATTTGTCCTTCTGATTCCTAATATATTCACAGTATAATTATATGCATCTTGTGTATAATTAGTTGTGTTAGGTCCCAGAAAGGACAACTGAGAGCGGGGGGAGTGAATCAGTTGTGAACTAGTTGTCAATAAATTGTAAAACATATTAACAGATATAGTAGTACCAGTTTAAATTAATGCATAACACATAAAGAGAAACAACATCCAGAAGACATAACACAAAGATTTTGACATGGAAACCCGGTAAGGGAAAAACCATGGTGGGAAACCTTACCCACAATCAGATGATACTACTGTAGATAATATGTGTATACAAATGGGGTCTACACATGCAGAAAGGACAACTACCTAGAGCTCACTACTCAATCACAAATTAGGAGTCACACTTACTACACAATTGGATGGTTAAATCCAATTATAATTTACTGCTCAAAATAGCATCTCCAATGCTAGATTCAGTACTCGTTAAGATCTGAACATGAGTGTCAAAACACCTACATAACCTTCCTTCAACCTTCAAATAATGTCTATGTGATTCACACAAGGATCTGCTTATTTTTGCTCTTCAATATCCTCACTCACTCATGATTACCTTGATCTTAAATAAGATCTTACAATCAATAATACAAAACCTAAGACCAAATGAATAGGTCGGCTCATTAAAGATATTACAATTAAATCAATTACAAATGAGTCTTGATGTGATACAACATGTCAGCTCAATACATTTACCATAATAACCAATCAATAAAACAATCTCCATAACATGTCATGCTGATCTAGAATAGATAACATGTATCGATCCATAACCTATACTTATCTGCCAGTAAAGGAAAATTTGTCAACCCAATTAGACCAATAAGAAAAACACCAAAACCAAACTTCCAATCCATGTCTTCAACATAACAAAATGATCTCCAAATTATAATTGCTACTGGTGAGAATTATAACCTACTAGTAAACATATATCACTGACTGTGCATAAGCCACTAACCATACCAGTCAACCATAATGTAAACCTCCAAGAAGACAAGTGTTGACATCAATGACAAAACCAATACAACACATGACAAAGTCATCCATAATACCAACAATCTCCCCCTTTGGCATTGATGGCAACACTAGATTGAAAAACATCTAAGTGCAAAAATAATAGAATGCCAAAACCAGTAAACCAATCAATCTCCCAAAGATAGATAAATACAAAGTTCTATAAAAGAAATAGAAACCAAAACCAAAATACATATATCTAAAGAGTATATCTCTCCCTCAATGAATAATGTCTCCCTCAAGGAATAATTTTTTTCCATAGATATCTTTCCCCCTTTGACATCAAATGCCAAAGTAGTTAAGAATTCAAAACTTAACATTCTGCCAAGTACTCCCCTTGAGAAGTATCTCTCCTCCATCAAAGCTGAAAAAAGATTTTTTTCTATGAGTTCTGACCGGTTTGATGCCAATCTTCAACATCTAAGTCTCCACCAATGGGGAAATTACCCCAAGCCACTCTCTAAGATATTGAAATGTTTCCTTAGGCAAAGGCTTTGTAAAGATATCTGCAATTTTCTCTTTAGTATTCACATAAACCAATTTCACTTTATTTGCTTCAACATTCTCTTTCAGAAAGTTATACTTAATATAAACATGCTTTGTCTTAGAGTGAAATACTAGATTCTTTGATATATCAATTGTTATTGAATTATCACAATAAATGATTATTGGTTCTTTGCATTTTACTTTTATATCCTTCATCATTTACTTAATCCATAATACCTGAGTACAACTAGTTGATGTTGCAACATATTCTGATTTTGCTGTTGATAATGATGTACAAGTGTGCTTCTTACTTATCCATGAAATATATTTTCTACCATGAAAGAATGCACTGCTAGTGGTTCTCTTTCTGTCATCTACATCACTTGCCCAATTAGCATCGGTGTATGCACATAAATCAACATTTTCATCTTTAGGATACCATAAACCAAAATTTGTTGTGCCTTGTAGGTATCGAAAAATCCTTTTTACTGTTGATTCATGATTTTCCTTAGGATTGCTTTGAAATATTGAAACAATTCATACTGCATTCATTATATTAGGTCTTGTTTATGTCAAATACAGTAAACCTCCAATCATAAATTTGTCCCTTGTCAGATTAATAGGAGCTGAATCATCCTTCAATGTCAATTTATCAGTTGTAGTCATAAGAGTACTTACTGATTTCCATACCAAATTTATTCAAAAGTTCCTTCAAGTACTTTTTTTGACATATGAATATACCTTTATCAGTTTGTGAAATATACAAACCTAAATTTTTTTTATCCGTCCAATCATAGATATTTCAAATTCTTTTTGCATCTGATTAGCAAAGTCCTTACATAATCTCTCTTCACCTCCAAAAATGATATCATCTATAAAGACTTCAATAACCAAAATATCATCATTGGTAACCTTGTAATATAAATTTCTATCAACATTTCCTTTTGTGTAACCAAGGTTCAAAAGATATTTATCCAATCTAGCATACCAAGCTCTGGGAGCTTGCTTCCTTCCATATAAAGCTTTCCTTAACCTGCAAACCATATCCTTATTATCTATCAAAGAAAATCCATCAGGATGTTCAATGTAAGCTTCCTCCTCAAGATTTCCATTCAAAAAGGCACATTTTATATCCATTTGATAATCTTTATAGTTCTTATACACTACAAATGTAAGAAATAGTCGAACTGCCTTAATTCTAGCTACTGGTGCAAAGGTTTCATTATAATCAATTCCTTCTTTTTGTGAATAACCTTTACAAACTAATCTTTCTTTGTTTCTGATTATTTCTCGATTTTCATTAAGTTTATTCCTAAATACCCATTTATTTACAATTACATTTTTGTCTTTAGGTCGGGGAACCAATGTCCAAGTATTACTCTTTTCAATTTGTTTTAATTCATCTTCCATTGCTTTTATCTAATGTTCATCTTTACATGCTTCAATAATAGATTCTGGTTCAATTTGAGAAATTAAACATACCTCTTCATTTGCCAGTCTCCCTCTAGTCATAACACCTTGATTCTTGTTTCCAATTATCTGATTCTCTGAATGATTCAATATTAAATACCTGGGTTTTTTCTAATTAATGTTCATACATTGCTATTCTTTAGTTACTATTGAGTTTTCTGATGATGCTAGTGTGACTAAGTCTTCATTCTATATCGGTGGAGTTTGTGTCAGTTAATTTTTTAATCATTTCAACTACCAGTTCTATAGATATTGAATCTCCTCTAAAGTGTTCATCTATCTTCACATTAGTACTCTCAATGATTTTATGTAACCTTTTATTATAACACCTATATGCCTTGCTTTTAGATGAATAACCAAGAAATATTCCTTCATCACTTCTAGGATCAAACTTGTCAATCTACTCATCTCTTCTAATATAACATTTGCTTCCAAATATTATGAAGTATTTAAGAGTAGGAATATGACTGAACCATTGTTCATAAGGGGTCATACCAGTTTCACTTTTGATGTGAAATCTGTTGAAATTATAAACCACTTTATTCATTGCCTCTCTCCAATACACATGAGGTAGATTTGCTTCCATTAACATTGTTCTTGTTGCATCCAGAATATTTTTGTTCTTCCTTTCTACAACTCCGTTCTGCTGGGGTGTCTTGGGTGCTGATAGTTGTCTTTTGATTCCATTCACTTCACATAATGCATTAAATTCCCTTGATGTAAATTCTCCTCCTTATTTTCTTGCTAGTTTCATTCTCTACCATTGTCTTGAATATCTTGAATCTACCAAAAGCTTCTGATGTCTCCTTGAGAAAAGTAATCCAACACATTCTATAATAATCATCAATTATTAGTAGAAAGTATCTATCTCCTTGTAGACTTCTTGTTCTTGTAGGACCACACAAATCAATATGAATCAAATCAAGAATATTATTTGATTTCTCAGTAATGCTCTTAAATGTTGTTCTAACTTGCTTTCCCATTTGACAATCCTTACATACCAGATTATGAGGTTTCACAATCTTAGCTAAATCGCTTACTGCCTTAGTTGAACTGATCATTGCAATGCAATCAAAATTCACATGACAGAGTCTTTTATGCCATAACCAACTTTCATCAACGTTCACAATCAAACATATTTTATCACTGGTATTCAAGTGAAAGATATTATCTTTAGTCTAATTGTCGGTTGTAATCTCCAATCCAGTTCTATTAATGATTTTGCATTTCCCATTCTAGAAATTTAACTAAAATTCTTTTTCCACTAACTGACCAACACTCAATAGATTATGCTTTAAACCTTGTACATAATAAACATTGTCAGTATTATGCTTACCATCCAAAGATATAGTGCCTTTTCCTTTGATTAAGGAAGCTTTATCATCTCCAAACCTTACTAGACCTCCATGAATTTCATGAAAAGATAAGAATTTGCTTTTATCACCAGTCATATGATGTGAGTATCCAGAATCTATAATCCATTCATCTTTTTCTTCAATTTTAGCTGCCAGTGCCTGCTCTACTGATTTCACAATAGGTGTCGGTTGATCTTCCTTTATTGCAACAAATTCCCATTTGTTAACTACTAGATCTTCATCTAAGTCATATGTAACACCTTCATCTGCATAGTAACATGACTTATCTCTAGTTTTTTTTAATCTATATCTCTGATATTCAGGGATAGGTTTATAAGATCTTTTTTCTTCCTCCATTAATCTTGCATGTCTATCAGGACATCTAGATTCCATATGACCAACTTTATTGCAATTAAAACATTTGAAAGATGCTTTACCTTCATACTTACTTCTTGTTGGACCTTTAGGCATTTCCCTTGCAAATAGTGCTTCAACTTCTTCAAGTTCTTTTGCATAAAGTGCTTTCCAATCAGTTTTGTCAGATGATGATGATGTTGATGATGATGATGATGCCTTGAAATCTAATCGAGTCTCAACAGTAGCAATAGGACCAAATTCCTCCAATTCAAATGCTAAAATTTTTCCAACCAAAGTATCTATAGAAACTGAAGTATTAGGCATTGTTCTCATTTCATTAATAGCAGTTAATTTTA
This sequence comes from Cryptomeria japonica, assembly GCF_030272615.1. NCBI lineage: Eukaryota > Viridiplantae > Streptophyta > Pinopsida > Cupressales > Cupressaceae > Cryptomeria > Cryptomeria japonica. The sequence continues at coordinate 620,933,878 of NC_081405.1, forward strand.
TTTTGTAAGCTGGTGGCAATTCTCTTAAAACATTAGATACAATTTCATCTTCACTTTGTTAGGATTCCCACAGATACAGAGAGGGGGGAGTGAATCAGTATTTGACCGGTTAGAGCAATTTATTAAGTTCAAACATGCAGAACATATTAATACTGTATATCGGTAAATAGAAAGTAATACAATAAACAGAGATAACAACAACCACATGAAAAGCACACCATAACACAATATTTTAATGAGGAAACTTGGTGTGGAAAAAACCTTGGTGGGATTTGTGACCCACAATATTCACTTACTGGCCAATAAGAGAATATTACTGCTACAATAAGGGCATGGACATGTAGGAAGGCCAAGTACCTAGAGCTCACTGCTCAAATACAAAATAGGAAGTCTCACTGACTTACAAAATGGATTATATAAATTCAGTGTCTTGTACTACTTCAAAATAGCATCTATAATGCCAGATCCAGTACTGGTTTCTGCTCTACTTCTTACATAAACCCTTAACCTATAATTCACATAATAGATTTGCCTTATTACCTTCCTTTCTTACTTACATAAAATATTCTACAATGATCTCTTATATATATGAGTCATTTTACAATGTTGCCAAGTCATCTTATAATGATTTTACAATAATAAACAAAATATATTACAACAAAAATCCTATCAGCCTCTGTGTCGGTATGCTTCCTTTCACTATCATTGCCAGTGGTCTATGTGTTAGTGTAGAATCTAACTTTGCTGGTGCTGGTGTCATAGGATTGTAAGGTTGTCATCAATGAAAAAACCTTCAATCACCTACAATCTCCCCCTTTGGCATTGATGGCAACACTCATGAGAAAATTCAAAAAGTGTAGTCCAAAAATATGTTACCAAAAATGTGTGAACCAAAAATGTGTGAGCTCCCCCTAAGCAGATTAGTCTTTAGCTGATTATTTTCTCATACCACTACTCCCCCTTTGGCATCAATGACAAAGGTTGTCAAAGTGTCAATAGAGTATGGTTTCTTGTCTCGACCTTGTAACTAGGTGGTTAGAATTTGAAAAAGATCTACCGAAACCAAATTTACGCTTTCAAGAAACTTTTTACTATCTTTTATTGCTACCTCTATTCTTTGAACTATACTAGTGAGGTGTTGCATTTGGTCTACCGGTGTTTTCTGTCCTTGAACTAATGCATCAAATATTTCTTTCCTTAAACATGCGAGGTAGTCCAACTTTGGACTTAATCTCCATTTTAGATCCTTAGCCTTACTTTTTATTTTCTCATTTTCTCTTTCTAGCTTTAGTAAATCTTCCTCAAAACCTCTTATCTTTTGCTCAAAAATTGATAATGAATCAGATGAATTAATAAAATTGTCAGCTAGCTTATTAATTTCCTCCTATATCTTGCTCATTTTCTTGTCTATGTCAACTGTCAAGAAGTTTGTCTTGCAAGTGTCTCTGTACAAAGTTTTGAACTCCTTAAGTGTGCTGCACAGTTCCAGTAGAAGTGTGTCAAACTACCTTGTGCACTTCTTTAATTGTTCCTCAAAGAATTTCCATTTTTCTTTTTCTAACCTCTCTTTGAATGCTTCTTCCTTTATTTGCTCAACTGTCACTATGTTGTTAGTAATATATTTAGACAAAGTTGTGAGTTGACTCAAAGAATCCTTATTATCTACATTGCATTTTGGAGCTATCATCTTTAAAATTGGAATTGTGTCATCTATAGCTTTATATGCCTGTGAACTACAATCTGTTATTTTCTTTATAGAATCTAAAAGAACTTCAGTTACATTTGTTGATTTAAATCCTAGAGTTGAAGGGTCAACAATCTGAATTCTGCTAGTGGGAGCAATATCCTTGCTTGTAGTGACCTCTGGTAGGTCAGTTTGTGTTTCCATTTCCTTAAGCAAAGGTTTTTGTTGTTCTCTTGTTGTTGGTGGCACTATTTCCACATGATCCTGTTGCTGAGAGGGAGCCTTTTTCTCTATGTTACTAACTGTCGGTTTTCCTTGTGTGTTATCTATTTCATTATTTACCGGTGGCTCACTAGCCATATCTGTCTTACCGATTGTGTCCTTGTCTATCACAATGCTGAATTTCTGAGTATCAACATCAACTGTGTATAGTACCTCAAAATTAGGATTTGTATCCTCTTGTGATACGTCCATAATCTCATCAGTCGGTTGACCTTTAGTTGTTGTTACCGGTGGAGTAACCAGAGGTGTTGGGGATAAATTATCTCTTATTTTGATTCTTGGAGGTCCACCAACCTTTCCTTTTCCCATATCCTCTTCTTTCTGATATACCTTGTGTCATGCCCAAACTTTTGGGCACAAACGAAATAATTTTTTTTTTTTAAAATACGTAACTTAGTACGACTACCTTAATTAAATTAATGCAAACTAGTTTGGTCTAAACTATGTTCCAATTAAATCAGGCAACTAAATTAATGAGGCAATAAATAATCTATGTTATAAGCGAGCTAATATTTCCCCAAAATAGAGATCATTAATCTTCTATTAAATAATTAAACTCTCTAGCAAGTAATCTCAAACTAAGTATTTAATTCCTAAAAATTTATTTGACTAATAATCTCTTATAGCTCTTTTTTTTTTTCCCTAGGGTCTAAATAAGTTGTCCTAGTTATTAAATTTGACAATCCCACTAAATACAATCTCCATAAATTTAAAATGCCTTAAAATTTAAAATTTAGAGAGAGACCAATTTGAAAATCTTGTTATTAGAATTTATATCTAATTTTTGGTCTAAGAATTATTCTCCCAAGAGTCCAAAATCTCTTTATTAAAATATATATATTTTTTTATTTATTTAATAAATAAAAGAGCAATGCTAAGTTTACAATTAACTATTGGGTTTCATAAAAAGGAATATGGAATTTAAATCTTATATGTTTATATGTATATATTTATATAAATTCCCATTAAGGGAGAGTTTTCCTTTCTTTAATTTATAAATATATTTTTTTTAAAAGAATACTAAAAGTTCACAACTAAACCTAACTCTTCAAACACCCAACCCACACATATATGTTTTAAAATACACCCATGTATATTTGCCCTAACCCGAATTTAGGGTTAGGGCATGTGTGTTTTAACCATCATATGTTTTTTTTTTTCTTTTTTGAGTGTGGGCTGTGTGTGTGTGATGTTCTATTTATTTTGTGTGTGTGTATGACTTTTTATTTTATTTATTTTGTGGGTGTGTGCAGGTGAAGAAGTGGGCGGCGGCCATGGGAGGGCGTATTTTTTTTGTCTCACATTTTCCCCACGGCATGCATGCAGGGCCAAGCCGGGGTTTCTTTTTTTTTGTTTTTTAACCTTGTTTACGAGCGGAGGAGGAAGGAGGGGGGCAGAGCGGAGGATGCCGGTAGTGTGGGGTACCGTGGGCTGCGGACTGCGCCACCCGCAGTCTGCGGCTCCCACAGGTTGCGGACTGTGCCGCCCGTAGTCTGCGGCTCTCGCAGGCTGCAGACTGCATCGCCCACAGTCTGTGGGTTCCACAGCCCACAGTCTGCGGGTTAGATTAAAATGCGAACCTCTTTTTTTTTTTATATTTTATTATTATATTTAATTATTTATATATATATATGTATATATATATATATGTATATATATATATATGTATATATATATATAAATATAAGGGTATGACATTATATACAGTTTTATTTTTAAAAAAAATCGATTTCACAAATGAAGAATGATATATATATAAATATATATATATATATATATATATATTAATGAGCAATGTATATATACATTTTTAAATTATAACTCACTTAGGCATTCTTGAGTTCATTATTGTTTGAATAACCTTAGAAAGCATGCAGGGATTTTACTAATGTTATTTGTAGTTTGATTAATGGGAAAGAGTATATTTATCTATTTTTTTTTAAACAAATTTGAAGAAATATATATGTTGAATATTCTGTTTTTTTCTTTTGTCTAAAAACAACATTCTTCTTCTAGCATTTACAATGCATCCTAAACAACAAACTTAAAATATAACCATTCTTTTTGTAATCAAATTAAATCTAAGAACTAAATGTTAATCTTTTTGAAAAGAAATAGACAACTATAATAAGTCTCATTTTCTGCATTAAATGGGAAAATAAATGACTGTTTTTATTTATTCGCAGCAACATTAATAACAGAATAATCATGTAGTAATAAACTAAATTTATTTTCAGAACACACAAAAAATGCATCTACTTTTTTTCTGTAGAACATGGAGATTTAAATGCAAAATAATACATTTCTTCATCTTTTTGCAACACTAATCCAAGTAGGAAAATATATTTCTTAAGCAAATTTAAGAACAAGGTAAATAAAAATACAAATGGGTTTTAAAACCCAACCAATATTTCCCTTCAAAAGGAATTTTGAATAACACAACTACACTTGTTTTTTGTAATTAAATACAACATAGCTCACATTTTTCTTTACAACTTCCATAATAAATACATTTGTCTTTTAAACTTTTCTGCAACATAAAACAACAACCAAGCTCTTTAATCTTTCTTTTCCCATCCCATGCAACCTGCAATAAAAACACAACTTGACCATGGAGAGCTCACCTCCCAGCCTAGGCTTACTAGAAGCCATCCCCGAGCTTGGAGAACCAAGCACTAGACGAGTTACAAGCAAGCAAACAACACAACAAATAGGGCATACACTCAATATACATCTTCCCATCCCAAGCTACACTTTCACCACACTTTGTGATGATCACTCCACGGGTGGAAGTGGACCAAGTACCATTGGGGAGATTGCAAGCCAAAATACAACTCAAGCCACCTCATGGCAATACAAATACAACAAAAATACACCTCCCTACCTTATGCCCCCCAAAGGCTCAAAGGCCATATTTTCTCCCCTTATGACCCCCAAATGCATACACAAGGCTATGCAACAAGGGTCACAAGGACACCCTTGAGATCACTCTCCATAAGGAGAGCCTCTCACCCAAGGCTGTCATACTCCTTCCACCCCAAGACCATCCTACTCTCCCAAGAGTAGGAGGTCTTGGACACTCCCAAAACAAGAACACAAAACAAAAAAAACATAGAATGAAAACATACATTTTCTTCCTACAACAATTTACATATACACAACTCTTCAACAAGCATTTCTTTCTTTCAAACAAAAAACAACTTAACAACATAAACAAAAGAGAACTATAACCAACCTTAATCTGCCAATAGGTATGTTAGATATAGTTGGGGATGAGCTGCCCAAATCAACACAAACTTTCCTCCAATCTTTTTTTTCCAAGATCTATTCTACAACTAATTTTCAAAACAAAGGCATAATCTCCAACAATGGAGAGTGGGTGATTACTCACTAAGTCTCCAATTCCTTGCCTAAGAAGGCCTCTCACACACTTCCCAACCCCTTGGGTGAGGTGAGAGTTCCCATTGGTTGCTCTTCCCAAACTCTTACACATTACTAAAACTGGAAAGGGAAAAGGTGAGAGGAGGTGGGGAAGAGAGTTTAACATCAAAAGGGAAGGTTGTCTATCCTAGGAGGAACCTTCTAAGTTGAATTTTCGTTCACCTTGGAAACACCACTTTTTGAGGTGACTAAACAATCACATGGGAGTAGTCACATGTTTCAAAATACCCCTAACCCATAGGTATACCCTTTGGACCTTTGGAAAAGCCCTAAAACTGACCCTAGGAGTCCATTTAACCCCTTAGAAACCCAACTGAAGTTTACCTACGGGTCAAACCTGAGTTGACCACTCACAAGACTCCCTACCCAAGGCAAATTTGGGACCACACTGATGTGTTTGAATGGCTTTGGTAGAAACAAAACTCCCTCCAAGAGACAAGTCAAAATCAATGACACTAAGCATCACATGTGTCAAGTGACACAATAAAATACAATATAAAAATCACACATGGAATTTGTCTCTTGTAGGATTACACTTATGCATAAAAATAAATTTTAACACTCAATCATCATACACTTCACAAATAAAATACATTACAAACGGGGTGTTGTCTCTCCAAATAGGCAACTCCCGGCTTAACAAACGGACATTGGTCTAGGTTTGGTTCTCCAAATAAATTCCATGATTACATGGATAATTTTCTTGCGCATTCTCAATTAACATATTAGTAATTCCAAATAATCACAATTATACATAATTAAATACATGGATTTCATTGCACATTAAACAATCATACATTTGGCAACAATAATTCAATATCTTATTCATTCAAATTCGATTCCACATAAGCAATTAACATAATTCTCAAAATTGAACCATTCATAAAGTAAGCACCATTGTTTTCTATCATCAGAATGAAGTCCTGCAATTTCCAATAATGAAATTCACCATTTCAAAATAATTCTATTCTAGCAACATATCAAGTTTCATAATCATCATGCATAACATAAAGTATCAATATATGTCAATGTGATTCAAATCATGAAATCATATAGGTTCTAAATCCATAAAGCATAAAATCAAGCATCCATAATAGTCTCAATATGCAAATAACTGAAATGTCAAATTGAGTCGGGGTAGGGCCTCACACCTTGATTGGTTTAGGGTTTCTATACTCTTCCTGTTTTTCCTTCTCAACAAGGAATATATCCCATTCATTTTCAGTTTCCTTTGCAACCTCATTTACTCTTCCAACCATTAGTGCAATATGTCGATGTGCAGTAGAGAATACTGACCGATTAGCCTCTACAATTGGATCATCTATTTCTTTTGGAGAGTTAACTGGGTAGACAGTAAGTAATTTTTCAAGTTTTATTTTCTTGTCAAGATCTACAATAACTTGTCTTCTTGCTTCAAGTCTCTTGAATAGTTCATCTGGTAGTTCATCTGCAACTTGCATCAAGAACTTATTGTAGATATCCAATTGTAAAATAACACTATTTTCAACCTTTTCTTTATCATCAAATGATAGTGAGTCATATAGTTTGTTGATGTTTTTAAGTTTTCCTTCTTCTGTGATTTCATCCAACAGTCTGTCAATCGGAGTAATATTTTGTTGAGTACTTTTCTTTGGTGTCAACTTCTTCTTCTTAGGAGTTGTCTTCTTGACCGGGGGCCTCACTGCCTATTGTTTTTGCCTGGTTCTTCTAGGTGAAGGTGTGGATACTGGTGAAGGTCCCCTTTTCCTTACAACTATTTTAAATGTTGTAGGCATATCACTCTCTAAAGAAGTAGCTACCAGTGAAAGGTGAGTTTCAGGCTACAGTGCTTCTAACTCATCTTCAGTGATGTCTATTTTCTTGAGTACATCTTCCTTTATAGCCTTTTCCTATCGGGATCCCCTTCTTACTGTTGCCTCAACCTTCTTTACATTTTTCTTTGATTGGATCTATTTTTCAATGCTTTCAGCACTACTGAATACCTCTTCCTTAGGTTCCTTGGGTGCTTCCAGAAGGGCTTTTGCATATGTTTCAATGATGTGGTCATTGGTCTCATAACCCATTTCAGTAACCCAAATTGTTCTTGGGATAATTGCTTCCATCTAGATCTCATCCTTCTTGATGACAAAACATATCTCATCCTTGTATTTATTTACAATTTCCTATGACAGTCTGACTCTATTTTTCATCTGGGCCTTCAATGCTAGAAAATACTCATTGATATTCTTCTCTTTCTTTTCACCCATATTGTTCAATAAGTCAAATAATTGTTTCCCTACCAGTATGTCAAATCCAAGGTTCTTGTTGCCTATACCGGGCACCTGTTTTGTTATATGTAGTATTAAACATACAAGTAAATTGCCAAACTTAAATGTCCCTTTCTTATCCTTCTTAATCTTTCCCAAATTGTCAATTAGTTCATCCTTTAACCATTCACATACATCAATTTTCACATTATCTTTAACCATATCATGAGAACTTTTTATGCATAAGCTGGAAAGTGAGTTAAGTCTGTTTGCATGAGTTGTTTTGAAACCTAGAATCATGCTAATGAATCTCACATTTATGTTAGTTACATCATTCACCCTTAAAGACCTTTTGTCGGATGTTGCACCTGTTAGGTTCATTACTAGGTCATTTGAGACCTTGTTTGTATTATCTGGTCTGTTACTGGTGGAAGGTAACCCTGTTATAGCTTTCACAACTTCCTTGGTAATTTTATGAACTAAATCTAGCCAAAAGAATGCACCATGTACCATGCTCAATACTATCCTAATAACTTCATTAGAGAAATCCAGAATGTTGAGGATTTCAGTGAATCCTAGAGTTTCAATAATTTTGTGTTTAGGTTTCACATTATCAGAATTATCACATATAACAGTTTTGTACATGTTCTTAATTTCTTCATCTCCTAATTCTTCTATGTGGCAATGGATGTACATTCTAGGGTGTTCTAAAAAAACAACTCCTTTGGGGATTTGGGAAAATGAACCAACATTATCATCCTTTTTAGCTATCTTGGGAACTACTTGAAATATGGGCCTAGGGTGTTTGATTACCTCGACTACAGTAAGGTTTGCTATGAATTCAGGTACAGAAGAGGATGTCATGATTATAAATACCTTTTTCTGTCTTTGGAAAGTTTGATTGTTGAAATTCTTTGCCTCTTTGCTCGAAATTCCTTAGCTTTATAAATTCCATGCTCTTCGAATGTTTGAATGCTCGATGAAGTAAAATGGAGCCAAAATCACTAATTTATAATGTTAATTTGCATTTAATGCATGTCAGTTAAGTAGTCACTTAACTTTATTTGCCAGTATAGAAGTAATTTCTACTTCTCACCATCAACCGAGGGAATAATAGCATATTTCACATTTGATTGCTAAACCCTCAAAAGAATTTTTCTTCAATTAGATGAAGAGACTCCTGTAGGTGGAGTGCAACTTTGTTCTACTGGTGGAGTGTTGCTTGGTTCTACCGATGGAGGAGTATTCCCAACACCATTTAGGTCTGACTTTCTAATCCATTGTTTTGAGAATTCTTGCTTAACTTCTTCAACTTTTTTTTTTCCTTTCAAACTGGAACCTTTGTTGTCTACCGGTGATTCCTTACCTCTGCAAAATTTTGCAATATGTCCAATCTTGTTATAAGCATAACAACTTACATTATTTTTTTGAATAGCCTTTTCATAGCCTATGTCGGTTTGTGTTCTACATTGATTAGATAAGTGTCCAAATCTCCACAAACATAACATCTTACATTCATTATGCAATTTTCAGAGTTATGACCAATTTTGTTGCATTTTGAACATTGACCGGTGGGTGCATTGGTATTCTAATTACTTCTATATCTACATTGATTTTTTCTATGACCATAATTGCTACAGTTAAAGCATTTGCCATTGAATTTATAAGCAGTAGGTTGTCTTACCGGTTTGCTATGATCCTATGTGTTTGCAGTATCAGAGCTTTCTCCAACTTCAAAGCCAATTCCACAAGTGTCACCTTTAGGTTTTTGATTCTTCAGCAAGTTACCAAGTTCTTTTGAGCTTTTCTTGAATTTCTCTTTTTGCTGATTTGTAGTATCTAGTTCTCTTCCTAAGATTTCTTTCTGCCTCATCAATTCATTTGAGTCATTTTGTGTGTGCATTAGATCTGTCTTCAACAAATCATTTTCATAGCTAAGTCTTGTGTTTTCATTTCCAGCATCACTTAGTCTTCTTGTCAAATCTTCTTCATTCTTCTTTCTATCTTCAATTTCCTTACAAAATCTCATAGTCATATCCTACATCTCATTCTTTGTTGTCATGTTCTCTTGCTTTAGTTTGTTTATCATATCATTAAGAGTTTCCTTTTCATCATTCTCAAATTGCATCTTTTCACAAAGTTCTCTTCTCTTGTTTCTTGCAACAGTAAGGTTTTCTTGAGGTGCTTGAATAATATCCTGAGCTGCTTTTAGGTCATGTTCAAGTTTGATATTTTCTATTTTTTCTCCATCATAGTCTGAGAGAGCTGCTTCAAGTTGCTTCATCAAGTTTTCCATCTCTAACAATGTCAAGATCTTCCTCAAGTTGTTAGGCTTCTAAAAATAGAGGACCAATCTCTGACACCAATTGTTAGGATTCCCACAGATACTGAGAGGGGGGGGTGAATTAGTATCTGACCTGTTAGAGCAATCTCTTAACTTAAAACATGCAAAACATATTAATACTTGTATACCGGTAAACAAAAAGTAATGCAATAAACATAGATAATAGAAACCACATGAAAAGCACACCATAACACAATATTTTAACAAGGAAACCCGGTGTGGGAAAAATCTCAGTGGGATTTGTGACCCACAATATTCACTTACTGGCTAATAAGAGAATATTACTGCTACAATAGGGGCCTACACATGCAGGAAGGCCAAGTGCCTAGAGCTCACTACTCGAATACAAAATAGGAAGTCTCACTAACTTACAAAATGGATTATATAAATCTAGTGTCTTGTACTGCTTCAAAATAACATTTGTAATGCCAGATCTAGTACTAGTTTCTTCTTTGCTTCTTACATAAAACCTTAACCTATAATTTGCATAATAGATCTGCCTTATTACCTTCCTTTCTTACTTACATAAAATGTTATACAATGATCTCTTATATATATGAGTCATTTTACAACATTGCCAAGTCAGCTTATAATGATTTTGCAATAATAAACAAAATATATTACAACAAAAATCCTATTGGCCTCTGTGCTGGTATGCTTCCTTTCACTACCAGCGTCAGTGGTCTGTGTGCCGGTGTAGAATCTAACATTGCTAGTGCCGGTGTCATAGGATTGTAAGGTTGCCATCAATGACAAAACCTTCAATCACCTACAATGTCTCATTGGAGTGTGCATTTGCCAACACATTTAAAGATCCTCCACAACATTGAATTCCTAAAATAATTTCATTAACTCTTTCCATAAATGTAACAATTATTTTTGATGAATACTAACAGGGGGGGTGAATTAGCATACCAAAAAATACTAAATTCAATCACTTAAACACTTTAGTCGTAAACTAGTATAACATATTTACTAACAAACCGGTTAAAACAAATGCAAACTAAATAACAAATAAGGCATTCAACCACAGGAGCACAATCACCATAACACAAGAGATTTTGACATGGAAACCCAAATGGGAAAAACCATGGTGAGATTTAACTCACAAGTAACTATATGCAGAATAGTAACCAGACTAGTTAAGGTCAGATTGGTTAAGGTCATACAATGTTCTTCACCAGAATAGATCCTGTTAGGAATCTCAATCTCTGTTAGGAGATAAGCCCAATTAAACACTACCTTGTGAGAGGTTTTTAGATCCACAGTTGTGAACCACCCTGTTAGAGGATTTACAAAGGCTTTGCCGGGCCTACCGGGTTAAGGGTTTCAGACTTATCGAAGATGTGAGTAATCAACAAGTGAGTGATCTAAATACTAGCACAATATACTTGTTTAGATCCTTGATAGCTCATTGTTAATGCATTTTAGCATTACTTCAGTCTTCAATATCTCTACACTCTATTTCTTCACATTGACCTAATCTCCTTCTGTGATCGCACTTACAAAAACCTCATCAATCACCTTAAGCCCTAACAACAACTAAAACCCTAGACATGATGTCCTTATAAAGGTATATGAATTCATGTTGGTCCAATAGAATTACATTGCAAGTTCCTAGGTTTAGTGCATCTAGACACATTTGGTAACATGGCACAAAATCACTGCCAAAGTGTTGGTGGATGATAACTCATCATAGAAATACCAGTTGGTAACTCATCACAAAGTAATACCGGTTCATATATTTATCGATTATTGGTTCACACATTTTACCAATTACCGGTTTGTCAAAATGAAGACTGGGAAAAATGATAACAACCTCTTTGTTCCTTCGTACCACTTTGGGATCCTCAAACCGCTTGAGGTCTTCATACTACTTGGGTCTTCATACCACTTGAGATCAGTAAACACTTTCTGCAAAACACCAATATTCTAAAGACTATAATACATAATACCGGTTGGAACAAATACCAGTTGAGCAAAACTCATACATACAAAAATGATCTCAAAGCAAGTGTGTGTCCATCAATGAAAATCACAACATCATCATCAAAAATATGCCAGCAATATCCCCCTTTGGCATTGATGGCAACACTTAGGAAATTTTTTTACATCTAAGTGTTTTACAACAAAAATATGCCATAATCAAAATTACTCCCCCTAAGCATATACACTATCCCTTTTTGCAGAAAATACAATGTATACTACTCCCTTAATGAGATAACATGAAAGTATACATGCATCAAAATTTTAAAATATAAAATACTACTCCCCCTTTGCCAACAATGACAAAGTATTACAGAATAACCCCCATTTCTCATTATCATTAATATAATATAAGTTTATGACAATAATGAGTGAAAATTATCAAAAAACTGATTTAAAATCCTACATAAAGGTCTTCATGGATAAAGACCATGGCTCAATTAATGAGGTAGCCACCTCATTTTATGTTTGCATCTGGGATACCTGTTCCTCCATGGCATCTATTATGCTCATCTTTTGAGTGACCATTAAGGCATCCAAACTAAGATAGCACTTCTGAAGTATTTGTAGTCTGGGTAGTAGAACCAGTTGAAGTTCCTACAAATCTCTGGTCTGGTTGTTGATCTCCAACTCAATTCTGGCATACTAGAGCTGAAACTAGTGAACGGTTTGCCCATATGTAGTGAAGGAATCATAGGGCATCTTAAAGGTGCTTATATATGCTTGCAAATTAGATTGTAGTTTTTCCTTTTGAACAAGCACATCATCACAGAATAGATGAGGTTGACTTATCTTACTAAGCAGTAATTTCCCCTCATCCAGAGCATCTCTTATTTCTTTCTTCTCTTTCTAAAGTTTGCACTGCAGCTCATTCAATTTATTCACTCAGGTAGTGTTTATTGACTTTTGATGCTTCTTTTATGTGTTATCTTCAACAACCTCTTCCATGCTTTGTACCTGGTCCTCCACAACTGTGCATAGAAGTTTTAGCTGGGCCGAAGAGGAATCGGTACTAGGGAGGTTGGTATCGGGAATCAAATTGGTAAGTGTATCCACCGCAGTTTGAATAATGTCTTGCTCCTTTTTCCTCTTTAAAGATTCCAATCACTCTTGAGCAAGCTTAATGCTTTGGAGCAGCTCTGATTCATTTGTAGATTGGAGCTCAATATGATTGGTAATGTTAACCAATTTGGCTTGACTACCGGTTGCCTTTGGTGTCTCCACATGGGTGCTCTTTGCCACTTCATTTTTCTCTTCAGCTCTTTGCTTTTCCCCTTCTGCCTTCTTTTGCTCCTCTGCATCTTTCTTTTTCTTCTCTTCATCCTTCTTCCTTTCTTCTTCCTTCCGCTTCTTTACTTCTTTCTTCTCATCTTCCTATTTCTTCTTCTCCTCTTCCTATTTCCTTTTCTCCTCTTCCTTTTTCTTCTTCTCCTCTTCCTGTTTCTTCTTCTCATCTTCCTATTTCCTTGTCTCCTCTTCCTTTTTCTTCTTCTCCTCTTCCTCTTTCATCTTCTCCTCTTCCTATTTCCTTGTCTCCTCTTCCTTTTTCTTCTTCTCCTCTTCCTCTTTCCTCTTCTCCTCTTCCTATTTCCTTTTCTCCTCTTCCTTTTTCTTCTTCTCCTCTTCCTCTTTCCTCTTCTCCTCTTCCTGTTTCCTTTTCTTCTCTTCCTTTTTCTTCTTCTTCTCCCCATCTTCCTTTTTCTCTTTCCCCGCTTGCACTTTGTCAGCCTTTTCTCTATCCTATTTTTCTTTGTCCAGTCTCTCTTTATCAACCTTTTCCTTTGCTACATCCAGAGTGACATTTTCAACATCTAAGGCATCAACATCAATAGTGTCCCTCTGTTCAATGACTGGTTCTCCTTCACAGTCATATACCTCATCTAATTTTTTGGTTTCTGATTCTTGTTCAGTCTTCTTGTTTGCTTCAGACACTTGGTGCAACCTCAAAGCATCTTTGGCATGCGAGTGTGTATCTTTTACCACTTTAGGGACTTTTCCTTCCAGTAGTAGGAGTCTTCTTCTTCTCATGAAGAAGAGACCTTTGTATTTATCCAAAAATTCATATAACTTTGATTTTGACACATCAGGAAAATATTGTGCAAAAATTTCTTCTCTTATTTCCTGTTCCTTTTCTATGGTAATGCACCATTTGTTATCTAAAGAATTATATACAGAATCCGGTGTCACAGATCTAATTTCTGATGGCGACAGGTCATTAATACATAAATATTGAATAACTTTATGTTCAACTTCCTCCTTTTCATTGTTATTAAAATCATCAAAATGATCTATTAAATCACTAAGCACTTTTCTCCTAATATTCTAGATAGTTCTTTGACAATGTGTCATGGTTTCTAAGAGGAAATGTCTATATTTACCGGTGCTAACAATGCTGGTTCATTGATGGTTGTCTTTGTCTTCTTCCTTATTTTCCTAGTATTTTTAGGCTATAGTTCAGGTTCTGTATCCTCAAAATCTAGTGATGTGTTCTTAGTTTTCCGCTTTCTTTCAAAAACCTTGGCAGGTGCAACTTTCAGTTTCTTCTTTGCTAGTGACCGCTTGGTCACTTTAGGACTTGCTAAAGTAACTGGTGTCGATACTGATGGAACTTTCATTCCCTTATTCATTGAAGGTTCTTCAATCGGTGTTACCCTTTCCAAGTAGGTGATGGTTCTCTTCTTCTTTGGATCAAGAGGTGAGACAAGTAGGGTAGAGGCATACCCATCTAGCATGTCATACATCACCTCATATCCCATGGAATCGACTTCTTCCTTTTTAGGCTCAACCACCTCCATTATGGACTCATCTACTCTGACGATAAAGCAGATGTCCTCTTCATACTTCTGGACAATATCACCAGATATCCTGATCCTCTAGCTCATCTTCTACTTGAATTCATCAAAGTATTTGTTCAAGACTTCAGGATAACAGGTTCCTACCACTTGAAGACTTTCTCTGATTTGCTTGGTAATCGGTTGGTCAGCAGACCATTGAATATCACCGACTCTCAAAAAATAGCCTTGAAAATAGAAAAAAAACCTACGAACAGTTGTCCAAATTTAAATCTTAAGGCATTGTCCTATTTGATAAACTTCAAGTTTACCAGAAGTTGCTTCTGCATACAGGTGCATAGATCAAATGATGCATTTTCCATGATCATTGTATAGGTGGCATTCACCACAGCTGTAGAGATAGAGTTAATTTTGCTAGCATGGAACGTTTGGTATCCAATCACCATGCAGGCATACTTGACCAACTCACCCTTGATGGTGTTAATAGTCATTCCCCATTGGTCACTCACAGAACCGGTGAGCTTGGTCATTTCTGTCATAATGACTTTCCTTAGGGCTGGCACTTCTCTAACGTTATAGAAACCAGTGACAACATGAATCGCTTCTGGTGTGATGTCATGTGTCCACTCAAGATACATTTTGTCACTGTGCACTCTGCTTAGGATGATGCGAATGTCATCTTCTATGAATTCTTCAAGAAAATAGACCACGTTATGAAGTTTCTTTCTTTCTAGGATGTTGTATTTCAGTTTGATCTTCTTGTCATTCCCACAATTAAACCTAAGAATGGATCACTAGGGATCGTAGGTCTTCTATTTTGCAATCAATATAATCTGAAATACCTTCCTCAACTATAACACTAGTGGGTATATAGGATAGGACATTGTATTTCATCTTCCTTTGTATGAAATCCACTAAATCACTAGGTGCACTTTAACTTGAGTGTGAAGCAGAAGCCATGATAAACAAAGAAGCTCAAAAAATACCTTCACAATTCGAGATTTAGGGATTTGACACTGTAGCTAGCAACACACCACTTCGTTCACTTGGAACACTACTTAGTGTTCTTCACTTGCCAGATTGATACTATCTCTAGATTCTACTTCAAAGTTTTTGAAATCTCTCTAAATCGTAGAACAAATCGCCTTTGGTCACTCTACACTTGAGAATTTCTTTTCTCGCAAATTGATAAGTGAAAATGACTTGAAAATCCCTTTTAAACAAATTCTTCACCTACCATAATAAATGCTCCACCATTAGATTATAAACCCTAATTTTTCCTTTAACCATTTCCAGTCTTCTACCAATTGATAGGTGACACATATCGGTTAAGGTCTTTTACTGGTGTAAACTAGGGGTTGTAACATTTCAACCTATGCTTTTCTGAAGCTTAGTTTGCTGGCTCAGCGACTTCCACACTAGGTGCAGAAACTAGTTCTTCTTGTGACATTTCTTTAGGTTTCTTCTTCCATGTTGTCTTCATATCTTCTTGAACAGTTTTGACATCAATCTTTCCTTTCAGAGTGACCAGTATATCATCTGATATGTTCTTTCTCATTCTGTAGGTTCTGGCAAGGTGGCTCGGTTCGTTGCAATGATAGCATACCATTCCAGGTGTTCTCCATGGTCCATTGTTCATTCTACCATTCTTCCTCCTACATGTTGAAGCAGTTTGATTGCTACCATGGGAAATAAAACAGGTTTCTCTCCAGCCGATTGCTGCTTGATAGCCACCACCACCTGACTAATGGTCATTGGCATTATACCGGTTTGGATTCCACGTCATAGAGGATTCAGGAAAAACTCCTTGACTCCTTTGAGGATATCTTCTAGTGTTGTGTATAAAAAACTTGCATTCAAATGCTCTATGCCCAAACTTGTTGCATGCATAACAGTTACCATTGAATGTATTGGATCTAGGCTTATTGTTTAGAAAGTAGGGAAAATTATTGTAAGACTTACTTCTACATACATTGGTATTATGTCCTTCCTTGAGACAATTAAAACAAACAGGTTTGAAATTTTTCTTACCTTTATCCTTTGATGCTCATTGCTTCTTTGATGCTACATCTTTTGCTCTAGAGGTCTCACCTTCCTCATAGCCAGAGAAACCAAGTCCATTAGTATTTTTTGCCGGTTTGGCTAATTCAAGCTTTTGTTCTAGCTTAATAATACTCTTATTGAATTTGGCAAGTATTTCCTTTGACTTGGTGAGTTCCTTGGAAATAGAAGCATTAGATTCCTTCAAGGTTGCATTCTCAGAAATAGCCATGTTTAGTTCACCTTGCATTTCTTCTTTTTCCACTTTACTCTCTTGGAGATGAGTGATAAGGGTACTGATTTCTTGTTTCAGCTTGGAGATCTCATGATCTTTGTCTTTTACCAGGTCTTTAGCTTTCCTCTGGTTCTCAAGCTCTTGACACATTCTAATAGTCAGTCCTTCTAGTTCCCTTCTTAGGTTGGCATTAGACTCATTCAGTTTTTCAACTTCTTCAACTAGGGATTCCATGTCTGCTTCATTAGAAGAATTGTTTTCAGTAAGCTCCATCAGTTTCTCAGCATGCTCTCTTCTCTTTGCTAGAGAGGCCTTATTTTTGACTTTAAGTTCATCAAAGGCTTTCTCAGTCTAAGTAAGACGGTGAGTAAGCTCCCTCATAGTGTATTCCCCCATATCTCCTTCCAAGTGGTTAGACTTCTACAAAGGTTGGCTCCGATACCAATTGATGAATACTAAGAGGGGGGGTGAATTAGTATACCAAAAAATACTGAACTCAAACACTTAAACACTTTAGCAGTAAACAGGTATAATAGATTTACTAACAAACTAGTTAAAACAAATGCAAACCAAACAACAAATAAGGCATTCACCCATAGGAGCACAATCACCATAACACAAGAGATTTTGACATGGAAACCCAAATAGGAAAAACCACAGTGAGATGAAACTTATAAGTAACTATCTGTAGAATAGTAACCAAACAGGTTAAGGTCAGACCGGTTAAGGTCATACAATGCTCTTCACCATAACAGATCCTGTTAGGAATGTCAATCTCTGTTAGGAGATAAGTCTGATTAAAGACTACCTTGTGAGAGGATTTTAGATCCACAGTTGTGAACCACCTTGTTAGAGGATTTACAAAGGCTTTACCAGGCCTACCCGGTTAAGGGTTTTAGACTTGTCGAAGATGTGAGTAATCAACAAGTGAGTGATCTAAATACTAGCACAATATGCTTGGTTAGATCCTTGATAGCTCAATGTTAATGCATTTTAGCATTACTTTAGTCTTCAATATCTCTACACTCTATTTCTTCACACTGACCTAATCTTCTTCTATGACCACACTTACAAAAACCTCATCAATCACCTTAAACCCTAGACATGATGTCCTTATAAAGGAATCTGATTTCATGTCGGTCCAATAGGATTACATTGCAAGTTCCTAGGTTTAGTGCATCTAGACACATTTGGTAACATGACACAAAATCACCACCAAAGTGTCGGTGGATGAGAACTCATCATAGAAATACTAGTTGGTAACTCATCACAGAGTAATACCAGTTCATACATTTACCAATTACCAGTTCACACATTTTACCAATTACCGGTTTGTCAAAATGAAGACTAGGAAAAATTTTAACAACTGCTTTGTTCCTTCGTACCACTTTGGGATCCTTGAACCACTTGAGGTCTTCATACCACTTGGGTCTTCATACTGCTTGAGATCAGTAAACACTTTCTGCAAAACACTGATAGTCTAAAGACTATAATACATAATACCGGTCGAAACTAATACCGGTTGAGCATAACTCATACGTACAAAAAGTGATCTCAAAGTAAGTGTGTTTCCATAAATGACAATCACAACATCATCATCAAAAATATGGCAACACTTTCATCTTCTTCCATTTTCATATTATCATACTTGACATGGTAATATTCTAGTTTTGCAATTTTGACAGTAGTATCTCCTTCATTTAGTGTCTCCAACTTATCCCAAATAGATTTATTAGTAGCTTGGTCTGATAATCTCATGATTTTCTGATCTCATAATGTGCTCAAGAGTGCTTCTCTTTCATTGCAATCATTGTCCATGTCCTTAGCCAATGTTGGTGGATGAGGTTGACTCGGAATAGGAGAAACATAGCCATTCTTTGTAACATCCGATATATCTCTTCCAATGCAGTTCAAATGTGTTTCCATTCTGATCTTCCATATGCCATAGTTAGTTCCATCAAGCTTCAGCTTGTCCTTCCTAAAAATATATTTTGCCATAAGATCTCCTTAAGTTGTTAGGATTCTGCAAAAAGAGGACTATGCTCTGATACCAATTGTTAGGTCCTGGGAAGGAAAACTAAGAGGGGGGTGGTTGAATCAGTTGTGAATCAGTTGTCATTAAATTATAATCTAAATGCAAGTTATTCCAATTTAACCTTATTGTCAGTAAACCAAATTTAAGTGTTGGTAAAACATATTAATAGATATAGCAGTATCGGTTTAACTTAATGCATAAAACATAAAGAGAAACAACATCCACAACACATAACATAGAGATTTTGACATGGAAACCCGGTAAGGCAAAAACCACGATGGGAAAACTTAAACAAAATCAGATGATACTATTGCAGATAGTATGTGTATACAAATCGGGTCTGTACATGCAGAAAGGAAAACTACCTAGAGCTCACTACTCAATCATAAATTAGGAGCCACGCTGACTACACAATTGCATGGTTAAATCCAATTATAATGTACTACTCAAAATAGCATCTCCAATGCTATATTCACTACCGGTTAAGCCCTGAACATCACTGTGTTAACACATTCATAACCTTCCTTGAACTTTCAAATAATGTCTGCATGATTCACACAAGGATCTGCTTATTTTCTCTCTTCAATATCCACACTCACTCATGATTACCATGATCTTAAATAAGATCTTACAATCATTTATATAAAACCTAAGACCAAATCAATAGGTCAGCTCACTAAATATATTACAATTAAATCAATTACAAATGAGTCTTGATGCAATACAACATGTCGGCTCAATACATTTACCATAATAAACAATCAATAAAACAATCTCCATAACATGTCATGCTGATCTAGAATAGATAACATGTATTGGTCCATAACTTAGACTTATCTACCGGCAAAGGCAAATCTGTCAACTCGATTAGACCAATAAGCAAAACACCAAAACCAAACTTCCAATCCATGTCTTCGATATAACCAAATGATTTCCAAGTTATCATCGCTACCGGTGAACTATATAGCCTGGTGGTAAACATATACTGGTGACTATGCATAAGCCACTAACCATACCAATGAACCATAATGTAAACCTCCAAGAATAGAAGTGTTGACATCAATGACAAAACCAATGCAACACATGACAAAGTCATCTATAATACCAACAATTTGTAGTGTCTATGTTTCGCCCTAAGGTGGAAGGACCCCTTTGATCATGTGATGGAAGTAGATTCTTGAACATTAGATGATCGTCATTTGATGTTTTAGGGTAGTTTCCTTCGATTTAAATTTATCCTCTATCAACGAGATCTTGAATAAGATCTTTCAGTCGATGGAAATTACTCATTTTATGCCCTTTTCCCTGGTGGAATTCACAATGTTCATTATCTCTCCACCATAGAGGTTTGACCTGAGGTTCATAGTTAGATGTTTTCAATTAGGTCACAATATTTGAAGAGACCGATTGACACAATATTGTTTTGATGGGTTCCCCTAAGGGTGTGTACGTATGTTTTGGTTTATAGTTTTGTTTCCATTGACTTGGTTCCTCTTGTGGTGCATTGTGACCTTGATTTTGTGGATGAGTGATGGTGTTGTTTTTAGGAGGGGAATTTTGCCCTATCAATATAACCACAGGTTGCATGATCTTTACAGTTATGGCATGTATGACCCCCTCATTAATGATGTTCTTGTTCTTATTCCATAAATAGGGTTTATCAAAATTAAAACATGGGTGAGGACCATCTTTTGATTCATTGTAGATTTTGATAAGTCCTTATTTGATAAGGGCTCATTCACATTTTAATCCTTGAGTGATAATCTCTTCAAAAGATTTCATACCCTTCATGTCTAAATGGAATTCCATCTCATCATTCAAGTTGGAAATGAATATTTCCACTAGTTCTTGTTCAGGAAAATGAAGAGAATGTCTGCTAGACAGTTTCCTCCACCATTGCAGGAAAGTTGAAAACAACTCCCCTAGTTTTTGTTTGGTGTTGCATAGATTTGCCATGGTAACATCCCATTCTATATTATGTGAATAATGAGCGATGAACTTCTATACTACTTCCTCTAATGTTCTAATGCCACCTAGTAATTAGGAAAACTATTGCGTAGTTGTACCTCCCAAACTCTGAGGAAAGAGGTGCATTAGATAAGCATCCTCATAAGCCACCTCTAAACAAGATGAGTGAAATTCTTGGACATTATCTCTAGGGTCTCCTTTGCCCTTGTACTTTTCAAACTTAGGTGTTTCAAAACATCACGGAAAAGGTGGCATATGCATGTTCCTATCAAAAGCATAGGGACAAATATCGCTAAGAGAAAACCGAGTAGTCTTCACACCACTATTGAGTTGTTGAGCAAGATTCTCCACTTGTTGTCTCAACATTTCTATTTCTATAAGAGGAGGTGGGGTATTTCTTTGATTAAGGTCATGTTGGAAGTAATCTCTACCTCTTCCACCATCATTACGACTATGTTGTTCTGATGTCTTCTATATCTGTGCGGTATCAAAATCAGAGGCTAGTTTAGCACCCTCTTAAGCAAGTCTCGAAAAATGAGCATCTGCGTTGTCTCTAAGGATTTTGTCAAAATTTCTATTGAACCTGGGATTGTGTTGTGCTCTTTCTATAGCTTTGGGAATTGGAGTGCTAGGATCTTCATCATTTGTACCTCCTCCAATGGCCTCATGGAAATCACTAAGGTTTTCTTTCTCCTCTTCAATCTCTAGATGTCTAGTTTTCGATCTGGTTTGATCCATTTTGTTTGAGAGTTTTGAGGTTTTTGGTGAAAGCGTTTATGAGGTGGTGATGAATTTTTTTTTGAGAGAGAAGTGTTTTGTGAAGCATTTTAGAAGATGGATCTCTAACACTGAAGGTTGGATGTTTAGAAAGTTCTTTTTGAATTGCTCTTGTGTTTTCAACAATTTTGATATGATAAGGTATAGCAAAGTTTGAGATGTGTTACAAACCAAGCTACCTAGTAATGAGAGGATTCCCTCATAAACTAGTTTTAACCTACATAGAAATGCCTCTTAGGATGATTGATCCTATATGTAGAGGCACTCTAAAAAGGGATTTGTTGGTTTGATTTAAGCAATATGTAAAAAGAACTTAGGACAATACATTTTTGTGTTTTGAGAGTTGAATGGTTTTTTGTGATGTATGAAGGTGAAAGTGAAATATGAAACTCAATAAAAACTTTGTGGCACAAAGGGGACTTCTTTTTCCTCTTCTCTCTTAGGGATTGGTGGTTCTTCTCAAGCTACGTTATTGGTAAGGCAAATGTTTGGAAAGAAAATAGGGTTGATTTTTCCTCCTTTGTTTTTGTGATAACTCAAGGCTCTATAATGATTAAAGGCTCTATTTTTAAAAGGCTATTTATCAAACTAATTCGATTTTCTTTGAAGATATAGATGCATATGATGCAAGAAGGATCTGTGTGAGATAAAAATTTGTCTATTCAGATAGAAAAATTTCCTTCTTTTGGTAAAAGCCTTTGAACTCAATGGTCTTTTCTTCAAGTTGATATGTTGATGAAGATTCCTTTTTCTCAAGATTTGAATGATGGTCATCTAATTTGATATCTTGTTGCACTTTGTTTGATGTTTGTTTGTTGGTTAAATATTTGATGAAAAATTGTATTGGATGAATACTTGTTTTGAATTGGTTTTGATTTTTTTTGACAAGAAAACAGAGCAAGCACACAAGCACACTAATTTTTCCTTTAAAGGTACAAATAAGTGTGGGTCTAAATCAACCCAATCTTTGAACTTTTTGACCCCTTTTCCAATGTTTTTATATGTTTTCCAGAAGCCTAAAGTTGGCTCAAATTGTTACTGGTCTGACACAAAACAAAGATACTTCAAACACACTTTATCCCTAAGGTCAAATGGCCAGTTGCAATAATTTCAGCCCACATCTTGATATTTCTTCAACTTTGGTACTACATACCTTATGTATCCCATCATGGCAAGTAAGGATGTGATATACTAAGGCTTGTGTGAGCATAACAGATAGATGATCCCTATGATGGGGAGTCACCACTTTTATCAAGCTAAAAGTAGACTTTCAAAAAGTCTTGTTTCTACTCAAGGAAATATGTATGGTGAGTATCTTGGGAGAAAAACCATCCATGCTCTTGTACTGAACTTCTCACAAATATTCTCAATCAATAGAATGGGTGGGTTTCTATAATAAAAGGTGTCTAGTAATGTTCGATGTTTTTGGACATAAGTTCATTCTACAGTGACACACTTAAGAGCCTTGTAACTTGTGGTTGGGCCCATATGTCTTTTCGGCAAGTTGCACTGTAGGAACAATTATACCCAAGGCTATAGCCTTTGCTCTCACCTAATTTCTATAGTGGCTCGAAGGATTTACCGAGCAAGGTAATTCCCAAGAGTGATGCGTCTCTTGGCAGTCCTGTCTTAAAAAGATAAAATTTTGAGTGTTACCAACACTTTTCTCTTGCACCTAGGACAACGAAAGCCAAGGGAGAGGATAGTGTATGTTATAAGTAGGACCACTCTACAAATTTTTGCACAAGTGTGCCAAACACTGAAAACACTTATTCTTTTTAACTGATTTTATTGCAATATAATTTAAAAGCTATTTGGAGATGTTGCTCCAACAAACATGGCATTATTTTTAACTTCAAGGCAAAATGTTGTTTAATCTATGAAATTGAAATCCTACTCAACCAAAATGAAGCATATTTTTTCTTGAACTAAAATCAATTTGGAAACAGAACTTTGACAAATTGTTGGTTCTTTTTAACTTGCAAAATAAAAAATTGATTGTGATTTTTAGATTTTTCCATTAAAATGAAAGTTTGTTTGTATTGTTTTAAGCCGAAATGAAAATTTGCCCATAACTTGCAAAAAAAAAAATTTGTTTGATGCAAGTTTGTGGTTCTTTTTAACTTGCAAAATGAGGTTCTTTTAAAAATCCCAAACTGAAAAATTTGATTTATTTTATGACCCCAAATGAAAGGTGAAGTTGATTTTTTACCCAAAAGAGAAAGTGAATTCTTTTTAACCCAACTTTAAAAAAAAAGTTAGTAAAAAAAGAATTTAAACTTCCTAATCTAACTCTTCAAATCTTGCAATGGAGTTAGCAAAAACATGCATAAAAACCAAATAGTTAGTGAAAAATAAGTTTTGGGTGGGCTTCTACAAGCCTAATTTTTTTTCATTTTCAGTTAGAATAATTTGTTTTACAACTCTCTTACAATAGCACTACTCTATGGAAACACAGAAGCACTATTTAACACAAAGACACTAAATGACAGATAAAAGCGCTAAAAGCAAAACAATCATGCTATAAAATGGACAAAAGCACTAAAAGAACCTGTCGAATAGAATAAAAATTATGTCAAACAAATAGCGCGGAAGAGCTAAACTAATTACAATAGTGTTATTTAAAGTACAATAGTGCTAATTAAAAGATGAAAGTGCTACTTTAGCTAACAATTGCGCTAAAACACCAACTTTCAAACCCACTAAAGTGAGTTCAATAGCGCTAAAGCGCGACTTATGTGTCAAGTTAAACAAGCAAAAAAGTTAGTAGTTTATCGAATTTCAATCAAAAGGTTGTGTGTTCGATTCACATCAGGTTCACTAAATGATGCACTACAAAATGGGATAGATGTTAGGAAACACAACACAAGAAGCAATTCAAATGTTAGTGTTAGTGTTAGACACAAAAGACTATCCTAAGCAAGCATATCAAGAGAGATATTAAACATGTAATGAAAAGCACGGAAATACAAAAGAGATACACTACACTCCTCCAAATGCTAACCAAGATGTTCATAGCTGCTCCTCCCTTGTTCCTCTCTTTTCCAAGTTCCACATGAGTGTAGCTCTCAGCTTTGCACTACTATGGAAGTCTTATGGAGATTCAAGATTTAAAATGATTATGAGATTATGCAAATACAATCTTAATATGAGAGAAATGAGTTAATTTGAGCTATGTTAATTTTAACCAAAAGAAGAACAAAAGTAATTATGTTCCTAAATGTTCTCTTTTAAATTCACTATAACTTAGATGCATACAAGATTTCTAGATCTGGATTATGAAGGAATGGGCTCTATTTATAGGTAAAATATGGCAATGGATGGTTGAGATTGAGTAAGCTAAACAAGGGTCAGGATTGAAAGTTTTATGATCCATGTGAGGGCTTTCAACCCAATCCCAAGATGACAAATGTCATCATGAGATGGCTTGAGAGGAGAGGGAAGAAGAATTAAATGCTTGACATGACTTGAAGGTTAGTTTGGGAGGTAAGGTTAGGCTTGAGTTGAATGAATAAAGTCATTATCCAAGGAATAATGCCTTTATCCAATGGATAAAGTCTTGTGCAAGAGTTAGTGGGGATAACCATGGTTAAAGAAATGAATGCTTGAAGAGACCCATGAGTTAAATGGAGGTTGAGTTAGAAGAATTGCCTTTTACCATGTGGGAAAGTGGAATTAACCATAAATGATTATGTAAGAGCCATTAATGGTCATGTAAGAGCCATTAGTGGTTTGGCAAACTTTATGGGTTAACTTGTTGGAGACATAAAGCATTAAATTATTTTCAAAGACTTTGGAGGATTTGAGAAGTGACTTCAAGTTTCTTAGGAATGTGATAATATTGAGAAAATGGATAGGCTAATTAGGAATTGTTAGAAGAGTCTAGAAGGGGATTTAGGATTGCAAGTGGGTTTGGTGGGTGAGGGAAAATGGGATTTTAATTAAAATAAAATTAATTTATTTCAATTGTGGTTGCAACTTGCATTTGTAGGAGAATGCAAGTGGGGGGGGGGGGGGGGTAGTTTAGAGATTTAAATAAATATTTTATTATTTATTTAAAATAAGAAAGGGGGGTAAATTAAATAAATGTAATTTATTCATTTAATTGATTTAGAGTGTGGGTTAACAAATTAATTTAAATAAATTGAACAATTTATTTAATTAATAGGAGAAGGGATTGAGGATGAATTAATTAAATATTAATTTAATTAACTAATGACTGATGGTTAAATAATCAAATAAATAGTAAATATTTATTTAATTAAGTAGATAGATTTATGTGACTACAATTTGAATTTTTAAATTGAAATTACCCACATGCCTCCTAACTTCTAACCACCTAATCTAACCCATTTCACCTAACCCTAGGTTTAACTAACCCTATCATATCTTACACATCCTAACCTCCTTATCATAACCTCCTATGGTGTGGATATCCTCCCCTTGAGACACATGGCACTTTGGCCACATGTCTTATCTCTTGGATACTTGCCCTCTTATGAGGAAGGCTCCTTGACACTTGTCACCACAAAGATGACAAGTGTCCCTACCTGCAACCTCTTCTCCAACCTCCTCCAATTTCACCCTTGATATCTTCAGACTCAATCTTGATCGTTGATTCTTGCCACCTCACCCTTGGCCTTGGAAATCCTTTAAATATCCCCCATTTTGGAGCACAAAGGATCCCATCTCATATCAATTTAGGCATTGTTACTATAGGCATATCCATTCTAGCATATCATTTGAGAATTGTTATTATAGTCAATTATCCAGTTTAATTTGATCATTTTATAGCATAATTGTTGAATCATGTAGCTTAATCAATCTCTTTTCTAGCTTAATTGCATCATCATCAAAGCTTAATCATGCATATCATTAGCTTAATTAGACTCTTGGATCAATCTAGCATAATCAATCTCATCTAGATTGCATATCATCATCATTTCAAATCCTCCATCTAGGTGAACTCAAGTCACTAGGATTGCTTATCCAAATTTGAGAGAGAATCCATACTCGCATCTCTTAGGAGGTGATAGGTCTCTTTGTCATGGTTTATCTTTCATTTGCTTTTAATTTGATAACCATGCTTGTAATGATCTATTGAGTGGTTGTGTTGCAACCGCAGATACCCTACTTCACACACATGACAAAGGGAGTATGGAGTTTCTCCTGTTGGTGTGCGGATATTGGTACAATATGCCCAAAGAGCAGGGTTCAATTAGATGTGCCAATCTTTACCAACATTGTTTACTATTTTCTTTAACATTTTTAGTTGTGTCTTGTTTGTCATCTCTGCCTATCCATTCCCTTGAGGGTAGTAAATAGTGGAAAATTGTTGTGTGATGAGGAACGTCTAACACAATTCTGCAACATCCTTGTTTTTGAACTGATTCCCATTGACTATCACAATAGCCATGGAGATCCCATGTCTGCAAATAATGTAGTTTAGGATGAACATGGATATCTTCTTGCCGATTGTAGCAATGAGAGGGACCGCCTCAACCCATCTGGTGAAATACATTTTTTGTGTGATGATAAACTTATGACCATTTGAGGAGGAAGGGTATATCTATCTGACTAGATCCAATCCCCATTGGAAAAAGGGCCATGGCGTGGTGAGAGGCTGAATTTCTTTAGCAGGTCAATTTATCAAGTTACCATGGATTTGGCACTATTTACATTGCTTGACAAAATAGAAAGAGTCTTTCTCCATTGTGGGCCAGTAATACCCAATTTGTATGAGTTTCTTTGCTAGGCCTAAACTATTTGAATGAGCCCTGTGAATTCCATCATGGACCTCTTGTAAATCTTTCTCAAATTCATCATGCTCTAGACATCTAAGTAAAGTACCATCAAGACCTCTTCAATCAAGCATATGAGTGATAAGGGTATAGAGAGCAGATTGTTGAATAAAATTAAGTTTTTTCTTTTTAGATAGGTTTGGGAGCAGTCTGTTGTCCTTAAGGTAGGTATAGATAAGTCCATAGTGTGGTATGTCAAAAAATTTATATTTGGCATATGATGTAGGGATTAGGACTATCATGAGTGGGATATGGTAGGTCTTCCATGAGGAAATCATAACAAGCTTGTTGTTTAGCTACTTGTTTCAATGAGGCCATGGTAGCTAGAGCATCTGTAGCCTTGTTTTGTTCTCTTGGGATCTGTGTGAACAATAGAAATTGTAAGTTTCTTTTATCTCCTGCACCATTTCTTTATATGGTAGAATCTTTTTGTCCTTTGTTTGATAATCATTGTTTTTCTAAAAAATTACATCCTATGAATCTCCATAGAAATAAATATCCTTAATCTTCCATTCTGATGCCATCTTGAAACCATTTATCAATGCTTCATATTCCATAATATTGTTTTTACATGGGAACATGATTCTGTAGGCATTTGGAATAGTATAGCCATTAGGCATGACAAATAAGATCCCAATGTCAAATCCATGTTGAGTACATGATCCATCAAAATAGAGTTTCCATGTTGATTCAGTGTGTAGGATGGTTGTGTCTAGAAAATTGACGTGCATTAGTTTTTCATCTTGCAAAGGTGCTTCTATGATTTGATCAGTTATAACTTGTCCTTGTATGGATTTTCTATCCACATATGCTATGTCAAACTCATTCAAGACCATGACCCATTTGCCGAGCCTTCCTCTCAATGATTCTTTGTTGAGGAGATATTTAACCGAATGAATTTTTTCTATGAGTTTGGTTGAATGACTGAACATGTAGTTCCATAGTTTTTGTGATTAAAAGAAAACTACTAAGCATGCTTTTTCTATTGCTATATAGTACAAATCATATCTTACCAATATCCCGCTAATGTAATATATTGCATGTTCCTTTGCTTACTAGTCCTATCATACTAAAAGAGCTCCTAAAGATACATCAGTTTCTGAGATATAAAGTAACAATGGCTTTTCTTTCATAGGTGACATAATTGGTGGATTTTCTAGGTATTGCTTGATCAGAACAAAATCTCTTGTACATGCATCATCTCACTGATATTGTACAATCTTGTGTAATAACCTAGTGAACAGGTGACTCCTATCAGTGAGTTGTGAGAAAAATCTCCTTGTGGAATGCAACTTTCCTTACAATGACCTTAATTGACTTAGGTTCTTTGGTGATGACATTTACATGATGGATTGAACCTTTTCTGGATCCAATTCAATTCCCTTTTTTGAAACTATATAGCCTAGAATTTTTCTAGATGTTACATTGAACACACATTTCTTAAGATTGACTTGAAGGCTAAACTTATCCAATCTTGTGAAAATTTGGTCTAGTATGTGCAAATAGTATTTCCTTTTTAGGGATTTTCCCATAATATAATCTATATAATCTTCCATTGTAATATGCATGATATCATGAAAGATGGTTGGCATTTCTCTTTGATAAGTAGCCCTTTCATTCTTGAGTCCAAATGACATGTTGTGTCATAAAAAAGTGCCCTAGGGGCATCTGAAATTTGTCTTATCTTGATCTTGAAGAGCTATTTTATTTGATTGTATCCTGAGAATCTATTAATTAGGGAGAAAATTTCATTCCCTGATGTCTAATCCACTATCATGTCTATATTTGGAAACAAAAGTCATCTTTCAGACAAGCCTTATTCAAGTCCCTAAAACATATGCATATGTAGATAGTCTTCTCATGTTTTGATAGTGGTACAATATTGGAAATCCATTGGGTGTAATCAATTGCTCTAATAAAGATTACATTAAGAAACTTCTTTAACTCGAATTTTATTAGTAATGCAATGTGGGGATGAATTTTCCTCAACTATTGTTTGGCTGGTTTCACACCTAGTGCTATGGACAAGTGATGCATGATAAAGTCTGGATCTAAACCAGGCATTGCTACATAATACCAAGAAAAATTGATCTTCTTCTATCTGAAAAACTTGACATGATCCTAATTCTCTTGCTCAGACAAAGATGCAGACAAATGAACAAGCTTTGGAGTTTGTTCAGTTCTGATATTGACTAGTATTGTTGGTTCAATTAATACTATTGATCACTCTTGATAGTGTTCAGAAAGAGTATCAAGTCTCTCATCCTCAGGTACCTCTAGGATGTTTTCACTATTGAATACATCCTTTATTTTTACCTTTTTTATGATCTAATGCTACCATTATATGGTT
Organism: Cryptomeria japonica; assembly: GCF_030272615.1. Taxonomy (NCBI): domain Eukaryota; kingdom Viridiplantae; phylum Streptophyta; class Pinopsida; order Cupressales; family Cupressaceae; genus Cryptomeria; species Cryptomeria japonica. The sequence goes on from NC_081405.1 coordinate 620,963,859, forward strand.
TTCACCATTAGATCTTGTCTTTGATTCATTTATTTCACTTTTGTGACTAAAAGACTTGATACTCCCTTGAGCTAGAGCTGCATTACTAAGTTTCCTAGTGGAAGTGGTCATGGGTTCAATTGTGTTAAGATGTATGACAATGGTCATGTCAATGGGAAAGGTTTCATGTTTTACAATTTTAATTTGTTCCCAATCAATGAGTTTAAGACGTCTTAAGGGTAATGGATCATTAGGTTCAGTAGAAGTGAATATACTGATAGTGGTATCATTGTCAAAGGTGGGGATAGAAAGGTCAATAACATTACTCTACTCAAAATTGTCTATAATGTTATGAATATTATAGTCTTTGCAAGATTCATCGTCCACAGTTTGCAATTCGGATTCAAAAGGTCTTGGCCTCAAACTTTGGCCCTCATAGAATGTAGGTGCATAGGTATGAATTGAATCGATCTCAATTTCATCCTAGGACAAGTCAAAAGGTGAAGAATCTCACTCTCACTCATTTGAATAGGATCCATAGTATTATTGCAACCTTTGAATTTATTCTTGTATATGTCAGGAATGACTACTCTTGGTGCAACTAGTGGAGTAATTTCCACTGTTGTTTATGATGTAATCACCTCTTTTATTGTGATTGATAAAACAACCTCTATTGATGCTTCTGATGGTATTGTTACCAAAATTTTGCACATACCAAATTTGGTGCCCTAATGAAGCCTTGCATTCATTCATTCTAAAAAGATCAAATCATGAACTAGGAAGAAATGCACTATTTTTTTCTAACTTGGTTGCTTCACGTGCAGATACAGGAAAGTAAGACAACATGTGGGTTAAAATGTGGCTCCCATGAGGGTTGAGCTCAGCATGCTATAGATCATAGAGACATCTATGCTCCATTGTAGATGAAATGGTGTGGCTATTAAAACCTTACAGCCAAAGAAACTCAGAGCAAAATGCAATCAGCCTGTGTAAAGTTTTTACTTAGGTGCCAAAGAGGGTTTTAAAAGGCCTTAGAGTTTCCAAGTGGTTTCAGTCACCAGGAAGGAGGACCTTTTATCCCTTATTTTCCATGTGGAGGGAGTTTATCACATTTAAATATAAGGTCACATATAACTATAGTGTCAAAGTTTATAGGATTTTTGAAAGAAGAGGTAGCTCGTGGCCCGGTGGACCTCATGTGCACGCATCTCAAGGCATCCTAATTTTGTGACCAGCTAGCGAGAGGAGCCTAAAGAGCGGGAAATTTGAAGAAAGATCAATGGTGACCACATAGATCTAACGGTTGTTGCTAAGGCACAAATGAAAGATGCACACTAGGTTATTGCCATGACTGATGATGTGGCGGAATAGAGAATATAAGACCAAAGTTGAGGTGGCTGTCTAGTGGCTGGTGATATGGCACAGATGAGAGAAATCAAGCAGATCTTGGCCATGATGAGTCCCAAAAAGGTTTCATCAAAAGCTCAGTTCCATCGACATCGAGAAAACCTTGGCCATGATGAGTCCTGAAAAATTTTCATCGAAGGCTTAGTTTCATCGATATAATAATATCAATGAAACTATAGGTTCGATGAGACTGGTAAATGGCTTGCCAAGAGAGTAGTTTGGCCAAAAGAAGGATATCCAATAGAGAAAGACCCATGGTAGGCCTAGTAGATAGGTGATGCCCAAGCGGATCTCATGAGCCAATTAGAGGGTGACACATGTTGACACACGACACAAGAGAGAAATCAGTCGAGGTTAAAGGTCGAGCAAGTTGAAGAAAGATCAATGGTGATGTGAGTGATATAATGGCAGTCTTTATGTCATAATGAAAATATGCTCACTAGTTATCATAGCGACTTGGCGATAAAGCACATGTGGAAAAGGAAAAGGGGAGGTGAGTGGCTAAGAGGTTAAAGATCGAGCAGTTTAAGGGTAGATCAATGGTCATCGCTATACCGCAAGATAAAGATGCTCACTAGTTATCTCATGCAACTTGGTGACTGATGACATAGAATTTGAGGTTGCCATCCAGGTGGTCTTAGAGCAAATGAAAATGTGCCATGTAGTAGAGATAAGATGAAGAACCAAGGTAGACCAAGAGTTAAAGGTCGAGCAGATTGATCATCTCCAACAGTCAGTCAAAAGATCAGATGGTGATCACTAAGCCACAAGGAAAAGTTGCTCACCCAGTTATCGATGCGACTTGGTGACAAGGTGGGTCCAGGTCGAAATAGTAGACAAAGTGGACCCTCAAGAAAATCAGAGGCTGACACATGGAAAAAGCCTATAGACAAGCAGATGTCTATATTTTTAATTGAACTTTGAACTTGAACTTTGAACCGGTTCAAAGTGGTTCAATGCTTCAAAGTGGCTCAATGGTTCAAAGTTCATTGGTTCAATGGTTCAAAGTGGTTCAATGGTTGAAAGTTCATTATTGTCGCTCGTTCCCATGGGCCTAGGATGAAGAAAGCAAACAAGAAGAGATAAAAGCAAATATTGGGGCCTGCTAGGAAGTAAATGAAAAGGTTGAATGCAAGTGGCCATGGTCAATGCAGGCGATCTAGTGGCTGGCAATAATAAAAAAAATTCATGATGGACTTAGAACTAGTTGTTTGAACAGTACAAAGCCTGCCAAGCAAGGAGATGATTTCTACATGAAAGATTAATGCAGATGCTTATTGATTATCTAAATATGCAAGTGTTATGTACCGTTGGAAAGCACGTGAAATAGGAAGATCATTTCCACAATCATTCTTTAATAGAAGTTTCAACATGGAGAGTAGTAGCCACAGAATGCATAAGATTTTCTCAGTGGGGTTTCTTTTTAATATAATCATACTTTAGTTTATCATGCAACTTTCACATGGGGATAGCTATTTTTTGCATTTATATATGAAGATTTTTAAACACAAGGATCAGTGGCAGTCCTTTTGAGTAGTAGAGATTATTACTTTACAGTATTGTGTATGAGTTTTTATGCCATTTTTGGGGTAGATTCGTCCAAGGCTTTTCTCATGCAGTGTTTTTTAGGATTTTTAAAGGGGATTCATCATGATTTCTATATATTCCTTCTCTACTTTTTTCCCCTGGTTCTTTCTTATTTGCATAGACATTTTTTGCAAAAAAACATTGTAGCTCAGCAGTATTTAAGTTTTGTAACAACAACACTCCTTTATTTTCCAGTAATATAGAAGCAAATTTTCCTTCTCAATACTTCTTGTATTATCTAGTGAATGAATGATTTAATAATTTCTTGTGATTTTTATCCTCTAATTTATCCAATTCAGTCAATTTGTGGTGCAAGGAGATATGTGTTAGATGCAGATTCTATTTTGTGTTAGTTGATTTTAAATGGTTGAAGCTATGAAAACTTGTTGTTTTCCTTCACGCATGCATTAAATTTATCACTTTCTAGGAAATTTTTATGCATCTACATGTTCAGTTGAGTTGTGAAGCAATCAAGGTCATTTGTTGAAGGTTTTGCAAGTTAGGCAGGTTGCAAATCTTAGATAAGATTTTTGGTGCATCACCTTCATTAGAATAGATAATGATTACATGCAAAGATTTCTATCCCTTTTCATCCCTTTTCTTATCAATAGTATTTACAATAGATTCACCAAACAAGAAGCCGACCTGATCTCCAGAGATTCATCTTCACCTTAAGCAATCCATAGGCTCGAAGGCATTTCCATGTTTCATAGGATTGCTTGTTTTCGAACTTAGCATCATGGGTGCAATCCTATGTGACAATAGTTTTTGGCACGCCTAGTGGGACATGCTTGAGCTATCACAACTCAAAGAAAACCCATTTTTTCTTGTTATTTTGGTAGTAACAGCAACATTTCAGCCTATTGAGGTTATTTTTTTAAAAGTACCTAGCGACTCTATTTTCTAATTTTATGTGCAGAACTTGTCTTAACAGCATATGAAAAGTATCAAACAAGATAGAGTGAGGATCTGGTTGAGCATATTGAGCTACCACCATCACAGAGAAGGTCAAGGACAATGAATAAGACAGAGAAAACAACAAATTCAGTAGTTGAATTTCAAGATAGTTCGTCAGTTGAAGTTTTTCTTGAAACTCTAGATTCTAATATTTTGTCTAATTCTTCTCCTCGACCTAATAATTCTCAGCCCAATTTTGCTACCCACATAAATCCTCTTTTTGTAACTACTCCAATTCAACCATCTATTACCCAGAATCCACTAGTAAATCCTTGAGTATTTACAATGGCCGTACTAAGAGCACATGCTTTTGTACCCTTCAATGGAGGCAACCCTTTGAATTTGACCCAACATGATCCTATACCAAGAGTAGCTCTAAAAAGTCTACCTATTTTCACTGGTGAAGAACACATCACACCCATTAAGGACATAAGAGATATAACATCTCTATGTGCAGTTCACCATATAACCCAAGAAAATGTAGCATTCAGGCTACTAGCAACATCATTCAAAGGCAAAGCATTACAATGGTTCAGGGGCTTGCAAATTAATTTAGTTACTAATTGGGATGACCTGGGTGATAAGCTAACAAAGTAGTTTATAGATAAATCGGATCACCTATCATTGGTAAAGAAGATGACCACTATCAAGAGGGCACTTCAAGAGCAGATGACTAATTTCAATTACCATTTTGAGAAAACTTGGAATAGAGTTCCTACAACGGTAAAACCCTCTCCTAAACATGCATTTTTATATTATTTGAGATCTTTAAATAGTGATATTGCTGTTATGAATCAATCTATGGGTGGGGTTACATTACCAACAACTTATGATATATCTATTAGAGCAGAAAATGACCCTATACAAGCTGGTAAAATTTCCCCTAGGCCTCCTATGCCTATTTTTCCTAATATACAACCATTGATGCCTTTACAAGTACCCCCTATAGCTGCAATACCTGTTGTTCCAACATTAGGTTTTCAAAATTATGTTCAAAATAGTGTTGTAGAAGACTCATCAAAGCAAAAACAGACATTACAAGAGATGTTTATAAAGAATGTTGAAGAAACTCAACAAATCTAGTAGACTATGCAAAATTTTGGCAATGAATTGGTGAACATCAAGAAAAATTAGAACCAAAATCAAAGGTATTAAGCCCCATATCAAGCTCCTTATCAACTCAATAGGCCTAACTACCAAGTTGATGCTCAGAATCAAAGGAGGAACTACAACAATAGGCAAAACCAATAGTGTAATTAGAATACTACTAGCAATTCTAAAGAAATTGTTCCTGCTCATAACAATATGGCACAAGAGTGGTGTTTTCCTTGCCAACAACCTCATAATCAAGCATCATGCCAAAATGCAATAAATGCTCAATCGCAAGCTTTGATGGTTCAGAATAACATGTCTTATCAGGATGTAGGTGTAAATGAGGAACCAAAAGGTCCTAAGGTGGCTATGATGAATTGACAAGATGAGGAATTTTGTGGAGTTAATCATCCGCAAGCATAAAATAGACCTTTTTCACCTATTGCAGAAAATACAAGGTCAAAGAAACATGCTATTGATATTGGACAACAAGCTGCAAATAATCAACAACAAGCTATAAATAATGGACAACAACACAATAAGTCTACACAACAGCTAGATAAAGGAAAGCAACAAGCTTCTACAAGTCAACAAGCTATTAGTACACCTCCACCTATCTAGAATGTGCAAATTTTACCAAGAGGACAGCCTGCAACACCTAAAGAACAGTAGAAAGTTCAATCTCAGTCAAACCCAACTTAGCCAGAGCCTGTTGTTCAAAAGTACAACAAAAGGTTAGTGGTGTTGCATTTAATATTATTGAATCTATGGCAAAACCCACTATTTCCATGACAATGATAGATGCATTGCAAATTATTTGACAAAAGGAATTGCTAAGAGACAAATTGGATAATCTTTCATTGACTAATGAGCATCAAAAAGATCATCCTAGAGTTCCATTAGCTAATGATATCCCAGTTAAGAATAATCAGCCAATCCAAACACCAAAGCCTCCTCCATTTTTTGTAACATTGATAATTCAGAATCATCTAGTCCAAAATTGCTTGATAGACTCAAGAGCCAGTAGTTCAATTATGCCCAAAGACCTTGCATATAAACTTGGTCTAATTTATGAGCCTATTTTAGAGGAGTTGTACAATTAGATGGAACAACAGTTAAGTGAGTTGGATTGGTCAAAGATCTTAGTTTGACCTTGCATGCTTGTCCTATTTTTTAATACCTCAGGACATGTACATAGGTGACTTACCTCCACACTCTTCTATTTGCCTATCTAGAGATTTCATAGCAAAATGAGGAGGATACCTTTCTGTTGATTGTTCACACTTGTTTTTTAGAACCCAGTATGGTACTAAGGTTACCATTAAGTCAGAACCCCAAGACACTTTCCACTTAGAACCATATACCCCAAGTCCTATAAATGTAGATCTTACCATTAGAGACCACGAGGGGTTACCACCTATCTAGGATCCAGATACACCTATTCAAGGCATACCTAATGTGAATTTGGATGAGTGGGTAGCCCAAAATATTGCAGAGGATACTTTCATCAGCATGAATGAAATAGGTCTTGGTGTTTATATGATTCATGAGAAGAATGTTGTTATTCCTGTTGTTCTCAAATTCTGATTCCCTCCTCTCCTCCCTATTAGGAATACAATAAACTCTGTTTGCATATGAAGAGGACACCGAAGAAGAACAAAACTCCAGAAAAACATATAACAAGGTTTTAACAAAACCTTCTACACTTCAAACTTATCCAAAGTTTAGGTGGGTATACCTTCTATGAAAACTTTCACACTTTTAAAATTTAAGATCCATAGTAAACCAATGCTAGAAACCTATGGACTTCATCACCTTAATAGAACTAAAACATTAATAGAAAAGGTTATACTCATTTTTAGTATTGATCTCCAAGAGAAATAGAAAGGAAACCACAACTAGATACCAGTGCCTTATTCAGGCTACAGAGTCACCCAAATCAAATTAGAATTCCAAAACTGAACAACTGCATAAATTTCACCACCTCAACCTTAATTAACCCCATACATGCCTAACATATACATGAGTTTTATCCTCTTAAAACTAAAACTGTTCATCAAATTCAAGATGAGAAAACAATTGATGTACTAATAGAGATATTTAATGCATATTTAATTCCTCTCCCTTGAAGGGAAAAGCTAGAAACATATCCATATGATTGCCTTACAATCCATGTTCAATCAAATGACCCTAGACTATTCAAATGAAACTAGCAAATTAATGAGGGCATGCCAGAAGACAACACAGATTTAGGCCTGACAAGTCTTGATCTATATCTTTATATTCATTTTGAAAAAAAATCTTACATGATTCAAAGTATTTTCTATGATAGCTATAAAAAACCAAATATATTTCTAAAAGGTTTCTCTACAAAATTTCTTGTCATCCCTTTTCTATTAATCTTAGTATCCATTTATAACATTATGGATGCATACAAGATTCAGACATTCCTAAGAATGATTAGTTACAACCATAATTCCTTTCAAATAAACATTTACAAGTCATCTTCGGTCTCAGAGGCCTTTTTGGTTTGTTGCTCCTCTGTAGCATCTTCTAACCATTCACGAAGTCCTTCTTCTTGCATTGCATATTTCTTGGTCCACTCTTGTAACACGTCATCAATAGGCCATGAGTAGCCCACAATTTTCTCCTTCAACTTAACTAACCTTTTACATGAGTTTCTTACTTTTCTCACCTTTGATTCCAAAAATCCGTAGTGTGACTTTATCTTTTCTATCTCTTCAATTGTTTTAACAAACAGAGACGTGTCATATTTGTTGATGATTTCATTCACCGTTCAAGAAAAATTAGCTCCCATCTCATCAAGCCATACCGGTTTTTCCTTCAATTGATTTTCGCTGACAAAACCCCTAGGAAACAATTCAAATTTATGCTTAGTATATTCTTTCCAGTACAAGTTAGCTTTCCTCTCCACATTGTTTCTTCCTTCTGCTAACCTGGTAAGACCTTTTGCTAACTCACATGTCGATTTAATAATAGTATCAGATCATGCTTCATCATAGGCTGCACACATAAGCTCTAAATCCACTTCTCTTTGTATCCACTTATTCAAAATAGCTCTAAAATATCCTTGTCCTTTTTTAGCTCACACAAGGTGTCAAAAATTCTTTTCATATTAGTGTGCACAGTGGGGGCCTCTACTATATCAGCAAAACTCAAAATGGTGGCCTTTACCTTATCTTCATATTTACTTGCAAACAGGGCTTGATCCTATTTCAACTTTTCCAACTCATGTTGAATGGTCTCAGTTGGTTGAAAACCAGAAGGCATAGGAGAAGGGGGAAATTCTATGATAGGATTGGTAGGTGGAGGTCTTGCTAGAAAAGATGCAATCATTAGGGTAGAGGACTCACCTCCATGGTTTTGTCCTACCAATTGACTCTAAAGTCTAGCAATAGTAGTATCCCTATTGGCTACCTCCATTTTGGCTTCATTATAAGCCTTTAGAATTGTTTCCAACTTCACTTGGAGATCGGTTCTTTCCTTTGCTTCTTTCTCTACCACTGCCACACTGAACTTTGTAGTTTCTAAAACTGTGCTAACAACTTCTACCACCCCTATATCCTTGACACTTTTTACTATCATACCTCCTAGAAAACTAGATCTTGAGGTATCCTTCCTTCTTCTACTTTCATCCCCCTTTAGGGACCACATGACCAGAGAAGCATTATCTTTGCTGAATGTCACTCCCTTCATAGGTTTGGTTTCTTTTTTGACTGCTTCGAGTACCAATGCATCTGCTATATCCCATTCAGGGAGGATTAAAACACTAGCCTTTGACACCATTTCTCTTCTAGCTTCAAGAGTGATGGCTTTGAATTCAACCATCATTTCTTGTTTAACTTCTTCCTCCACTAAGGTTGTATCCTTGTGAGGCTACTCATTCATTCTCTTTTCACATCTTGCCTTGAATTGTTCAATGTTTTGTTTCCATAAAAATTGCATGAATGCCCCTATTGTGACAAAATTGTTGTCAGCTAGGAACTCTTCACTAGCTTTCTTGACAGCCAAGTCTAACTCTTTACCTTTGAACTCATCTTCAATTAAGTTCATCTCGGCACTAGGTGGCTCTTTTGGCATTCCCTCTTGTGTTTCTTCATAGTTGTAAGAAATCTCTTTGAGGCTTCCTAACTGCAACAACTGTTCTGCTACTGCCTGTTCATCTCCTATATGGATAAGGGATTGAGATGGGGAGTATAGAGATTCACCTATTTGCATTTCTTTCCCCACCCTCTTCCTTTTAGGTGATTCTTGGATGTCAATGACATCTTCAATTGTTCTCTTCCCTCTTGAAATGGAGGTCTCACTTGTTACTGGCATCAATACACTATATTTTGACTTTTTGTGCATCACACAATCACCAGGAGGAATGGCTTTAGCAAAGGCAAGCTTAGCTAGAACTAACCTAGCCTTGTCAAGGTTATCTCTTATTATAGCCTCCCTCTTTTCTTTCAGAGTTTGCATTCAAATTGATGAATGAAATCTAGACCCTTTTTGTATGCCTTCCACTTTTATTTCCTTAATTCTTTCTCATCCAAATTGAGTTCATTTCTAATTAGGTCCTTAGGGAAATGTGGCCTACCTTTGTATACTGCTCTTCTCCTGAGCATATCATTGAAAAAATCCTCAGGGTCAACAAACCTGGTTATTGCAATAGACAACCTATATGGTTGGAAAAAATCATCATAGAATTTCCAACCACCTTTGGTGATCACGAATTGATGGGCCATGGTAACAGTTGGGAAAATAGTCCCTTTACCCTTATTTGTTAGCTTTGCCTCTTGCATACCTCCAATTTGCCTTAAGATCTTTGTAATTCCTATCTTCAATGGGACTTGATAAGGCAATAAAAATTGAGTGCCTCTAAAACCATAAACTTTGAAAACTTTACCTTCCCTCTGAACTCCCTTCTTGGTGTCATCTCGTTAATGCAATTATATCAATTAAGATTCAAACACAACCCTAATAAGGCAAACACACAATAAAGTACCAATTTTCAAACTGTAATTAGCGAGCAAGACACAAAAACCTGTTACTCTCCTGAAGAAATTCACTCTGCACTAGCTCCTCTGCAACAAACTCGTTGAAATGGTGCCAATATTCAATTGATATGGACCTTAGTATGGCAAATTGGCATTGAATTGAGACATTAATCCTACATGCTTCAGCCATCAACTTAGAATTGAATTCATAAATCGAATTCAAAAATGAGCTCCAACAGATCACCAGTTTTCTGAGTATTTCCCTATTTCATTATTTCGCCATTTCATGAAGTTTAAAACCCCCAGACCTTTCTTTCATGAAGCAACGACATTCATTGGATCCTTGGAAACTTGCATTGCCTTTACTCCTTCTGGTCCTTCTATATTAGTAATGGGCCCCACCTTCTTTTTACTACTTCGTGAACACTAAACCTTGTGCACTTCAATCATGCGAAGCGCTAGCTGTCTGATCAATTACCACTTGCATGATCTTTACTTCTTACGGTGACCACCAATATTTTCTACTAACTGCGTACAACCATCACTGCTATCGATTTTTGCCACTTCATGAAAGCTAACCACCTTCCATCTTTGGGCTGCGAAACAATGCCCATCATTGGATCCACCTCGAGATGTTCACCATTTAACATACTCAAACCTTTAAAGTGGGCCCTCAGCTTGGAAACCACTTGCTTTGTTTCATCACCGGTGAATGAATATTATGTATCAGTCTCCTATTCACTCAAGAAATCCATCAAGCTCCATTCTAGGACTGCCACATGTTCTAATTCACCATGGGTTTCAACACCATCATCAGTTAGATCAAAGTAGGCCCTCAAACAATCCTTTGGATCCACGTGCATTTGACAAGTCATCATTTCCCTCAATGAAGTGACCCACCTATCTTGCCATGTCATCCACCATGTGACTGCCATGTCATTTCGCTATTTCATGAATGGTAAACTTCATTTGATTAGGGGTTGTGAATCCACGTGGGTTGTCTGATCAACTCCAAGTTGATTGTTTTTAAAATCATGAGTTGCCTATCTTTCGGACCCACCTACCCTTTCGCTACTTCGCGAACATTGAACCTCAGGCAACTCTTCTTTGCGAAGCAATGACAATCATTAGATCTTTGGAAACTACTTGCCTGTTAACCTTTTCATGACCACCTTGCCTGAGCCCTCCACCTTTTTGCTACTTCGCGAAAGGTAAAACACAGACATCTTTCGGCCACGAATCTACGTGCACCCTTGGATCAACTCCACATTGATCGTCCTTTAACCAAAGAAACCGCTTACCTTTGGGACCCACCACCTCTTTTGCTATTTCATAGAGGATAAATCACATGCATCTTGGGCTAGCAAAGCAACGTGAGCCATTTGATCCAATACAAGATCCATTCCTTTTACCTGATGAACAATCCTTTGGTCGGGTCCGCTTACTCTTTTCACCACTTCATGAATGCTAAAGTGCAGGCATTTTTGCCCAATGAAACAACGCACACTACAGGATCAACCTTGAGTTGCACGATAGTTAACGAGACCAACAAAGATTAAAACAAGACATAGGTAAAGGCATAAAAATTGAAAAAATTTAAAACACCACCTAGGGAAAACCTAAAGCGAGGGACACTTTCATGATGAAGCAACCCTTCCACTTAAGTGGAAAAAGTAATGCGAAAATAGAATGCAAGGGTTTTCAAAACATAGCAAGGGTTAAATCTTTCAAAAACCTTAAACCCTCTTTGACCCAAAAAACACAGAGGCAACAAGGTTATGTCAAACACATCTTTACAGATTTTAGCTGATTATGGGACAAGAATACCCAATTTTCAAAATAGTGATAACAACGGCTCTGACTAGGGATGGTTGATTGCAAGATCAAAACAAGAATTTAAAAACTCTGGAGAATAGACCACACACATAAGCCCAGAAACAACCAATAGAAACAAACCAAAATATATACAAATAAAGACCTACTATGCATGGACTTAAGAGAAGTAATGTTTCAGGAACTGTCCACACATTAGAAATTCCTGTATCTAACCATTTATTTTATGCAAAAAATATGAATCCTTTCCATTAAGATCATAAACCATAGAGGGTCTATCCACACTGACTCAATTTTTTTGTGTTTTCCTTTATGTTGCCCTTTCGCATTCCATTGAAGGACCATGTCACCAATTTGAAACTTTCTTGACAAGGTTCTTTTGTCAAACAGATATTTGGACTGCAACCAGATCTTCAAATTCCTCTTATGGGCCAAAGTTCTAATTTCTTCCACCTCCACCATCTGAATCATTTTGTCTTCCATAGGTTTATATAACTCCATGTCTTCAGCTTGTAGGAACTTGTATACTGGAAAAAGATTATTGACTAGCACCCTAGATTATGTGCCATAGACCAGTTCAAAAGGTGAAACCCCAATTGCTTTCTTGACAGTAACCCTATCTACCCATAGGGCCAACTTTAACTTTTAATCCCAAGACCTTTTGTTCTTCTCAATGATTTTCTTAATAATGTTCAAAAGGCTCTTATTGCTAGATTCAACTTTCCCATTACCCTGAGGATGATATGGCGAAGAGTAGAACATAACTATTCCATGGCTGGTGCAAAATTCAATGAAATCCTCTGACCTAAAACTCATGGCATTATCCATCACCAATTTCATAGGAACACCAAATTTGGTTATAGTGTTATCCATCAGGAAGTCAATAACAAGCTTACTTGTGGCTCTCCTAGTGGGTATAGCCTCAATCCACTTGGTGAAATAATCAGTGGCTACTATGATCCACCTATGACCTCTTCCTGATTTCTCAACTATTTCTCCAATAAAATCAATGCCCCATTGAACAAAAGGGGCTTCTACTATGACTGGATTGAGGGGTAAGGCTCCCTCATACTTCAATTTAGATGAAAATTTTTGGCATGGGTCACATCTCCGAACATGTTCATGGGCATCTTTAAATAATTTGTGACAATAATAACCATCCTGGACTATCTTACCAGTTGTTGTTTTGGCATAACAACAACCTCCACATACTCTGTCATGCATTTCAGTTAACATCTTTCTAGCCTATGATTTATCCAAACACATTAGCAATGCCCCATCTCTATTCGACCAATACAGATCACCCTGAATAAGGACATATTTTTGAGATTTTAGTCTTAGTGTCCTTCTCTAGTTGTGGGTCATTCCCTCTAAATATGTTGCATTCCTTAAAAAATGCACTATCTTTGAGTACCAAGGCTATGTCTCAATACTTGTGACCAAGATGTTCTCAATTTCAACATTATTCACCTCAACGTCAAGAAGGTTTGATTCAGCCATCAGCTTAGCAAGGCGTAAGCCTCTCACCAATTTAGTGATCTTAATCTCTAAATCAAACTTCTAAATTCTGGTTATCCATCTGCATCTTTTACCAATGACCTCAGATTAAGATAAAATATCTTTGACAGCCGCATGTGGGACATAAGCAATTACTTGTGCATTTACAAGATATGGCCTAAATGCTTTAACAACCTTGACCAAAGCATATGCTTGTTTCCCCATAATTTCATATTTTAACCCTACAACTTGTAAAAATTTGCTATAAAAAGCTATAGGATGTTCATATCCTTCATTATCCTTTTGTAGAAAAACTACAACCACCGTATGATATGAAGAAAAAGAAAACAGAGAGAAAGGCTTACTGTAGTTAGGGGACTTCAACACTGGTGCCTTCTGAATAGCCCTTTTTATTTCATCAAAAGCCTTTGAAGCTTCTTCATCCAAGCAGAACTTTGTATCCTTCTTAAACAATCTAACAATGGGCTTGACTATCTCTACAAAATTGGCAATGAATCTTCTAACAAAATTTACCTTTCCCAAGAAAGACTGAATACCTTTAACACTCTTTGGTTTAGGTACATTATTTATAGCTTCAATTCTTTTAGGGTCTATTCTAACCCCTTCCTTGGAGACAATATACTCAAGTAGATTCCCTTCAGTGACAACAAAATGACACTTTTTCAGATTGAAGGAGACACCAAATTCCAGAACTTTATTGAAAACCTTTTCCAAGTACCCACACTGGTCATCTGCCCTTTTGGAGAAACATGTTAAATCATCTTGATACACTACCATGATAATGTTAAATTCCTTGAAAGCTACATCCATTGCTCTCTGAAAAGTAGCTCCAACATTTTTCAAACCAAAAGGCATTCTTACATATACATATGTTCCTCAAGGGGTGGTAAAAGCAATCTTGAATTGTTTAGATTCTTTCACTAACACCTGGTTATATCCTAAGAACCCATCCATCATAGACAATAGGTCACAACTAGTTACTCTTCGCAACATTGCTTCCATATTAGGAGATGAATAATTGTCTTTCAAAGAAGCAACATTTAGGTTCTTAAAATCAACACAAAGCCTTATGTCCCCATTCTTCTTCCTAACTGGGACCAAATTAGACACCCATGATGAATGCCTTATAGGCTTAATGATCCCCCCTTCCCTTAACTTGGTTAATTTTTGCTGCATTTTAGATTCTAGTAGGGGGTTGATAGGTCTTTGTTTTTGTCTAAAAGGCTTAGCATATAGAAGCAAAGGGACTTCATACTGAAATAGATCTTGTCTATACGCCTTCAGATCTTCATAAGACCAAGCAAAAACATGCTTATATTTCTTCAATAAATTAATAATGTTAACTCTGACATGAGGAGACAATTTTTTTCCAATATACAACAACTTGGGGGATGATTTTGTCCCCAAGTTCACTTCCTCTAATTCATCTAACTTGGTGGTTGACTGCTGATGCAAATGACTATCACTGTAACTGAACATACCTTCCAATTATACTAACCCTTTAGTTATTTCATTAGTTTCCAACTAAACCATGTCATTTCCAAACAGAGTTTCTCTATCTTCAACCACTTCTACCAATGCATTGCAATCAATTTTTTGTCCATCATAGTCATTAATGCATTGTATGAATCTGAGAATGTCTTCATCATCAGCAAACACTTGCCAATTATATACATTATCAGGAATGACCGGCCTAGCTTTTATCTCAACTGTGGATACACCAGTTAGTGTTATATCATCATTTTTTAATGCAACATTTGCTAAGAAATCAGCCATGATATTCTTTGATCTTTCTATCCAATTAATAGAGAATGCACTAAAATGTTCAATCACATCCCAAACTGCATGTTTGTATCTTTTCGAATGGTCATTTTTAGATGCATACTTAGATCTAACCTAAGAAACAACCAACTCCGAATCCCCTAGTACTCTCAACACCTAAATCCCATGCCTTTTTGCAACTTCAAGCCCCAATAACAAGGCTTCATATTCAACAATGTTATTTGTGCACTAGAAGGCTAGTAGAAAAGAATATTTGAAGGTCATACCTGATGGGGACATAAAAAGAACTCCGTCTGCAAATCCTTCTTTAGAGCAAGCTCCATCAAAATACATGTGCCATAAACCATGCTGTTGAGATTCCAATTCAATCACAATAGAATCAGTATTTATCAATTGAGGCAAAATCAGTTGTATTCTAAAATTGTCAAGATCCACATCAATCATACAATTTAACATACTAGGGTCTATCTTCTCAGTTACCCTAGGGGCACGTGGTTCTCTAAACAACTTAACTTGGCTTCCATTGATGAAAATTGTAGCATATGATAGATCCAACTGAACATTTGCACCTACTGTTGCAACCCACTATCTAGATAACAACATGCCATAGTGAGGTTTTGTATCCATTACTATGACATCCATTTTATATGTTTATTCAGGAAATGCTGCTATTTTTACCTCCACATCTTTCATCATACCTATCATTGGAACTTCTCTGTTATCCATAGAATAACATTTCCCATACACTGTACTTATTGACAATCCTAATTCTTTCATGACACCATATGGCATCACATTTGTAGCTACACCAGAATCTATCATACAGTTCTTAATTAACCAGTTATTCACTAATAAAGTAACATAGAAAGGATCAACCTGTGAAGGCTCTTCTTGTGTAATAGTTGTTCTAGCATATACCTCTAGGGTTTGCAGGTCATGATCCTTTTCATCCTTGATTGAACCTGAAGGCAAAGTTGTGCTACTATTAGATATCTTAGAAAATAAAGATAAAGTAGCGTCTCTATGTTCCTTTATTTTCAATAATTCTATCAAAGGGACTGTGACCTTCATCTGGGTAAGATCCCGAGTCATATCAAAAGTAACTATTAATCAACTCAGTATTAGTTTTAACTTTCTCTGTCTTAGGCTGACTTACCTTCTTCGTTGTAGCAATTCCTTGTATATCACTAGTAGCATTATTATCCATACCTTTGGCTACATCTTTAATCCGGTTATTCTTTTCTTGACCATCTTGAGGCAAGGTGGTACTACTTACTACTTTCTTCTGAGATATTTCTTTTATGAACATTGAGCCAGGTTCCCCTTGATCTCCATCCTTCTTACTACTTCTCAAGTTGTAATTATGCTTGGCTTTGGCTATGGCAGCCTTAGTAAGATTTCTTAATTCTTCATCACTGGGTCTTCGGAGATGAACTTCTTCATCTTCAATAGTTACCACATTCAAAGTAGGATGCCAATCAAGTGTCAACTATCCTTGGTAAGATCTATTACTATTTAGCACATCACATTCACTAAATTCACTCTATAATGACTCATCATCACTTTCAATAATAGTCTCAAGCATATTAATATCAGACTCAACCTCTTTTCTCATGGATTCTTCGAGGGCTTGAGCTACAACACATTGATGAGAATGTGGTCCATCACAAGCCATGCACCAAGGGGTATTCTCCATATTATGAACATTCCCTCCTTTCAAAGGATCTGGGGTATCTTGGTTTTGAGTATTTTTGGCTTCTCATTTTGACGTTTTCCATCTTTCTAGGTTGTATTGTACGGCATGTCATGCAATCTAGGAGGCCTATCTTGCCAATTATAATTAGGCTTATCATTTTTACTCACCTTGGCAGTAAGATATTTCATGGCAATCACTAATTTCTCTATTTTGCCATATTCCTTAGCAAATTTATTAGGTTGTTTTTTTTATTCTTGCCACAACCTTCCATCAGTCCTCCTTCCCACCTTTCCAGATGCTTTCCTATTACTTTCCACATTTATAGAAATTCTAAAAGCATCCCTAAAACTATGTGGGTTTTTGTCCCTAAGAATATAGGCCATTTTGGAATTGAAAGCATTATAATAAGTGTTGAGACACATATTATCATCTAATCTCATTACTTAATATAGCCTATGCATTGCTTTATGAAATCTAGCATTGAAATCTGTGACAATTTCATTATCAGACTTTCTAATATTATTAAACTCATTGAGCATGAAGCTCACATTTGTTTTGTCACCATATTGTTCTTGAAAACAGTTTTTAAAATCTTCCCAAGACCCAATGCTATTCATAAGGAGACCTCTGTACCAGTCCCTTGCATCATCTACTAGGGACTATACAAACAATTTCATGATGACATCTTCATCTACTATTTCATAATCATTGATTAAGTCACCAAAATATTTTAGGTGCTCTTTTGCATTGATTGCATTGTTGCCAGCAAATTTGTGGAGTATATCCCTTCATTTTGTAGGAACATGGTTAGGGTACCCTAGGATTCCATCAAAGAAGAGCTTCCTATATAGTTCCAGATTAATGGGTCTTCTCTGGAATTGGTTGCCAGTAAAGTTATTACCCATGTTCATTCTCACATTAGGGTTTTGAATTGGAAGAGCTTGGCTACTCTGGTTTATAATGGGGATTTGATTAACAGGAATAATGCTAGTATGCAGGGTTGATTGGATTTTTACTAGAGGGAGTGGGTAGGATGAAGAAAAGGTTTACTTGGGTCTACTAAAGGAAAAATTATAGGGGGATCCTTTAGATAACTAATTTTCCATTTAACCTCTTGATTGGCTGCCTCTAATTCAACTTTCTCCAATTCCCTTTGTAGGTCTTCCTTCTCTTTCCTCATCCTATCTATCTCTTTCTCATGTGCAGACAACATAGAAGAGATTTTTGCTATAGTTTTAGACCCAATCCCATCTTCCATACACTTATGGTTTCCTTTGTCAATGTTATTCCTAATAGGTTGTGGATCACTTGAGACCTCTCTATTTAATTGCACAACAAATTTGTATATAGGGTTAATTTTAGGAGCTAAATTTTCTGTGATGACTGGACCTTCATCCTCACTTTTATCTTTCTCTTGGGTGAATAACTCAAGATCAACAATCTTCCTTAGAAGCTTGTGCCTCTCAATCAGTTGAGCTTCACTTCCTTTTCTTTATTTGCTTCCTTCTGTGCTCTCAAAGATATTAAATGATGGACTCTTCTATTGAGGGCCTCAATTTCTTGGGACACCTTATCTTCATCAAGAAACATTTCTTCAGAATCTGATATATTGACTTGGTCTATATCAATTAAACTAATATTTCCATCTATTGTTATAGGCACATAATCCATTTTAATATTCAAACTATTCCTATCCTTCCTAGAAAAACTAGCATGAGAGATCTTCTAATTTAAAATTTGGACATGCTCATTGTTACCAAATAACCTAGAATGGAAACCCAAAATGTCCTGATTGGATTCATGGGAGGAAGAATTTGAATTTGCATATATGGGTCTATCAGATGACTTACCTATATCAATGCTCTTTTGTACCGAAGCAACATTAGATGGCTCATGTGCAACAAATCTTTTCTAGCCTATTTGTTCCTATTCAGGTAATCCCTCTTGCAATGTCTCTTGAGGATGCTTCCTCATGAATGACCTAGTGTTCCTTCCTCTTTGCATTGTGCTTGTTTTTCTTAAAATAATTATACTTATTCAATAGCTATCATTATACTTTGTTAGAGTTGCCACCCACAAAGACTGTGGGAAATAAGAAAACAAGCTTAAACAAATCACTTGCAAAGATTTTACAAATCAAGATGAAAGAGAAGGCAATCTTCCACAACACATAGAGATCCAAACAAACTTCAAAGCTAATTCAAACACCAATCTCTAACATAGATACACACTATGACTATCCCCAACAGAGTTACCACTTTTGTTGTTCTCAGATTCTAATTCCCTTATCTCCTCCCTTTTAGGAATACAATAAACTCTATTTGCATATGAAGAGGACACCCAGGAAGAACAAAACTCTAGAAAAACATATAACAAGGTATTAACAAAACCTTCTACACTTCAAACTCATCCAAAGTTCAGGTGGGAATACCTTCTATGAAAACTTTCACACTTTTAAAATTTAAGATCCATAGTAAACCAATGCTAGAAACCTATGGACTTCATCAGCTTAATAGAACTGAAACATTAATAGAAAAGCATATACTCATTTTCAGTATTGATCTCCAAGACAAATAGAAAGAAAACCACAACAGGATACCGGTGCCTTATTCGGGCTACAGAGTCACCCAAATCATATTAGAATTCCAAAACTGAACAATTGCATACATTTCACCACCTCGGCCTTAATTAACCCCATACATGCCTAACATATACATGAGTTTTATCCTCTTAAAACTAAAACCATTCATCAAACTCAAGATGAGAAAACAATTGATGTACTGATAGAGATATTTAATGCATATTTAATTCCTCTCCCTTGAAGGGAAAAGCTAGAAACATATCCATATGATTGCCTTACAATCCATGTTCAATCAAATGACCCTAGACTATTCAAATGAAACTAGCAAATTAATGAGGGCATGCCAGAAGACATGTGATTCCTTTTCTATTAGTCTTGGTATCCATTTATGACATTATCAATGCATAGAAGTTTTGGACATTCCTCAGAATGTTTAGTTACAACTGTAATTCCTTTCAAATAAACATTTACAAGTCCTCTTTGGTCTCAGCGACCTTTTCAGTTTGTTTCTCCTCTGTAGCATCTTCTAACCATTTTGGGATTCCTTCTTCTTGCACCGCATATTTCTTGGTTGACTCTTGGAACACATCATCAGTAGGCCATGAGTAGCCCACAATTTTCTCCTTCAACTTAAGTAACCTTTTCTAAGAGTTTCTTACTTTTCTCACCTCTGATTCCAAAAAGCCATAGTGTGACTTTATCTTTTCTATCTCTTCAATTATTTTAACAAACATAGATGTGTCATTTTTGTTGATGATTTCATTCACCCTTAAAGAAAAATTAGCTCCCAGCTCATCAAGCCATACCTGTTTGTCCTTCAACTGATTTTGGTTGACAAAACCCGCAGGAAACAATTCAAATTTATGCTCAGTATATTCTTTCCTATACAAGTTAGCTTTCCTCTCCACATTGGTTCTTCCTTTTGCTAACTTTGTTAGACCTTTTGCTAACTCACATGTGGATTTAATAATAGCATCAGATCCCGCTTCATCATAGGATGCACACACAAATTCTAAATCCACTTCTCTTGGTATCCACTTATTCAATATAGGCTCTAAAATAGCCTTGCCCTCATTTAGCTCACACAAGTTGTCCAAAATTCTTTTCATATTAGTGTGCATAGTGGGGGCCTCTACTATATCAAGAAAACTCAAAATGGTGGCCTTTACCTTATCTTCATATTTACTTGCAAACAAGGCTTGAGCCTGTTTCAACTTTTCCAACTCATGTTGAATGGTCTTAGCTGGTTGAAAACTAGAAGGCATAGCAGAAGGGGGAAATTGTATGATAGGACAGGTAGGTGGAGGTCTTGTTGGAGAAGATGCAATCATTAGGGTAGAGGACTCACCTCCTTGGTGTTGTCCTACCAATTGACTCTGAAGTCTAGCAATAGTAGTATCCATGTTGGCTACCTCCCTTTTGGCTTCATTATAAGACCTTAGAATTGTTTCCAACTTCACTTGGAGATCGGTTCTTTCCTTTTCTCTTTCTCTACCACTGCCACATTGAACTTTGTAGTTTCTAAAACTATGCTGACAGCTTCTACCACTCCTGTATCCTTGACTCTTTTTACTATCATACCTCCTAGAAAACTAGATCCTAAGGTATCCTTCCTTCCTCTACTTTCATCCCCCTTTAGGGACCACATGACCAAAGAAGCATTATCTTTGCTGAATGTCACTCCCTTCATAGGCTTGGTTTCTTTTTTGACTTCTTCAAGTACCAATGCATCTACTATATCCCATTGAGGGAGGATTAAAACACCAGCCTTTGAAACCATTTTTCTTCCAGCTTCAGGATTAATGGCTTTGAATTTAACCATCATTTCTTGTTTAACTTCTTCCTCAACTAAGGTTGTATCCATGTGAGGCTGCTTACTCATTCTCTTTTCACATCTTGCCTTGAATTTTTTAATGTTTTGTTTCCATACAAATTGCATGAATGCCCCTATTGTGACAAAATTGTTGTCAGCTAGGAACTCTTCACTAGCTTGCTTGATAGCTAGGTCTAACTCTTTACCTTTGAACTCATCTTCAATTAAGTTCATCTCGGAACTAGGTGGCTCTTCTGGCATTCCGGCTTGTGTCTCTTCATAGGTGTAAGCAATCTCTCTGAGGCTTTCTAACTACAACAACTATTCTGCTATTGCATGTTCATCTCCTATATAGATAAGGGATTGAGATGGAGGGTAAAAAGATTCACCTATTTGCATTTCTTTCCCCACCCTCTACCTTTTAAGGGATTCTTGGATGTCAATGATATCTTGAATTGTTCTCTTCCCTCTTGAAGTGGAGGTCTCACCTGTTATTGGCATCAATACACTATATTTTGACTTTTTGTGCATCACATAATCACCAGGAGGAATGGCTTTAGCAAAGGTAGGCTTAGCTAGAACTAACTTAGCCTTGTTAGGGTTATCTCTTATTATAGCCTCCCTCTTTTCTTTTAGAGTTTGCAATAAATATTCAAAGTAAAGAATTAAGAATTTGATCTTTTCCTCAAAGGGGTTGAAGCTAGACAGAGGGTCATAACTGCTATCAAATTGATGAATGAAATCCAGACCCTTTTTGTATGCCACCCACTTTTCTTTCCTTAATTCTTGCTCATCCAAACTGAATTAATTTCTAATTAGGTCCTTAGGGAAATGAAATTGGTCTGGCCTACCTTTGCATACTACTCTTCTCCTAAACATACCGTTGAAAAAATCCTCAGGGTTAGCAAACCTAGTTACTATAGTAGACAACCTATGTGGTTGGATAAAGTCATCAAAGAATTTCCAACCACCTTTGGTGATCATGAATTGATGGGCCATGGTAATAGTTGGGAAAATAGTCCCTTTTCCCCTATTTGTCAGCTTTGCCTCTTGCACACCTCCAATTTTCCTTAAGACCTCTGTAATTCCTATCTTCAATGGGACTTGATAAGGCAATAAAAATGGAGTGCCTTTGAAACCATAAACACTAAAAACTATAGAAATAAGGTACAAATACATATCACCCCAATTATGAACAATCTTAATACCTTCAGCAAACTCCTTAGACCTGAGGAACTCCAAACGAGCCTTTGGGATCCTAGGGTTTTGTGGGCATAAAATAATCCTAATCTTATATGCAAAGCATCTCTCAAACTTCAAGTAACTAGCATCCTCTCTATCCCAAGACAAAATTGTGCTCCACAGTTGCACAGGCATCTCCTCACCTTCCTTTTCTTTGACAAAGTCCATTTCCTTAGCAAAATAATGAACTCCTTTGAACAAAAATATGTGCATTAGAAGAGAACACCATCCAAAAGGTCTATCTACCTTACCATTTTTCATCCCTACTAGCCTTGCATGAATTGCATCAGTGAGGTAAGGTGCATAATCAAATATTAATGCTAGAGAGGGGTTCAGAATTTGTGCCATCATTAGCATATAATGGGTTGGTATGGTCATTTCAGCAACTTCCCCAAGGATCTGACATAGTGACCAATACATGCCTTTTTCCCTTAAAGTGAACAAATTCAAGGAGAAGGGTTCCATGGTGCTAGGGCCCACTACAGTTAACCCTCCTATTTAACAAAAAACTCCTTCAAAGGCCCACTCCTAAGGTGATCTTTCTGCACATCATAAACCTGGGCCAATGTTTCAAAATCAATAAGCTCTAAAAAATTTGATGCCTCATTGAGATTGTAAACATTCCTAAATTCATCATCATTAATCTTTATCAGGGCTCCTCCATGGACATTTCTCACACATCTAGCAATAGAATCACAATTGTGTGCAATCTGGGTTAGCAAGTCTACATCCATAAAAACCCCAGGGACTATGAGCTTCCCCACATCTAGATCCCATATGCTATTCATTGGGGCACTGGCATGTCTTTGATTGAACCCCACTTTAAAAAGACTTAGCCCTGAAATCCCTATTTGTCAATCACTTAACTATCTACCTTTTTCATATAAACCATCTCCAATCCTTGGACGAGGGGCTTTAGGAACCAATTCTTTGATTTTGGCTGCAACATTCGAGGACATGGTCAATTGTTCTAGGAAGTCATCACATATGTTTCTATCTTGGTAATTTACTTTCCCTGTGAACTCCCTTCTTGGTGCCATCCCGTTAATGCAAGATACCTATAAGGAGATTAGCTTCACAAACTATTTCTCAGCCCACAATGTGGTATCTTGTCATCTCACACAACCCTATCACTCCCTAAAGAGTGCTTGTGTTTTTCCTTTGCAAGAGATAATGAAGTCTCATTATGAGCCTAGCAATAAGGACTCAAAAGGGAAGTTTTCACATAATCTAAAGAGGAACATATGGTGAGTGTCTTTAGGAGAGATTCTTCCCCCTCCCTGCACTGAGAGAATAGTAGTGTTCGGAGGTGAACTGGGTAGGCTTCTATTTTAATTAATGCTAGTAAGGGTACTATTTGAGTGGTCATAATTAGCAGCATTTTCTTCTTTGTTAAATAAGGTCTCCCATCTTATAGTTTTTATGCACCATAAGGTACTAAAGAAGACATGATGTCGTTATGATAGAATGTAACACTCGTTGCTTGTAACTTTCATTACAAACGTATTTGTTTATAGTGACTTGGATTACTTGGTGTTAGCCATTGCCAGTTGGGTCCTTCCCTCTCACCCACCCTTATAGGCTACTCGAGAGGCAAGCCTTTTAAGAGTAATGCACTACCTAAAAATAAAGAGGGTCTAGGTGGGTTTGGTTTTTTGATCACCCAATTAAGGGGAGAGCATATACCTACCACTTTTGACCTCAAGAAATGGAAGCACAAGTGAATTAACCCCTAGATTAAAACTAAATACCTATTTTAAGAAAAACAAGCACAAAGTTTGGTTGAAAAATGTCTTTGGCCCATGAATATGTAATAAACTTGTTAGTAGTTTGCAGGTTTTGATCTTTGACCTACAAAACAACAACCTATGGAAAATAATTCAATAATTAGTTGTAGAAAAATTGATGTTTAATAGCATAAATCAAATGCACTATCTTGAGAGTTATATGTGCTATATTGCTAATTAAATGCGCTAATCTTCAACTTAAATGCGCTAAACTGAGATGCAAATGCACAAAACTAGAAATGAAATGTGTGACTATTAATTTCAAATACATGAAAAAGAGTTATATGCACTAAAATATGTTTTATATGCACTTTTCTAAGTGTCAAATGTTCTCTTCTGGAAAATATTTGCATTGCCTAGGTTAGATGTGCTAAACTAGGTGTTGTATGCAAGTGGGATCAAATAAATGTACACGAGAAATAGGAGTTAGCCTAAGTCTAGAAATGAGACATTAATTCAAGAGTTTCAATAAAAAGTATATGAAACACAAATGCATAAAAAAATCCCTCAAGAGCATCCCATTGTCCTTTATTCGCAAGGATATAGTGAATCTATGAAATTAGTGCTCTTAGATTGTGCACATGATCCAGCTAAATGACTAATTAGAGAATGATATTTTTACAAAGATGTGCAACTATGCTAAGATGAGAGCTAAATTAAAGATATAAAAGATAAATTAAGCTAATATGATGCTAAAAATATGATATGAACAATATATCAAGCTAAGAACATGCTAAAATAAGATAAGCCAAGCTAAATGGATACATAAGCTAGATGAATTTGGGAATTAGTATGATGCAAAAATAAGAGATGATTTACATGTTGGAAATGACTCTATTTATAGACTTTCCAAAGCCAAAAGTGAGGTAGCATGGAACCAAGGTTGAGATTCAATCTCACTAATTGGATGGTGAGGATGCAAAGGTCATTTATGATGGCAAGCCAAGTAGATGGAGGTTGAGATTTTATTGCCAAATCATGGGTCAAGGAGACATTGTGGAGTAAATAAGCATGGAGAAAGAAAGGTCCAAATACCCATGATGTAGGTCCAGGTACCTAGAGGTATGGTCCAAGTTCTAAGAGGTATGGTGCAAGTACCCATGTGATATGAGGATATTTAACCAATTTAATTTACAAAATAGCTATTTTCACTTGCCACATGTTGATGTGTCTTGATGAGGTGGAAAAGGACTAAGAATGTGGATTTGTAGTAAAATGCAAGTGGGATGGAATAAATAGGATTTTACAAGAATATAGGAAAAGTGAATTATTAAATCAACTATATAATAGAGGAATATTTAATTAACCTTTGCATCTAGTTAATTATTTAAGCCAAATTTATGTGTATATAGGGAGATTCTGGTTTGTAAACACAATGGCTAGGAATGAATCCTCCTCTATTTTTATACCAATGTTTGAAGGGATTAACCATTCCTTTTATATCATAGGAATCTAAACCTATTTTTCCTTCTTAAGTTATGATTTTTTTATGGCTTTCAAAAATGATTATACTTTTCCTCCTACTCCTCCTAGTCATCTTAATGCTAAAAGGGAATATGAATGCAATGCTAAAGACAAGAATACTATTCTTAGTGGGTTGTCTAATACAAAGTCTGTGAAAGTCATTTACTATAAGTCTACAAAGGATACATGGGACAATTTAAAAATATTTTATGAAGAAGAGCCTAGTACCGTTAAAGCAAATTTTATGAGAAAATGACTAAAGGATTTGGTAAATATAAAGATGATGAAAATGGATTAGATGCTAGCTATGGTGAAGATGCAAAAGAAAATAATCTATTCATGACTCAATAAGTCCTAAATGAGCAAAAAACTTCAAGGACTAATAGTAAATCTCAATCCTACCCCCACGGGTTAGACGAGTTGGACAAAGTCTTGGGTATCTCTTGCCTGAGGTCTTGGGTTCGATTCTCTGGCCCGACAATTTATCCCGCCACGGACACTAAGGGGGCGGTGCTGGATATCCCATGGCCGTAGGGACTTAGTCTCGCCTCATTGCTCGCCCCGTAAAGGGAAATCGCTGGGCGGTGAGCTGCGGGGATACCCTTCGAGATCAAAAAAAAAAAAAAAAAAAAAAAAAAAAAAAAAATAGTGAATCTCAATCCAAAAACCATAACTTATTTGGCAATGATAAGGAATAGGAGGATGATGTTAAAGTTGATCTTTAAGGAGAGTTGATATGTTCTCTTGACGAAATCAAGAGACTAAAGAAATAACTTTCCAGGTACAAGAACTAAATAATAAATGAATAAAATCAATGGAGAAAGAGTCTTGAGGAATCTAATTTAAGAACATCATCACTTTGACAAATTAGCTAGAAGAAGCCAAGAGGATGAGTGAGGTGTTGAAGTTAAGAGACTAATGCAAGAGAAAAGGACTGTAAAATGCTAGAACAAGAAATGGTAAACTTTTTGAAAGAGCTTGGGACATGAAAGGAATATCTAAGCTAAGAATGAAGTGTGAGTGTGATACCAATGCACTAAATGATATTCTTAGTAGGTAGAAGAAGAATAAAGATAATCATGGTCTAAGCTATGAACATGGATAGAGCTCCAACGTAAATGAAAATCCAAAGAAGAAGGTATATTTAAATAAGCAAGTTGTTGCTCCAAGGACTGGTGACAACAAGGAATCAAAAGATAAGACTACCCCACAAGAGAAGATTAACAACAAAGATGATGGTTTTAGAAGAGTCAAAGATAGGAGGAGACATAGAAGACCTCTTGTTTCTAGAAGATCAACATGGAATGACCCTTAATGCAACAATTGGCATGTTTCTCATTTTCCAGGCTATTGTTATACATGCAATTCTTATGGTCACAAATATTCAAACTGTAAAATCTACAATAGACCAATCATATACTTCATAAGAAAGAATCTTTTTGCTCCTCTAAGAAATATGGAAGCAGTTTGTTACAGTTATAATTAGCTAGGACATAGGAATACTCAGTGTAAAGGAAGAACAAATCAAGTTGGAAGAAGTTTCTCCACTCCTCTATTTAATGAGAACATAATGTGCTACAATTGCAACAATTTTGGCCACATTGCAAAATATTGTAGAAAAAAGATGTCATACAAAAGAACAAGATAAATGAAGTGAAACCCTCCCCCAAGGATAAATACCACATTTTCTCCTCTAACCCTGATGTGCAGTTTGTTTTTGACATAGACATAGATGAGGATGAAAGTGGTACTGGGCCATGGATTGGTGTGACATCAAGGATATAGAGGACCTTGAGTATAGACTAAAAAGAGAAGGGGAGCTTATGGTTACCATGGGAAATAACACTAGTCAGAAAATCAATCCTCCAAGGTGGGCGGCAAGTAAGTTCAAATCTAGTAGCAAGAAAATGCAAGACCTAGAGCCCCCCACAAAAATGAAAATGAATTAACCAAATTTAGTGGGTCCAATGTCCTGGACCATGAGATTAGGTTGGACATCCCCATCAATATAGATAATGAGAAATAAGGGTTTGTGAATAAGGTAAATGAAGGTGAGGAAAAGGAGGAGAATGTGTTGGGAAACCTAATTTTGGATGTTACTTAAAGTTAGAAGAACTACTTGAAGTGGGTGGATAAGGAAATTGGATCCCTAAAATATAGGATTAATGGAATTATTGAAGCTTTCATGGAATTGCATGGGCATATTAAAAATGAGAAGATAATGATCATGATCTAGAAGATGTCTCAAGATGTTGAAACTATGAAGGTCTTCCTTGAGCGCAAAATTGAGAAGTTGTAAGAGTATGTCAGTGATATCAAGGAAAGCGTAAACAATCTAGTGGAAATCAACATGGAGGCCATGAACAATAGTGCTGATGGTTTGGAGAAAATATATTCCATGATGGAAAACTATAGAATCAGATCCATTGCCAGTGATCCTCCCTTGGGGGAAAAGAAGAAAGAAACTACCTTAGAGGGTGGACAAAGTGTTGCTGGTGGGAAGACTAGCTTAGGTCCTTGTACTAGAACCAAGAACCAGAGCCAAGACTAGGGAACCTCTAGATTCATCATGGAGGATTTGGAGAATATTAACAAGAAGATTATTTAGAAAAATACTGAATTGGTGCACTCTCTTAGTTGAGTTCTTTGCCCTATATTTTGGCTCTATTGGTTTTGATTTTTGGCATTTGGTCTATGTGGGGTTTGTCCCCTATGTTTCTTAGGTTTTTTATCTGATTGGCTATTGGCCTTGGTCTATAATACTGTAGGTTTTAGGTCCCTATAAAACCTGTTTATTTTTATCAAAAATAAAATAAGAAGATAAATTATTCTTCTTTGAACAAATCCAAGTTAAAAGTTGCAAGTGAGAAGAAGAAGGAGATCGAGCAAGTTTGGGGAAGAAAATAGAACCAAGATGATAGGTAGAGCAAGAAGGATGAAACTATGAGAAAGAAATATGCACTCCATGCACAAAAAAATTCCCCTAGATCTTAAGGAGATGGAGGAATTCAGGGGGAGCTAAAATTAAATATATTTTAACCCCATTTTTTAAAAGAATGAGTGTAAGGGACTAGTGACAAATATATAAATGGATGTCAATTTTGCAGAAGATATTTGTATGCTTGTTGAGGGTGTTTGAGTTGCAAAATTTTTGGCAGTGATTAATTTTTTAAAGTGTTACCATGCAGTTATAGATTGATGTTTAAGATTACTTCAAAATCGAGTATGATTGTAGTGGCATATATTGGTTTGAGTACAAATGCAAGTGCTGAAAAGAGGTTGTAGGAAATCCAGAATACAAAGAATGGTTTATGTAGTAGAAATCATGTATAAAAGGACCAAGATTTGTCTCAATGCATAATTTATGTTTGACAAATTTGAGCATGTAAGGAGAGTGGTGTGACAAGTTAGTTGAAGAATGGTCTCATGTTATGAATAAATAGTGATTTCTAGCTAAAGTCTATAAAGATCAAAACCTTGAATATTAATCTATGGACTGAATGAAAAAGTGTCAAATGGCTTTAAAAAAAAGAGGATAATAGGTGTGTAGACATAAAGGTCTCCAAAAAATTTCACAAAAGGACAAAGAGATGGTCAACAAGAAATTGATTCACTATATTTATTCAATGGGTGTTCATTGTTCTCAACATACATTCTTGAACCTTTTTGTGCTCCAAGGGAGATGGATCATAAAAATTATAGTCCTCAAGGGGAAACCATAAGCTAGAGTAGAAATATTTTCAAAGTATTAGATGTGAAAGGAACAAAGGGAGATGCTCTAGTACAGGTCTGCAACATGCCATGATTATATATCCTTTATTTTTAACATTTGATGTAGATTAGATGGTATGCCTACACAATAGGATTTTGTGTTCCATAGGGGGAGAAAAGAAGTCTGAATTTATAGGTACACCCTTTTCCATTATTGTCAAAGGGGGAGAAGATGAGCATAGTTGACATAAGCGTTGTTATCACTATTTTTGATAATGTTTAAAATCTTGCCTATTAGTTGTTGGAGTTTGTCAAAATTCACAAATTTGACCTTTGTTTGCAAGTTTATGGTTCTAAGGGTTTAGGGTTTTTGGTTTTTCAAAATATTTAAAAAAATAAATCTTTGTGTCACTTTTTCTCCAAATCTTCTATTTTCCCATTACCTTTTTCCACTTAAGTGGAAGGGTCATCACATCGTTGAAGAGGGGGCCCCTTTTAGGTCTAGTCTTAGGCGGGTTCTTAAAATTTTGAAATATTTTACAATATATTCCTAAGTCCTAAGTCTTTCCTTTTATGTGTCAGGCCCTTAAAGATCGAGAAGGTTCCTGTTGAACTAGTGGTTGTCACTGATCCTCTATGCAAAGTTGCCCGAATAATACCCTTCACAGACCAGCAACCTAGTGGTGGGGCTCGTGAGAAGAGAACCACTCAGGAAAGGTAAAATTTGAGCAAGTCGAAGGAAATTTGGACGGTCAGGAGGAAGATTTGATGGTTTTTGTGTTACCGCAACATAAAGGTGCGTGACGGTTATTTCTTGCGACCCAGCAACAAACCACTAGTGGTGGGGCTAGGCAAAAGTTAATGCAAGCAGTTAAGGCAGATGGTTAAGCAGTGGTGGTTAAGTTTTGAAAGTTTTTTAAAAGATGAAATGGTCAGTTCAAGATGATCAATGACTGTCGCTACACCATGGCATAATGTTTCCCAATGGTTATTCGTCGTGACGTAGCGATTGAGAGGTGGGGCCTGCTAGAAGGAAGTGGCCAAGATGTGGTAAGGATCTAGTAAGATGAGAAAATAAGACGGTGATCACAAAAGATCCAACGGTGGTTTCTAGGTCGCGATGGGAACTGCTCATTAGAATATCCATCACGATAGGGCAACTAAGTCGAGCCAAAGCCTAAGGTGGGTCTGATGGTGCTAACATAGCGAGTGAGCTGGTGAACAGGTGGATCTTCTAGCCAAAGCCTAAGGTGACACATGATGGAGCAGAGGGTATAAAACAAAGGTCAAGAGGCGAGCCCAGCTATTTAGAGCAGTCTAGGTGAGATAACAACCAAGAACATTTGATGTTGATCTAATGCCTATCCTAATACCACAATGGAAAGGTGCACGGTTTATATAAATTGCAAGCTAGCAACAAAGAAGGTCCAAGGTAAAAAGGTGGCTCTGACTCAAGGCAAGGTGGTGGAAAAGTGGTGCCCATGTAAAATTATGGCACTATCCATAGCTATCATTGTATCACGGTTGTGAAGTGCCCTAAATGTTATTCCTTACGACTCAGCAATAGATCGCCAATAGTCCTAGTGGTTAATTTTAATCTCTCATGTGTTGGCAGTCAAAGCAGGCGGTTAAGTTGTGACTATTCTTTAAAGCCCGAGTAATAATGAAGTTATCCAACAACTGTCATGATCCCGCAATGGGGAAGTGCTCACTTTGTAACCTTTGTGGATCAGTGACTAAAAAAGACTTACTCAGAAGAAATCCTTTCTATTTCATTGAAGCCAAAATTTAAATTTTTGAAAGGATTAATGGCAGAAGTATACAATTTCCATCGGACATTGTTTTGAAGTATAAATTTGTAGAGAGTGTTAGGTCCTAGACACAACTGAGAGGGGGGGTGAATCAGTTGTCCAATGAATTCAACCAAAATTAACTTAACCAAAACTTAATCCTTAATGCCAATAAACCAAACTTTATGCCAGTAGACAATTTTATCAGTTAATTGCAGTACCAATAAAGATTAATGCATGAAACAGAAAGACAATAACATCCACAACACATAACACAAATATTTGTACGTGGAAACCCTGTAAGGGAAAAAAACATGGTGGGAAACCTTACCCACAATCAAATGATACTACTACAGATAGTATGTGTGTACAATATGGAGTTTGCACATGGAGAAAGGCCAGGTGCCTAGAGCTCACTGCTCAATCACAAAATGGGAGTCACACTAACTACAATTGGATGGTTAAATCCAATGATAATGTACTTCTTAAAATAACATCTTCATATGCTGGATTTAGTACCAATTAAGTTTTGATTATCTTCTCAAAACCTTCCTTCAACCTTCAAATGATGTCTGTGTGTATAGCTCTACTTATTTTTCGCATATATCCTATTACAATCCTTTTTCAAATCACATATCAATCTCACAAATGAGATCTTACATATATACCGAAAGCTAAGACCAATTGAATAGGTTAGCTCACACAGAATATTACAATAAAATCAATTACAAATAAATCAATAAGCGATGCATCAAGTTGTCTCAATGCATTTATAATAATAATAAATCATCTCCATAACATGCCTTACTGATCTGGAATAGATATGCTTGTTAGTGCATAACCTGGACCTATTTGCTAGTAACAGCAAATATGCAAACCCGAATAAACTAATAACCAATTCTCCAAAACCAAGTGATCAAATAATGTCTTTGACATAACCAGGTAATCTCCATGTCATTCCAAGTGTTGGTGAACAATATAACCTACCGGTGAACCAAATACCGATGATTGTGCATAAGTCACTGACTTGCCAGTGGACATAACCAAATATCTCCAAGTGTTGATAAGTGTTGGCAAGTGTTGACATTGTTGACATCAATGAAAAAACCATATTAACATATCCAAAATACCAAAAATCTCCCCCTTTGGCATTGATGGCAACAAAAGATGGAAAAATCATCAAAGTGCCAAAACAAAAATGCCAAAAATGAAAAACTAACAATCTCCCAAAGATATCATTAACCAGAAATCAAAATACATAATGACTCTCCCCTAGGAGTAATCAAAAGATAATGTGTTTTTCCATTATATCTCTCTCCCTTTGACATCAAATGCCAAAGCAATACAAAAACCAGATTCAAATACAAAATACCAACTCATTACAAAATACCAACTACTCCCCCTGAGAAGTAGCTCTCCTCATCAAAGTTGAAATAAAATATTTCTCTATTAATTTTTCTCGTTGATGACAAACATCAATTGTCTAAGTCTCTACCGGTGGGGGTAGGACTCCAAGCTACTCTCTGAGATATTCAAAAGTCTCCTTAGGCAAAGGCTTTGTAAACATATCTGATATCTTCTCTTTAGTATTCACATAAACCAATTTCACTTCTTTTGCTTCAACATTCTGTTGTTCACAACAAGTGATAACCCAAGAACACCTGCAAATCTTTCTA